>NC_079516.1:35840189-36589414 GCF_000801105.2 Raphanus sativus | reverse complement strand
AAGTGAAAGAAGCCATTCTTCTTGTTTCTCTTCATCACATGTTAGCACCAATCTCTTACGTGGTGATTTCCAATTCCCTGATGGTTTCCTCGCGGCTGCCTTAGTCCTACCACGTGGTGGTGTAGGAGTCTCCATAGGTTGCTTCTCAGCCTCCTTCTCTTCAATCTCAGCCTCCTTATTTGTTTCAATCTCTTGTTCTGTTTCAACCCGAGCCTCTTGTTCTTCCTCAGGTTGTTTCTCTTCCTCACAACCTTTATCTTTATTCTCCGTTTTCAGCCAGCTCTGTTTCTTTCTCTTCATGAGTCAAGCCTTCACCTTCTTTGTCTTTTTCAGGTTCTGCTTCATGCTCAGGTTCTTTCTCTTTCTCAGAACTTTTATCTTCTTTCTGAGCCTCTTCAGCTTGAGCTTCAGCTTCAGCTTCAGGTTCTTTTTCTTTCTCAGAACTTTTATCTTCCTTCTGAGCTTCTTCTTCACTCGCTTTCTCAGCTGTTGGATCCACGAGGTTGCTGTCATAACGCCCATCATTCCAACCATGATCCATGGTTTGGTACTCAAAACCATCATCGTTCTCCTTCTCTTTCTCCTGCTTCTTCATTTCTTTCTCAATGCCATCAAGTCTCTCCTCTAATGTCTTCTGCTTCCTGGCCTTTAGTTTTAAACCATCTTGCGTCCGCTCAATGGCATCAAGCCTCTTCTCCATTGCTTTCATCCTCTTAGACCTTCTTTTTAAAGTAACATGGCTCTTCTCCACCACACCAAGCCTCTTGTCCATTGTCTCTACCTTCACAATCACTTCACTCAAAGAAGCCATCAACCTCTCTTCAAACCCTTTCAGAACGTCCTCCAAACCATGAACAGAGGAGGATGCTTCTTCATTCACTTTCCCTTTTCCTTTGTCTTTTTTCTTAGGAAACTCCCTTGCAGCCACATCCAACTCATAGAGTCCTTGCCAAAAGATAGGCTTCTCCTTAACAGTCAGCCATGTGCTCCACAAGTTACTCACTCCTTCTTCATTTTCATAGTCTGGCTCCCCCTCACATATATGTGCCATGAGAGGTTCCTCATCAACAGTTGGAACCAAAACACTATCAATGACCTGAAAAAATTATCAAAACAATATCACACACATATTTTAACTCAAAACACTATTTATTCCACTCATTTAATAAAAAAAAATATTCATCTCATACCGTAGTGTGTCCAAGCGTGTCGTACAAATCCTGGAGTGGATAACCTTTCATGCTGTTACTTTGGAACCGTTTCTTGCACATCCTCGGGCAGGAGCTGAAACAGCCAGCTACACGTTCTCTGAATCGTGCATTCAGAGCTGGAATACACTCAAATGCCAGGATCTGAATGTCAAAACAAAGGAGTCAGAGATGATTTACAAAACAAAAACAATTATATGAAGATGTAAAATTTACCTCCAAAGGAACTATGAACCCGGGAAAGTTGACATTCTTCTTAGGTTCCCCTTTGAGTTTCTTCGTCACGTAGTTAATGGACCCGATCGCATCATCGAACGTCAAGCGACCCCATGGAAAGGTTTTGCAAATTTCCATTTCGTTGACGACTCTTAAAATTAAAGAGTCGAATGGGGCATTGTACCTTGCCTTCGCTCTGATAACCGTGCCTAGGAAGTAGAGCACCGCCATCCTGAGTCGATCCCCACATGCACTCATACTCAGCAACTTCTCTCTCACAGATTCCATTGTTATCTCCTTATGCGAGCCAAAATGCCTATCTACAAAAGCAAAGCTCCCCAACTTCTTATAATTCGGTGGGTAGTCACGGCAGTCCAAGCCTGAGATGAGTGCATGCTCTCTCATTGAATACCGGAGGGGCACGCCATTAACCGCAAACCAAACTGTGTCCTCTCCCTCGTGTAAGGGAATTGTGCGCAGTAGCAGCGACCACATACCCATCAGCCTCAAGTTTGGTTCATTCGGCATGTGGAAAATGTGGCAAAACTGAGGGTGGTTTTTGAACCACTCCAACTCGGGCGACTCATCCTCGGGCGTAAGCTTCTTCAAGAGGTCCACTGTTCCGCTCACAGAGCACTTGCTCTGTATCTTACACGACTTGGTGAATTCCGTGTTCTTGAAGTATAGCTCATCAGGTGGCAATGGTTGACATTCCTGCAAACCACATTAAATTATATATATTAGCACTTTATTTATTAATCTGTCTTAATAAAACCAGTAGTACTAGTAATACACCATACTAATACCAAAGAAATGTTGGAGAATGATGATCAGTGTGAGTCTGAGATGTTGAGAATGCATACCTGAGATGTTGCAGAATGATTTTCGGTTTGAGTCTCATTCCCGCCGGAAAGCTCTTCATCAGCTACTGGAGCAGGGTTGTGTCCTTGAACCTTTTCTCTTGTGGAATTGTTTTGTTTCTTGTTCTGCCTTTTCCCTCGCTTACCACGGCTTGTCATTCTCCTATAACAACAAACAACTATTTATCATTATCAAACAGTCAACATTCAATCCATAAGGTTCAATCCATAATTGTATTAACCATTTCCACCATTTTTACTAATATGATTTCAATTAAGTTACACAAAAATAAAACAATTTTTATCAATACCAAATCGATTAAAGAAAAGAATAGTCCACATCAAATCGATTTGAATCATATATTTCAAAGAAACCCACTTCAAAATTTCTTCATTTCTTTAAGCCAAACAACCACACATCATATATTTCAAAGAAACCGACATCAAATCAATTTGAATCTATGAAAAAACGTTACCTTTACACGCCGAGAATGGTGATGGAAGAGGTTACAAGAGGATGAAAAGAAGCTTGACGCCGGAAGAAGAAGGTGATTCTGATGATGGACAAGAGAAAACGTGGTGGTTTTCGGTGGATTGCGTTGGGTTTCAGTGGATTCCGGTCAATTTCGTCGAGATCATCGGAGGCGGGTTCTAGGGTTTCCAGAGATTGATTTTTTTTCGATTTGGGGAAGAAACTGTCGATTTGGTCCGTTTGGGAAGGGTTTGATCTGTTTGGGAGAGAGACACTGGGAGAAAGAGAGGGTTTGGGAGAGAGACACGCGGGTCACGCCCATGGATCCGGGTCGTATGAGTCGGGTCAAATAGAGAGAGGTTGGATCCTGTAAATATCAGATTTCATTAAGGGCAGTTTTGTTTTTTCTCACGTTTTCGATAAAATAAGATTAAAAATATAATCTATTTTATTGATGGGGCAAAATAGAATAAACAGTGTAGTGACTAGGGCAAGAGAGAATAAAGTCCAAAAAAATGTTGGACGACATAATCGCTTTTGTTCCAACAATTTCACTAAATTGAGTGACCTCTAAGATATCATGTAAATTGGTTTTCTCATATTGTGACCGTTCTTTATGTATAGATTATTGTTTTGGTTGTGAATCGTGTTCCTTTATCTTTAGTGAAGCATTTATTGTTAAGACTGACATTGTTCCTCGTAATACTCCTAGGGTTATCACTTGCAAACTCAAGATTGCCACACTATCTCAATTCTACTAATGGGTTAACTAGATTTGATCGGTTCTTCGGATGTTTGAACCTAGTCATCAACTTCTATACCAGGTTCCTTGAGATTAGTAATTCACGCGCTTTGATATCTTTTCTTGTAAATATCCAATTCTCAAAGTCAAATGTTTATAGATGAAGAATTAAGAGCTGTTTGAAAAAAGTGAATCAAAATGCCTTTTAGTTCGGACACAAAAATGTCTTCAAGTGAAACTCTTGTTAGTTCAGAAGATTCTCTTTCTCTTCTACTCCTCCCCATTCTCTTATCCTCTCTTCTGCCATTGCAGCCTACAAACATATCACTCAAAACGAATATTAGAACAAATATTCAGTGAGTAGTCTCTTGTCTATTAACTCTACTAAGTGTTTTGGTTCTTCACCTCTTTGTCCCAATTGGTTTTGCATATCATCCAAGTCAAAACTATCGACTGAACCATTGTTCCCGTCATCATTCCCCACCAGATTCCCTGATCGACATAATATGTTTCCAATTAAAAACTCTGGTCTTTTGTCCCATTTTAAAAAGGGTTTAATTAGAAAGGATGTGGAATGTCATTACCATTACTCCATATTCAAGCTTAAATCCCAACAATAGACCAAATGGGACTCCAAACAAGTAATAGCAAGCTATGTTCACATACGCAACAACCGCTTGCCATCCTGCTCCCACAGCCACTCCTGCGTAACCAAGTTTTTATTTATCATAAAGTCACATCCAATAGAATTAAGACTCCATGCAAAATAACATATAAATTTTATTAACTATTTCACTTGTATCCAATTATTACTGAGTTAAGAAAATTATGTACACTTGCATATTATTAGAGTTCAATATATAAGCAAATACTAGGAATTATAAAAAAATATTGAGAGATTTTTGTGACAACTACCAGACAAGACAGGTTGAACGTTGTTGATGACAATGCAGAAGGCAAGCATTGGTGTGAGTTCTCTAACCACATTCCTAACAACTTCATCTTCCACAAAAAATACCGGGTACTCATCTCGGAAGATGAGTAGGACCGCGGCTATAAACATTCCTATTACTGTCGATAATATCACTGCCACAACTAGAGAGAACTTGGCTGCTCTTGGGTGGCTAGCTCCAAGCTCATTCGATACTCTCACACTGCCAAAAACATAACAAGAACTTATTTATTAGCTTGGTACGTATGAGATTTGTTGAAGTTACAAAGAGTGAGTTTCCACACGTGGATATTTACCTTACTGCTGCGTTTATCCCAACTGAAACCATCGCAGCCCATCCCAAAATGTTCATGCTTCATTTTACATACGGCCGGTAAACATACAGTTAGATAAGACATAGTAATTAATGAAAATACTCAAATTCGAAGTTTCTTATTCAGTATTGTAGTTCTTAGTATATTACAAGTTGATTAGTAGACGTGCGTTTAAGCCAGTGCAGTCCAGCAAAATTAGATTATAAATGTGTGACATATTCAAATCGAGTATTAAACTATATTGGCCACATTTCACAAAAGACAAAACATTTGGACTACTAATTTTCTTTTCACAAATAGACTACTACGCACGTTGGCTCTACAAATCTTTGTGATGGTTTAAATAAATGAATAAACAAATAAATCATGTAAACCTTAAATGTCATGAAAAAATTATTTACTGTAAGAAAAGTGATTATTAACTTTTATAAATAAGCGTATATTTTTCTTTACCATATGGAGAGTGCAGCTACGGAGACTTCAGCATTCTTCAAATATCCAGCAAACAATACGAGTGCCATGAAATACCAAACCTCCAAACTATAAGAAAAGATTATAATCTTCAAAATGTTAAATAATGTAAGTTGAATTAAGTCTGGACCATTAAACGGGAAAACCGGTTTAAAACGTCACCATAGCATGCCAGCAGAAGCCAAAGACAATTTGACAAAACCCCACAAATTGTGAAAAGCCTCCCACGTGAATCCAGACCAAGCTTCACCACAAGTACCACTAAAAATATACATGATTTGGGCAACAACGATGAACCACCACGACGTGTTAAGCACAAAAGCTAAACCGGGAAGTCCCCAATTGAACTTAGACATGACTATCCATGTGAGCAACGTGTGGATCACAAGAGCCACACCAGAGATTGCTGCCATGACCATGATCTTGCTTTGCGACTGCAGAAACTTTGCGGTAGGAAAATTTATAGCATAGGCAAAGATCTGTGGGATCATGTAGATGGAGAAAACTCCAGCCATGGCCGAGATCGCCGCGGTTTGGCCTATGAAGGTTAGGATTGGAGCGGCGAAGATATAGAGCAGAGAAAGGATGAGAGCAGTTACGGTTAGAATCACCCATGAACGTTGTAAGTAAACGCCAAGCATTGATACTTTGCCTGCTCCAAACGCTTGTCCGCATAGCGTTTCCAACGCGCTTCCCATTCCAAGCTAGTCATATTTGCAATTTGCACCATACATGGATTAATAGACGTAAAAGCATCATCAATGGTAAAACACTATATAAGTTTCTGAATTAACTTTTTGAAAAATCTAATTATATCATTATTTTATTTATTTTTAAAATAATAATTGAATCATTCTATAAGTGACATGCATGATGAATTTCTCATAAAATATGAGTATCTCTGAAATAAAATCCTCAACTTTCTCTCTTACTTTTTTTACTATTTTTATTTATTTTAAGTGAGAGATTATGTGAGAGTTCATGCTCTAAAAATCTTAATTTTTCTGATGACGTACTATTGATATTTGCTAATATGAAATAACACATCAACTTGTTTATATAACTACTCTAGATTCTAAAATAAATTTTAAATTTAATTAATTTGCAAGTCTATACGTAAGGCATCAATTTTACATCTATGCAAATAAATACACAGCAAAACTATACAATAATAATAAATAGTTTCTGTGTTGTTTTCGGATATGAAACTATTTACATACGTACCATGATACCGAAGGAGAACCCGGCGATGACGGAGTTCTCGATGGAGACGGCGGCGAGTGCTATGGTGCTAATATGTCCGGCGAAAACCTGAGTGACGGCTCCAAGAGAGAACTGGGCCATCGACGTGAAAATGGCCGGGCCGGCTAGCTTCCATAGCTTCTTAGACTCAATTCTAAACTCTCTGGTGAAGTCTCTGACGTTGGAGATCGGAGGGATATCAACGGCGGCAGATGAGAAGGAGACAAGAGAAGATGCTCTGCTTCCGACTCCTAGATAATTCATCAATGCTTTCTGAGTTGCCTGGTTAAGTTCCTCAGACGATGTGAGAAACGGATCCATGAAGCTGTTATCTTTCTCCATTCTCCGACCAAGAAAGAGAGAAAGATGAGTGTTAAGAGGTAGGGAGAAGATAGAGGATCTTGCGATCTTGTGTATCAATAATGTATAGACACTATTACAAGATTTTATAGGTCTTTTGTAGGAGTTTTTGGACATTGGTAAAGACAGCGTTACACCAGTTAAACCTTTGACTTAGTGTTCTACAGTAAATTATATTATGTGTATGTGTCTGTCCAGTGTTGTATAACTGTCATAGAGAATCAAAAGATGACGATTTGATGTATTCATCGCACGACTAGCTAGACTAAACAATAAAATATAACAACACGCGGAGAACAAACGCAATTGTAATTCATAAATGGTTTAGAAATATACGAAAAACCATTAAGATCTTCGTTTCGTGGACTCCATGTGCTGATTTTGCTACGTGCAAAGCAGTCAATGTGATATTAAGGAAATGGGAAACATAGTAAAAACAGTTTAATCAATTGGCTAAGAGGATCTCCAAAAGACACATACTAAGTTTTTTGCTCTCCAATTTTTTTTCTTCAAAATTTCAAATTTGAAGTTTTAATTAGTGAAACTTCAAATATAGAGTGACACTATTCAAAATTTCAAATTTAAAGTTTCATATTTTTTCATTGCATTTTAATTTTTACATTTACATATTATATTTATGATCCTTAAATATTTTATCTTTTAATATTTTTAATCCTTCAAAATTTTATAACTCACATATAATTCAACTTTGCTTTTATAATTTTAATTTTTACAAATAAAATTAAATAAAAAATTTAAAATAAGTTTTTTTTCAAAACTAGATTTAGATAACAACAATATTAGAAAAAACTTAACAAATGCACTAATTGATCATATATGGAAATTTTACGAAAAATAACTTTATAGAATAATGTAGTATTTTTCTTGTAATTTAATAATGTATTTATATGTAAATTTATATATTTTTTACTGTATCATTTTGTTAATTAATATTTCTATTATGTTTTTATATATGTGCTGTTTATTTATAAAGTTTTATAAATTTAAATTAAGTATTATTAATATAAAGACCATAATATAAAATATAAATTCATTTGAAATTATATTTGAAGTTTTAATTTTGGAGAAGACTATTTTAAAACTTTAAATATGAAGTTTTACAAACTTCAAAATAGATTATTATTTTGAAGATGCTCTAAAATCGTCAGCCAATTGAAAACACAATGAAAATGGTAATAGGCCCCATGTAGATGAACCGATGATCTCACGATACTTATTGGATTGATATCAACATGACCTGCTCATCATTTTAACGGGCCCTTCATTATTGGTTTGTCCTAATGATGAGTCCTTAGATTATTAAATTGTTTGTTTGTCCTAAGATAATTTGGTAAGGACATTCCTTAAAACACAGATTATTGGTGGGACTTAATGATGAGTCCTTAAGTTAATTAATGATATATTTTAAGAAATAATGATATATTTAAATAGAAATTTAAAATAAAAACATTACAAACATATTTTAAAAAACAGTAGAAACATCATAATAAAAAAAACATTACTAGCCGAGAAAAAAAAAACATTACAAACAACATAATGAAAAAACATGAGAAACATCATAATAAAAAATAAACATTACAAACTATAAATTATTAGTTATTTGGAAGATGTCCAAATTTATCCCAAATATTTTCAACCAAATCTCTTTTTAATCGTTGATGGGCTTGTTTATCCTTTATTTTTTTCCGAGGATCAATTGTATTATCGACAATTGAAACCACATCGACGGAATATGAACGCTCGACACCTTCAAGTTCTCCGTCTCCTTCTCCTTCATTAAATTCTGAAATGTTACGAAGAGTGTATGATCCGCGTTCATCTTCGACAATCATATTATGGAGTATAATACATGCTTTCATAATATTTGCTATTTTTTTTTATCCCATAAATTAGATGGATTTTTAACAACAGCGAATCTAGCTTGCAGGACTCCAAAGGCCCGCTCCACATCTTTTCGCACCGATTCTTGTTTTTTAGCAAATAAAGAGGCTTTCGGACCTTGTGGTAGTCGGATAGATTGAATAAAAGTTGCCCATTTCGGATAAATACCATCTGTGAGATAGTAAGCCAAATGATACTCTGTTCCGTTGACGTAATAGTTGACTTGCGGAGCTTTTCCGTTAATAATTTCATCAAAAACAGGTGACCGATCAAGAATATTAAGATCGTTCATTGTACCTGGAGCTCCGAAAAACGCGTGCCATATCCAGAGATCATGAGAAGCTACGGCCTCCAGGACAAGTGTTGGTTTATCGGTTCCACGTGAATACATTCCTTTCCAAGAGCTGGGACAATTCTTCCACTCCCAATGCATACAGTCGATGCTTCCAACCATGCCTGGAAAGCCACGTTCTTCTCCATAATATAGTAGTCGTTGAAGATCCTCCGGTGTGGGACGTCTTAGATATTGATCGCCATACAAGTTGATTATTGCGGCGGTAAACTGGTGCAAACATTTTCGAGCTGTTGTTTCACCAAGTCGTACATATTCGTCAACTGTATCAGCTCCACCACCGTATGCCAATTGACGAATTGCTGCAGTACATTTTTGTAGTGGAGATACTCCAGACCGGCCCGCTGCATCAACTTTTGGTTGAAAATACGGTACTTCTGTAGAGAGACGATGCACAATACCCATGTATAATGGTTTGTTCATCCGAAACCGGCGCCGGAATAATGAGTCCCCGTATGTTGGAGTTTCACTAAAATAATCATTCCAGAGTTTATTGTGGGCTGCTTCCCGATTTCTCTCGATAAAAATACGTTGTTTTCGCTCTTTTGGTTGAGGGGGTATAATATCAGGTGTTTCAAAAATTTCATTAAATTCATCAAACATGGAACCAAATGCATCAACCTCATTTCTGTTGTAAAAATGATAATGTGATGATCCAGCCATTTTGAATGAATATGAGAAGGAAAGATGATTTTTAAGGAAGGAAAGATGATTTTTAAGGAAGGAAATGTTTTGAGTAGGAGAAGAAGAAAGATGATTTGTAATTGTTATGAGAATATGTTTCTCAATTTTATAGGCCAATGAACGGAGTCACGAGCACAAGTTGTGACACTTTTATAAAAATCTTGTGACTCTTTATGACATCTTGTAAGCACTTTTGATTTTGTTTAGTACATCTTGTGATTCATTTTGACATCTTGTGAGAACTTTTGCTTTTGTTAGTACAGCTTGTGACTCATTTTGACATCTTCTGAGAATCACGACCAGTACACATAAGTGCATTCATTAAGACATCTTCTGAGAATCACGACCAGTACACATAAGTGCATTCATTAAGACATAAACACTTATAACATAAACACTATCATAAAGGTCATTATAGAAACACAATACAGAGAGTTAGTCATTACACATAATTAAAACAACATCCCCATTCCGAACAACATCCCCATTCAGATAAACAACAGGCCGATACCTAGGAAAATAAAGACAATAACCATAACCACAACAAAGTTTTCAAAGCTAATGCCTGAATTTTTCTTGGCCAACTCCTCCACCATTTTCTCTATCCTAAGAAGCTTCTCCTCAGTCTCATTGTCACTCGAGAAGTTAAGAGAATCAACCTTTTGAGTTAACTGAAGTGTTTCTCCAGCTAGTGCTCTCATCTCCTCCATAACAGCGTCATCCCACCACTTCCACACATGGCAGTCGCCATCATCCTTATTACCACATGTGAAGAATCTTCTACCTGGATCGGTGGCCCTGTAACATGTTGCGATCTGCGGTTGACTACCACAATAGCATATTTGAGGAAATCCGAACTCCACCTCCGGTTGCGGCGGGTACACTTTCTCCTCACCCTCCATGTACCTCAAAAGTTCCTCATCATTGACGTTGCTTAACTCAGCTTGGTCCATTTGAATCAGAGCTTCTACTTCGCTGTACTCACTGTCCTCCCCATCCCCTCCAAAGTCCTCAGATTGAGAGGGCTGGCTATAGCTGTAACGTCCCATGTATAATAACACCTGCAACAAGTTACAATTTGAATCATGCTTTGGAGATAATCATACATAGACTGTTGAGTTAAAAAAATCAAACATAAGTGCATTCATATTAAGATTAAACATAAGTGCATTCATATTAAGATTAAAAAGCAACCAGGAGATAATCATACATATCAGAATAACTTAGGAGATAATCATACATATCCGAAAATACTTAAAGAGCAGAAAACAGAGCAGATAATACAAACCACTTAACACAGAAATTAAAAGACAACTCAGATAAATCTCAGTAACAAGAACGGAGACAAATCTCAAAAATACAGGGCCAGCAGCTTGTTCTTCACGACTTCTTCAGCCTCACTCAGTGTGTCTTTTCTCGCAATGAGACTGTCGAGTATGGCCAGCTTGGATAGTTTCTCCTTCGTTGCCAAATCCTCCTTCTTCATTTCCCAAATGCTTGCGTAGTCTGCTAGAGACTTCCCTTCAGTTTTGTTTCTTCTAGCTTTTGCCGCCTTCACACCTTCAGGCCTGACATCAGGATCAGCAACATTGGTGGCTGAAGTTTGGGAATCTGTCTCACCAACTTTTCTCTTTCCACTGGCAGTAGGTTTAGGAGGGTTAAGGCTAAGCCATTTCTGCTCATACCTCAGGACACACCACGCATGCTCAAGAGTAAATTTGGAATTGTGATCAGAGAAGTAGATGTCATGAGCCATCTTGAGAACATCATTGTCGTTCTGCCCACTCGTCATTTGTCTCTCTGCAGCCGCATGTGCACCACAGAACTTGTTAGTCAGGTCATTGATCTTGTGCCACCTTTGCTTACAATGGAGGAATGCTCTCTTGTCACGACCAGTCTCTGCAATATAATCTTTTACTCGATCCCAGAAGGTCCCGCTCTTTTGGTCATTACCCACAATAGGATCCTTAGATGTGTTTAGCCATGCACTTATTAGGAGCTCGTCATCGGCTGGTGTCCACTTCCTTCTCTCCCTACGGTCCACAGGTGGAGTTGGAGCGTCGGCTTGTTGTGAACTGAAATGAGGAATTTCAGAGGCAAAACTCTCATACGAGATATTTTGGCTCTGAAGGAGGCCTACATAACCAGAGGACTGGCTATATGGACCAGCGGCCTGGCTATATGAACCAGAGGCCTGGCTATATGAACCAGAAGCCTGGCTATATGGACCAGAGGCCTGGCTATATGGATGCCTTGAATCCATAGCAATACGAAGAGAGTAGTGAAGATGAGATTTTAGCAAAGAGAGAAAGAAAGGAGATGAGATTATAGGATAGGTTGAAGGATGGTTGGGGTTTAATAGGTGAAACTGTAATAAGTAACATTCATAATTACCTAACCATAAACAACCAAAGTCTAATCACTACTTATTGCACAAATTCAATCCACAGACTACACTTTACGAAACGTAAATATGAGAAGGAAAGATGATTTGTAAGGAAGGTTTTAAATGAATGATCAAAACATAACTTCAATAATTACCTAACCATAAACAACCAAAGTCTTATCACAACTTATGGCACAAATTCAATCCAGAGACTACACTATACGAAACTTAAATATGAGCAAGCTACCTGTACAACTGCATTTAATATAAAGGGGATTTCGTTTTCAATCACAATTCAAGACTACACGTTTTCAATCCAAGTTATCAGTTAAATAAGTGGAGCTACTATTAACAACCTAACCAGAGCAAACCAGTTTAACCAGATTCAAACGAATGAACTCCTATCAGTATATACCAGTACAATACACAACCTAACCAGAGCAAACAGTTTAACCAGCCTTATCAGTTTAACACGCAAATCAGTTTAACACTTGACAAAATCATTACTTTTTCATTACCACGAATCCAGCCTTATCAGTTTAACACGCAAATCAGTTTAACACTTGACAAAATCATTACACAATTCATTACACAATTTACAATCAATTTCACGAAACTATATAATCTAAACCGTTAATCTACAAAATCTACACCGTTAACGATCAATTTCACGGATGCAAACGAAACCAATCTACAAAATCTACACAATCTACACCGTTAATCAAGTTAATCTACACGAAAGAAGTTTTCAAAACCCTATATCAGTTCTATCAGTTCTACACCGTTAATCAAGTTATATACACATGCAAACGAAACGACAACGATTACATACCTTCTTCGAATCGGCGGTGGTGCTTTGGAATCGCCGTGGACAGAGAACGCGACGAAGGAGAGACGCCAAACGAAACACCGTCGACAGGAACGGAGAGAGACGCCGGTGGAAGCGCCGTCGAGAGTAAACACCGGTGGAGAGACACGCCAAAGGAAGCGCCGTCGAGAGAGAACGCGACGGATAGTGAAGGGCAGAAGAATCGCCTCTGAGAGAGAACAAACCGAACACAACGAAGAGAGAGAACAGACCAATCTCGGCCTTTGATCTCTTTTGCCCGAAATGATTCTCATCAACGCTCCAGAACGAGCCACGTGCCTCCTTAGGACGCAGATGAAAACATCTTAATTAAGGAACGTCCCAACTATATTACGCGTTTTTTCATTTAATTTTCGACATTTAATGCTAAGAAATGCCCCATTAGGACGCCGATAATCATGCTCTAAGGGCAACATTTTTTTACCCCTAAATCTATGTTTATTCAAAATTAAAAATAAATTAAATTTTTTATAAATAATTATTTTATAAATTTTATGATGAAAAAGAAACTTAACTATTTTGGGTCTTTCTAATCTATTTTGACTAAAACAGTTGAAAATTATGTAAAATATAGAAATATATAAAAATAAAACTTTTAATTATAATTATACGGGGACATGAGTTGGACCCGGAATGGTCGCACCTATTGTCCTCCTCCTAAGCCGGCACTGGGTATCAAAGAACCAATGACATGAGCACAAAACTTTAGACCATACATGAATTTTGAAAAATCTAATATATTTAATAAATCCAAAATGGGGACAAAATAATTCGATTACAAACCGATTTACACAAAATAATTCGATTCTGCTTTGACCAGAAAAAAGATGATTATACTATTTCTATCTAGCTTTACTCAACCCAAATCCCGACACATTATACTAAATCGAATCAAATATTCTCAAAAATCGATAACAATTGTCTATCTTTAACGATAACCACAAGAAAGAGAGATTAACTTCGTTTCTTCGGGATACATGGAATTTTACTGAACATTGCATTGCACTCTTGTACCAAGTGATCTGCTAGTTATATAATCGTACTACGTTGCATTGCACTCTTGTACCAAGTGATCTGCTAGTTATATAATCGTAAGAGGCTGTCTTGGTTTGAGTACTGAAATTCCCTTAATAGAGTACATAATAATCCTTACTGAGTGTATGAAAGGGTTTTGAAGTTATATAATGGGACAGAAACGTGTGCAGTTAGTTCGTGTTGGGTTTATAGAATTGGACAATATTCATCCATTGCTCAACATTTTTCCCTCTCGTTTAATCCTTCTTTTGGGGTTCAATTCATGTCGCAAACCACAAAACGGCACGCAGAGTCAAGGTTTGAAATTTGAATCTTGGTCTTACACTGAATGGGCTGAACTTTAAGTTACCTGGGCTTTTGACGTAAGATAAGCCCACTGTCTTTCTCTCTTTTGATTTTTGCTTTTCTAATTAATGTAACTAGTAACTAGATTATCGAATCGAATCCGAACACTGAGAAAAATAGCATTAAAAAAAATAAGTTGGAGAAAGAAGAAAACAGAGTGGGGAAGAAGAGAGAGTGGGGGATGAACAACAACAATTAAAGAGAGTGGGAATGGAAATGGAGTTACAGAGGAAAGTAGCAGAAGCAATCCACGTCTTGAATCACGATCCTCTCTCTTCCAACAGAGTCGCCGCCAATCAATGGCTTGTTCACTTCCAGCAAACTCCCGAAGCTTGGGACGTCTCCACCTCTCTCCTCACTTCTCCGATTGTCTCCCTTTTCGACCTCCAGTTCTTCGCCGCTCAGATTCTCCGTCGAAAGGTTTCTCCTTTTCATATCTCCTCCTCGATTCTCAAAAACCCTTTTTCACTCCTTTTGTGTTGTTGTGGGTTTCAGATTCAGAACGAAGCATCGAATCTTCAATCTAATGCCAAAGACGCTCTTCTCAACGCACTTCTTGTATCCGCTAAGAGATACAGCTCCGGCGTTCCTCAGGTTTGTTTGTTTTTGTCCCTATAGAAAGGAATGATTTTTTGTTTTTTTTTTTTTTTTTGTGATTCAGTCTTTTGGGTTATTTTGCAGCTATTGACGCAGATATGTTTAGCTCTCTCGGCGCTTCTTCTACACGCGGATCCTTACTCGAAGCCCTTTGATAAGCTTATGTTTGCGCTTCAGAATCTTCAGGCTCACGATGATGGCAATGTCGTCTTGCTTGAGCTTCTCACTGTCCTTCCTGAAGAGATATCTGACACTCGCCATCTTTCTCATCACTCTGATCTTCGTCAACAGGTTTGTTCCTTTTTGAAGTTTTTCTGTTTTGTTCCTTGTTGTACTTACCTTCGCTTTGTAACAGTTGCTCTCGCATACTTCCATGGTTCTAGACTTCTTACTCCAGCAGTCTGAGAAGCAATTCGTCTCCCCTCTTTACCCGCATGACAACAATAAGAAAATACTTCGTTGCTTACTGAGTTGGGTATGTTGCTTTGTTGTTTCATGTGCTATTGTGTTGCGTTGGTCTTTCTCAGGGTTTGACTTTTGATGTCTTTCCTCATTATCGTTAGGTCCGTGCTGGATGTTTCTCTGAGATTCCACAAGGCGCAGTGCCATCACATCCCCTTCTTAACTATGTCTTCAATGCTCTGCAGGTGACTTTCTTTTCTGGTCTAGTTTAAGTTACTGTCTCTTTTCTACAAAGTGCTTTGGGTTTTGATTTCTCCGCTCTGTGTTCCGTAGGGTTCTACTTTTGATCTCGCCATTGAGGTGCTTGTTGAACTCGTGACTCGGCATGAGGTATGTTTAAACTGCATTTTATTGGTATCTTTTTATTTTTTTGTCTGCTGGTCTTATTGGTTCAACACACTTAATGACGATCTTGCTGCATAGGGTTAAACATCAACATATTGTCTTATATCGTTCAATAGCAAAAGTGTATCTGCTTTTGGATTCCACTAGCTTTGATATGTCTCATTCTTGCAGGATCTTCCTCGGGTTTTATTGTACAAAGTACAGTTGCTCAGAGATACACTTCTAAAACCAGCTCTTATAAATGCTGATCCAAAAGTTGTCTCTGGCCTGGCTTGCTTGATGTCTGAGATCGGACAGGCTGTAAGTAACCAATGTTGGGACGTTATTACTCATCACTTAACTCTTTTTTCTTCGTTTTTTTTTGTGAGACTCATGTCGGCTTGCAATATGTTATAGGCACCATGCTTGATCGTTGAAGCAAGTTCTGAAGCTCTTATTCTGACCGATGCCCTTTTGAGGTGAATATATATTTTTTTCCAAATAAGCATCTATTCTGACCAATGCTGTTTAACATTTAACCAATATTCCTTTGTTTGTTGCAAACACAAGCGAAAATGGGAGGTTTCTCTTCGGTTTGAGTTGACACTATATAATTTATTTTATGAGAAGCTGAATGTTTTTAAAATTTGAAAATGCGATCTTTACATTAGTTTTTTCACATGATAATCAAATGCAAAATAACGTTTGAAACCATCCAGGCCTTAATCGTTTGAGAATCTAATATTCACACATTGATGCAACTTTCAAGCTGATTTTCTCAGTTCCCGTTAACATCCTACGTTACTCTTGTTCACAGTCCCTTAATTACTTTTCAGCTGTGTGTCATTTCCAAGTGAAGACTGGGAAATTGCAGACTCGACTGTACAATTTTGGTATCTTTTGTGTCTTTCTTATTATGCTTCTTTACAACCATGTGGACTTTAACATTATTCTTTCCATCCTCTTATCAGAAATATGCTCATACTTTTTCTTTTTCTTATCGTAGGTCAACTTTTGCAACGTATATACTTAGCCTAGGTGGAAACAGACAGAACGACCGAAATCGTGTAAAAGAAATATTCTCACCAGTTTTCTCAGCTTTAGTTGATGCCCTTGTGCTGCGCGCTCAGGTTACATCTTGGAAACTTTCTTAAGTTTAATGCCTATTTCAGTTTTGTAATTGTATTTAAGCTATCATATTAGTTGCAGCACTAGAAATAACTTGGGGGGAAAATCAATCTCACTGTATCAACGTAATATTTGATTTTTAGTTTTGCCATTTCCTGAATATTCACAAGTCACAAATTATTGAACAACTGCTTTATTTATCATACTGGTAGTGTTTTCTGTGCTTCTAAATTTGGTTAGCAATCTATCTTCAGGTTGATGAGTTTACCTCCAGTGATGAGAGTCCAGGGCTGGACCTGCCTGATGGCCTGCTGCATTTTAGAAACAATCTTCTTGAGCTCTTGGTAGATATATGTCAGCTACTTCATCCTACAACATTTGTGAGTAAGGTGTGTCCTCACTTCACACTTCAAAAGTCATTAGTTAATTCAGTATTTGCTAAACGACTGATTTGTATTATGAATCAGATAGGATATTCCTCTTTTTTTTTCTCGTTTACTGTGTCACTCTGAAAACAGCTTTCCCTATTTCTTCCGTATCAAATGAGTTCTCATGGGATTTATGAACAATGTTCTGTATAACGCTGAGTCTTTTAGATTATTACTTTACATGTCTCAAACAGAACGACATTACTCCGATGTCTTGTATTACTATGCTTGTTTGATAAGTAAGTTTTTTAACCTTTTTGCCGATATACATGTAGTTGTTTTTTGGTGGCCTGCCTTCAGATGTTTCAATGCCCTTGAGGGAGATTGAGGCGAAGTTGTTTGCTCTTAATGCGGTAAGCACACTTGACCTCTTTTCTAATCAGGGATGATATCTTTAAGCTTCACAGTTTTCAGGAGTTGGAATTTGTATTGTTCATCCCTGTCTTTACTAAGGATTCTACCGCGTCAGGTTTCTGAAATTATCTTGCAAGAGGGAGAAGCTTTTGATTTTTCATTGATCGCGCAATTGGTTTCTGCATTCTCTGTCAGGCCATCCAGCGAACTCAAGGGATTTTTATGTGTTGTATGTCATTTCATACTTCTGCCTTGTCGTCTGGCTTACTAATAATTTTCTTGTACTTTAAATGCGAGATCAACAATTGACCATAATCAACTTTTAGGTATACAGATCACTGGCAGATGTTGTTGGCTCCTTTTCAAGATGGATCTCTGTTTCTCCAAGTAATGCTAGACCCTTGCTGTAAGTCTACTTTCTTCAGTGACCGTTCAACATAATACAGCTACAATTTAGAAGTTTTTATTTATTTTATTTTCTAATTGGTATTTTCAGTCTCCTGTACGGAGATGTGTATGTTTATATCCTCTAGCATCAGTTGGTCTGATAATCTAAATAGTGCATGGTTTTTTGTGCTTTCAGATTATTTCTTGCAGGAGGGATTTCTGAACCTATTTGTACACATGCTTGTGCCTCTGCTCTGCGTAAAATCTGTGAAGATGCACCAGCTGTAATCCAGGAAACATCAAACTTAGAAATCTTAATGTGGATAGGAGAGGTATCAGCTTCTTGCACCATTGCACCCCACCCCTTTCAGTTACTTTTAAAACAAAGCTTCAAGTTACACTTATGCATTTATCTCTTCTCCTGAATCATTGTAATTTTACCTTTCTTAGTGTTTGGAGCAGTGGAATTTGGCCTTCGAAGATGAAGAAGAAGTCATTAGCGCTATCACTGTAATTCTTGGCTCGGTTGCTAACAAAGAGCTACAAAATAAATTATTAACTCAATTGCTTTCGTCAAGTTATGGAGTCCTCTCAACACTTGTAAGTGTTTTATATTGTTCAGTTAGAGTTATTCTTCAAGGTTCTTAATCATTGTTTTTGCTGTACAAGTAATTGTTTGTTCTTTCTCTGGCATTAAAGGAAAAAAACAATCAGCTAAATTCCACAGATGACACCTCTGAAATAGAATGTGGACTAATACCATACTTGATTTTAGGTAGATGATGACGTTGAGTCTTCTGGTAGACAGAATCCAGCCACTTACACACGGGTGTTGAGCGCTGTTACAAGAGGTCTTTACAGGTATGCTTCTGTGAACACCTCTGCCATATTTTTGCATTGCATATTATCTTTGCTAGGTGTACAAAACTGAATATAAGATTGATGACTATACTCTTCGCTTGTTAACTGATTCAGGATTGGAACTGTACTCAGTCACCTTGCGACGTCTCTGTCATCTGTCCCTGTGGCGGACGGTCCAATTCTTTCTTTGTTGACTGTTTTCTGGCCCATATTGGAGAAGCTATTTAGGTCTGAGCACATGGAGAGTGGAAGTTTGGCTGCTGCAGCATGCCGTGCTCTTTCAGTGGCCGTTCAATCGTCAGGTTTCCGACTTCTTATCTCCTTATTCTATTAAGTTTCATTCGTCTTGTTATGCCTTTAGAAGCCTGGAACACTTCTCTATTCCAAAGCATCCTATAGAGCATCCTATACAGTAGTCGATAGTTTCTCAAAAACCAATTATAAATTGCTTTCGTACTGCTAGAGTCTGAGTATGCATATAAGTTTGTATTATGGACAGTTGGTTTCACGGGCATTTTGGATCCTTAAATTTGCATTATTTACAGGTGAGCACTTTATGCTGCTACTGCCCAGTGTACTTGAGTGTCTGTCGAGGAACTTTCTTTCATTTCAAAGCCAAGAATGTTACATAAGAACAGGTGACGTTTCTTAATTCATGTACATGCTCCACTGTTGGAGAATAATCTTCCGAGATGTCAGCTTAAATAAATTATTGGTTATTGATCAGCTAGTTCTCTGAAAATTTGCCTTTCCACTACACTTGTTATCACAGCCTGTGTAATCGCTGAAGAGTTTTGTCACAAGGAGGAATACGGGTCATTGTTTATCACCACGTTTGAGAGATTTACTCAAGCATCATCACTGATGGGAATAAATTCGTCATATATATGCGACCAAGAACCCGATTTGGTGGAAGCATATGTGAATTTCGCGTCAGCATTAATCCGCGGTTGTCATAAGGTGTTGCATCCATTCCCTTTGCTCGTTTAAGTATAAAATTTCCATTCATCTTTTTAAAACAAAGAGGGGGTGTTGTGGTGAAGGTTTTTTTGGTTCTTTTTCTATTGATGAAGCAGGAAGTGTTGGGTACTTGTGGAACACTTATTGAAATTTCTTTCCAAAAAGCGGCTATTTGTTGTACAGCTATGCACCGAGGTGCTGCTTTAGCTGCACTGTCGTACTTGTCTGGTAAGTGTGCAGTGGTTTACTATATAAAATAAAACATGTTTATTAACTTTTTTGTCATAAGCATAATTTACACTAGTGTTTTTTTTGACATGTACAGGTTTCTTGGAGGTTTCGCTTTCTTCCATGATTGAAAGCGTGAATTGCAAATCAGAAGGATCATTTAGTGTCGTCTCCGTCCAGGTTGTATCTCACTGTGGAGAGGGACTTTTGTCTAACCTAGTCTATGCTCTACTTGGAGTTGCAGCTATGTCAAGGGTAAAAGAACTCTTTTAAAAATCTCTAAAAAAGTTATGATGGCTTGGTATCTGTGATTCACCTTTTGAATTATGTTTTTATTTTAGGTGCATAAGTGTTCGACAATACTTCAACAGTTAGCTGCAATCTGCAGTTTATGTGAGAGAACTTCATGGAAAGAAATCTTGTGCTGGAAGTCTCTCCAAGAATGGCTAAACTCAGCGGTTTGTCTCTGTCTAGTGATCTTATCAAAACCAAACTCTGCCTATGTTATGTTTTTTTTTTGTAACGGTTTTGATGTTTTTGTAATAAGGTGTGGGCACTCCCAAGCGAGTATCTAAAGCAAGGAGAAGCAGAAAAGATAGTGAGGGAATGGTCAGAAGCTCTGGGAGGTGCAGGGATCGATTACCTTGAGAACAAAAGCTGCAACTTTGGAAGTAATAACAGCAGTTTAGGAGGAGGACATATGCAAGGGAAACACGGTCGAGCATTGAAACGATTAGTCAGAGATTTTGCAGATTCTCATCGCAACGATCCAAATCTAAACATGATATGAAATCAACCAACCAATCATCTCTCTCTTTCCTTTTCTTGTTGTTGAAGTTAAATGGGTTCATTAATATTGTTGCCTTTTTGATGATGCAAATGCATCATTCTTCTTCTTCTATATATGTCTAATGCTCTGTTGCTGATGTACAGTAGGAGGGAAAATAAACCTCAATGAGAAATCTCTGAAGCATTTCTATTATATTTGATCTGATGAGAATGAACAATATACTCGTTCTCTACACCGGAACCACTGTTAACGATGATGGCAAGGAGAAGAAAGTCACGTTTGATTTCGAGCCCTTTAGGCCCATTAACGCTTCCTTGTACCTATGTGACAACAAGTTCCATACAGAGGCGTTGAATGAGCTTCTCGAGAGCGATGATAAGTTTGGTTTCATTGTGATGGATGGTAATGGGACGTTGTTTGGGACTTTGAGTTGGAATACGAGAGAGGTTCTTCACAAGTTTACTGTTGATCTTCCCAAGAAGCATGGAAGAGGAGGACAATCTGCGCTTCGTTTTGCTCGGCTTAGGATGGAGAAGCGACATAACTATGTTAGGAAAACAGCAGAGCTTGCTACGCAGTTTTATATTAACCCGGCTACGAGTCAGCCTAATGTGGCTGGTCTGATTCTTACTGGTTCAGCTGATTTCAAGACTGAGCTTAGCCACTCTGAGTTGTTTGATCCCTCGTCTTCAAGCTAAGATACTTAATGTAGTTGATGTGTCTTACGGGGGCGAGAACGGTTTCAACCAAGCGATTGAGCTGTCTGCTGAGATTCTATCCAATGTGAAGTTCATACAAGAGAAGAAACTGATTGGGAAGTACTTTGAGGAGATTAGTCAGGACACTGGGAGTACGTTTTTGGTGTGGAGAAAGACCAAGAGTCTGATTAGAGCAACTTCCATGATGCAGAGACTAACGCTGAGCTAGAAGTCCAGGACAAAATGCCTCTTCTCGAATGGTTTGCGAATGAGTACGAACATTTTGGTTGCACGCTTGAGTTTGTGACTAACAAGTCCCAAGAAGGGTCACAGTTTTGCAGAGGCTTTGGTGGGATTGGTGGTATGCTTCGTTACCAGCTTGACATGAGGACGTTTGATGAGTTATGAGATAGTGAACTTTATGAGGATTCTGATTGAAGTGATGGTGCTGGTTTTAGTTCAATACAGTGAAGGGTTTGAGGTTTAAACCATAGTAAAAGAGAAATTTAAGTTTCTCGTTTCTTATAGATCATTGAAAAGCTTGGTTTTTTCTTATCTGTCAGACAATTTGTGTTGTAATTGATCCTAATTTTGAGGATTCTTAACATTTTATGGTTTATAGTTTCTGGTTTTATTTTCCACCAGAAAATCTATGGTAAGGAAAGGACGGAGGCATCGCTATGTCAAAAACTGCACATTTTGCTCAAAACGACAGCAATTGCTATGGCATTTTGCTCAAAACGGCAGCATTTGGCTGCTAACGGCAACATTTTGATTGAAACGCAGCGTTTTGTAAAAACACTGAATTAAATTATACTATAATAAATTAAGATTATCCAACTTCCCGAGTGAGTGATAGAACACGAAGGAGGGAGCGGCGGGGAGGCGGTTTCTAGGGTTTCCTGATGCACGATGGGCACGAGCAGCGATCCGATCCAAGACGGTTCCGATGAGCAGCAAAAGCGATCAGAGATCTACACATACGAAGCGCCGTGGCAGATCTACGCCATGAACTGGAGCGTCCGCCGCGACAAAAAGTACCGCCTGGCCATCACCAGCCTCCTCGAGCAGTACCCGAACCGAGTCGAGATCGTCCAGCTCGACGAATCCAACGGCGAGATCCGCTCCGATCCCAACCTCTCCTTCGAGCACCCTTACCCTCCCACCAAAACCATCTTCATCCCCGACAAGGAGTGCCAGCGCCCCGATCTCCTCGCCACCTCCAGCGACTTCCTCCGCCTCTGGCGAATCGCCGACGATCACTCCCGCGTCGAGCTCAAGTCGTGCCTCAACAGCAACAAGAACAGCGAGTTCTGCGGCCCTCTGACCTCCTTCGACTGGAACGAAGCCGAGCCAAGACGGATCGGAACCTCCAGCACCGATACCACGTGCACGATCTGGGACATCGAGCGCGAGGCCGTCGATACTCAGCTCATAGCTCACGATAAAGAAGTCTTGGACATCGCCTGGGGTGGAGTTGGAGTCTTTGCGTCGGTCTCGGCTGATGGATCGGTGAGAGTGTTCGATCTTCGTGATAAGGAGCATTCGACGATCATCTACGAGAGCTCTGAGCCTGATACGCCTCTTGTGCGTCTTGGCTGGAACAAGCAGGATCCTAGGTACATGGCGACGATCATCATGGACAGTGCGAAAGTGGTGGTGCTTGACATTCGTTTCCCGGCTCTTCCTGTGGTGGAGCTTCAGAGGCATCAGGCTAGTGTCAATGCCATCGCTTGGGCTCCTCATAGCTCGTCTCATATCTGTACCGCGGGCGATGATTCGCAGGCTTTGATTTGGGATATTTCGTCGATGGGGCAGCAGGTTGAAGGTGGGCTTGATCCTATTCTTGCTTACACTGCTGGTGCTGAGATTGAGCAGCTTCAGTGGTCTTCTTCTCAGCCTGATTGGGTCGCTATTGCTTTCTCCACCAAGCTGCAGATTCTCAGGGTTTGATCTTTTTTTTTTTATTATTATTAGGTTACCTCATTTTCTGTTGTATGCTTGCTTCTTGTTATGTTACTATTCTCATGATGTAAAGCTTGCAGTGACTGTTTCCTTATTAATGAATCTGCTTGGTCTCGTTTAATATGCAAAACTTGTGTTGTCTATTGTTTAAGAATTGATGTATTGATAAGAAGGATGAGTGTATATATCCTCAATACTTGTTTGAGTAACTGTGTTTAGTTATGTATTTGATTAGTCCTATGGAGAGCTAGAGTTAACTACTACACACATCTCGTTTAATAAAGCTAATGCGCCAAAAATTACAGAGAAACAATCTCACATAGACCTGCAAGTAGGCTGTGTAGACTGTAGAAGCATCACTTCCAGTGGTGTAATTTGTCAAGTCTCTACATTTCATCATCTCCTTGATAAAAGACTTAGGAGGGTTGGCTGTCTCTGATATTACAAGGCTTTGTAAATGGCTTCACATTACATGATGAATTGTTGGAGAATAGTCCCTGCTATAAGAATTTAGAATGAGGCTATAAGAGTAGTTGGATATAAATGGCTCCCAGTTTTATATCTTAACTACTATAACGAATCTGTGATTTGCTTGCACAAGAAAGAGGCTGTGAATTTTATCTGCAGCAAAGATGTGTCAGAGAATCTAAGTTTGACTTTTAATGGTCCTAAGAAGGTATGTCGGAAGGTTGGAACAAGCCATACAGTTCGACCACATGATGGAGAAGCCCACTTGTGAAGCCCAAGTGAGAAGAAAATATCAGCGGATGAATCGTATACCAAATGAGAAGAGGGAAGAGAGTGATTAATCACAACCATACAAATGAATGACAAAGGCTATCCAGAATCTCATCTTCTTTGCCTCCAACTCAGCAATTCTCTTTCCTATATTACTGATCTCTGCTTCCACATTGTTTTCTGTCCTCATTTTTTTTCTGTTGATTACATTATACACAACTTCTGTCTCTCTCTGGTTGCCATGGCTTCGGCTACTTTCTCTGTGGCCAAACCTTCTCTTCAGGTTTTGTCTCATCATCCTTCCTCATTATCTTACTGCCCTTCAAAACTTCAATCATCATCATCATCATCTAATATTCTCATATCTTTGCTTTATACAGGGCTTCTCTGAGTTCTCAGGACTTCGAAACTCCTCTGCTCTTCCCTTCGCCAAGAAATCTTCTTCCGATGAGTTTGTTTCCTTTGTCAGTTTCCAAACTTCTGCAGTGAGTTCCTTTCCTCTCTATTGCTTCTGTGTTACATTTCTCACAGCACACTGTTAAACTCAAGAGCTTTTTCGTGTGTCTATTACTGTGTATCTATATATTAAGAACAAGCCATGATCAGCCATTACTGCATTTTATTGAGACATACATTTTTTTCTCTCTCTGTGTTGTAGATGGGAAGCAATGGTGGATACAGGAAAGGAGTGACCGAGGCCAAGCTAAAGGTAGCCATCAATGGGTTCGGTAGGATTGGTAGGAACTTCTTGAGGTGTTGGCATGGTCGCAAAGACTCTCCTCTTGATGTCATTGCCATCAACGACACTGGTGGTGTCAAACAAGCAACCCATCTCCTCAAATACGACTCCACTCTTGGAATCTTTGACGCTGACGTCAAACCCTCTGGAGACTCTGCTCTCTCTGTTGATGGAAAGATCATCAAGATTGTATCTGATCGTAACCCATCTAATCTCCCCTGGGGGTAAAGTTCAATATCAAACACACTTAAAGCTTGTATCATTCTTTCAACAGTGTAGATCTAAAGCCTTTTCTGAACGTTTCAGGGAACTAGGCATTGACCTTGTCATCGAAGGAACCGGAGTATTTGTGGACAGAGAAGGTGCTGGAAAACACATTCAAGCTGGAGCCAAGAAGGTCTTGATTACTGCTCCTGGTAAAGGAGACATCCCAACATATGTTGTTGGTGTCAATGCTGAACTTTACAGCCATGAAGATACCATCATCAGCAACGCCTCTTGTACTACTAACTGTCTCGCTCCATTCGTCAAGGTTCTTGACCAGAAATTCGGTAAGCTTCTCATACAACCGGACTCGCTCATACAAAGGTTCTTGATCAATGTTGTGATGTTTTAAAAACATGGTGTAGGGATCATAAAGGGTACAATGACAACCACTCACTCATACACCGGTGACCAGAGGCTGTTGGATGCAAGCCACCGTGATCTGAGGAGAGCAAGAGCAGCTGCTTTGAACATCGTTCCAACATCGACAGGAGCAGCCAAGGCCGTGGCTCTGGTGCTCCCTAACCTCAAAGGAAAGCTCAACGGAATCGCATTGCGTGTGCCAACTCCCAACGTTTCAGTTGTTGACTTGGTTGTGCAGGTCTCCAAGAAGACTTTTGCTGAGGAAGTCAACGCTGCTTTCAGGGATGCAGCTGAGAAAGAGCTTAAAGGTATACTCGATGTCTGCGATGAGCCTCTTGTCTCTGTTGACTTCAGGTGCTCTGATGTGTCATCTACTATTGATTCTTCTCTCACAATGGTCATGGGAGATGATATGGTTAAAGTGATTGCTTGGTATGATAATGAATGGGGTTACTCTCAGAGAGTTGTTGATTTGGCTGACATTGTTGCCAATAACTGGAAGTGAACAAGATGTCTTGCTCCATTTTTTTTCTTTAAACAGTTTTATATGATTCGGAATGTAGAATTGTAGTTCCCGAGTTTATGTATTTGTGATCTACAATTTTATAGTAATAAACTTTATTCAAACATGTTACATCCCTTTGCTTAAAAGTTCATAACACTGGTTTAAAGCATGTCTTTGATACTAAAGAAAGATACAACACTAATCAGATAAAAGATGAAGAAGATCCAATGATCTGAGGAAGATCTTCATTATAATCACTGAGAAGAGAAAGGGGCATGCCGCTTAAGAGGAAGTCATACTCAAAGCAGTGAGCTTCATCGGTGAGAACAGAGCCAAGATTCATCTTGTCTGTATCGCCGTCTTCCTCTGTTTTGTCCTGGCGACCAAATAAACTGCTTGACATATCATTAGGCAAAGAAGGTAATGAAATCTCTATGCTTTTACCAACATGATCATCATCATCATCATAACAATGTGAGAAACTGTTAGTAAGATTAGCAGAAAGCTGTTGTTCTTGTATATAAGAGGAAACTGGACCAGCAACAAAATGGTTGTTTTCTTGCAGAAAACAGAAACTAGAAGATCCCAAACTCATGTTAGGTTTCAAAGACGCAACAGGGTTAACCAAAAAAGCTTTGTCTGATGATGACTGTAGGAACTCTTGTGGTGGTGTTTGTAAAGAGATGTTATCAGTGTAGAAGAAGTTGGTTTTGGCTAGAGAGCCACTGATGGATCGAGCAGAAACATCATAAGCTAAAGCAGCTTCTTCAGCTGTATCAAACGTTCCGAGCCAATGTCTCTCTTTTGTGAAAGGGTTTCTGATTTCAGCTGCATATCTTCCCCATGGACGCCTCCTAACTCCAAGGTACTTAACTTCTTCTGACTTCTTCTCTTGTTTGCTTTTGCTCTTGTTTCTTGATTTCAACATGCTTCTCTCTCTAATTATTTTAGGCTTGCTATTATCTATATATATAGGGAGAGGACAGCAAAAGATTGTGTGAACTTGATTGATGCCTTCTTGGCTTTTGGCATTAAATTTAAAGAATTAGTTAGGAGTTACAAGAATTTAACTCCAAAGTCTTACTTGTCCTTTGTAAACTGTGTCAGTATGAACAAGAAAGTTTTACATATTTTCTCCATTTTTGTCCTTTTGCTTACTATTTTCCACACATTATCTCTGAGATGATTCATCTTTGAGTCATTACATTACTTTACACAACATTACATACGAGGAAAGACAAAACGAAGGCAGTGAAGAATGTATGGAGCCAAAGACAAGTTGTGACAAGGACATTGTCATTTAGTTTAAGACAAAAGCTGCACAAATGTCAAGAAACCTAACAGAACTTTCAATGGGAGAACATGTGACACATGCTTAGGGAATTGGACTTTCAAGGGTCTAAATTCAATCCTTAAGCATTGATATGTGTGTGATTAGTTAACTTCTCTTTGGTGTCACTTTGTCTTCTTTCATTTGGTGTCCAAATTGCATATGAAGACAATTCTATCTTTGTCAAAGTTCAAACAGACAAAGATACCCAAGTTCAAGAATTTTATTAGATATATTATTATATTACATGTGTTTGAAGTCATTTGCTTCTTGTGTTTCAAGTTGTTCACATTGGTAGGAGAAGCTTTTCATTGAATCCAAAAGCCAAAAGAAAAAAAGAAAGAAAAACTAATCAACTATACAAAACAGTACCAAGAATCTATCTGACACTCCTTCAAGTGCTCTATGCATCCACTCATACCAACACAGCTCCAATGCTTCTTTAACATTCAACTGTTTACATCTTTCATCTAACGCCAAAGTTAAAAAACGAAAACAAACATCAGTCATTAGATCTTATACTCATTATTATGTTTTGAACCTGGTACCTATTTCCTCTCGTGATTCTCTTGGCCAATGCTCGAGTTCTTCAGTTACCTCTAACCCAAACGTATATCCTTTGTATCCTCCACATTATTACTACTTATCCATTGAACGTCATTAAAAAAAATGACTGAACAAGACACATCTTATAATCTAACAAAAGTAAATAAACCTTTGGGAATACAAGATCATGGCGATTAGGAGATTAAAGCATAAGAACTTGAAGCTTGTTTACAAACTCAGCACTTGTGTCTTCTTCAGTTACTTCATCGTTGATCGGCCTATATAGAATGCATATGTTCACATGTGTCTCGTGTAATCAACGGATTTTGCTTTCTTATTTTAGGCCTTTTTGTGTATTTAGGACAACTAAAATTAAAAAATATATATATGTATATCTCTACGACCACATATTATTGTAGAGCTTATTAGCTGTGTCAGATAATTACGTTTATTTATTTAATCAGAAATACATTAATTAAGACTGATGAACATATCATCTTCAATTTTTTTTTTTAAAAAACTTAAAATTAAATTGATTTATCATGTTTGTTGCAATTCAGGATAATACCTTTCTTATTCCTCCTAATCCATAAGGACTTTCCCGTAATTACCAAATAACCCATGGTGTCTTTTCTTATATATACTATGTTGCACTTTGTTAGGTTTTGTGGCGTAAGAAAGAGATGAAATTCATTCATAGCAGAGAAGAAGAGGTCAACGATGGAAGAGATGGCATGCATGAAGAAATAGAAGCGAACGAGAAGCGAGCTACAGCCCCATCATCACTACCAGACGACGTCGTGGAAGAAATCTTCATAAGACTTCCCGTGAAAACTATAATCAGATTAAAGTCCCTATCAAAACAATGGAGCTTGAGGATCAAGTCTCACAGTTTCGCCGAAAAACACTTGAAGATGGCCAGTTCATACCAAGCGAATCATCCTAGTCTCATGCTTCTCCCCTACCCTATCACTGTCACTGGCACAAAGATTGAGTTCAATCCATTTAGCTTAGGAGGTCGTCGTCGTCTGTCCTCCACTCAACTCAGTTTCCCTCAACCGTTTCTTGGATGGATCCACTCTTCTAAAAGCTGTGACGGCCTTTTCTGCATACAATCCTCAAAATCTACTTGTGTAGTTAATCCGGCTACTCGTTGGTTCAGATATCTTCCTCCATCTAGGTATCAGGTGTTGAATCCCACCAGCGCGGAACTGGTCACTGCTGCAGCATTCGTGAAGGCTGCCGTTGATTACAAATTAGTGTGGTTGTATAATTCTTTTCCAAACGAGGGAGTCACAGTCACCACGTGTGAGGTTTTCGATTTTAGGGCAAACGCTTGGAGACACTTGACTTTTACGCCAAGTTTACGCGTTTTTGGTATGCCAGAATCTGCCAACGGGTCAGTTTATTGGTTCACGGAAGTAGATAACAACTACAAAATCGACGTAATAGCTTTCGATATCCATACTGAAAAATTTCGTTTGCTGCCTAATATTCATCCAGTTACTTCTAGTTCAGTTTGTCATAGTAGCATGTGCACTCTGGATGATCGTTTGTGTGTATTGACAACCACCACTCTACTAGACAAGGAGTTTTGGAGACTCAAGTCATCAGAAGACATGTGGGAGAAGATTTTTACGATTGATTTATTTTCTACTCCGCTCTATTGGATTGGCAATGAGTCTTCTTGGACACCGGTGACAATGTGGAAGAAGACGAAGATGTTGCTCTCTCATCCATGTTCCATGAATCTGGTAATATACAATCTCCAAACTAGATCTGTCCGTATACTCAATATCCAGCCACATACAGTTTGTACGCCATATTTTGAGAGTCTGATCTCTCATATATAGAATGCTTTTGATCGATTATATAAAGCATATTGGGAAGTATGTAAGAATCAGAACATTTCTTTATGTTGTCTTATGAGTTTTGTTCTAATTCTTATGATTCCATTATGTTTGCATTTAACTAGAATGAGGCTAAAAAAAAAAAAAAAAAAAAAAAAAAAAAAAAAACTAGAATGAGGCTACATTGCTTATAGATATTTGAAACATCAAAGTTTAAGACCAAGTTCAAGTATGTGAATTCTTTTCAGAGAACATCCAGTTATGTACACAAACATACATTACTTAAAGTATAATTAAACGATTATAATCTGAAATTACATTGCATGATTAAAATCGATGAAGAAAATTTGCTGACTAGCAAACGCTTAGATCTTTTTTTTCGGAAAATAATTGTAATAAAATCAAAACGGCTTATTGTCACTGCTTTGATATAGCCAGAGGCACACGTCGCGTTGGACTTGGCCTTCTTGGCATTGCTGATTAGTTAGAAAAAAGAAAGCATAGTATACATATTCATTAGCATGCTAGAAACAACATAAAAATTGATTACATTTTGGAATATTTCTTTTTGTATTCTGTTAATGTTTTCTTTGTACTTTGACAAAAAAAAATTTAATGTTTTCTTCTATTCTGTATTGGTGGAAATATCTAACTGCGAAACCATATACATAGAAGCGTACGACTTGATTATAAGTTTTTTTTGAACTAATTTGATGCATTAAAATAGATGTAACTGATATAACGTTTAGACTATATAGTTTGTTACAAGTTTGATGGAAACCATAAGAAACCATAGAGTATTACAACATTTGCAAAAAGAAAAGCTCAATAACATATTAAGCTAGATAGTGAAATAAAGCCAACACGCGTCTTAGGATTTGCGGCTACCTCAGACCTCTCGAGATATGCTTTCCTCTTCCCTTGACAAGTGTCCACCCCATTTCCTGTACTTTTTGAGTTGGTTTAATCGATCTCCCTCCCCTAGTCGTGTTCAGGTGAGTTGTAGGCTCACACTCTTGCAAACGGTTGAATATAGGAAGATGTGGATCAATAAAGGCGTCATCTTCTGATTTGTTCACCACGGTGATGACCATTGTGGATGGAGTTTCCTCCATCCAGAAAAAAATGAATGATGCTCAAGAGGAAATGAGGATAGTTACAAGAGAAGCAGCCACTCTTCAAGAAGAAGATCTTTCACCAGTCAAAGAGGTACCTCTTTCACGCTCTAAGCAAACCTTTTCACCATTAGTAGAGAAGTCCTCTACTCCAGTTAGCGAGACTTGATTATAAGTTGTAATAACATTTAATATCCCCAATATTATGTTAGTAGTATTAATTAGTGATGATCTGATTTTTTTTTGTCACAAAGGTATCAAAAATAATTCCAATGGTAAAACCAAAGATATATTTCAACCTAATAAATCAATGATCGATAAATTAAGTATAATTTTTTTGATAATCTTGTTTAGTAACAAAAATTATATGATGATAACATAGACTTAAATAATATTTCGAATTTGTAAAATATTTTTATTATATTATTTAGTATCATATTTGAATATATTTATTTTTAATGATGATGTGTGAGTTATTACAATATTTTAAAAATTTACCAAAAATATAAATCAATATTAAATATAATTATCGATATCACATTTAATCATGTCATGTCTTCATTTCTAATATGTCATGACATATTTTTTAGTGAAAATAATTATAAAAATACATCTATGAAATCATCTTACAAATATTATATATAAGATACGCAAATCAATTCATAAATATTATCTAGGGGATAAGAAGTTAATAGTTTTTTTTAAGTTAATAGTATTGTTTTATTGTTTTGTTAACTTGTTTTATCTTTGATCGACGGTATTTATCAATTTATTTTAATTTATATGTTTAATTTGTCAACTTGTTTGTTTTATGATTAATAATAAAGCTACTTTTACATTATGTGTTATTTTTACTCTTGTACTTGTTTCTATTCTTTTGTCTGTTATTATTTATTGTTTTTGTGTATTATTATGTACTGTAGAAATTGTGAATTTAAGTTCCATTTAAATATAGATATTTATGAAATTTACAGCAACAGTTATTACTCCAAACATTGATTTTATGTGTCAAATATATTTTCATCTCATTATCTATTATTATTTTGTATTTGAATAGACTTAGTTAAAATATTTTTAAAAAATTGATTAGTAAACATTTTGATTTGTGCATGGTTATTTTTATATCTTAGTTAATTTTATGTCAGATTTTAAGTTTAATTATATAATACATGTTAGTAAAAAAAAGATTTTATGTGTCAAATATATTTTCATCTCATTATCTATTATTATTTTGTGTTTGAATAGACTTTTAGTTAAAATATTTTTAAAAAATTGATTAGTAAACATTTTGATTTGTGCATGATTATTTTTATATCTTAGTTAATTGTATGTCAGATTTTAAGTTTAATTATATAATACATGTTAGTAAAAAAAAAAAGAGAGGTGTTAATCAGGTTTACTGCAGACAAAAAAATACTCGTTGATGCTGTTATACTTCTGTGTATGCGAATTTTAGTTTTATATAGAAACACATTCTTCAGTCTGATTTCAAGTATAATTAAGGTAAGTACTATGTTTTATTAGAGTGAAAACGAATCTGCGTAATATAAACAAGGCATTCAAGTAACATGGCAAAAGGTTTTAACAATACTGTATAACCTTCCCTCTTCCGCAAGTATCAGAAATTCATCGGAATCTACAAGACTCCGGCCAAAATAAAACTACAATCACATGTCTCTCTTGAGTGCCACCTTTACTTTTATTTCGAATAATCAAAACAAATCACGAATAATAAAATGGAATACATATATGGAACATAAACAAATAGAAAAGATGAAGTGTGAGATGTAGAAGAAGCATCTCTCATCAACTTTTTTAAGCAAGGTTGATCGTGAAGGAGACATAAGGATGTGTCTCGGAGTCACCGGCTAAACCAGCCATGGCTCCTGCATCCTCCTCGCTTTTCCAGTATAAACTGCATTTGTTTTTCCATACAACCAGAGACTCAAACACTCGAATCTAAATCTCATTAAATACAAGTTGGTTTAGACTTGGTATTAGACAGAAGCCCCAAAGTGTCTAATACTTGGTTAATCGTTTTTCTCCTCTATGTTCTGCAATTTCTATGTTACAAAGATCATAACTCCAACGCTAACCAGTTTTTATGTACAGAGCGAAACGAAGACAGAGACTTGTAACACACCTGTTAGTAGAATCGCACAAGCGTTCAAGAATGGAGCGTACTTTCTTCTCGCTTTTAACAGCCGGAGATAAGACACATGCCTGGAAAATAGAGAAAGTCGTTTGGTCAGGGAGTTAGAGGGATTCTCTAGAAAAGCATAAGTTATAGGTTGGAGTCTTTTTTAATAACCAAGAACGCCGGAGGTAAACCATATCTCATTATGCTCTCAGCGAATATACGCACAGCACAGAAATGCATCCATGAGCTGAAAACCTACAGATATAGACCGATGAGCAGATGGGTGTTGATTTCTACGGTGAGTACAGCTATACAGAGCGATATGTAAGTACCTCTCCGTAACTGGTGTAGCACCACTGCAAAAGAGAGCTTCTCAAACTTTCCTGATCATGAACCAGCTTCTCTAGCTCTTGTTTACGAGTCTCTTGTGCTTCAACGCTATGTTCAAAATCACGAACCTAAAGGAGAACGGTGTACAACATAAAGCTTTGAGAATCAATCACATGTCTTCAACTTGCACAGGAATAAAAGCAGTTGTAGAGGTGATGATATCAGAAGCTTGAACAGCATACTCACTTGGAACCCTTTCTCACGCGCATTAGTCCTGAAATTATCTGCAACACGAGTGAAAAGAGTGACGGTGTAAAGAGCATACTCATTATCCTCAAACAATTTCTTCGATGACCTAGGAACCTGAAAACGGCAAGGGTAAACTGATTAAAAACCCTGTGCGGAAAAAATAAGAAGTGTTACAGATGGAATCAAAAACTAAACAAATCATCAATTCACCACAAAGTCGGTCAATGTCTCATAGCATGCTAGCCAGTCTTTTTGGGAATACTTTGGAACAACTGCAAGGAGAGTCTCGAGATGTTCTGATGCGACAATATCTTCTGGCTTAACCAAGCTTGAGAGGTCGCGAACAGCTAAACTGTAACACACAAAAAAAAAGAAGATCAGCCACATTGCCACAATCTATACAAAAGCTAAGCAGAGAGAAGCAGATAAAGACCAACAGCATTATTCTGGAAAAAACACTAAAGTGTTATTCCAAACCCTGCACATGGTAGAACGTGTTTCAAGCAGAACTTAGATCGTAGGGACAGCAAATAATTTTTTTTTGTAGAGATGAGGACTTCGAATTTGTTCTTATAGTAAAACAAGAGAAAGAAAAGAAAAGCTTACCTTCCACTTTGCTTTCGGTTAATGGCATTGAGTTGACCGCGGACATTGTTATATTCAGCAACACGAACCTAAACAACATGTGCAATCAGAATCGTTAACAGCAACCATTCGAACCACTGAAATCCATTAAACCACCAAAAGAAGTTTATAATCGAAAGCTAAAACTACCAAACTACTCTTCAGAATCAATCGGCTAATCATTCTGCGTAATGGTTTAAGTAGAGTGTGAATACCTTGAGATCATCCTCAATCTTTGCAACCTGAGACTGAATGTTGTCCACAACCTCCTTGAGAGGTGACATTGTTGGGTACTTTGCTTCATCCCACACAAACCTTGACGCCAATAAAAAAAAGAAGAAGAAGAATTGCACTTTACATCATCACCAAATCAGCAATTAACTATTTGCGAAGAGAGAAAGTAGATAATACCTAGTGAGATAAGAATCAACAGGAACTCCATCAACAGTTAGAGCGTTGCTCTCCACACCAGAGATCCTCTCCAATTCTTCGATCTGTCTCCTTATCTTCTGTGATACTCCTTCCACAAAGCTGTTTGACTGCACAAATATCCCCAAGAGAATCATAATCAATTACAAAAAAAGGAAACGCAATTGGTGATCAGATGAGTTAGTTTACGGGACATCATCTCCTTTGCCCATCTTCCTCATCACTCAATCTCCTATACCCACTAAAATCATCTATACCCATACCTCTTTAATGAATTGTGGAAAGACTAAACTGACCTTGGTTTGTTGAATGAAAACCGAAAATTGTAATGTGATTGGGTTGGGTTTGTGATTGGAAATCGTTGGTTTGGGAAGTTTGGTTAATGGTTTTATAAAAAAAAAAATTAATTGAGAAAAGCTAAATTAAAAAAAAACCGAAGCTCCGTGGTGGGTCTCCCGTCTCCTCTACCTCCCCGCAGCTCCCCCATCGGGGCTCCATCCGGCTCTGTCGCCGCAGTTTCTCTCCTCCTCCTCCATTTTCAAAGTGTTTCCGGAGGTCTAGCATTCCATCGGCGCAAATAGAGTTGGGTATTGCAGGTAAACTCAGGACCCCCAACTTCTCTTGAGAAATGCATGTATTTGGAATCGAGCTAGGAGCAATGCACAACGGCATTGTTTAGTTGATGGGTCAATTAGTATAGCGATTTGGTATAAAATGCATTAATGTGGTTGAATTAAACGTTGATAGATGCGATTCGAAACCTTAGTGTTTTGGATTATTGTTGGAAAACTGGGAAAAGTGGAATAACTAGGAAAACTCGAACAACTGGTATAACTGTGTTGATCTTGTGCGATATTTTTGGCAGGATACAATGACCAATAACGTATTCGTACATTTTACATATGAAGACTGCATGTATGGTATATCTGTGAAGGCATCAGTGGAGGATGTGACGTTGTCAATGTTACAAGAAAAGATGTATAAGAAGCTTGGGTTGGATGAAAGTAAGGAAAAACTGAAATTGAGCTACATTCCGATGGTGAGACGTTGCCAGAAAGCTGTAACTATTGCTGATGATGACGATCTTTATGTTTACCTCGGAAGTGTCGATAAAGAGAACCAAAGATGTCTTTTGGTTGTGGAGAGTAGTGAAAGGTCGGGACCGAGACCACAAGATAGACTTTCGATAGCGGGTAAACGTTCTGTTGGTATGAACTACAACGATTTGCAGCTATTGGAACATGAAGTTGGACCTAATGCAATTACATTGTACGTTGGTGAGAACCAAGAGAATAACGAGGTGCGTGCTATGGAGACTGGTACTGGTAAGGAGACTGACACTGGTATGGAGACTAATACGGCTGCGGAGACTGATACTGGTATGGAGAATGATACGGCTGCAGAGAATGAAACGGCTGCGGAGACTGATACGGCTGCGGAGACTGATACGGCTGCGGAGACTGATACGGCTGCGGAGAATGAAACGGCTGCGGAGACTGATACGGCTGCGGAGACTGATACGGCTGCGGAGAATGAAACCGTACATCCAACCGCCGATAAGTATGTTGAAGAGCCACCTGCAATAGTACGGAGTAGTTGTATAGAGGAATGGGCCGATGGTTTGAGAACTACTTGCACGATCTATGGGTTCTTGCGCGAACGCTACCTGTGCGGGAGCTTAATAGTTATGAGCTAGAGTACGAGGTAAAGGATAGTAATGGGAAGATGTTTTTGACGAACTTGATTGCCAAAACTTGTACTTGCAAGGTGTGGGATTATGAAAAGATTCCTTGTCTGCACGGACTGGCTGCTTACATCTATTACACTAATCAGGTGGATAGTGGGGGTGGTAGGAGCCGTGATATCAACATAGTATATCATGAGTTGTGCTCAAAATACTATTGGACGGAACTGTGGTCATTGGCGTATTGGAGGACAATTTATGCTGTGCCAGACATGTCTGTATGGGAAGTCCCGGATCACATCAGGGAGCTGAAGATCATACCTCCGGATCCTATCAAGCGTAAGGGAAGGAAAAGAGTTAATAGACTTCCATCTGGTGGAGAACGCCGTAGGAGGACACAAAACAAAAAGCGGCCTAGGCAAAATTTTGGTTTCAATTGGCTGTTATTTGGAAATGGTTCAAGCACTTCAGAGCAGAACACGGCCTAACCACGATTGGTTTCAATTGGCTGTTATTTGGAAATGGTTATTTGTATGTTTTTGGAAAACTCTGGAAAACTATTTTATCTTCTTTGTAAAACTGCATTGTCTTTCGAGTGTGACATTATTATTATTATGACATTTACTATTATGATTACTCTAGTCTAACTAATAATTCAATTAAACATATTTTTTTCAAAACGTTTTTCAAAAATTATGAAAACTCTTACTATCTCCATAATAAGCCTTATAGTTTCACTCACACTTTGTGAATGAAGAACATGTCACAAAAGAGATTATCAGATAATGTTTGTTTCCCAAATATTTGTGCAGTGAACAAGATAAATATCATGTTCAAGTACTAAAATCGAAAGTAAAACAAGAAAACCAAACTGAAAGCATTGGTAACACTGAATAAATTATAAACCACAGAAAGTACAACTATGAGCAAATCTCGTAAAACTAGTATCTTATGTAAAACTAAGAAAAAATTTCGGGGAGGGAAATGAAATTACATTGGCGCCAAAACATATGAGGGAAAATAATTATTTTAATTATTTTAACTATTTTCATTATTTTTCTCTATGTCACGTCCCATCTCTCTGTCTCCACTCCATCTCTTTATTGATCCCATCGATCCATCTCTCTCTCTCCACTCCCCCACTCCATCCCTCATTCCTCTCTCTCGATCTCTTTCGGTTTCTCCCATTTCTCTCTGACAGTAAGAACTGAAGCATGACTCATCCCGAAGAGGAGTACAGTCACATGAAGGCCTTGAAGAGACACAACGACATGCTTGGTTTCGTGGCTGATGCGGAGTACGGCGTCCCGACCAAGTGCCCGTGTGGTGGAGGTATCATTCCTGAGGTATCTCCCTGTAACAAGTTTCCCAATGATTTTGATACGCAACCTGGAAGGAGGTACTTCACCTGCAAAAACTTTGAGGTAATTTTCATGTCGTGCAAAACTGGTAAAACTTGTATAACTAGGAAAACTAGGAAAACTAGGAAAACTGGAAAACTGGAAAACTGGAAAACTGGAAAACTGGAAAACTGGAAAACTGGAAAACTGGTTAAACTGGAAAACCTGAGAAACTTGTATAACTTGTGATAAAACTTGTGCAGAATAATGGTCTCCACTTTCGTACGCCGTGGGTGTTCGCGATTCAGGACGAAGTTACAAAGTTAGTACACCGTGTCGAAGAGATGGCTGAGGAGATTGATCGCCTCAAGTCTCAGCTTTACCAACTTCACCGTCCATGATCCCATCTTGTTGCTCTAAGTTGTTGTTGTTCTAAGTTGTTCTTGGGGATGTTGTTGTTGTTGTTCTACGTCGTATGATGGTACTTTGATCTATGTTGCTACTTTCTTTCTCTATGTGTGTGTCTTATGACTTAAACTATCTATCTAATGTTTATGTGTTTTGTGGTTTACTTCTCTATGCGTGTGTCTTGTGACATTATACGAAAATAACAAGTTTGCAACATCAAACCAAAATCAAGAAAATGATTAACTAAAAGTCGAAAATGATTAACTAAAAGTCACAGACCAAATCTATATCATGATTCAGGACGTGAAATTGATTAATTAAAATTCGAAACTCTATATACGAACTTGCTAAAGTCGAAACTAATTGACATGAAAATGATTAACTAAAAGTTTGCAACATCAAACCAAAATAACAAGTTCAAAGTACCATCAAATCAAAATAACAAGTTCAAAGTACCAAAAGCAAACATATAAAAGACACACAAAATAAGTTCAAAGCACAAGACATTGTGCTCTTAAGATCAAGTCACAACCAACATAGATGTGTACTGGATGTCACAGCAGCTCGGACCAAAGGGAGTGACGTGAAAGACCATGGAACCTTCGAGTTTGAAGATGACAATGTCTCCTATTCGAAGGTCATGTGCCTCAGCGAACTCCTTCCAACCTCGGGTGAGTCGCCTCTCTTCTTGTATCACTTGCCATGTTTGATCCGTAGCGTCGGATGTTAGTGTCCATGTGTTCCCATTCGTCTTCCCTTGGATGTGCTTGGAGAAAAATACAATGGGTATTGTCTGCAATCAAGATTTGAGGTAAGTTACACAAACAAGGAAGAAATCAGGTTCTTGCAATCAAGAAAAGGCAATAGAGAAAGTGTGTTTACCAAGTAAGTCTGGAATCCAGGAAGCAAAGGTTGGAAGAAATGAAGTTCTTGCGGTTGCGCCATCTGCAAACAAGAAACAAAAGTTAGACAAATCAACTAAGTTAGACAAATCACGGACCAAATCAATCAAGAAACAAAAGCTAGACAAAGTTAGACAAATCATTTTGCATGTCAAGGAACTTGCTAAAGTCACAGACCAAATCTATATCATTTTCAGTTTAATTCGACCATTTGCTATAAAAGAAAACTAGCAAATGAACTCAATCAAGCATCATGAACTCCATCGAATGAGCTACCATAAAATTCTCAATTTTCAGTTTAATTTGACCATTTGCTATAACCGAAAACTAGCAAATGAACTCAATCAAGCATCATGAACTCCATCGACTGAGCTACCATAAAATTCTCAATTTTCAGTTTTATTTGACCATTTGCTATAACCGAGAACTAGCAAATGAACTCAATCAAGCATCATGAACTCCATCGACTGAGCTAGCATAAAATTCTCAATTTTCAGTTTTATTTGACCATTTGCTATAACCGAAAACTACCAAATGAACTCAATCAAGCATCATGAACTCCATTGACTGAGCTAGCATAAAATTCTCAATCAAGCATCATGAACTCGATATAACCAAAACTAGCATCATGAACTCGATCAACAGAGCTAATTCATGAACTCAATCAATCAAATACGCTAAGCAAAGCCGTCACTCCATCGATGGACCGAATCTAAAAAACCCTAAGCTACTTAATTAACCATTTGGTGGTGTTGCCATGGGATTGCCATCTAAAAAACCATAAGCAACCTTAAACAAAGATGACGTTTTCTCCATCCGAGGTAAACTTGATCGATGGAGAAACAGAACCGACGAGTAAGACATACCTTCAGTTGTGTCGCTATCGGTGGGATTGGCCGTCGCTGGTCTCCTCTTTGGTGGGATTGGCCGTCGCTGGTGGTCTCCCTCGGTTGTGTCGCCGAAGGGAAAATGGAAGAAAAGGGAAAATGGGGGAGAATCGGGGGGATGGTTTGGGAAATGGAGAAAGGAAATTGGTACAATTCGGTTTTTGAACGGTTAGGTTTTAATTTCGGGTCGAAATTAGGGATTGGTTCGTGGTCCAACTCAATTCGGTTATTCCTTCGGTTAAGGTAGGTACAACCGGTAAATACTTCAAATTTTCTAGGGTTAAATGTAATTTTCGGCTTTTTATTTAACTTTTCATTTTTGTTTTGTTTTCATGTCTTACGGAGATTAGAAATATAGCTGGGTGGGTATAGGAGATGATGTCCCGTTAGTTTACCTTTAGCAGATCATCGCCGAGGGCGAGCAGAGAATCTAATGTTCCAACACGAAGATTAGGAATGTTGAACTGCGAAAAATCGAAAATCAACAATGAATAAGTTCTAACATCACTTTGCTAAAATTTTCGAATCAAATTTGAGTACCCACCCGATAAACTGGAGTGTCAAAGGAATGCTTGGAGATCTGCTCCTGTAGACGATTCCACAAGGTGGAAGAAGAGTCCTTCACTGGTAGAGACACCACCCAGTACCTCGATGTCATTCTTTCTCAATTCTCTCTCTCTTCTTCTTTTTTTTTTTTTTTGGTCTCTCTCTCTCTTCTTCTCTCTCTTCTTCTTCTTCTTCTTCTTCTTCTTCTTCTGCTCCGATCGATCTCTACAATAAATTTTATCAAAAATGAATAACCGGTTCGATTTACAAAATAACTAGTAGAAAACCAAACCGGTCAGATATTACTTTGTAAATGCCGGTTTAGTATCCCCCGGGCCCCGGCAGGGAAACTGGGCTAATGGGCTGAGTCCAATAAAAAAAGGTTAAAAGAGAAACCCTAGTAAAATTGACTGTTAGAGCGCTCAAAGCCCTAACTAACTCTGAATCTTCCTCGAAGCAACCGCAAGTCTTTGTAGGTAGGGCGATTGATTGATTCTTTCATCTATCTATGGCGGACGTTGAGAATCAACAAGACTCTTCGTTTCCAGTGAAGAGGAAATCGGATCTCTGTTGCCAAGACCAGGATAATGTGGCGAACAAGGCTCAGAAGCTTAATCCTTCGTCGAGTTCTGCTGATTCTGAGTCCAAAGACGGACAAGTTAATGGAAGCGGCGTCGAGAATCTGAGTTCTTCAACTGATGAAAAACTAGTGACAGAGTCATCGCTTGAGAAGGCAGCTGAAGAAAATAAGCAAGAAGTGGAAGAGGAAGATGAAGAGGAAGAGGAGGAGGATTTGATTGAAGCTGAGATTGACAGGAAAGGTAAAGGCATAGCGAGAGAGGACAAAGGAAAAGGAAAACTGATCGAATTTGATGAAAGTGACGATAGCGATGATGATGATAATGAAGACGACGAAGATGTTGATGAGTACGACGAAAGCGATTTGTCTGACGATCCATTGGCGGAGGTGGATTTGGATAACATCCTTCCGTCAAGGACTAGGAGACGATCGATCCAGCCTGGAGTCTTCATCTCCAATGACCGTATCGGAAACCACGAGGATGATGATGATGATGATAGCAGCGACGATAGTGATGCTTAAGGTTAGTGCTAAGAAATCAAGATGTAGTTCCTTTGATTCTAAAATATGTTCAATGATTGTTGGTTATAATCTAAATGTTTCCAACGCTTGGACCAAAAGTGAGCTAATATATCTATCATGTTATTGCAATTTCAACTCATTTTTGCGTCTTGGTGGTCTGTGTGAGCTTAAATTTCGTTTCTTTGTATGCTTGTGACTTTTACTACATAAGAGAAAAATATTAGAATTTTGAAGTTAAGCTGCGTAGATGAACCTCGTTTGAGAAATGAGATTAGACTCAATGATCTGTGACATCATGCATTCCAAGTAAGATATTGATGCAGCCTACAAGTATGTCGTTGAATAAACTAGCTGCTCTTCTCGTGTTCCTTTTGGTTGACTGCAATGCAACCCAAGTAGTAAGGGTTAGTGATCAAGCTAAACTAGTTGGAGAAACTGACATTATATTGGCAATGCTCTTCACTTCTGATGCCGAAATGATGAGTAAAGATGCAAGCTTCCATTTCTCATACTAATCGTTCTGTCTTTAACCGTAGTCAAGGGGCTAATACAACTCATTGGATTATAACTTTATAAGGGGATGATAAAGTTGTTCTATGGTTGGTATGTAGAGCTTTCTTTAGTTGTGATTCCTTTCAACCTGTGAGAGTCTTTTGTGACTGCTTCTCTATCACTTTATTTTGTAAGCTTAAAAGCTACTCAACTAAATCTATGTTTGTCGCAGCGAATATATCTGAAAAGTTAAGATGTTCTACTTAGATTCGTATGGTTCAAATATACGAGTTGCAGATTTTTTTTTGTCAGGAGAATATCATCATATCTCTTAATGTTATTGATGCCACCAATAAAAAAACAATGAACTGGACCACTAGAGAGTGACAATGAGAACTGAAAAGGGTTCCTTTCCGAATCTCATATTGAAGATTCATACATATTTATTTAAACCAATGTGTATATGATATGATATGTGTGGTTGGTAATGGTGGTGAAATGCGTGTAATGTTGTTTGTATGTGTATGAATAATTGAGACATGCGTCATCATGAGTCTCTGCTTTTTTGGGCCTTTGAATTTAGCCTTCGGCTTCATAGGATAAAAGGAAAAAGGAATCTCATGAACCAACAAAAAGCTGAGAAAATAAAAATGAGATAGAGTGTTTTCTATATAACTTTTAAGATAAGAGTTCTAGAAGAAGAAATTATTCAAAAAGTTACTTACAATATTATATATATGTACGCAGAGTCTATATAGTCTGTATTTGTTGGAAAGAACTTGTATGTGTAATTTAATCATAACAAATAAATCTTAGGATTATAAAATCAGGAGGGTGAGGTGTATGTCACATCCACATCCGAAATTTACCAGATAATTTACCCGCATTAACTAAGGGTGAAATGGAGGTTGGTTGAACAGCAAAATCCAATAATACAAGCATTATCTGAGTCAACTAAAAACACTTATAGCTGGTGAAATTTTGGGTCGATGGTGAAAATGGAGATGATTACTAAAAAGTGATGAGATAAAGAGAGAGATGTGGCCTTCACATGGCAGCCATTGTAGCAAATGATGGGTCAAGAGAGGAGAAATCATCACTCGTCCCCCTTTCTACACAGTAAATATAACAGTTTTTTTGGGATAAAATAAACATTCCTATCAAATTTTGTGAAAATCTGATAAATCCTTAAACTATCTATCATGAGTAATAATACATCAGAGGATAACAGTCAATAATGTCAAGCGTAGAGAAATATGTACAAAGAGTATATACAAGTAACATGGGACTAAGCCTTTTGTCCAAAAAAAAAAAAGTAACATGGGACTAACAGAATAAGAAACTGGTTTTACTTGCTAATAAGCTAAAGATATAATGAATGAATCTTGTTTTCACATAAGACATCCAATGAGGAATTTCCTGAGGATTATGACGGGTAATTCGTTTGATATTATGCGATTATAGACGTTCACCTAACTACTTACCAATAATTAATACACATAAGTTATCATCAATGTTGAACATCAGCAAAGCAAAGATAAATGGTTCTCAGCTTTCAACCAGTAATCATGATTTGTGTTCTCTTCGTTATAACCCCTATCTCCCATGTAATAATTTGCAAGTGGGTCTATTATTGAGTTTGATTATGAAGCTTATGACACTTTATATTTTGTTCCTTTTATATATGTTTCTTAATGTTTGTTGTCTTGAGATATTGTCTATATCTTCTGGAATTATTTTAAATGTCTTATATCTACCTAATAGAAACAAAATATAGTTAGAATCAATTTCAGTGAGAATAAAATACTAAACTACTACTCAAATCTCTTATTAGTTGAAAATCAGACCACGATTTGTTTTCAAAAGAGTTTTAAAAGATGGGAGTTTGATTAGCTTTTTGGATTTATTTGGTTGGAAAATGTAATATTAAGAAAATTATTGAAAGTTTAATGACCTTAAAATCCCGCAAATCCATCAATGGTGTCATCGTCCAAAGACAAAATTCAGCCAGCCTTGCTTCTCATTTTCTTGTTTATCCCATAGATAACTAACCAATTTTTATTTGATAAAATACTAATCATGGACTTTATTTGATTCATTATTTAATTTATTACATACATGTGACGTGTCTAAATGCATATACTTGATGCAGGAGGAGTACTGTACGACTGATTTTATTAGTTTCCTAATTGCTGCACTTTCTAACAACCATTGAATCTTTTTTTTTAAATTAAGCACTAACTAAACGAATATTTGATTAATCGGTGAGTAAAATGGAATATTATGTCTTACGTGGCAATATCGTAATAAACTGAAAAAGGAAAGGGCTTTTTAAAAACATGTCCCTCGTTCTGACACTAAGACATCACTTCACCCTTTCTCTTTCGCGAAAGGCCTTGTTAACCAGTGGTGTCGAACACAGTCACATACGAACTATTCAACGGTCAAGATTCCTTTCGTGGCTATCCTGCGAACCAATCTCCACCGTCGGATCATCAAACCCTCTCAAAAGCTTAAACCTAACCATAGTTAGTTTTTGGTCAGCTTGGTTGGCCTTTTTTTCTTTCTTTTCTCCTCTGTTTTATCTCTCTCCACAGAGAAAGAAAGAGAAAGAGAGAGCTTTGCTTTGCTTTGCTTGCGTGATCTCTTCTCTCTCTGATCATCTCATCATCATTGGACGTAGCAGTCCAGAGTTTTATCTTTAGATTCGACTCATGATTCTCGTCCATTTTCAACGTTTCCCTCGTTGAGTCTCTCTGTTCTTCTTCTTCCTCTTCTTTTATATAAACATCTGAGCTCTCTAATGGCGATTCCTGTAGCTTCATTTTGCTCGATGCTTTCATCTCCTTCTTCATAGATCTACTCTCCTGTAGATCTGAATCTAAAAAGCTTCAGCCTTTTAGTGGAATCATTCCTCTGTTTATCAAAAAAGCCACACGACTCTGTTTCCTGCAGAGCTCTCTGTTTCTTGAGCTGAATTCAACAAATCCACAGAGCTCTTAGCTTTCTCTATAACTGCAAGTGTGTGGATCTGGGGACCTGAAGCTGAAGTCATGTTCTTGATCTAATTAAGGTTTCAGACATCTAATAAAGGGGAGGGAGATGAATTACTTCCCTGACGAGGTGATTGAGCACATCTTCGACTTCATAGCTTCTCACAAAGACAGGAACTCTATCTCTCTGGTCAGCAAATCATGGCACAAGATCGAGAGGTGTAGCAGGAAGAGAGTGTTCATCGGAAACTGCTACGCCATCAACCCGGAGAGGTTAATAGAGAGGTTTCCATCTCTCAGGTCGTTGACTCTCAAAGGCAAGCCTCACTTCGCTGACTTCAACTTGGTTCCTCATGAATGGGGAGGCTTCGTTCACCCTTGGATCGTTGCTTTGGCTAAGGCCCGTGTCGGGCTCGAGGAGCTTAGGCTGAAGAGGATGGTTGTCTCCGACGAAAGCCTTGAGCTTCTCTCACGTTCCTTTGCGAGTTTCAAGTCTCTTGTTCTTGTTAGCTGTGAAGGTTTTACTACTGATGGCTTAGCCTCCGTTGCTGCTAATTGCAGGTAAGATGTTTTGGTCCTCTCTAAACGTTACATTCATCTCTTAACAAATGAAATGTGTTTTGATCTTATTTAGGCATCTTTGTGAGCTTGACCTGCAAGAGAACGAGATCGAGGATCACAGAGGCCAATGGCTCAACTGTTTCCCTGAGAGCTCCACAGCTCTTACCTCGTTGAACTTCTCCTGTCTTAAAGGAGAAACCAATCTCGCTGCTCTAGAGAGACTCGTGGCGAGGTCACCAAACCTGGAGAGCTTAAAGGTAAACCGTGCGGTGCCTCTCGATGCACTCACGAGGCTACTGAGCTGTGCTCCTCAGCTAGTGGATTTGGGAGTAGGGTCTTACGAGAATGAGCCAGATCAAGAATCTTTCGTGAAGCTTATGGATGCTATTAAGAAATGCACCTCGTTGAGAAGCTTGTCGGGGTTCTCGGAGGTTGCTCCGCTTTGTCTCACAGCGTTCTACCCTATATGCCAAAACCTGACCTCCTTGAACCTCAGCTATGCAGCTGAGATCCAAGGAAACCACCTCATAAGATTTATTCAGTTTTGTAAGAGGCTTCAACGGTTATGGGTAAGTTTGAATCTTGTTATATAAAAAGCATCTAACAACTAATGAGTTTCATTACATATAATTAGGCATGTGGGTTCGGTTGGTTCGGGTTATTCGGTTCGGGTAGTTCCGTTTTCGGTTAGTCTGGTTCAACATAAATTTTACAAAATTAGCCCAAAATAAAGTTTGGTTATGTATTCGGGTACCAAAGTGTTTGATTTCAGTTAAATTTTGGTTTAATTTTGTTAAAACTTCCGAAAATTTTGGTTGGTATGGTTTGGATATAAATTTTTCCTTTTTAAGAATAAAACCATAGTAACCGATTGCTGAACCGAACCGAAATTTTGGTTCGCCGGGTTCATAATCTGAGGCCTTCATATAATGGTTGTTCGTGTGTTCCTACAGATACTGGATAGTATTGGAGACAAAGGACTTGAGGTTGTTGCTTCCACATGTAAAGAGTTACAAGAGCTGAGAGTCTTCCCATCTGATTTACACGATGAAGAAGACAACGACACAGCTGTGACTGAGATTGGTCTAGTTGCAATCTCTGCAGGCTGCCCTAAACTCCATTCCATCCTCTACTTCTGCAAACAAATGACAAACGCAGCGCTCATAACCGTGGCGAAAAACTGTCCAAACTTCATCAGGTTCAGGCTATGCATCCTCGAGCCAAACAAACCAGACCACACCACGTCTCAGTCACTAGACGAAGGCTTCGGTGCAATTGTGCAAGCCTGCAAGGGTCTAAGACGTCTCTCTGTCTCGGGTTTATTAACAGACAAAGTCTTCCTCTACATTGGTATGTACGCTGAACAGCTCGAGATGCTTTCAATAGCTTTTGCTGGGGACACGGACAAAGGAATGTTGTATGTGTTGAATGGGTGTAAAAAGATGAGGAAGCTGGAGATAAGAGACAGTCCGTTTGGGAACGCTGCGCTTCTTGCTGATGTTGATAAGTACAGAACAATGCGATCCCTTTGGATGTCGTCTTGTGAAGTAACGCTCGGTGGATGCAAGAGGCTGGCGAGAAATGCGCCGTGGCTTAACGTAGAGATCATCAACGAGAATGAGAATAATGATCTGATGATGGAGAGGAATGAAGAGGATGAAAGAGAGAAGGTTGATAGGCTTTACTTGTACCGAACAGTGGTTGGGGCTAGAAAAGATGCGCCTCCATGTGTTACCATTCTTTAGTCTCTCCCACGCTCCCATGTTGGTTTTGTTTTGAAGCTTTTCATGTCGTTACGTTAGCTCTTGTACTTTCGTTTTCAGACAAGAACGGATTCTGTTTTGAAACTCAAAAGCCTTTTCTTTTTTGGCTTATTCTTAGTTACATTTGTACTTTGTTTCTGATCTCTGTTAACGCAGAGTTTTTTTGTTTTTATTGAACTTGGGAATCTAAAAGAAAAGGAGCTGTACAAAGATGTAGATATTTCAAATAAAGTCTTTATCTACAAAAGGGTTATGTTCATCACATGTAGATATTTCATATAAATTACAAAGAAGATACACAAGAAACTTGTTTTTTATTTCTCATCCATGTTGTCGATTAGTCTACTCTCAAACAAAGAGGCAAAGCATTAACATACAAAGAAACATTAACGTCAAATTGCAGTATTGCTGCTCTCTATTGGAGGAAAACTAAGTATCAATTACGTTTTTTGTTCATTGAACCAGTCAGTGTTTTGGTTTCTGATTACGCTCAGAAAGGGCATAATCAGACATCCAATCACTAGGGAAGTGAAAGACACTGTATAAGACATAAAAGGGCATTCTCAGAAGCAGCATTCCTCCAATCACTAGGGAAGTGAAAGATCATGTCCAAAAGAGCGGCTGTTATGAATAGCTCTAAACTCATCAGTCATCCACAGATGCCAAGAACCTTCCTTAGTAGATCAAAAGAGCACCCAAAGAACAAAAACTAAGTATCAATACGAAGTCAACTCTAGGTTGGCAACAGAACACTGGAGTTTCACAGAAGATGTCCAAATTCAACTCACTTATCCAAACATCAACTCAAGGAATCAGAAACCAAAACACTGACTGGTTCAATGAACAAAAAACGTAATTAGTTATCCTTCTTAAACCGACAGACAGTCCGCTCTATAGGTGTCACGGATCAATCAATTATTCAGAAAAGAATCTTAAAAAATAAAACAAAACATAACATAAAAGCTCAAACTCTCAATCATAGCTTTATACCAACAAATGAGTTAACCAAGATTGACCACAAACACGCAAGAATCAAATCAGTTGCCCACACAATAATTAAGTTTTAATAGGAACGAACCATCCAGGAGGAAAGAGGAGCAACCAGACTCAGAATCTTGGTAACGGTGATGATCCTGCTCGTAGTGTTGCAATGATGATTTGTTTCGATAATAATTCTTCCAAGAAGATTTTATTTCAATCCAACGAATGATGATTTGTCTCGAGAAGGACCCGACAGCATATCTAGAAAGCTTTTGTCCAGTTCACCACTCGATAGCATATCCATAACCAACTTTACAATGGAAGCATCTGAAGAGAACCCACTACTCTTCATTTCTTCGATGAGTTTAGCTGAATTGCTTATGTCACTGACTCTGAGATGAGCTCGGATTATTGTGTTCCATGTACAACTATCTGGCTCATACCCATCATCTCCCATCTTTTTAAACAACATATTTGCTTCAGACAGTGAGCCTTTCTTACACAGTCCTCCAATCATTATGTTATATGTTCTGATATTAGGCTTCACTCCTTTGAGAGGAAGGCTACGGAAAAGATCCCAAGCATCATCGACCTTACTAGCATTGCACATCCCGTGAATGATGATATTATAGATACCAATACCAGAATCAATCTTACACTTGTGCATTTTATCAAGTATTTCCAGGGCTTCCTCTAGTTCTCCGTTGTCACACAACCCATCCAGCAGAATATCAGGATTAGCACCTTGAGAGACCATCTCTTGGAAGAGTTCTTTGGTGACATTAAGCTTTCCTGAATGACAAAACCCTTGGATGAGAGTGCTATAAGTGACTGTATCAGCAACCACACCTCTCAGAGACATTTTGCGGAATAGTTCCATGCCATCATCAACCCGTTTAGCCTTGCAATAGCCGTTTATAAGGGTAGTAAATGTTACGATATCAGGATCGCAACTTTTGCTAGTCATCAGATCCATCATCTGGTTGGCTTCATCTAATCGATTCTCCACGCATAACCCATATATCAAAGAATTATATGTAATGGTATTAGGATCTAAGCCTCTTTTGATCATCTCATTGTACAACTCTTTAGCCTCGTTAAGCTTTCCCTCTTTCACAAAACAATCAATCAACGCATTGAAAGTGACAACGTCCGGTGTGATTTCCCTTTTAATCATATCTCTTAGCAACTGTGCGCCAGCATCCCATCTACCCGCATTACAGAAGCCTCCTATGAGAGAGGTGTTGGTAATGACATTTGCTTTGAATCCTTTAATTTCCATTTCATTGAAAAGTCTGAGTGCATCGTCTAGGTTCCCTGACTTACACATTTTGTTCAAAACCGGACCATAGGTAAACTGATCGGGTTGACATCCATTAGCCATCATTCGATCAATCAAAGCCATTGCTTCGGACAGCCTATCTTGGAGAGAAAGACCATTGACAAGAGTGTTAAGTATGATGAGATTTGGAACAACCTTCATTTCCACCATACCATCAACCAACTCCACAGCTTGGGAAACTAGACCCTTGAGACATAAACCATTAATCAAAGTAGAGAATGTGACTGTGGTAGGCTCATATCCAAGTTTCAACATCTTTCCCATAACAGAAAAAGCAAAACCGAGTTTACTACGACGGCAGAAGCAATTGATCATAATGTTGAGAGTGTAGAGATCATAAGCAATCCCTTGAAGTTCCATTCGCTTGCAGAGATCCAACACGAGATCATAATGTTTTGTTTTAGCAATACCACTAAACAGTTTACTGAAATCAGTGACCGTAAGAAGAGGACGACATCTAACCATGGACTGAAACAGAGCAACAGCATCATCTTTCTTGATTCCAACAATCCCACTTTTCAATCTCTCTCTGTAAGATGGGATCTTTATGTCGCTGCTCTTGACACCACCAGAAAAGGCTCGTTCGCAGACGAAACACAAGCACAACGCGTAAGGGCTGCGGAGTAAAATAGGTCTCAGGGTACATGTCTCCCTGAATCGTGGCCGAACAAATCTCAAAGCTTTGGCACTCCGATTCCGAATCATCAACGTCGTCGTCTTTCAACCTGAATCGTGCCTTTTCCCCAGCTCAAAGCTCATACTGTCTGTATGTCTCTTAAACGTACCAAAAAGCGCCACTTATCGACCAAACCGATTCAATTTCATTCAACCGGTCTCAATCAAACCGAAATATATGAGAAAATTTGTCGGAAATATACAAAGATTTAAACCGAGATAATTGTGTTCGATTCTTTTTTCTTTTTGGCTTTCAGTTTTGACTCGATGTTGGTCTCTATTGATCCATTTGACTTGGTTTGGTAAAAACTCCGGTTTAAATTTGGCTCTTTTTTATGAGATGAGAGGAGTTAATTTGTGGAATAGTGAGTTTTTGAAAATAGGTACAACAACATTAGTGCGTTTTTGGAAACATTTAGATGGATCATCTAACTGCATCTTTGAAAACTCATCTCTACTTTTCATCTAAATAAAGGTGAATTTACATGGTATATTTAGGTGAAGATGCATTTAGTTTAGTACAAAATAAAAAATGACAAAATAGCAATTTAAAATCAGATTTTTTTTTTCAAATAAAAGATCTGTATATATTATTACGTAAAAACTTAAAACGTATTTTCTGCCAAAATATTTAGAAAATGTTTTTCAGCCAAAACGGTAAACCACATTCTCCTGTCAAAACTATAAAAACATATTTTCAGGCAAACTTATAAAAATGTATTTTACTGCCAAAATCGCAAAAACACATTTTCCACCAAAAAAGGAAAATGCGCATTTTTTCGTTAAAACAAAAAAAACACATTTTCCCGTCAAAACCCCAAAAATTCACTTTTCTGTCAAAACCGTTAAACGTATTTTCCATCAAAACCGTAAAACATATTTTTCTGCCAAAAACATAAAATGTATTTTCCCGCCAAGACGGCAAAAAACACATTTTTCCCTCCAAAACTATAAAAACGTATTTTTCCTCCGAAATAGTAAAAACGTATTTTCCCGATAAACCACACTTTTCCGCTAAAACCGTTAAAACACATTTTTCGTCAAAACTGCGTAATGCACTTCGGTCTAAACTATAAAAACGTACTTTTTGACTAAAACAGTAAAAACACATTTTTCTCCAAAACCGCAAAAATATATTTTTCCTCCAAAACCACAAAAACACTAAAAACCAAAAAAATGCCAAAACTTAAAAAACGTATTTTTCGCCAAAATATAAAAAACAAGTTTGTTTTAATTATTTTAGTAACAAGTTTATCTGAATGTAAATGCAAGTTCAAAAACAAACATAGTTGCATTTAAATGATTTATCTAGATACATAGACGAGACATTGAGAGTTATAACCATACGAGATCCAGAGAGAAGGAAGGCCATTCTCAGAAGCAGCATTCCTCCCACACACAGCTGTAGATTCCGAAACACAAACGAATATCACCAAGAACTTTCCTTCTTATTAATATCTCTCAAGCTTTAGAAAATCAACTCAAAACTAAAGCACATAAAACCTCTATAGGATGCCACACTTTGACATCTCTATTTATACTACGATAAAGTCCTAAACACATATAATATTAGATAACTCCTAATATTACAAGACTTATCTTATTCTCTAATCCATATCTCGGTAGAGAATCTTTTCTTGCTTCCCAAGTTATTCAAGCTTATCCAACAATCTCCCCCTTAAGCTTGAACTAGGCTTGGACACTTCTTCTACTCCTATAATCCCTCTCATTTCTTTAAACTTCAGCTTCCCCAACGGTTTTGTCAATATGTCTGCCCTCTGTTGTGCTCCAGCAATGTGATGAACTTCGATCAAACCATTATCGACACATTCACGAATAAAGTGATAGCGACGATGGATATGCTTACTCCGGCCATGGAAGACCGGGTTCTTTGTCAAGGCTATGGCTGATTTATTGTCTATCATGAGTGGCACCTTCCTGTAATCTTCTCCGGTTATCTCCTCTAGTAGTTCTTGAAGCCAAATGGCCTGTTTGGCTGCATCTGTCGCCGCCATGAACTCAGCTTCGCAGGAGGATAAAGCAACTGTTTCCTCCTTGTGTGAGCTCCATGTGATCGGACTTCTGCCGTAGTAGAACACGTGACCAGTAGTACTTCTTCCGTCGTCTTCATCAACATTGTGTGACGCATCACTGTATCCTTCAATTCCAGTTTCACTCGAACGCTTGAAGTTAAGTCCATACGACAGTGTTCCTTGCAGATATCTAAGAACAACCTTCAATGCAGCTCCATGAGATGTCTTTGGTACTGCCATGTATCTACTAAGGACTCCCACCACATACGAGAGATCTGGTCGCGTGTGCAACAAGTATCTGAGGCAACCAATGTTTCTCCTGTATTCCTTCTCATCTATGCTCGTCTCCTCACATGCCTTTGACAGTATCAGGCCTGGTTCCATCAGCACATGTACTGGATTGCAGTCACTCATTCCACTCTCCGTGAGTATCTTTATGGCATACCGTTCTTGCCTCAGTGTGATTCCAGCTCGATGTTGTTCTACTTCAATTCCAAGATAGTAGGTAAGCATACCTAAATCACTCATCTCAAAATTATCAGCCATTCCTCTCTTGAACTCAGTTATATGCTCAACCTTCGAACCTGTTACTAACAGATCATCCACGTAAACTGCAACTAACAGAACATGTTCTTCCTCTGTTCTTCTGTAAAGAGCTGGTTCCTTGGAACACTTTACAAAGCCTAAGCTCCCAAGAACCTTATTAAGCTTTTCGTTCCACGCACGAGGCGCTTGCCTCAAACCGTAAAGCGCCTTCCTCAACTTGTAGACTTTAGTTTCTTGCCCCTTTATCACATAGCCTTGTGGTTGACTTACGAACACTTCCTCTCTGAGATCACCGTGTAAGAAGGCCGTCTTCACATCTAAGTGGTGAATTTGCCACCCTTTTGATGCTGCCAAAGCAATGAGAAACCTTACTGTCTCAATACGAGCGACTGGTGCGAAAACTTCATCGAAATCAATACCATGCCTCTGTATATAACCTTTTGCTACCAGTCTCGCCTTGAACTTGTTAATAGTTCCATCTGAGTTCCTCTTCACCTTAAACACCCATTTTAGACCAATCGCTTTAGCTCCAATGGGAAGTTCAACCAGCTCCCATGTCTTATTTTTCTCAATAGAGGCAATCTCATCGTCACAAGCATCACGCCAGACCCTTTTCTCTTTTGCTTCTTCATAATCCCAAGGCTCATCATTCAAACTCAAAAGTAACTTCTCCCCATCAAGTTCGGCTATCAGAACGTAATCATCTAAATAGGCTGGTTGTCTCTTATCTCTTGTAGATCTCCTTAATATGGTTACATCATCCTCCTCCATCTCTTGGACATCCTCTTCATCATCAGCTTTAGTTTCATGTTTCTGATCAGCCACAACAATTGCCTTACTCGTATCTGGTCTCACACTCTCATCACTGTTGAAACCTCTGTTTCCAAAAGTTCCGTATACAACGTCAAACGTACCTCCACTTTCTTCTAAGTTACTTCTCCAATTCCACTTCTTATCCTCATCAAAGATAACATCTCTGCTAACAATTATCCGTCGGCTTGTTGGATCATACAATCTGTAGGCCTTTGATCCTGGTTCAGTACCAAGGTGAACAAGCATACGTGATCGATCCTCAAGTTTCTTCAAGTAAGGAGTGACTACCTTGGCGTAACTTATGCATCTGAATACTCTTAAGTGATCAACAGTGGGTTTTCTCTTCTTCAATGCTTCATACGGAGTTTTAGACTCTAGTACCCGAGTTGCCACTCTATTGATTAGGTACGTTGAGTGTCTCACTGCTTCTCCCCAAAGATAATTAGGACACTCCATTCCCTTTAGTAAGCTTCTCGTCATTCCCATGAGAGTTCGGTTACGTCTTTCTACTACTCCATTTTGCTGTGGAGAGTAGGGGGCCGTGAGATGTCTAGTGATACCGGAAGCCTCACAATAAGATGTAAACTCGTTTGATATAAACTCTCCACCGCGATCTGTTCTGAATGTCTTGATAGTAGCCCCTGTTTCCTTCTCAATTACTGCCTTGAAGGCTTTGAACTTCTCAAACGCTTCCCCTTTCTCTCTAAGTAAGATACTCCACATGTATCGGGAGTGGTCGTCTATGAGCACAAAGATATATCTTTTGCTAGCTGGTGTTTGAGGTGTGATGGGGCCACATAGATCACCGTGAACCAGGTCAAGTATCTTCTCTGCTATATACGATGTTGCTTGTGGAAAAGAGTGCCTTGCTTGTTTGCCAAGCATACACGAGGAGCATGTACTCTTTTCTACCTCAATATTAGGTATCCCAGTCACCATCTCCTTCTGGATCATCTTTCTCATGGTCTCCTTTCCAATATGTCCAAGACGTGCATGCCATTTGTCTGAGTCACTTAGAGTAGATACTTGTAAGCATATTGGGTTGATGATGTTAATGAGAACCTTGTACAGTCTGTTCTTGGACCTTGTAGCCTTTGCTATGAGTTTCCCATTCTTGTCACTTAGCGTAAGATAGTCATTCTTCATCCTCACATCACAACCAGATTCAGTAGCTTGTCCGAGACTGATGATGTTGCTCCTCAACTCCGGTATGTAGTAGACGTCTGTAATGACTTTGTTCTCTCCATCCTTGCTGCAAAACAGAATCGTCCCTTTTCCTTTTATATCAATGCGAGAATCATCTCCAAACCGAACCTTTCCAGTGATTGATTCATCGATTGTCTTGAAATAACTCCTATTTCCTGTCATGTGGTTGCTCGCGCCATTGTCCAAGTACCAGACATTATCAGAGTTGGTATCGAGTTCTTGTGGTTTGACATTCTTCTCATTCAAGTACACTACTTCATTCATCATCAATTCCTCTGAGACGCAAGACTTAGTATCTTCGTTCAAGGAGATTACTTCGTTCATCATTAACTCCTCTGCCTCAGTCGTATCAGATTCTTTATCCTTAGTCTCTGTGGTCTCTTGCAATTTCAACAGACGATCAGGGCAAGTAGATGCGTAGTGTCCATTCTTGTCGCAGCGGAAGCATATGATCTTAGAGAGATCAGTGTCACCGTTGTAACGATCATGGTAGCGCTCATTGCCTCTTCCTCCGTTGTATCTTCCTCTCCCCCTGCCTCTGTTATAGTATCGTCCACCACGACCTCTTCCACGATAGTAGCCATTCGACTCGTGAGCTCCAGAAGCAGAGAGTGAGTTAGAGTTAGCGTACATTAGCTTCTGGCTATCTTGTGATTCTTCCTCGTCTATAGCAACTCGTTCCTCGAGCGTCTTAATCCTCCCAATAATATCTTCGAAGCTCGTAGTCTTCAAGTCAAGTACTTGCTCCAATGAAGCCACAATATGTATGTACTTCCTACGAGGAAGACTCGATAGGAACTTCTTAACCAGTTTCGTCTCTTCAATAGTTTCTCCAAGAGCGGCTGACTTCGACGAAATTTCTGATAGTTTCCCTACAAAATCATCCACTTTCTCTTCTTCTTTCATCCTTAATCTATCAAAATCCGACAGAAGAGTCTGTAGTCGAGCTTCACGAACTCGTTCTGCTCCCATATGTCTCTGTTTTGCTGCGTCCCAAACCTTCTTTGCAGTGTCCAAACTCCCTACTTGCAACACAAGAGTCTCCGGTATAGATTGGAAAATCAGTGCAATTGCAATATTATTCTTCTCATCATCTGCAGACTCCTTGTCAACAACCTCCCATACTTTATGTAACTTCAGAAGAACCGTGATCCTTATTGCCCACACTGTATAATTTGCAGAATTCAGCATAGGGCAAGTGAAGGAAGGCGATCCAGTAATCTTTGGTTTCACGAGCACGGTAGACAGATCTCCCATCGTTTATCTCTTTGAGATCGAACTCTGAACGCTCTGATACCACGTGTAGATTCCGAAACACAAACGAATATCACCAAGAACTTTCCTTCTTATTAATATCTCTCAAGCTTTAGAAAATCAACTCAAAACTAAAGCACATAAAACCTCTATAGGATGCCACCCTTTGACATCTCTATTTATACTACGATAAAGTCCTAAACACATATAATATTAGATAACTCCTAATATTACAAGACTTATCTTATTCTCTAATCCATATCTCGGTAGAGAATCTTTTCTTGCTTCCCAAGTTATTCAAGCTTATCCAATAACAGCAACAGCAGAGAGCAGCAAGACTGCAATTTGCAGTTCAAAGACTGCAATTTGCAGTTCAATGACTTGTTTTTTTTTTTTTTTGTAAATTCTGTTAATGTTAATTGTTTTTACATTTTCTCGGTATCCCTTTCATTGCTCAATGACTTGTTTTTTTTTTTTTGTAAATTCTGTTAATGTTAATTGTTTTTACATTTTCTACTTTCTAGACTCGGATTAGACAGTTCCATGTGTAAATACACCAGGCTCGGATAAAGGTGTACTCTCTTTTATACTTTCAAAACAAAACAAAAATTAGAATTGATCCTATTTTGTTTCTTTTGTGTGTATTGAAACTGTTTTCCTTTGTCACTAATATTTATGATTATTAGAATCTTTAGGTATTGGCTATGATGTATTATTGGTGGACGTACTGAGATATGTTCTCCCCTTCCATGTTGTGAAAATCAACATCTATGATCACAAAAGAACCTTCCAGCTGGTTTGTTCTGGTTAGACGGTTATCATTATGATGAGAGACCTCATTTGTTAGAGACTGAATCTGCTTTCCGAGACAAGTTCAATCAATCGTAAGTCCTCCTATACAAAAGCACCGAACAATCTCTTAACCACTATATATGCTTTATTACTGTTTCATGTAGTTAATAGAGGTTTGTGTATTCTTTTCATTTGTACAGCGTTCCGAAACAAAAGTATGCTCATTTGATGAGGGCTACCCGTATAATCGCCTGCTTCAAGGAATGCATTAAAGGAAAAGATAGGTCAACACGACCAGAGAGCTAACCCATGCACTCACTTCTCATATTCCTTATGAGGGGAGGTTCCAATATATCGAGTTTAACAATCAGTCATCTACATTGTAAGGTAAAATGTTAACACTATTAGAAAAGGTGTCATATTTTTCTAATATTCTGTATATCTGATGCCAATAATGACTTTCTACTTTTTTTTTTTTGGTTTTTGCTAGATCCCAAGTTTAGAAGTGTTTAATACTTTGAATGCTTCCATTATTGGCTTAGCGGTTAGCTCCTATGTGTTTGAAGATTTGCCTTTATGCGCAGGTCTTGGTAAGTTTCATTGCTAATTAGTATGAAAGCTTTATTCAATCTTTTATTTCAAGGTTTTTTTATTCATGTTTAAAATTGTGAATTAGGAATGACAGAGAGAGAGGAATCTTGTACGTGATATATACACATCAAAAACACCTACCGGGTCAATTTTAAACCGATTAAAAACCGGTTCTAAGTTGCGCTTAGCATGGAAGCAGATTTCCTGATAGGTTTTCAAGGTTCCACCAAGTTACATCGGAACCCAAAGGTATAAGAGAAAATGCAAGACGTCTCTAATCAACGGTCAGTTCTGGCTGCAAGCAGAAAGCCGCCACTGCTGCTACCTACACATTCACATCACAACTCTTTATTCCATCTTAAGACTAAAGAGTGTTAAAGGGTGATGAGATTAGGTATTACCTTCATTTCCACCATACTTTGGTTTGTTAACGATTAGAATGCAAATAGATATATATCAACTCAAGGAAACTATAAGAAAGTATTCAACCTCAAACTCAACAGAGTACAAGCCAATTCAACTCAGATGGGAAGACTCTGTATTTCCTAGAAGTGGTGAAATATTTTCAACTCAGAAGAAGCTAAGTCTATGAATCAGGTGAGACGTGAAAGCAATATATCATCAGACATAATTTCTAAAAATAGACAATCACTATACTCTCTATATATCAAAATGTTGGTTTCGAACACTGGCAGGAATGGTTGCTCTGCAGTTAAACGAAAAGTTACTTTCAGAGTTGAGCTATATTCCATCCACTTTGTTCTCATCTGAAGTGCCATTGGATATATCGACCGCGTGCACATTGCAGAGATAAGGGTTTATGGGAGGTTCCACATCCCTGGCTGAATCTCCTGATTCCTAAAAGCCGCATTTTTTTGACTTTGCTACAGAAGTTCTCAACAACATTCCGACGAGCAACCACAACTGACCTATCCTTCTTTATCCTGTGTCAATAAATCTAAGTAAGTGCGCGCATTCCAACACTTTTTGTACGTATATAGTTCCTTAATATATATGGCCAAGACTCCAAAGACTCTCTTTCTACAAGAAGCTGTATACCCAACTATACTACTTAAAACAATTACAAACCCGTAATACAATCCATCTACAACTGGAAATCAGTTATTACTTCCATCATGAGTGACAATGATCCATCTACAACCTCACAGTTCACAAGAAAAGAAAAAAACAACGAGAAAAAGAGCAAATTAAGCTGTTTTCCCCTCTTATTCACAAAACGAACACTTGTGATACCACGTCCCTTTTTTCCTTCCAGCCTCCCGTTGGACGATCACATTTAGCAAACCTGAGAAAACAACATTCAATCACGATAGAAAATAAACTAGCTGTTCACAGCTACACATTTTGGTAAATCTTTTAAGAGAGAAAACAAGATTCAATCACAAGAGAAGAGAAGACAAACTAACTGTTCACATCTAACTTATCTTCGACTTTCAGGGCTAATTAATTCACCATGGAGACTGCACAATCAAACTAGTTTTAATTGATGTCTGAACAGATCATAGCAACACATTGAAGATCTCTCATCACCTGAAACTTCAAGACGGAATAAGTGCCAAAAGTGGTACTGCTTATCAAGCTTGAGCATTTCTCAAATGTCAATACACATATGCTCAACTAAAGATGACAGAACAAGTGCCAAAAGTGTTACTGCTCATCAAGTTTCAGCATTGGTCAATACACATATGCTCAACCGAACAATATCAAAAGTTATACACTGACAGTGAATCAATGACAAAATAGAAGAAAGAAAAGGATATAAAAAGGCAAAGACATCAAGATCTGCTTATAAGTAAGCAAACAAACTTAGGTTATACTATTAAGCCCAAATACCACATAAAATGACTAGCCGGGACTCTGTCTCTTGCAGAAAAGATTCAAACATTCTAAGAAGACGTATTAGCAAATAGATATCTTCCTCCAAGAAGATTTATTTCAATCCAACGATGATGATTTGTCTCCAAAAGGACTAGAAAGCATATTTAGGAAGCTTTTGTTCATTTCACCACTCGATAGCATTTTCATAACAATCTTTACGGTGGAAGCATCAGAAGAGAACCCACAACTCTTCATTTCTTCTATAAGTTTAGCTGATGTTGCTAGGTCACCACCTCGGAGACGTGCTCGGATTAGCGTGTTGTATGTACCACTATCTGGCTCAAACCCATCTTCCTTCATTTTTCTAAACAATGCATCCGCTTCAGACAGTGAGCCTTTCTTACATAATCCCCTAATCATTATATTGTATGTTTTGACATCAAGCTTCACTCCTCTAAGAGGGAGGCTGCAGAAAAGATCCCAAGCATCATCGATCTTCCTAGCATTGCACATACCGTGAATGATGATATTATAGATACCAATACCAGGACCAATCTTACACTTGTGCATTTTGTCAAGTATTTCCAGGGCTTCCTCTAGTTCTCCGTTGTCACACAACCCATCCATCAAAATACCGTAAGTCATGATATTTGGATGAACACCTTCAGAAACCATCTCCTGGAAGAGTTCCTTGGCGACATTAAGTTTTCCTGAATGACAAAATCCTTGGATGAGAGTGCTATAAGTGACTGTATTGGCAATCAATCCTCTGATAGACATTTTGCGGAATAGTCTCATGCCATCATCAACCCGTTTAGCCTTGCAATAGCCGTTTATAAGGATGCTATAAGTCACGGTACTCGGATCGCATCCCTTGCTAACCATAAGATCCAGCATCTGGTTGGCTTCATCTAAGCGCTTTTCATTGCACAGCCCATATATCAAAGTACTATATGTAATAGTATTAGGATCTAAGCCTCTTGTGATCATCTCATTGTACAATTCTTGAGCCTCCTTAAGCTTTCCGTCTTTTACAAAACTATCAATCAACGCATTGAAAGTGACGACGTCCGGGGTGATGTCCCTTCTGATCATATCCCTAAGAAACTGTGCGCCTTCATTCCATCTTCCAGCAAAACAGAAGCCTCCTATGAGAGAGTTGTAGGTAATGACATTTGGTTTGATACCTTTGGTTTCCATTTCGTTGAAAAGGCCGAGTGCATCTTCGAGACTCCCATCTTTGCAAAGACTATCGATGATGATGTTGTAAGTGACTACGTGAGGCTTGACCTTTCTATGTTCCATCTTTCTATGCAGATCCAAAGCCAAGGCAGTATTTCCTGACTTACATATTTTGTTCAAAACCGGACCATAGGTAAACTGATCGGGTTGACATCCATTAGCCATCATTCGATCTATCAAAGCCATTGCTTCAGAGAGTCTATCTTGGAGACAAAGCCCATTGACAAGAGTGTTAAGTATGATGAGATTTGGAACAACCTTCATTTCAACCATACGATCAACTAACTTCACAGCTTGGGAAACTCGGCCCTCGAGACATAAACCGTTAATCAAAGTAGAGAATGTGATAGCGTCGGGCTCATACCCAAGTTTCAAAATCTTTCCCATAGCAGAAAAAGCAAAACCGAGTTTCCGGCGACGGCAGAAGCAGTTGATGACAATACTCAGCGTGTACTTGTCATGAGCAACCCCATTAGATTCCATTTGCTTGCAGAGAGCTAAAACGAGATCATACTGTTTTGTTTTAGCAATACCACTAAGCAATTTACTGAAATCTATGACCGAAGGAAGAGGACGAGACATAATCATGGTTTGAAACAGATCAACAGCATCATCTTTCTTGATATTGACGAGACCACCTCTCAATCTCTCTTTGTAACGAGAAGACATCTTCCTATCGCTGCTACTGCTGACACCACCAGAAAAGCCTCGTTCGCAAAAGAAAGCTTTTCTCAGAGTGCCTGTCTCAGGTGAACAGGGACGAGCCATTCTCAGGGTGGTAATACGACTCCGTCTCATCATCATCGTCATCCCTGCTTCAGATGAATCTTCGATTCTCTGAGTGACTGAATGAGCTCTGAAAATCTTTGTGGGAGAGAGAGTACAAAACGATGAAGAGCGGTTAGGTAACAATTTCGTGTTTCTTTTTTGTAATGTATTGTTGTCGCTAAGTAAACGACGTCGCTTTAGATTATTACAGCAGCGAAAAACTTCAGCAGAATATCGCCCACAACTTGTTCGACCGAATGCCAACGAGACTCTGGTTTGGTTTGTTACCGATTCTAATGCATACACAGATATCAACTCTGTGTGTATAATGGAGAGATTATATAGAAATTATATGACACGCATACATCATACTATAAAAGAAAATGAAAAATTAGTAAGAAAAATGTCGAAAATAAAAGATTTAGAAAATATTTTTGAAGTGGAAACATATGTATCTATGTTATTAAAATAGAAGTACAAAAATAAAATATCCTTAGTTTTTAAATTTATTTATAATGGCATGCTACTGAAATTATTAATTAATTTTCAATCTCGAATTCTTTGTCTTTTTCTGTTTAATTAATGCATTTCAAAAAATTGAATTTTAACTAAAAAAGTATGGCAACAATAATTAATAAACATAACTTATAGTATTCATTGTCTTTTCCTATTTTATTATATATGTGTATTTGATAATTATTAATAAACCTAGCTTTAAATAGTTAAAGTACAATATTGTTTTAAATTTATGAATACTAGGTTCTTTTTCCGCGCTACGCGCAGAAAAGTGTGATGGTACTTTATTCTCCGATCATATGTCTCAATGTATGTGTTTGGAATGATGGTGTTATATTTGTAAAAGTAACAAGAAAGTCGGTGAATTATTTAGGGGTACTCAATCCGGTAAAAACAAACAAATTATAATTTAACCAAACCGAGATTAAAAAGTGGTTTTAATTTGGTAATCCATAATATAACGAGTTGATATGATTTTTAAAAAACCACGCTATCTTGAATATTCTGAATAAACATGGTTTACTCAGTTTTTGATAATAATTATTTAAATATTTTGTTCCTCCAAAGACGGAGTCATCTGCATTTGTTAAATGGAACACACTTATTTACATAGTTAGATGTTATATATTTTGGCGGAAGATATTTTCAAACCCCTAATTTTATTTTCCTGATGTTTCATTCCACCGGAGCAGTAGTTAATGTTGAGAAATATTAACATTTGCTTGTCAACTGCAAAAAGATTTTATTATAAACGGGGATTTTTTGTTGTCATCAAGTAAAGAAATATAAGTGTTTAGATAATTAGTGGTGGTTCGTGGGCTGTTCCACATATCGAAGTAGTGAGCTATAAGCATATCTACTTGCTGTTCCTTGCATTTTTAATGAAAATCGCAAGAGCTCAACTGATTCTTCAGGCCAAATTTATTTGGTGTTCAGAAACAATTTAAAGTCCAGTTGATTAGGAAGCAAAGTATCAAAGTGGACGAAATAGTAAAGTGGACAAAATGTTTTGTAGAATTGATAATAAAATGAGATTAACAAAGCAAAGTACCAAAGTGGACAAAACAGAGAAATAAACATGTAGAAATCCAAATTTATACATAGGGCATAGATAGGGTTATTCCACAACTCTCCCATTTTTTTAGCAATCACAGAGACTTAAAAATTCGTATTTGAACGCATGTAATTATCAAACTGTTTGCTAATTTAAAAACAAAAGTGAACAAGAAATATTTTTTGAGTAAATGTTAAATTTATTCAAAACAAAAAAAACTGTGTTTTACAACTTTAAATTTAGCTTAGATACTAAAACCAATAAAAGGCTGAATATAATTCTAAAAGCCTATGTTTAAGTTCTTGTTGTAAACCACATTTGCAGACATCTTTCAACGTACCATCTCCCATTGCTTGTAGTGAGAGCTAACGATTCCTAATGATGTAGAGGTTCCCTAAACTTTTTATTGCTTTGGGAGTACTAAATCTCAGCTCTATCTATTATAATGTTAATTGGATATTCGACTCAATATATGATGTGTGAACCTTTTAAGGAAATAATCAAATTAAATAAATAATAGTAAGTTATAACTTAGTATAAACATATTCTTTAAGAAAATCTTAATTTTTATCTTAGTCTCTTTATAATTATTTTTAAAAATTAGAACTTTATATATTAATATATTTTTAAGGTGTAGCCAATGTAACAATAGTACAATACATATTTTAGTTTTTGAAACAGTTCGAGTCAAAATAAGGTAATACCTCCATTTAAACCATCTCAAATTTGGTCAAGTATTGAACTCATATATACGAATCCCAACACAGATCTTGTGTCTTGAATACATGTAATGGAAGCCACATCCATTTTCTTCCGAGTATGTCAATGTTTTGACGAACATAGCTGCTTGTCATCTTCACTGGGGGAGGGACCCATTTTGTCAAACTGCATCATAACACACAACAGCCTAAATCATTTATCTGATCCAATCCAAAATGAGATTTGACAAACTTAACCTTTAACCTTTTCCAAATACTCTGGTGGACGCTCTCGACGAACCCTATTGATAAAAATGCCGTACAGATCTTCTGCAGGACTATCTTCACATATAAAGCCTGAACTTCTGAGCAATCGGCTCCCTGTTAAACTCTGGCCGTTTCATGTACATATCTCCTATAGATCTCGAAACCTATATAACCAAAAACTACAACCATTGTTAACACATGGATCCCTAGTTATGTCTAAGCTAACAGCAGAACAGAGTACTCTGAAATATCACTCCAACATCTAAAGTCTTTTTTTTTATATAAATTTATAAATTTATGTAAGCTTATATTCTAAAGTCTTTTTTTATAAAAGATAATATGAAATTGAATTTCCAAATATGATGTTTGAAAAGTCTTCAAGTTATGCTTCCTGAATTCAGGATCCATGACCTTTTTCTAAATAACGAAAAAAGAAGAGTATGCAACACTGGTCTGTCCACATGACTTTGGAACCTTTGACAAATCGATATTAAAATACATGTTTAATATAAAATATTAACATAATTTGCCAGTAGATTTGGATGGACATGAGAAATATGACTCATTTTTAAACCAGAACCAAAACCTTATTAACATCAGACGTGTTAAAAAGAGACGTGCGTCTAAAGAAAAGAAACAAAAGAAAAGAAACAGACCATCAATATCTGGTACTCCTTAACCTCCCCCACCACTTACGCTTCACCCTCTCCAAAAGTTTCTTCACTTTGCTCAATAATCAATATCGTTTTTCGTTTTCCTTTGTCTCCTTCCATGATTCTTCTATCATGTCTCAAACATCTGTTTCAGTCTCCTTTTCCGTTTAGGGATTCAAGTTAGCTTCTACTTTACCATACTTCAATTCCATCAAGACCTTTGTCTCATCTCCAGACACTTGAGTTCTTTGTCTGAATTCTTCTGCTAACCGGCTTGTTACGCTTAAAACCCACACATACAATTCTAGTTCTCCCATGGGTTCTGCAATACACAAAACAGCTACTTGTTCCTTTATGGATGAAGAAACGGACAAAAAATCAGAAATGAGCTTCAGTAGAGATAACACATTGATGCTAGAGATCAAGCTAAGAGGTAATGTCAACACCACCGCAAATCTTGTCTTGCACACTATTAAAGAAGAAGAAAAAATTCTATAGAAAAGCTTAGATCTTTGGATACTAAAACTGAGCCAAAGAAGGAGATATACCTCTCTCGGAGAAAAGACACCACGAATAAGCCTCCGTAGAGCGTATCTGAGATGCGGTGCCCAGTTATCCAACCATCGTTCTTCTCAGCCTCAAGCATCAACCCTCCATCAACAGATTCCTTATCAGGCAACATCTCGTACCGCTTCTGAATCTCCTGCACACTCAGGAGAAGCCAAATCCCTAAAATAGCATCTATGCCTAATAAAAACATTCAGCTTTGTTGCCACTTGCCAGTCTCTTCTTAACATAAAAAAAAACATTACTTTGCATAATAAAAAGGTTTCTTAAGAGATATCAACATGATTCATGACGTTTCAAGACTTTACTTTGTTGGCTTTGATCTTCTCGAGGTAATCATCAATGACGCCAGCATTAGCGGAAACATATACACAACAGAGGAGAAGAGAAGAGTGTAGCAACTCAGATAACCATGGCAGATCTTCTTCCATCAACATAATCACCACCAACTCCTTGAGCAGCTTTGATAACAGGGGAAGCGTATGTTTCTTCTGACCAAACCCACTTTCCGGTTCAGCTCTGCCATTAAAGATGGATCATGCGGAAAGTTGAAACATTAAAGTCAAAACTCAAGACACACACTCCACAGCTATTAAAACATTTTCAGTGTTCAACCACAGCTACTTATAGTGAAATTGTGTAGCATGAGAAGTTGGGCAATCGATTGTTTTATACCAAAGAAAAAATAAAGCTCAACCATTCAGATTGAGAAGGGAAAAGGTACCGGTTTGCGCCGAGAGACTAAAGCCTTCGACTTTCTTCCTCCGATCATCTTCTTAGAACTTCCTCTCGCAACTGGAAGCTGAAAAGCAGATAACAATGGCGTTTGCCAGTTTTGGTATGCAATTCGCCATTGTCAGAGTTGTAATTAGGACAGAATACTCCTATCGTTCTCGTTGAAGTTGTTCTCGCTCATCACTTGAATTTTGGAAGATTTATACGGTTTTGAAAAGGGTTTGGATTAAACATCAGATTAGGACTTTATATAGAAGGAGAAAGAGGGGGAGATGGAACGAAACAATTAGAAGAGGATTTAGAGCATTACAGATTCACGAAGAGGAGATTACAATAACCGCAGTGCAGAGGTATCGATTGGTGAAGACGAAGAGAAATAGTCATAAAAACAAACATCGACGCTTAACATTTAAGTTGACATGACCATTCAGAGTAATCTAATTGGCCAATTTTCTAATATATGACGTGGAATGCTATTAAAGCCCAATGACGAATCTAATGTGGCGCAAAGCTCAACTCCTATTGGCCTGAATTAATATGCTTACGTGGACAGGCTGAGAGTTGATGTTATTCACCTTTTAATATAGTATAGATTTCTATGATTTATTAGTAATAACTAAAAATAAAAGTCACATAAAACAATCATTTATATAATATGTAAATATATTTTTTTTTGTTCGTATTAACATATTATGAGACGGAGTCGTATTCACTGCAGCTAAACACATGTTTCTTAAACACAAAACTAGTCGGGCGGGTGTTTATTTATTTTTTAATTTTTGATTTATACTAAATGATGTATTTGTTAATAGTTACTTGTGATATATTGAGTTTTTTTTGAATTTAAAAAAAACAATCAAATGTGTGAAAAATATTTTTTTATTATAAAGAAAGCTTAAAGTGAACAATGATAGATTATATATGAAATATATAAATCAATTTAGTTAATTTAAAATACATTGAAATAAATGACTTTGAATCATATATAAATCAATTTAATCGGCTCACTGTTATTACATTTTTGTTAGGGCCATAGTGTTTTAGATCAAATTAAGTTGGTCTAGTGGCTCATGACTCCCTTTTCTTATTCTAACCGGCAATTTTGTTTTGTAACCATTTGGTGTTTATAAAAAAAATGTGAAGAATGAAAAAAGAAATATCTTGACTTTCGGTGTTCTCCCATGGCAATGACGATTTCAAAACTCATTAATCGAGGGTCTAATGTTTTATCTTTGTGAATCTGATGTTTTTTCTTTACGAATTAAGGTATGGAGTAATTAAATCTTTTTTGAAATAATTGGTTTATTTTCATTATGTTTCAAAGTATATTGTTTGCATGTCTAGTTACACCTAGTTAATTAATAAATGTCCATAACATTTATAAAGCAAATCAATTGTTTCCTAAAAATAATGTAGTTAGCAAGAATATAGGCAATTGCCTCATTCTTAACTATTTACTTAATCTTATATTTAATATTGAGTACTCTGCAAGTTCAGTTAAACAGATTTTACTGGGAAGAAAACATAGATAATTTATTCATACGATAATTTTTTAGACTTACTGAGACCTAGTTCTATGTGAGGTGAATAAACATTGGTTTAGACGAAAAGGAAAATTCAATTTTATCTTGAAATTATTTTAATAGAGAATGGAAGTTAAATTTTATTTTACAACAATAAATAATTTCGAAATTAATATCCTAGATTTTTTTTATGATAACAAATATATAATTTCGGAATTTATTTAATACAAGAGAAGTTAAATTTTGTTTTAGGACAACACATTAACTAAATTGAAAAAGACAAACATTAAAATAGAGACTATCTATAAATAAACAGAGAGATAAAAACACATTTAATAAACTGGTTAAGACATACATTTTTATAGAAAGTTTAATTAATATTCTCAGTGGCATATGCCATTGTAAATAACTTGAAAAATTAAGAGATATTTTTAAAGTGTATTTCTCTTTTAATAATATAGATATAACAGAGGTCACACGGAAAATATTAATTACGTAACATATTTGTGATTACAATCCCTGTGATAATACCATACTCGGAGCATCTTAGTATCCAAACTCTTGGTGACCAATTACTTTTCGCATTCAAAGACTAGCTGATGAGAAAGATCTGCAAAATAAGATCAGTGGAGATCAATAATCATTATTTGCCTGAAGAAGAGAAAATGGAGTTCATGGAGCATTCTCTACAGGGTTCAGATTCTGAGAAAGAGAGCAAAACAACAAAGATCACGTAAGGTTCGTTTCAGTGCAGAGACATATACCAAAAAGCTAATTTACAAAACAATACTAGAGAGATAACAGATTGTTCATATCTAAAAAAGCAAAGCATACAGATGAACACAGTAAGAAAAGAAAAGATGCAGCTTAGGGAAGATTTGCAAGTTTGGCTCTGTTGTGGTTAATATCTTGACAATTTTCAACTTTTCCTAAGCCAATAAACCTTTGATAAAACTATATATATGGAGCAAAGCAATGCACTTTAATTATATCTCTGACAAAACCAAAGAACCCACATTGACCTTGACATACTGCTGTTGTACTTTTACACAACAAGAAATTGATTTCAACTAATAAACCCAATTACCTCGTAGAGACTAACCGACACTGTCTCGTAGTTAGATAAGCCATTCAAGAAAGCATGTCTAAAAAGCTTTTGTCCAGTCTACCATCCCATAACATATCCATAACAATCTTTACGGTGGAAGCATCTGAAGAGAACCCACAACTCTTCATTTCTTCTATAAATTTAGCTGATGTTGCTAAGTCACCACCTCGGAGATGTGCTCGGATTAGCGTGTTCCATGTACAACTATCTGGCTCATACCCATCTTCTTTCATTTTTCTAAACAATGCATCCGCTTCAGACAGTGAGCCCTTCTTACATAATCCTCCAATCATTATGTTATATGTTTTGACGTCAGGCTTCACTCTTTTGATAGTGAGGCTACAGAAAAGATCCCAAGCATCATCGATCTTACTAGCATTGCACAGCCCGTGAATGATGATGGTATATATACCAATATCAAGTTCGGTCTTACAATTGTGCATTTTTTCAAGTATTCCCAAAGCCTCTTCTAGTTCTCCATTGTCACACAATCCATCCAGCAAAATTTTGTAAGTCACAATATTAGGATGAACACCTTGAGAAACCATCTCTTGGAAAAGTTCTTTGGCGACGTTAAGTTTCCCTGACTGACAAAAGCCTTGGATGAGTGTTATAAGTGACTGTATTGGCAATCACTCCTCTGATAGACATTTTGCAGAAAAGTCTCATACCTTCATCAACCAGTTTAGCCTTACAATAGCCGTTTATAAGGGTACTAAAAGTTACGATATCAGGATCGCATCCTTTGCTAGTCATCAGATCCATCATCTGGTTGGCTTCATCTAATCGATTCTTCATGCATAACCCATATATCAAAGAATTATATGTAATGGTATTAGGATCTAAGCCTCTTTTGATCATCTCATTGTATAATTCCTTAGCCTCGTTAAGCTTTCCCTCTTTCACAAAACAATCAATCAACACATTGAAAGTGACAACGTCCGGGGTGATTTCCCTTTTAATCATATCTCTTAGCAACTGTGCGCCAGCATCCCATCTACCGGCATTACAGAAGCCTCCTATGAGAGAGGTGTAGAGGGATGTCCAAACGGGCTACCCGGCCCGTTTACGTCCAACCCCATATATGTCTAAGCTCGTTTAATAGATGTCCATTTAAAGTCCGTTTAAACTAAACTCATTTAAAACCCATTTATATAAACCCATTTAACATCAAACCCATTTAAAGTCCGTTAAAAGCCTGTTTACTTTAAAAAAAAATGAACATAACCTATATGCATCATAAAAAGAATGAAACCTGGAACATGTCATATAAAACATAATTGAAACAAAGTGAGTATTAATACATGTATTCACGTTGAGCTTCAAGAAGCGCCATAGTGTGCACAGATTCAGAGTCCATCCCTGTAAAAAAAAATGAAACAAAGTGAGTATTAATACAACTTATATATTCTTAACCCATAAACAAAGAACCTAGATAAAGCACAAGCAACAAGCTTTTTACAACTTAAAGACCCTACAATCAAAACTAACAAAAAATCAGTTTGAAACACGAACTGGACCCTAATAATCAAAACAAGTTTAAAACGAACCTTGACCGTGAATAGATGCGAGGAAGAGAGAGTGAAGAAGAACGATTCCAAAAAGATTAGTTTGATATCTCGAGAGGAGGCAGAGAAGTGAAGAACGATCCCAAAAAAATAGGTTAGAGATGTAACACCAGAAACGACGCCGTTTACAGTAGAGGAGAAAAAAAGTTAAACGGGCTTAACGGGCTGCCCAATTATTTTCATTAAAACCCATTATTTAAATGGACAAAGGTGGACAAACCCGGCGAAACCCATTTAATATTATTACCTAAATGGGCTCTAAATGGACAGAAATTTTAAATGGGTTTGGACGTAAATGGGTAGTGAAACCCGTTTGGACATCTCTAGGTGTAGGTAATGACATTTGCTTTGAATTCTTTGGTTTCCATTTCATTGAAAAGGCTAAGTGCATCGTCTAGGTTCCCTGACTTGCACATTCTGTTCATAACCGGACCATAGGTAAACTGATCGGGTTGACATCCATTAGCCATCATTCGATCTATCAAAGCCATTGCTTCGGACAGCCTATCTTGGAGACAAAGACCATTGACAAGAGTGTTAAGTATGATGAGATTTGGAACAACCTTCATTTCCACCATACCATCAACCAACTCCACAGCTTGGGAAACTAGACCCTTGAGACATAAACCATTAATCAAAGCAGAGAATGTGATTGTGGTAGGCTCATATCCAAGTTTCAACATCTTTCCCATAACAGAAAAAGCAAAACCGAGTTTACTACGACGGCAGAAGCAATTGATCATAATGTTGAGAGTGTAGAGATCATAAGCAATCCCTTGAAGTTCCATTCGCTTGCAGAGATCCAACACGAGATCATACTGTTTTGTTTTAGCAATACCACTAAACAGTTTACTGAAATCAATGACCGTAAGAAGAGGACGACATCTAACCATGGACTGAAACAGAGCAACAGCATCATCCTTCTTGATATTGACGAGACCAATACTCAATTTATCTCTATAACAGAGATTTCTATCGCTGCTGGAACCAGAAAAGGCTCGCTCGCAGACGAAACACAAGAACTCGTAAGGACTGTGGAGTAAAGAAGGTCTCACGGTACCTGTCTCCAGCAGAAGAGGCTGAACAAATCTCAAAGCTTTAGTACTCCGTATCATCAACATAGTCTCCCTCAACCTGGATCGTTCCTTTCCCCAGCTCAAGTTCACACTGTATGTATGTCTCTTCTAAGAGCAACTCCATCCCTAAACTCCACTTTGGAGTTCATAGCATTTAATTTAAAAGATTAATAATTAAATAAAGTGAGTTAAGAACTTTCTAAAATTTAGGGGTCCATTGGTGAATCAAAATTAAACTCGAGATTGAGTTCATCGGGATGGAGAAGCATATCGGCGCTAGGATTCCGGTAAAACATAAACTCCCTATCTCCGTCGAAGTTGATCCTTTCATCAGCGACGCCGTTTTTCCTCAGGATCCCAGCCAACATGTGGCCGAACTCGTTGTCGCCGCCGAGTTTTCCGACGAAAGCTGAACGTCCGCCGAGACGAAAAACGGCGATGGCGACGTTAACCGGAGCATTGCCGGGAGCTTTGAGGAAACCTGGAGCTTCGGCGAGTGAGACGCCGGACTCGGTGGGGACGAAGTCGACGGAGGAGATTTACGAGATGCAGAGAAGAGTGGAGTAGTGGGGGAAGAGGAAGAGGTTAACAAGAGTCACTCATATCGTGCCACGTCGCTAAGGATTCACTTCTAAAAACACTAATCTAAGGGACACCTCTTAACTATGCTGACTATTATATTTACTTTTTATTCAAAAAGTGTTAAGGAGCTTCACTATAAACCTCATAAAAGACCCCAATGGAGGTGCTCTAAACCTTCCAAAGAGCCAAAGTCACGAGTTTTTCAGTGACACGGACAAAAGCAAAGACCAAACCGGTATACAGTAATTTCATTCACTCTTACAGACCCATAACCGGTCTGAAACAAACCGAAATCAACGAGAAAATTTGTCGGAAATATACAAAATCTAAACCGATATAATTGTGTTCGATTTAGGATTTAACTCGATGTTGGTCTGCATTATGCGTCTCTCTTATCACAAAAGTACAAAACTAAATCCAATCCGACTTGGTTTAATAATGACTCCGGTTTAGTTTTTTCTTTATGTTGGATCCCTTCCAATTCAAATAGAACCATTTCATCCAACATTCAAGTTGAGGTAGATAACAGATGTGATTCTAATGTCAGAGTCAACCCATTACATATTTTTAACCAACTGGACTTGACCCTCGAAAAACTTATAATCTCCGATCAAAATCTTCAATGATCAATCTCCACATGATGAATTCGAGGTCGACACAAAGAGATAGTAATACAAAAAAAATTGTAGCAAGTGAAAGATGATAGATATAAGATTTGCAGAACCTGATTCCTTTCCAAACCAAGTTATAAAAACAAACAAAAGTATAACAAATTTGTAGTATATATGACAATCATATAACAAACAATGCATCATATCTAAAAACACCAATCGTGTTTTACCTTTGGACCCTTTAAGTTCCTTTGATCAAGTTTTACGTGGGTCACGAATAAGCAAAGCTGCTTCTTCTAGACTTCCTCTTGATCCAGCTTGCTACTCTTGAGGATGTTGTATTTGCAGAGTGGGCAAGTCGCGTTTATGTATAACCATTTGTCTACGCACGAGCAGTGAAAGTGATGGCCACAAGGAAGTTCCCTTAGTTCTGCTCCGTCTTCATAAGCAGATAGGCAGATGCAACATTCCTATAATGCACAATCACAAAGCATAACCTATCTAAGTGTTTGATATATAAGACGAGAAAAGTGTATATACTTACTGCATCCTCCTGAAGAAGAGTATGTTCAATGGGTGAATCCGTACCACACTCGGTCATTATTCCATCGGTGTTTCCTTGAGCCTCATCACCAGCGTGTTTGTTAACATCACCAACTTTTCGAAACTTGAACTTGGTGAGCTGTTCAATGTCTTCTTTCGAAGCCCCTTCCTGTTTTTTTTTTTCATCTTGTCTTGTTAGAACAAATAGCACCAAGTACCGACTTAGGATATAAAGATGAATTGGTTATGACAAGTACCTGATCTGCAACAGCGTACAAAACTGCAATGATGCATGGCAGGCAACAGCAAACAGCAATGCCAATAACGCAGGCCAACGCAACACAGAAAACAACGAAGAACACATCGAAACCAAGGAAGACAATAGACAACCTGAAATAAGCAAGGCATTCAGACAATAGGCCTTACAAATATTAGACAAGGAAGTAAAAAAAAAAAAAAAAAACCAGTAAATCCGTGGGGATTCTAGTGCCAACTCTTGGCCACCAGCAGATACCCAGTAGAACCCAATGATCCACCAAATAAACGAGAACACGGTGTTGGCAGACTCCAGATGTTTCGCAACACTGCTGCTTTCGCTCTCCAGCTGCTCACGTCTCGAACCCAAAGCATCTTCCTCCATGGAAGAAGAACGTGACCGAGGAGGAGTCGTATTACTTCTCCTCCTATTCCTCCTCCGATACTCAAGGCTCACACAAACCATATGCAACACGCACTGCAACGCGTACCCCAAGAGCCAAACTCTGAGCGGCATGATCGGATGCTCATCTCTGCTCATCACCAGAACCGCGGCAGCCACGGAGACGAAGGCCAAGTTCCACACGATGTCAAGCACCACGACGGGCTTCGAGTAGGCCCAATCGCTCTGCCTCTCCTCGAGCTGCTCGGCCGCGGCCTCCCTCACGAGCATAGACGGCTCCCGCATCGCTCGTCCGCTGCTCGCGCGGCTCAGAAACATAGCGGCTTCCCTCAGCCCTTGTCTCCTCGCGGATCTCCCGTTGTTGTTGCTTCCTTCGTTTTCGTCGCCGCTCGAAAGCAACGGTGCCGGATCGACGGCGACGGAGGGATTCGTTGTAGTCTCCGTTGACATTGTTTCTCCCCTAAGATTCTTCCAGAAAATAACCTTAATCGATTGGAATTGGTATGGAGTTACGCCATACAGAGGTGAGGATTCGATCTCTGGAGAAGAAATTGGAATTGCTAGGGTTTCGATCCTGCACAGAGAGGAAGGAGGAAAGAGAGAGAGATGACGATGATTAGGAGATTAACTCGATATACCCTATACCCTCTCAAAAATATTCACACTATCCCTTCCCTATTCATACTAACCCTTTTATCCCTCCTTTTTTTTTTTTTTGAATGAATGTTAAATTTTATTCATCAAAAAGCCTTATTACAACTAGTGCAAACTGTTTTTCTTGAGTAACAAGCAACCAAGCTAAAAAAACACAAAACTAAAGGAAACCAACTCAAACACTACTACAAGGAAAAACACTTCAATAGTTCTATCCCACCAAGAATCCCTCAAACTCCCCCTAATGATGCCATGAGATTCTCCTCATTAAAACCATCATTAGAGAAAACCCAAATGGGACAAAACTCTAATGATGGAAAAAGAGTAAGAAAACTCATAGCAAGGAGAGCTTAAGACCTTGATTCAAACCAGAAAATAAGAACACCCTCCATACCCTTACTTCTATTCTTCTCAATCAAACTCAGCTTGTTCCTAATACTCTTCTCCACCAGCTTCTTAAGAATTGTCACAGGCGTGGCTCTCTCTCCATGATTTATTTTGTTTCTTTCCCTCCAAATAGCATAGAGACATGCTTGAAATGCATATCTGATACAGAAAGACCACTTCCTCCCCTTATCATCTTGACACAGCAACGGAACGATGCTCGACCAGTCGTTAGAGTAGGAACTCCGAAGAAGACCATAAGAAAGATATTCCCAGAGCTGTGAAGAATAGGAACATCCAAAGAAAATATGATTTCTAGACTCAGGCGAAGCATTGCAGAGCACACAAGTTGCATCCACATTAGGATCCCAAACAGAAACTCTATCCATAGTCGATAACCTGTTCAGCATAGCAAGCCAGGACATGAATGCAAATTTCGGAGTGGCCATTGGAAACCATACACATTTGATCCAATCACATCTTGCAAAATTCCTCCGAGTCAACAGCCACGTCTCCTGCGTCAAAAAACTTGTTTTGAATCCTGATCTCCTCTTCCAAAGATAAACATCCTCCACATTCTCATTCAGCTTCTCCTTAACTTTATTTATCTCTTCTTCAATAGAGTTGAGGATATCAGTACGGTGCCTTCTCCTCCTTCTATGACTCAAACAAGCATCCTCTACGGTGGCCTCTCTCTTAACTCCCAGATCAATTAAACCTCTGTCTCCTAAAAGATCAAACAACACGCCAAGATCCGACCAATTATCAAACCAAAACGAGACATGTCTTCCATTTCCTATCCTCTGCTTAATAAAAAGCTTCGCTGTCTCTCTAAGTTTCAAAAGCTTCTTCCACATCCAAGATCCCACTTGAGTTTTCTCACTCATCTCCCAAAAACTCTTTCTCTTCAATAGATAAACTCTTATCCATCTCCCCCATAGAGACTCTCCTGATAACAACCTCCATATAATTTTTAAACCATAAACCATGTTCACTTCTTTAAGAGCCCTAATACCCAGACCACCTTCATTATATTGCTTGCAAACATCATGCCAAGCTACTTTAGCACCAGAGGATTTAAGAGCTGGACCCGACCATAGAAAAGAAGCACACAGCCTTTCAACTTCTTTCATACATTGGCTTGGAAGTCTGAACACTGATGCCCAAAAGTTTACAATACTCATCAAGACGGCCTTAATCAACTGCAAACGACCTGCAAAAGACAGAAACCTACAAGTCCAAGTACCAATCTTGTTTCTGATTTTCTCCAACAGAGGCATATAATGTTGCTTTCTCATCCCTTGAGTCATAAGAGGAAGACCCAGATACTTCACCGGTAGAGTCCCAACAGCAAATGGAAAATTCCTTAAGATTCTACTCTGCTCTACTTCAGAAACTCCAGCCATATAAAGTGTAGACTTTTCAATGCTTATACTCAGCCCCGACCATTGTGTGAACTCTGCAAACACTGATAAAGCTCCCTCAATCGACTCTTTTGATCCTTCAGCAAAAATCATCAAGTCGTCGGCGAAACAGAGATGAGTAAGAGACAGAGTTTGACATCTAGGATGGAACTTAAACTTCTTTTCTCTCACAGCTCTATCTATCTTGTGCGATAATACATTCATACATAGCACAAATAGATAAGGAGAGAGAGAACAACCTTGTCTCAGCCCTCTTGAACTCTGAAAATAACCCCCAAGCTCGCCATTAACTTGAACTGAGAAAGATGGTGTAGATATACAAAGCTTAATCCAGTGAATAAACTTTTGAGGCACACCAATTGCTTCAAGACTCTGGAGCACAAACGTCCACTGCACCGAATCAAATGCCTTAGAGACATCAATTTTCATCACACAGCGAGAGGTAACTGTATCCTTGTGGTAGTCCTTAACAAGCTCCGAGGCTAAGAGCACATTTTCCATCAGAAGTCTTCCACTAATAAAAGCTGACTGATTTTCTGTGATTAATCTAGGAAGAAGGAGTTTGAGCCTATTAGCAAGAATCTTCGAAACCACCTTATATAGAACATTGCAACACGCAATGGGTCTATAGTCTTTCATTTCTAATGAATCTGTCTTCTTAGGAATTAGCGCAAGAATGGTAGAATTTACCCCTTTAGGAAGAAAACCATACTTGAACACAGATTGAACCGCAATCAAGAAGTCTTGAGCTACCACTGACCAAGCCGCCTTATAGAATTCACAAGGAAACCCATCTGGACCCGGAGACTTGTTGGAAGGCATATCAAATAACACTTTGCGAACTTCTTCTTGTGAGACTTCTGCTTCCAACCCACGACAATCATCATCTGTACAACGAAACTTCAATAAATCTCTTAGCTCATCCGTAGTTGTACCAACATAAGTATCAGGTTTGTGGTTGAGAAACTCTGAAAAGAACCTCACAGCTTCATCTTTTATATCAGACTGCTTGGTTACAATTCTTCCATCCTTACATCTTATCTCACGAATGGCGTTCTGAGCTTGCCTCGAACGAATGGCATTGTGAAAAGTTTTATTATTTAGATCCCCCTTATCTAACCAATGAAGCTTTGCTCTCTGCTTTAAAAAATCCTCTTCTAGATTTGCAACATGAATCCACTTTTCATAAGCTTCCACTTCCTCCTTCATAGTAACATCGTTTGGGTTAGACAGGGTTTGCTGTTGCTTATCACACAGAGCATCATGAGCCTCCTTTGCTTTCTTCGTGAGATTACCAAGCTTCTCTTTACCAATCTCTCTAATTACCGGCTTCAGATTCTTTAGTTTCTTAGAAAATCTGAACATCGCTGAAGTTGAATGAAATATAACATGAGTAGAGTCCCAAAACTCCTTGACCTTCTCAAGAAAACACGGCAAGGTCCCTATCACATTAACATACTTGAATGGCCTTTTCAACTTCTCACTAGGTGGAAGCATTTGAATCTTGCACCTCATATGGTCAGAGCAACCACCAGATTCAAAAACAGCATAAGCATTTGGAAAACTCTGAAGAACCGCTTCATTAACAAGAACCCTGTCTAACTTCTTACAGACAAGACCATCTTCTCTCTTATTGCACCACGTAAAAAGCGGCCCTTGATACCCCATATCTGACAGATTACAGTGAAGAACCATCCTTTGAAAATCTCTCATTCCACTAGGTAGCCTTCCCAAATCCGAAAACCCAGAACTCTCATCAACCTCTAAAATCTCATTAAAGTCACCCATAATGATCCAAGGTTTGTTGCGAAACAAACCTGAATCATTATGGTAACAGAGATCTTCCCATAAATCTTTCCTCTCTTCAGCTGTATTATTTGCATAAACACAAGTGCAGAAAAATTCTTGTTGATCTTTCAACCCAACAGAACAAGTGATCAACTGAGCAGATTTATAGACCGGAGTCACACTAACCTCATCCTTCCAAACAAACCAGATCCTTCCACCTTGACTATGCTCATAGTTCATCATACAAGACCAACCTCTGAACACTGAATTCCACATACTCTCTGCTTTTTTCTCCTTAACTCTTGTCTCCAGAATACACCCAAAAATCATATCATGTTTCCCAACCCACTCTTTAACAATGGAATGCTTCAAAGGTTTGTTAAATCCGCGCACATTCCAGAAGAAGCAAGACATGATTAGTTATTGCGGTGAGAAGACCTTATACTCTTCACCGGGTTAGCAGCTTGAGTCTTTGTCTTCTTACCTCTACCTCTGCCCTTCTTCACACCAGACTTAACCTTCTCCTTTTCTCGTTGATCTAATATTCCATCTTCCAACATATCGGCCTCTGAAACTTCAATCTGATCTTTCTCCACACACACCTCTTCCTTTTCCTCTTCTATTTCACCTTCCTCTGTTTCTCCTACTTCATTATTCAGAACTGAGAATTTTGATGCCGATATGAGAATTTCCGAAGACACCACTTCAGTTGATAGAGCTCTACCAGTTTTCGCTGGAGAAACTAGAGCCCATACATCAGTCCCTTCTTGACTATCTGTAAGCCTCATCTCAAGATTAACAGCAACCTCCTTGTTTTCCACAACAGTCTCATTATCATCCTTCTCAATCAACTTCTCAATACTGCCTATCACCTCATGTATCCCATTTTTAACTACTGATCTCTTCCCTTTTCCTGCACTACCAGAATTAGCTTTCTTCTCTTTCACTTTCTTAGCACACACAGCTTCACTATGTCCCCATTTATCACAGTAAGCACATCTCGCTGGCAGCCAGGGATAGTAGTACTTAACCGTGAACTCCTTGCCTTCCTTCGAGAAAGTTATCTCCTTAGGTAAAGTCTTAGTGACATCCACCTTAACAAACACTTTGGCTTCATCAAAATTCGAACAAGCAGTGGTTTCTGGGTGAAGTTTCACTGGAAACCCAACAGGGCTTGTTACAAAACTCAACCCTTCCCACGAGTACATGTGTAACGGCACCTTCTCAAGATGAACCCACATTGGAATAGCTTCCTCTTCCTGCTTTTCTTCTTCCTCTTTTGGTGTCCATTTTGTAACAATCATAGGAACTCCCACTATATTCCACATACCACGCCTAAGGATCTTCTCTCTAGCCTTATGACTCGAGACCTTGAACCTCATAGTGGTTGTGTTCACTTCAAACACTTCAACCTTTACAGACGGATCACCATAGCGCCATATCTTGTTCAAAACCATGTGAACCTTAGCTACATGAGGAGCTAGATCCAAAAACTTCCCTACCACAAAGTCTTCCCATAAAGGCGTTGAGTTCTCCAAAATCTCATCAGGAATCTCAACCTTGTGAACTCCATCTTTTGTGGAAACCTCCACTTCGTACTTTTTCAACGCCTTCTTATCCGTCGCTACTTCAACCCAACTTGATTTTGAATCCATCGCTCTCTTCACTCCCTCAACCCGATCCAGATTTCCCTTAGCTTCCCTGATCTCCCAATCAGCCTTTTCCCCCTTATCAACCTCCGAATGGTTCCCGTTATCCTTCACTGAAATAGTACCTTTAGCCTCCATCATCTCTTTGTTACCCAGATCCCACACTTTCTGACTTCCTGATCTTTGCAAATCCACAGCCTCACTCTCACTTCTCGTCTTCTGAATAACCCTAGCCCCCGTCATCGTCGTCGGAGACCCTGGTAATCCCGGCGTTTCCGCCTTATCCATCTCCGAAAAAGTGGTCGCCAAATCGCCTTTTTTTCTCTTTCTCTAAACGGTGCGTTTTGATCAGTAAGTAAATAACTCACTTAATTTTTTTTTTTTTTTTTTTTTTTTTTTTTTTTTTTTTTTTTTTTATATCCCCCTTTTTCATTGCAATTACCTTACTCTCCTTCCTTCCTTTCTACACATCTCGTGATCTCACTCTTCTTTTCATCCCCTTTATTCTCCAATTAAATACCAACAATATTTCAACCACTTACATGGTCCACAAAGAAACTTTAACCAATCAGATTTTTTGTGCCCCACATGTCTCCTTCCTTTTCCCCTTCTTCATCGTATTCTCTTTTCCTCCATTGACGATTTTGAAGCTCCAAAACAAATAATTCAGGTTCGTTTTCCATGATTTTTTTTGTGAAATTTACATTTAAATAACGTGTATATGATGGGTAACGTTAACACTGTAAGATTTGATGAAAATTTGAGAGTTTTAAAACGATTTTTAAAACTATTTTTATGGATTTCAGGTATATTTTATATTCGTTTTTGATGAAATTTTTGCTAAAATATCAACTGTATATCTTGTCTAGTGTAAAAACAAGAAGATCCGATGAAAATTTGTGAGATTAAAAACGATTTTTGAAAACTAGGTCTATGGATTTTGGGTATATTTTATGTCCGTTTTGATGTTTTTTTGTGTGTAATTTCATTAGGATGAATTACACATTATGGGTAATGTAACATCCTAACAATTTCGTTCTTAAAAGATGATTAGTTAGCTGAAGAATAGATTCTGGGTACTACTAAGATAACTAAGTTTACTAAGACAAAATAGTTTTACTGGTATTACTGGGATTACTATGTTGACAAGTTCGACTAGTATTACTCGTATTACTATGTATAGTACTGAAATGAATTAGTATTAGTAAAATAAGATAATATGGTGTCAGAATCAATTTTAAGCTTCTTAATAATTATACTTCTATTTTATTTCAGAAAAATGCAGAATCCGCATTGCACAATTATATGTTTTGATTATGGAGGATATTATATGAAGGATGAGGCTGAAATAAAATGGGTCCCGGGAGATGGTGATGGAGAAGATGAAATTCACACGCTTGGTCATCTTCATCTTCTTAGATCTCTGTCTTTCCAAACGAAATAAACAAGTTCACTCTCGAATTTGTGGCTCTTGTATGGGGCGTTAGTCATGGTCTAAAAAAAGTTTCTCCTATTGAATATTGAACTGAGATATTGTCTATCTTTGATTGGATTCAGCAGAATTGGGGTTTTCTCTTCAAAAAATGTCCTGATATAAGATTTTTTTCTTGTTGTCTTGTTTTATAAAATCCATGGCCTTAAGACTCCAGCCACTTGCATCGATTTGTTTTGTAAAATTTATACATGAGCTGTGGTGGTACATAAATCTAAATCAAAGCTCCTTTATAAACAACTCCTCTATTACAGGGAAACAGGGAAGAGGTATTAACCTTTAATGAATCGTGTTTATTAAATCTAAATAAAAAATGGTTGTTAAAAAACAAAAGAAACGAACTTGGCATAGTGGTTGAGTCGTTGATGAGCTACTGTTCTAACCAGGGTTCAATTCACCTTCCAACCAAATGTTTTTTAGAAAATAAACATACAAAAGCCACGTAATCGATAACTGATGTCCCCGGATTGGTATTTCTTTCAGATAGAAACAGAAGCTTGATCAAGGCAGTGCGTCTAGTATTTCCTGAGGCCGAACATGGGTATTGTATATGGCATTTGTCTCAGAATGTTAAAAGCCACGTCCATAACAACAAAGATTCTTGTGCGTTCAAGTTTAGAGAATGCGCATACGCTTATATAGTAGCTGAGTTCAAGTATCTTTATGATGCTTTTCGCAGGAAGTATCCAAGCGCAGCGGTTTATCTTGACAAGAGTATTGAAGAGAAGAAATGAGCTCGATGTTACTTTGAAGGAGATAGGTACAATGTTGACACCACCAATTTGAACTACTAGGAATTACTGGTATTATTATGTGTTATTTGAACTACTACGAACTACTGGTATTATTATGCGTTATTTGAATTACTAAGATTTACTGGTATTATTATTTGTTATTTAAACCATTATATGTATTATAGTTTATGATGTAAAATTAGACAATTTTGGTGGTTATTTTCAATGCGTAAACTATGTATATAATAACTACGTAGATTTAGACTATTTTTATGCTTGTTTTCAATAGTTAAAGAAAAGCTTGTTTTCAGTTTCCCAAAAAACTTCTTTAACTTTCAATGGTAGTGTGTGAATGGTTCAAGTATAGTAAGCAGCATGAAACAAAATACGTATTTCTGGTAAAGTTTTTATATAAATGTCTTTGTTTACGATACCTATGGTATAAAAGCAATGGTTTTACTACGAAACATTCCATTTAGTGATTGTTTAACTAGAAAAATGTAAAAATTGCCAAAATATTACTATGTGGATAGCAGTATTACTAACACCTTGAAGATTACCATATATTACTAAGTGTTAAATATAATACTAAATATTTATATGGCGGCTGCACGTTTAGCATGTGTTTATTTTTTTAAATATTATATATATTTTGGCATTTTACATGTGTTTATTTTTTAAATATTATATATATTTTGGTATTTTACATGTGTTTTCCATTGTTCGCAGTTAACCCAGTAAATCCAGTTATCCAACTTACTCATTTTTGGGCATAGTAACACCTGTAAATTTAAACATCCAAACCTGTCTTTTGCAACATACCAACAATCAAAAGCATTACAAGTTTTAAACATCCAAAAGCATTACAAGTTTTAAACATCCAAAAGCATTACAAGTTTTAAACATACCAACATTCAAAATACTTAAATTAACATCCTAAATGCATAAGCCTTCTCTTAAGCCTAAGCCTTTGTTTTAGGCTTTTTCCTTGCCGTGAAAGGAGTCTGCACCCACTTTGATGGTTCAGTCTTTCTCTTCCCCCTTCTCTTAGATGCATGTGGTGTGCAATCACTCTTCTTTGGTCTGCCCCTCTTAGGTGTCGGTTTTCCATACGCCATTGTCTTCTCCTTGCATCTATGTCTGATCCCAGGCCTCCTAGCTTCCTTATTCCCATCCGTCCTCTCCTCATTGGTACCATCTTCATAGGCATTGCAAGCGACCATGACCCACCTTTGCTTTTCTTCCTCGGTATATTCCTCAATTTCTCCTATCTGTTCCTCAACTTCTCCTGTCTGTTCCTCAACAACTTCTCCAGTCTGTTCTTCAACAACCTTCTCAGAAGCCTTCTCAGCTTCTTCAGTCTCTTCTTCCACAACTTTCTCAGCTTCTTCTGCTTCCACAGCTTTTCGGGCTTCCATTACTGCTGCCCAAGTGGTTATTAGAGAATTGACTACTCTCCTCGCAGCCATTGCCTTAGTCCTACCACCAGAAGGTGTTGTTGGAGTTTGATGTGCCTCAACCCGAGGCTCTTTGATCGGAAACTCAAAATGAGGCTCTTTGATCGGAGACTCAAAATGAGGCTCTTTGATCGGAGACGGAGACTCAACCCGAGCCTCACTGATCTCTGCCGCAACCCGAGCCTCACTGATCTCTGCTGCAACCCGAGCCTCATTGATCTCTGCTGCAACCCGAGCCTCACTGATCTCTGCCACAACCCGAGGCTCACTGATCTCTGCCTCAACCATAGGCTCTTCTTAACTGTTCTCAATTACTTCCTCACTGGTTTCAGCCTCTTCTTGATCCTCCATCACTTTTCCTCCAACCTCTTCTCGATCCTCCATCATTTTTCCTCCAACCTCTTCTCGATCCTCCATCAAACTCCTCCACAGTTCATCATCCTTCATTCGGTTCAACACTCGCTCTTGCTCACTACCGTTTTCCTCATCAGCCTCACTGCTTTCCTTGTCTTTATTACCCTTACCCTCGCTTTTCTCAGCTTCCTCTTCACCCTCACCGCTTTTCCCAGCTTCTTCCTTGTCTCCCTTATCCTTCGCTGTTGTGCCATAATCCCCATAATTCCCATGATCCCACTGTCGAAAATCTATGTCTTCACCATGATTCTTCTCTTCACTTAGCTTATTCTCAATAGAAGTTAGCTCTCGACTTTGCTTCGGGTTTTAAATCGCAAAGAGAGAGGGAATTGAGACGGAGTGAGACACGAGAAATGAAAGGGAGAGTTTGATAGATTCTCCGTTTAGATAGAAACGGATTCGATCGGACTCCGATTCGATCCAAGATTCTCGTTTTAGGGTTTCGCGAGAGAGAGAGGAGATACGGAGGGGACGAGGAGTTAGATCAAGAATGGGAAAAATGAGAGAAGTTAAATGGAGGAGATTAGAAATCTAGGAAAACGACATCGTTTAGGTTTAGGGTGGGTCGGGTTTTTGGGTTAGCTTAGGATGGGTCGGATCTTTAGGTTGGGTTGAGTAAATATCAAAATTATAAGAGGGGTAGTTCGTAATTAACCATTTTTTTCATTTAAAAAATAATAAAATTATAATAAGAGGAGATTGGAGCATTTTATTGAAGGGTATGGGGCACCTCGAGTTAAGCTCCCGATGATTAAGGTAATTAACTGAATATTTATTTGTCAACGGTCAACACCGGTACAAGTACCCGCGGGGGATAAATGTAAATATTGACTTTTTACACGGGGTTATTTTTTTGTCAACTTATTTTTTAACTTTGCATTAAATGTGTCTGAAATTCATATAAAGATACTTTTTTTTTAACGTCTGGATCGATTATTATCGATTAATTATGCTATTACAATGATGAGAATATTACAAAGACGATTTTACAGCCGACAATTCTACCACCATGTGAGAATACCCGCCTGACTGCACCACTCTGAGCCGCACCACTCTGAGCCGTCCTATGAGATCCATGTTCGATGGTACACCCTGCACCAAGCTGAAGATCTCCGGTAATCTGTTTCTCCATAATCTGCATAATTTGGTATTTTCTGGGGTTTGAACCCCATGGATCTGCTGGGTAATCTGGATCGCACGGAACCAACTGGTCTTCGAAAACAAACCTACATCACCAGCAGAAGTCGTAACAAAAGGATTACGTTTGGCAAGGGAATGGTCATCAGCACAGAGTTCGATCGATGTAATCAAAAAGCCAAAGCCAAGAGGAACTCACCCGAGGAGGCGATTGCAACTAACTGTAGAAGACCCCCTACTCATGACTTGTAGATCGGACGCGGCTTGGGATGTAAGAACGAAGAGGGCCGGCTTAGCTTGGATCCTCACCGACTCGAAGGGCTCGTGTATCACTCAAGAAACGGCAACACAGGACAAGATCAACTCTCCACTGATTGCAGAGGCTTTAGCTCTCCGATCGGCTCTACTCTCCGCAGGGAATCTAGGGCTTCCAAAGCTCAGGTGCTTCTCTGACAACGAAACGCTCATTCGAGCTATCAACGGTGACATGCAGATCAAGGAAATCTTCGGTATCGTCATGGATATCAAGCAACTCTCCTCTGCTTTCATCGCTATCTCTTTCTCTCACTTTTCTCGATCTCTGAATGTTGAGACTGATGGGCTAGCCAAACAGTCACTTTCTTCTTCTTTGTATTTGGACCTCCTTGTGGGCTGACTCTGGGCCTGAGGCCTCCTCTATTTTATTTATAAAAGTATGTGTTTCACAAAAAAAAAAACTCCAGACCTCCGGATGTAGAAACAATTGAACCCTTAGTCAAACCACTGGACCAAGGGGGCTTCCACATATAAAGATACTTGAATTTTTTTTTTTTTGCTAAAAATATTTGGTAATCCTTTGAAAGCAAAATAATAACGTTAGATCCTCCTGCATGATTCTAATTTTTTTTTTTTTTTTTGCAAATGAAGTTTGTTGATGCATGTCATGGTCTAAAACATGATCTTATTTATGTGATCCAACCGATACTATCAATGTTACATATATGACAGGGTATCTGAAGCTAGATATGCAGTCACTGAGGATCTGCAATAGAGTTGGAATGTATCTCAAGATGTGCAGTCTTCAGGCTAAGCTAATGATTAAGGTTAATCGATGTTTAATTAGTAATATGATTCTTCATTCAGATATATGTAGAAATTTATTTCTAACCAAGTTTTCTCGGTTTGAATTACTTACGTGTTTCTTCAGAGAAAGTGTCATGATCAGGGATTCAGGGGTGGGTATAGGATTGAACCGAATTTGTTACCTCGTCTTATTGTTGACTGTAATAGGTGAATAAAATGAAAAATGCCAAGCACATTATTGATAGAGTCTATTTTAGTAACATATTAAGATGCCTTATTGACACTGCATGCAGACTTTTTATCTCTCTCACATTAATATATCAAAGAGAACTGAAGGTTATTAACTTGTGGCTGAAGCACAATCTATGGTCTGTTTAGTATATTGAGTGGATATGATCATTTTAGAAGGATACTTAGAAAAAGGATAATCACCAATAAATCTCCTGATTCATCTCAGGAGTTAGAAGTACATTCACTTGAAGTCTTTTTACATGCATGTGATCAAATACTATACATTATTACAGTTTATGACCAGACACACCAAATAAGCTCCTGCTTGAAATCAAAACTGTGTTTTCACCTTGCAGCTAATTAAGACAAATGGATTCAAGATAGACCCCAACATCTTCCCCACCTTTACCTTAGGGAGTTAAAGATGAACGTGATCTTAAGAAAAATGTATAACAACTTATCCTACCAACTTATATATGTTATACTTATAACATTATCTCTAGTCTATTTTCTTATGGAGTTTGACATGGTAACCGTTTGGAAACTGTAATCCTGGAGTTCGTAGTATATTCCCTCCTTTTATCTCCTCCCACCTAATGATTTCAAAGAACATAATGATCAAAATCAGCCTTATTGATCTATAAAAAGAATGAATCTGCATGATGATTTGCTTTTTTCGAACCTGTATTTGGTTACAAGGCTGTGAAGAAAAACAGCCATCTGCAATTTAGTGAAGTCAGTTCCAACACAAAACCTCATACCGCCACCAAAAGCCATGAAGTGCTTAGATGCATTGTTAGACTTTGATTCCTGTATATAATATCAAGTTTTAAATTAAGTTTTTTTTTTCTTCAAGTTTTACTTGTGATACAAGTTTACTTAGAAGGGTTTGACCTCACCTCCCATCTTGATGGGTTAAAGACTAAAGGATCTGCATACTGGTCTGGATTCAAATGTACAGCTGGAGGACAGACCATCACCGCCCAGCCGGCTGGAATTGTATAATCTGCAAATCATTGACGAAGTCTTTAATGATATAATATATGAAAAAGAGGCTGTTAATCATTCAGAAGTACTATTTATTTATTTTATCATACCTTTATATTTTATATCAATCAAGGCCTTTCTGAAGATTGCAGGAACTATATTTGCTAGTCTTGCTGTTTCGTTTATGAACTACACAATATAAGACTTAGTCAGCTAAGAATAATGTATAGAAACGTAGAGAATTATCATTACTTTAATGAAACTCTTAAGCAACCTGAAATGTGTAAGTCATTGACTTGTATTCTTCCCATGTAAGTCCAGACTTGGCATCTTCCCGGTTTCTCAGAATCGCCTCATGTTCTTCCTGGTGATCAATGAACACAGTTTAGTATTCTTGCTAATTAAGAGATTTATGGTTTTATTATATGTTCACTGACCGTCAAACGGTTTAGAACTTCAGGGTCATCCGAAAGAAACTTGATGGCTAAAGTTAAAGCGAGAGAAGTTGTTTCAAAGCTTGCGAATAGCAAGACAAACATCAAGTCTAGTGCAATCTCCTCTGTCAGGATTGTACCCTCTTTCTGAATCTCTTCAATGACATAATCAAAAAAGTCATTTGGGTTCTTCCGCGGTTTCTTACGCCTTTCTTGAAGCATATTCCTCAGCATTCTCATTGCGTTTTCCCTACCCTGCAAGATCATCTCCAGCATTAGTACCATATCAGAGGCAGGCAATGCTTTAAGATGTTCATTCATGTGATGATTCACCACCTTAAGACATTTGTGATAAGCTGTGCCTGGAATGTTAAAAGGGAAGGAGATCAGTCCTCGAATAAAAGCAACAAAGTTTTCCCTTAGATTCTCTGATGACTTGTCTGGATCATGGCTGATCAACTTCTTTGCGGTGAGATCAAATATCATCTGATAAGATGTTTGATACCAACATGTTAGTAACTAGAAATAAAAGTCATTATAGGATTATATCTGAAACTGAACAGTATATGGTTGAGACTCACACTTGCGGTAGCATCTTTAAGTTCTACTGATTCCTGATTTGACCAAAGCTCTAATCTCTTATTTGCAGTCATCTCTACTTGAGGAAGCATCTTTTTAAGACCATCGTAGCCAAATAGAGTCAAGACCATGCTTTTAAGGTACTTGTACATAAATCCATGTAATGAACCCACGTTCTTCTTTCCAAAGATATTGGTAAAAGTGTCTGGATACCAACTCTGGAAACATCGACCCTCTTGTTGAAACACAAAGTAGCTCAGATCAGGATCTGTTGATACAATCACTGGTCTCCCCACGAGATTAGTCTTGAAAATTGGTCCAAACCTGAACATATTAACAACTGTTCTATAACCTTTGTGTAACAAACAGAAGCATTAATCACATTGGTTTGAATGAGAAAAGAGACGTGACTCACTTCTTGACCCTTTGTTTGATAAAAGGAGGGATGTCTGAAGTTGGGTTTGGCTTGAAGAACTGGATAGTCTCACCGAGTAATGGGAAACCCATTGAACCTGGTGGAAGCTTCCCTCTGCATTTGGGGTTTCTCCAGCTGTAAACCCAATGTGTGATGGTTATGAGAAGCAGAGAAACCCAAATGAACAATGCCCACATCACAATAAGGCAATTTAAGAGTATATATGACTTGTTTCTTTGGTTTGTGTTCTTTAGACTGAAACTGAAAACGTGTAGAGAAAAGAGGCAAAGAAGAAGGAGAAAGAAAGAGGAGTTTAGTGCTGGCCCATATTCTTCAACCATTATGATGAGTGCTTAAATAGGCAAGGCAAGTCTGTACACATAACTCTGGTTAGATAATAATAAATAATGTAGTTGCAGAATGAAAAAAGGTTTAACCATTAAAAAAAAATTATATATGTTTATAGAAACCATACATTATTTATTATCCGTGTGAAAGGGCAGCTTTTTTGGTTTGGAGTAATAAAATAAATCAAGAATAAAAAAATGAAGGTTCATCTTGCCTTCTAGTTTATTGTGTTTCACAGAGCATCATCATATGGCATTAAAACACCAGTCTGAACATTAGGCAAGTTTACAGCTTCATTTTAGGAGATCAGTTGTGGGCTCTTCCTCTCCACTAGATTTGATAATAAACTAATAATAACGATAACATATTGATGATGTTGTAACTTGTAACTTGAAACTTGACTCATATAGTTATTACACATGGAAAAAGAATTTCCAGCTTTACATTGCTGACTTGATAATTGTTTCTCCTTCATATCTATGCTAAAATTTCTGTATCTTATGCAATCTTTGACACCAGGGTAGCAAAATAAACTAACATAATAAGTACTTTTCAGTTTGTTCTCATTCATGCTCAGAATCTCTTCTTTAGATCTGCCTGTCATGTGTTCTTAATCATTGTCATTATTTGCTTCATATACTAATCCCACTGGTCAAACTCAAGATTGAGCTTATTGCAAAATAATGTATACATCAGCTTTTAGATCTTGTTGTCAACCACTGTATCTGCTAATTATCTGTTCAGATGAGATAATTAACCTGAGAGTTGAATTTACATTATTTATCATTATATTTTTTTGGCTTTTGGTGAGAGACATTCTCAGTCGGCTCATGGGACCCGTTAGGTTAAACCAATCACAGGACAATGTGGGTTTTAGCCATTGAGCCACGGGCTCAGGCTTTATGCAACAAACCATGCAATTCTACCTCCCACCCGCAAAAGAAAACCCAACTGTAGGTAGGTAGGTCACTGTGAAAGACTCCATTATTATTAACCTTTCTGTGATCTTTTGATAGATAAAACATATTGATGTTGCATTTATGGTGACAAAAGTGCTTTCTTTATCAGTAATCCTGGGTCAAAAACTACAGCTTTAAAGTTTAGACCTAGAAATTACTATACACAGTGTGATTAAGACAAAGCCTAAGAGCTTATAGAATCTGCTTTTATAGGGAAAAAATAAACAAGAAGAATAACATTATTGTCATTGCTTTGCTTATAATTGTCTTCAGTCAAAAGTTTTGCTAACCCCCATTATTGTCTTTAGGATTAGAGGTGAATTTATGTGTGTGTATATGTTTGTCAGTTTCTGTGTGATATGGTGTATGAGTAAGCAGGTTACATATTTGCTGGAGAACATCCAAAATAGTAAACCCAATTAGGGTTTTTGTGAAATTAATAAACACAGTATTGAAAATTAATAGTTTTTTTTTTCACACAAACATTTTCATTTATATAAGTGAGGACAATTACATACCAAGAGGGATCAAAGCAATCAGAATTGGCATTACATAGGGAAGGACAAATTTTAAGCCAAATAATCCTTAAGCCATGAAGGAAATCCTGATGCAATATATGATTGAAACAGATCCATGAAAAATAATAGTATATATTAAGATTATTGAGATGTGATTGTTAGGGGGGGGGATGTACCAAGATAGAGATAACTCAATTAGTTATTGTTTCTAGTGTTCTTGGTCTTTGCTTAACAGTGACAATAATAACAAATTCATCAAACCTGATATCAGTTTTGGAATTGATAATCATATTCTAATATTTTTGTATCACACTAAAATATTAATATTATCTAGTAGCTATATTGTTTTGACATCTTATTTTTATGATTATATTTTTACTGTTTTTAGTTATGGCTTAAATATTCAAATTTGGTGGCATGCAAATTTGATGAACGAGTATTCGAGTTATGAAACACCTGCAATCATAATTTTTAGAGTTTAAAATAAAAATTAAGAATCATACAATACTAATTGTTGGACGGAGCTTAAAGTGCTCCCGAGTCAAACTTATTGGCTGTGTCAGAAAGGTGGCCACGTGATACATATCCTTTTTTTTTGGTAAAAATACATACATCTTCATATTGGAAACATATCATTTTTCTAATATATATATATATATAACTCTTCTTCTTCTTTTACCTATTTTGTGTTATTTTCTCTCCCCTTCTACAATTATGTATTTACGTTTACAATTCAGAAATTCATAGGCTCGTAGCATAAACCAATATCCATTCCTTGGAGATGCCGTGACTATAATATATATATATATCGATTGAGGAGAACCTCTACCTTAAAACCTTTTATGTAAAATGAAAAAAAGTTTTAAGCTAGAGGTTAAAAAAAGTTTTAAAACTTTCTAACAATGAAGTTTTAAAAAAAAATTCTAACAATTACATACCCTATTTTCTTACCTTTTTTTGAACACAAGCCCTATTTTCTTACCTATAAAGTGAGAAATATATTAACTTGCAAGTTTATAGAAAAAAGATGAGCGAACAAAATGATGAATGCTGTTTAGAAATTTTATTTTTGTCAGGGAACAATATATATACTAGGTTAAGATCCGCGCTTTACGTGGAATGAACATTATATATAAATTATTTTTAAATTTTTTATATATATTTTTACATATTATAGAATAATAAGCAGATATTGAATATTTAAAAATTCAGTAACTATAATGTATATAATTAAATTGGTGTGAACACATAAATAAATGTTATTAATCCAAACAAACAATTTTTTTACTTTATATGGTAAATAGTTACATTTAAATGATATAAAATAGACATATAGTATATTTTTAATATTGATATTTATTAAATAATTTCTTACAGTTTGTTTTATTATTTGTATCTTTTATAACAAAAACTTTAAATCACTGGTAACAATTTGTTTTATTGTCAGATGTTTAATAGTTTTAGTAATTTATAATTTATTTTAAAAATTCAAATTTAAATATTAAGTTGTCACTATTTGTTCAAAGCTTTTATCAAAAAAAATTGTTCAGAGCAAATTTTGAAATGAAAATATTTACGTATTTTATGCTATATAGTTTTTTTGTCGACCCAAATTGCTATATAGTTTAATTTAAACAATATATATAAAATCATATACAAAATCATATAAGTAAGAAATCTCATTTTATAAATATTAAAAAAAATTGTCATTAAATAAAAAACAGAATGAGTATGTTTTCTATTTGATGACAAATATATATATTTATAAAATGAGACTTCTTACTTATATGATTTTGTAATCATTTATATCTTTTCTTAACAAAAAAAATAAACCACGGATCACAAAAATTTCAGTGAGAAACTTATAACAGTTTTAATAATTTATAGTCATTTTTTAAAATTCAAAATATGACATAGAAAAAATATAAATTTTTATTATATGGTTGATGTGATTGTTTTATTTATTTTGATAAGTTAAATTTTTTTTGAAATGATAGAGGACGCACTGATTTTTATCAAATATTTATTATTCAAATTATTAATTGACATATATAATTTAATCATATTAGAAAATTCTGTGTTTTTATTTAAGAAAAGAATGAAAAACATTAATAATTAATTTATGGTTAGTTTAATAAAAACATTATTATATATTTAGATAGACCAACATATTTCTCTAAGAATTCTAAAAATCATTGTGTTGATAATATATAACTACCATTTGTAATGCTTCTATATATTACATCCATATATTGAAAATAAGGTAATAGGACAACAAAAAGAATGAAAAGAATAGACGACAAAAAAAAGAATAAAAAGAACATAGAAACGTATTAATTAGAAGAAAAAGTCTTTATAATTAAAGCTTTCTTTATGAAGTAATTAATTAAAACTTCTTGAAGCTACACCACACAAACACGATGCATTAGAGAGAATTGTGGAGAAAGTTCGTTAACGTTGTCTGTTCCGTACGCATGTGGCAAGCCCTTATATATATTCTTTTACTCGAAGAAAAATACATAGAAAATAAAAAGAACTAACTAAGGAAACAAATGATCAATGCTTTAAAAGTACTGAAACACGTTGAAACTTATATGAACCAAGAAAAGTTGGAGATCCTAGCATTTTATCAACTATCCTTGTTATGAATGTAACAAAACAAGGACGTCTCTGCAAGGTGAACACAAGAGAATAGAGAGAATGTTTGAAGGAATAAAAACGACCTTTAGTATAATCTTCTGGAGAATCTAATAAGTAAAACTCATCTTAATATTGTATAGATGATTTCTAAAAGGGAAAAGGTCATCTTTCTTGAATTAAGAATATACATTTTACGTACGATTAACGAGAAAATTAACATGTGGAAGGGCTAAAGATATATGATTCTTAAGTTTAAACTGACAAAATTATTAAGGTTAAAAACAAATAGAAGACAGATTTGGTCGTGAGTGTCTGTTTGTCCCCATGGCCATAGGGTTTGACCTTTCATAAAATTAAAACGCCAGTCGTGGCGAGGAGTCACATATCAAACCATAGGGCTTACTTCTACTTTTTAGCTTTCTTCTCATATAATATAGCTTTCTCCTCATATAATAATATAGTTTTCTCGTACTTTATATTTTTTTGTGCTTAAGAATTTCAAGCCACGTTGCTTAACAGTTAACATGAGTGGTCTAGTGGATTTATAGGTTTCCGATAATTTAATCAGGAAAGTTATATGCCATACAATTATCTTCAAAATTTATCGGGTAGATAAATGATACAAAGTGACTTTAGCTGTTACTTTAACATTGACGATCATAGGAAAAGTAAAAAACTTAGCCATGGAATGTGTGTAATACGAATAGTATATACTTCCAAAAACTACAGAGCAGTAATAAAAAAAAGAATATAATTTCAACATACAAGGCTATCGCGGTATATTATCTACATTAGTGAAATAACTCTGTAACAGTACTTTTGACATCAATTAGCGTTTTCTTAAGAAGGCAAGAACAACAACAACAACAAAAAATATAACCAACTGGAGAAGAAAATTATGGGAGAAGTAAAATAATTGGCAATGAGGTAAGCAATGACTAAAAAGACTTTGTCATAAATTGAGGGCCTAGGGAAACATGAATACCACTTTTTAATATGCAATTCATTTAGACAACGTATATAGTATATAGTTGCATGGCGTCGTTTTCTTTATTTTAACGTAAGTAGATTTGTTTAAAACTTGGAAGGCATAATAAAATTGAAGCTGATAACTCCAAAACTAAAAGTGCTAATTTGTTTTGCTCACACTTCAAAACCACGTGATTTTGCACTTATCATAAAGTCCACCCAAATTAAATGGATTACCCATCCCTAACAAAAAGTATAATAAATAACATTCTCTATGCTTTATATTATTATTATTTGAAAATTTGCTTTATAGAGAAATATATTTGCTACCATCTTCTAAATTTCTAGTAACTCTTTTTTCTTCACCAAGAAATTTCTAGTGACTCATTTTTTTGGGGGCAAATTTTTTTCTAGTAACTATGTTTTTTATTTCAGGTAAAGAACTAATATTTTTTTGTTCAACATTTCATATGTTATATAACATTAAAAATAGTTATTTGTTAACTTGAATTGATTGCAGTTTGTAATCAATCGCCAAAACATTATTAACGGTAACATATCGGCATAAGTTCATTGCGGAATTTCAACGAACACGTTGTGTGCGATGATGTCGACCTCGCTTGATCTAAAAGCTTCGAGATTGGCTCAGCTTCATCTCTTGGAGACAGGTACGCTTAGAACTGAATTGCTCCGTACCTTTTCTAGCTTCCTGTATTGCTTCAAACGAGACTTCTCTGGAATTACCGATGTGAAAGTCTGTTTCAGAGAGAGATTGAGAAGTGGTCTCATCAATATCAACAAAGATGATGCTGTTGCTCTGTTTCAGTCCATGGTTACGTCTCATCCTCTTCCTACACTCGTTGATTTCAGTAGATTCTTTAGTGGTGTCGCTAAGACAAAACAGTATGATCTTGTGTTACATCTCAGCAAGCAGATGGAACTGCAAGGGATTGCACATAACACCTACACACTCAACATTATGATCAACTGCTTCTGCAAGAGTTGCAAAACCTGTTTTGCTTACTCTGTTCTGGGGAAAGTTATGAAGCTTGGGTTTAACCCCGACACAGCCACATTCAACACTCTCATCAATGGACTCTGTCTCGAAGGTAAAGTCTCTGAAGCTGTGGGTTTGGTCAATAAAATGGTGGAAAATGGATGTCGAGCCGACACAGTTACGTTTGGTTCTATAGTCAATGGGATTTGTAAATCAGGAGATACTTCTCTGGGTTTGGATTTTTTGAGGAAGATGGAGGAAAGAGATGTGAAGGCTGATGTAGTTACATACAGTACAGTCATTGATAGTCTTTGTAGAGATGGGTGTATGGATGATGCAGTCAAGCTTTTCAATGAGATGGAAACGAAAGGGATCAGGTCTAGTGTTATTACGTACAATTCTCTAGTAGGTGGGTTTTGTAAAGCCGGGAGATGGGAGGAAGGTGCAAAGCTGTTGAAGGTTATGATTGGTAGGAAGATCATCCCTAATGTTGTCACTTTCAATGTGTTGATTGATGTTTGTGTCAAAGCAGGGAAGCTTGAGAAGGCTAAAGAGTTTTACGAGGAGATGATCACAAGAGGTGTGTCTCCAGATACTATCACTTATAACTCATTGGTGGATGGGCTTTGCATGCGTAACCGGCTCGGCGAGGCTAACAAGATGTTGGATCTTATGGTTGGGGATAACTGCAGTCCTGATCTTGTGACTTTTAATAGTCTCTTGAAAGGATATTGCAAGGCTAGAAGAGTTGATGAGGCTATGAAACTCTTCAGAGAGTTTCCTGAGAGAGGATTGGTTGCAAACGCAGTTAGTTATAGCATTCTTGTCCAGGGCTTTTGTCAGTCCGGGAAAGTTAAGATTGCTGAAGAGATTTTTCAAGAAATGGTTTCATGTGGTGTTCTTCCTGATGCTATGACGTATGGTATATTGCTTGATGGTTTGTGTGACAATGGGAGGCTTGAGAAGGCGTTGGAGATATTTAAGGATTTGCAGGAGAGTAAGATGGATCTTGATGTTGTTATGTATACCATTATCATCGAGGGGATGTGCAAGAGTGGAGAGGTGGACGATGCGTGGACGTTGTTCCGTAGCCTAGCTTCGAGAGGAGTGAAGGCTAATGTTAAGACGTACACGGTAATGATTTGGGGATTGTGTAAGAAAGGGTCGTTGTCTGAAGCAAAAACGTTGCTTAGAAAAATGGAGGAAGATGGGAATGCGCCAAACGATTGTACATACAACACTCTTGTCAGGGCGTATCTCCGAGATGGTGAGTTGGCCGCATCTGCAGAACTTATAGAAGAAATGAAGAGTTGTGGGTTCTCAGCAGATGCTTCCACTGTTAAGATGGTGATGGATAGGTTATCGAGCGGTGAATTGGACAAAAGCTTTTTGGATATGCTTTCTTAGGGGATTGGTGTTTTGTCTACTGTCTCATCTCAGAGCGTTGAAAAGGTATGTTTTTTTTTTTGGTTAGGACTTTATCTTAGCAAAGGTTGATAATGTGGGCTAATAATTGATCTAATTAATAAACAAACAGGTTTTGTAAACTGATTGATCATTAAGAGTCTTAATTAAGAAGGAAGAGCTAAGGGAACTTCCTTGTTGCACCACTTCCACTGCTCATGCGTAAGACAAACAGCTTTGCTTATTCATGACCCACATAACATTTGATCAAAAGGAACTTGGGGGTCCAAAGGTAAAATTTAGATATGATGATTTTTTTTGTGATATGATATCATATATATTACACATTTATCATACTTTTGTTTGTTTTTACAATTTGGTTTGGCAAGTAATCAGGTTCTGTAAATCTTATGTCTATCATCTTTCACTTTAAAGTTGCAACCAGTCTTTTTTGTATTATCTCTCTTCATGATTTTGAGTTTTTCATCATGGAGATTGGGGTATTGAAGATTCAGATCGGAGATGATAAGTTTTTAGTAAACTTGAGATTGAATTGAACGGAAACAAAGCTCTCATGAAGAAGATGAAGTTGAGAGGATCTGGAAGTGAATGAATATTTCTGTTAATTGTAAATGTTGATCTACAAAGTGTTTATATACAAAACTAAACCATCCGGTACAAACCGGTTAACTAAACCATAATCTAATTTATAAACCACATCTTGGACATGAGGAACACGATTAGAGGGGAATGAAACTGATATCAGGAATCTCATCTGGTGGTCTTGGCAATAAACCAAAAAGAATTTCAGTTGAGAGACCAAAACGATCAGAGATAGTCACATGATATATGCCTCTGAAGAAGCCATAGTCTTGGTTGAATTGGTGCAGAGAAGCTTGAGGCAAGCTCTGGTTCAGCATCAGCAGTAGCTCAAGGCCTAAATCTCGGTTCCGTCAATTTGAATAGTGACCTGCGTACTTCTTTGTTCTGCTATGAGATTCAGGACATCAAGTAAAGACTTACAAACTTGCGCTGAAACCATTCATCAATGTGTCAACTGTAGCAGCAGCAGTACAATCATCACTAGAATGTGATCTATCAAGCTCTTGAAGTCCATGTCTTTTATCCAGAAATAAAGATCTAGATCTTCCCACACCATATCACTCCAAATGTGTGAATCACTTAACCAGAAGAAACTCTCAGCAGCAGTAAACAACATCACAAGACTACTCGTTGAATCCTTAAAACCAGTAAACGTCTTGCTATATGTCAGCCAGAAACAAATTGTTGCATCAGCTTGCTGCTTGTCGAGAGAGAACAAATGAAACCAGCATCTTAAATGTTGAGAATTACTTAAACCAATTAACCGGTTTATCTCACTTGGCTGATTAACCTAAGCACACTTCTTGTTGTTGTTTGAGTTTGTTAAAAACATACAAGATTTGGTGACCCAGTTCTCTTTCAGTACATCTGGAGAGAGGACGACATTCTCAAAGATTCACTAATATCAAGTGTATACAAGAGTTTACTTCTACACAACAACCTCTGTGTTTATTCACCTAGAGACAACACTGCAATAAGCTAAAAAACTTAAGTTTACTCAACACTAGGTGATTTTCCCGTGCTCATACACGGGTATAAATATTTATAAAGTAAATACATTATAATATTTTATTCACATTATGATAGTTTATTAATATTTTTAATTATTCTGTTGTTTATATTGTAATCAATATGTATAGTTTGTTTTAAATAATATTGTGTTATTTTAATTAGATTATAATTTTGGATATATAATATCTCGACTGTTTGTTTATTATTTGGATATATAAGATAACATTTACTTTTTACGATTAACTAAGATATTTTGTTAATAACGATTAAAATTTTGATTAATTTTTTTATTTTCATATAGTTTGATTCTTACCTTAAATTTGTGTATATATTTTAGTAGTATTATATATAATTTAATATATGTTGTTTTGAAAATAAAATAGTAAAAGTAAACTAAAGTGTTCATTGTTTCAAAGTTACATCTTAATTGTAATAGTTGGTTAATATATTTGTAGTATTATTTGAAAATTTCATATTTATTTAGTAAAATGTTGAGAATAAATGAGAAATACATTATTTTATTTAATGTTTTACTATGTATAAAATAATTTGGATTGGTTTAGTTACTCATTTGTGGGTATATTGTGTCATTTGTGGGTATTCATTGCATTAGTTTAGTTTTCATCTTAGATGTGTATATATATTTATGAATTGGCTATTTGTAAATAGCCCATGACTATGTTAATTTTATAGTACTTGGTTATTTGGAATATGTTAATTATCACAAATAAAATTATAAAATAAAGTGATGATAGGTACAAAATTGCATAAAATATAATTGATACATTCTAAAAGTAATATTAATTCTTTATTTTAATATCAAGATTATTTTTTAATTTCCTTTTTATGAAATCAAATTATATATAAAAATTATTTTCGGTTTAAGTTTATAAATATTTTCTTTATCATACATGTTATTTGAAAAATATAAAAGGAAACATAAAAAGATTAACTAAATTTTATTCATCAAAGATATCTTAGTTTATGCTATTTAAATTATTTTGTAATAATATGAGAAATATATTGATTTAAATAAAATGCTTAATAATTTTAAAAATATATATTATATTGTTAATATTATTTTTAAAAAGGGAAGATTATTTGTTTTACTTTAAAATCAAATTATTTTGAAATTTCCTTATTATTAATTACACTATATATAAAGATATTTTCGTTTTTAAATTTATAAATTTTCTTTATATATAGGTTATTTGAAGAAAAAAAGAAAAAGGAAACCTAAATAGAAAAGGAAAAATAAAATAAATGTTTAATAATGATAATTCTATATATCTGATTCATTAAGGGTATCATCGTAATCAATCACCGTGAGAGTTAATGTTAGCGCGACACGTAAGAAACTGACTTCGCAGATAATATTATAGAGATGTGTATAGAGGAGATCAAACCCAATATCGAGACTCTTAACATAATCTCTCTTTGCTTCTCATCAACCTTCAGTGGATACTCCTTCTATCTTCAAGCTCTAGCTCTTTGCCTCTCTCTTTCTTCAATCTCGGATTCTTGGGGATGAGTCTCTTTTTTTGATTGGCGGCAAGTAACTAGGTTTAGGGAGTTTATATAGTGTCTTCCTAAAACCTACACTAATAGGCCTCGAAATATTAAAGCCCAAACATGACTGTTTCCTAGAGAAACCTAGTGCGAGATGCAGCTTTTCTGAAGTGGACACTTCAGTGCTCTAGATAACTTCACGGATTTCTCTACAGCCTCAAACTGCTGAAGACAGGTTTCTGAAGTGACTATTTCAGTGGTGTAGGTGAAATGCAAACCAAATGCACAAAATCAACAAATCTCTACCTTGGGCATTTGGTCACTTGTGCTTGCCATATCTGTAAATGAAATACCATCTCTTTGTCGATTTACCTCAACTGTAAGATAAACTTGAGACTTCCGTCATAGTCTCAACTAGTGAATCAGTCATGTAATCCTTCCAGCTTTACCACCAGAAATAAGCAGACCTGTCACATTTACCTAAGCCATCAAGACGTCTTCATGTCGCTTGAGTTGTGAAAACCAGCTATAATACACACTTGTATTAAGCTCAACTCTTCCTTGATCACCTCCTGATACATTCAACATTTGACTACCTGATATAACCGCTCAGAATACTCCATATCACAAGTTAGGAACAACCTCCAACCTGTAAACTCAACAGAAAACATATAAGCTTCACCACTTATAACTCTTCCAATCACAGAATATCCTCTGTGGCTTCTGTAAACACCATAGACCTGTTACAGTGACAAATGAACCTTTGTTTCTTTTGCTACTTGATTCCAATACCGGCCTCTTAATTCACTTAATACACCTCAAGTCTTGAATCAAATTCCTTGAATTTTGCGCTACCACATCAGAATCATACGTGCTCCGAACCCGAAGCAAACCCTGATTCTTTTCTTTGATAAAAAATTTCAACATTGAACACCTCTTGTACCGCTGTTACTCCTAACAGAACACGCCACCCAACAATCCCGCTGGACACACTTTCGACACAACCTTGGTTCAACCATCATATTCTAACAGAATAGAGCTAGCACAAAAAATTCTCTTTAATCAATCCGCAAGAAACTTCCAAGTCACTCATGCTCCATTTACCTGAATCATCCCTGAATTATCAAGACCAGTTTGAGTACCCTGCCCTTGAGCATCCTTTTATACCGCTGTTTTGACCAACAGAACACGCCTCTTAATTCCACTCGGCTAGGAAGAATTTCGACACAAAACATCGATACTCCACCTGCAGCTCAAACTCCTCTGTATAAACAGAACCTTTCGCTAACACCCTGCCAACTTTCATAAGCCTGTCTCATATCCACAAATCCGTGGAATACCTGAGGCTCTTGCTTACAGCCTTTAGAACTTGACTCTAGAGCCCTTGAAGTCACATATATAATAATTCATATATCATGAATCAAACGTTTTATACATCTACTTATTCAATTTTTTAAATATTAAACATTATATTTAAGATGCATATAAAAAATTTTACTTATCCGTTTAAATAATATACATAAATGTACTAATTGGTGTATGGATTTATAAATAAATATATCAGAAACGGTTAATGTATTTGACGAATATGTTATATAACACTAGGACAGGTCCGCGCTAGGCACATGATTTGATGTATCGGTTTTTGTAAGAAAATATAATTTTTTTTGAAGTTTCTTTTACATTCAGTTAGATTTGAGTATACTATATTCTCCACACTAAATTCCAATTATATAAATATAATTACAATTATTTTATTATTTTTTAATTATTTTAAGGCTTCTCATATACCAGGTTACGACTTTCCAATATACCGAATTTTATAAAAAGTACAATTTGTGTAAATTTTTTTATGTTAAGTTTGGTATGAATATATTTATGTTGTCTACACCAAATTTCAATTATATAACTAAATATGACCGAATTCTTAGTATTGTTGCTGATTTAGTTTAGAGTTATAAGATTCTATATTTGTGTATATTACAATTTGTTAATTTTGTCATTTATTTTATTTTTTGTTTATTATTTTATTTATATGTTATTTGATATTTTATAATGTATTTTTATGCTTATAATATTTATTTATAATCTTAATATTCTAGCTAACTTATATATTCATTGTTTTCAGTAAAATTAAATTTTATCAATACTATTAAAGTTGAAGTATGTCCTATTAATATTAGTTTGGTCCAAAATATGTTACTACATAATCAATATTACATTGGACTCATATATCAAAATAAAACTAATTATATAAAAATAACGACCTTTTACTATACACATATACGTAACATTCACTGCAATCCCAAATTTTTAGGAGCCCACTCAGTTTTATTAATAACAAAGCATAAGGAATAAATGATGATTGTATTTGATATTAACAACTGATAACAACATATACAGATATAATACATTTTTTTGTAAGCGGTTTAGTTATTGTGTCTACTTTTTCTTTTGACTAACGTTTTAATGGGTTGATATTAATAAGTTGTGTCCACCTAATTATTTTATAACTGTATCTAAATAAGTATAATCACCTTCTAAATATTGATATATGTTATGTTTAATTATTTATTTATTCTATTAATAATAACTAACTTCTATTTATTTTTTATAACTGTACCTATTTTAATATTGTTACTAACCACGTCATATGTTTATTATTATTGAGTTTTGATGAACATTCAATTCTCTCAGAAATTATTCATGCAACAATTTCTCAAAACAGTTACGTTTCTTGGTGATTTAACTCAGCTCCAGAAAAACCGAGGAAAAAACAATTATATTTCTCAACAGGTATTTGTGTTTGAAAAAATTTCTGAAAAAATTCTCATCAACACTATAAAAAACAGTTATATTCTCAACGGGTATTTATAATTTCTGAACTTTTATATTTCTCAATGTTTTCTTACATTGAAAAAATGAACATTGGCAGAATTATTATATATTAAATAAGTGTGGATTGGTGGATTCAGATCGTGGCTGCCTGTCGACCCGCAAATTATTTAAAAATTTAAAATTTAAAAAAAAAATACAAAAATACAGAAATTTTAAAATAATAATTTAGAATTTAAATCATGTATGATTTTTTTATTATAAATATATATTTAATAATAACAAAAGCGAAGCAGGTGCGAATACAAAATTATTTGTTTGCGAGTTGTGCGGGTCATATTTTTTAACCAAAGAAAAATTGAAAATCCGCGGGTTGGTGGGTCAACGGGGCGAGTTCGACCCGAAACTCAGCCTTAACTGTGCGTATACCGGATCGATTTTTAAATTGTTATTATTTAATAAAATATATTTTGATTAAAATTTATACACAAATATGATTATAAAGAATACAAATATAATCAGAAAGAAAAAAGAAATATCAAAAATTAAATTTAAAACAAAAAATATATTCGTCTTTTTAAGGACGGGTCAAAATATATTTCTCAACGGGTTGACTAAACCCACGGATTTCAATTTTCAATTTTCAACCCACGGGTTTCAGTTTTGGACGAAACAAAATTGAAAATCGCGGGTTGGCGGGTTCGACCGCAATATACCGGATCAATTTTTAAATTGTTATTATTTAATAAAATATATTTTGGTTAAGATTTATACATAAATATGATTATAAGAAAATCATATATATAATCACAAATAAAACACAAATATGAGAATTAAATTAAAACAAAAAAATATACCCGCCCTTTAAAGGGCGGGTCAAAATCTAGTGGCTCTTTAAATTTGCTCAAAAACAAAGGAAAAAAGTGAAACTAGTGAACTATCTAAAATAGTGAAACATGCAAAAAAAAAGTGATATGGGGTAATGTAATTGTGGAGACTACCCCTTTATTATGGCCAGGTTTCTGTTTCACAGTGTATAGGGTAAGTACAACTAAGTGGATGCCCGCAATTTTGCGGGGTTGAATGTTTTGTAATAATATATTTATTATAGTTTTTCAAATTAAGATATTCTTTTATCATCAAAAAATTGTATATGTGGTTATTGTTAAATATTTTTAAAGAATAATTATTTTTGGAAAAAATGATTATGACTATTTTAAATATCTGTTGATATTATGTATTTAATTTTTTTACTAAAATTAGTTATATATGATATTCATAATTAATTTTTTAATAAAAATGAGTTTTGAAGGTATGTAGTATTGAGACATTTGATTTTTAAATAATTTGTAGCTAAAGTCATATGTTTTTATCTATACTATTAAAACAGATGACTATTTATGAATCTGCCTCTGAAATTTTTAAATAATTACAAAAATTACATGTACTTTTTCCCAGCATTATTTGCAATCAATCAAAAGTCATGATTTTGCAATCATATTAAAGAGTATTTAATATAATTAAGTTCTTAACCTTTTTTGAAAATTGTTTCCTAAATGTTTGCACCAAATCTTTCCAATTTTTGATACATTATTAATTATTAGAAAGCATTTATTAAATAAAACCTCAAAATAAAATCAAGTTGAAATAATAAATGATTAAATCAACAAAATCATAATATAGGTCTGAATTATTTCAACTCTTTAAAAGTAATTTCATTTAAAATAAAAACTAAATCACATAAACTAAATTTATAGAAAATATTTTGAAACGCACAAATAAATTTTCCAATACAAAGAGTATTGAAGATATAAAATATTTTATTTAAATTAGAAAAAATCAGTGTAAAATAAGTTTAACTTTGGATTAAATAAATAAAATTATATTACGGGTTATAATTATTTAGAATCTTTAAAACTTTAGTCATATTTAAAATAATAAAAATAAGTCATATAAGTAAATTTAAGATAAATTTCATAAAGTTTTAAAATATACTCCCTCTGTTTTTTAAAGATAGATGTTTTAGAAAAATAAATTGTTTCACAAAGATGTATTTTTATGTTTCCTATACAAAAATTGCAAATTTCAATAAAATTGATTGAATTTATTGAAAGAATATTGGTTAGAATGCATTGGAATTTGATAATTTTTAAAAATGATGTATAGTTAATGTGTTTTCTTAATATGTGTAAAAACATCAAAACATACATCTTTAAAAAACAGAAGGAGTATAATTTATCAAAAATCATAATTTTTAATACGTAAAATAATTTTTTCCATCAAAAAATATACCCGCCCTTTTTAAGGGCGGGTCAAAATCTAGTGTCTTAATTAAAAACAAATTCCATACAAATAGTTAAAACAGCTTTCATAAAAAAAATTGTATGAGTTAAATACACTAAAGCTTCTATGAACTAATTTAAATGCTTAAGATTAGTCCAAAACTCTATAATTTAGTTGGATAGAAATCTTTTCATGCCATCACTCAGCCTGGGTTCAAAACTCTTACTGATCCCTTTTCCTTCATTTTTACTGAATTTTCTTCTGTCTACATGTCATTTTCATTATTTTCCATAGATTATCAAATCAAAAAAAAATTACCTCATTCAGAAATATTTTCTAGATCCGCAAACATATTCTTCTTGTTGAGTCTCTCATTTTGGACTATTTCCAACTTGTATTGGTTCTGTGATGAATCAATCAAAGATTCAAGTCTTGACCTATACTTTGTCGCACTCGTATGTATTTGTTCCCTCACTTCACTCTTTTACTCGTTTGAATAAGAACAACAAGAAAGTAAAGATGCACATGATCAGTTACAAAAAAAAAAAAAAAAAAAAAAGATGCACATGATTTTTAACCTAGTTCGAGTCTCAGTGTGAGATCTCTACATCTGGGTGCTTGACGGCACAAACAAACACATTTACTGAAATCAATACTCGAGTGTATAAGGATCAGCTCCAAGAGCTAAGAAACAAGATACAATTATAGCTCTCATTGATCCTCTCTTCTTCTCTCTCTGATTCTTTTGGTATACTTCTTCTGTTTCGGATAATGAGCTACTTATTTCTCAATCACTGATAAAGACGAGACTCGGTACACGCTAAACCAACCAATTTCAATAACACCACCGGTTATCTTCAATTGCTTCTTGTACCAAATACATTAGACTTAACCAACCCGGTTTAAGCTTAATGAAGAACGCTGTTGTATGTCAAAGATCATAACAGGTTCCAACTCCGAAGCATATATTTCTTTAGTTGAAGCTTTATGCTATTCCAAGATATTATTTTGTTGCATAATAATTAAATTATAATATACACCAAACTATCAGGTATCCAATTTTGAATATATTTAATTCTTTGTAAATTATATGATGGTCATAAGACCCATATCAGTATATATGTTAGTGTTAAAATTCTTAAAAAAGTATTTACTAAATCTTGAATATAGACCCATGTATATATATATATATATATATATATAAGTTCAAAATTTAAACATTCACTCAGGGGTTTGATGATAAGTGACTGCAACCTTCGAATCCTGACAATTCTCAAAAACAATAAAACCTTCGAATCCTGTTTATGCACTCTGAAATATTCTTAAAATTGTGTCAGATGATACATATATTGAAGTAATAAAGTAATAGTATTATCCGCTGAGTGCGTCTGGATCAATAAAAAAAAAAACTGTATTTTTTTTTTTTCGAGTTGCATCTTCAGATGTGATCTTGTGGGGTCTTTTGTGGTCAGATTGTCTTCGTGTGTGAGTCCAGATCTCTCCTTTTGGAGCTACCCTATAAAACATTACCAACCTCGTATCGGTCCCAAACAATTAATTATATTAGTTTTTTTTTTCTAAATTATCTTCTATTAAATTTAATTATATTAGTTTAGTTCGTTGTTACTTACTTCCAAAATTTAAATTTATTTAATTATTATAATTGTTTATGTTATGTGGTAACCAAACTGTATCAACTATCACTGAAATATGTACGTACATTTTCTAAGTTATGGGGTAGTGATACAAAAGACCTGTTAATACTCCACCAAATTTAAGCAAAAGAAGAGACCTGTTAATAATAATCTTATAAGTATAGAAGCTTACATTTATTAAAATCATTTAATTCTTAAATGGGCAATTCTCCTAGATAGATATTTTCTATTTATTTGTCACAAAATAGCACACAATGACCAAAATGTTTTATTTAAAGGAGTAAACGATTTTTACACTCTAGATATATAAATAAAATTTTAAAAATTTATTTATACTTTCGAATTATATTTTTCAAATTCGATTTTTTTATAAATTTTACTTTTCAAGAAAAGAATTACGAATTTATTTTTCAAAATTTCTTTTTGAATTTTTTTTTTGAAACTATTTTTATTTTCAAAATTTAGTATTTAGTATTAATTTTATAACACTCTAAAACTTAAACTCAAAACTCCACCTCTTAGGATTTATATTAGTTAACCCTAAGGGTATAAATGAATTAATTTCTTTAATAAAATATTTTGGTCATTTTCGTCTTTGTGTGCTATATTTATGAAAAAAAAAATTTAGTGTTATCTTAGGAAATTTCTCTTCTTAATATAAACCCTAACACCCATCAATCAATTTTAAAATTTAACTTTATTGTTTAAGGTATTGATGGGTGATGTGTGATAGAACCATTCTTGTTGCCATGTCGTTTGCATTGTAGACTATATATTCTCTTTCTAACAAGGTCTTTTTTTCTTCCTACCACTTCTGATTCAGTGATGCTTTTTCAATTTTTTTTCACTTGTATATTGAGTAGATAGAAACTTATGGATTAGAATCTTCTAAACTTCTAAATTAGAAGTTTGACGGTAGAAAATACAGTTATTTCATTTTACCGCGTATATTTGGTTGGAAATAAACCTACGGCTTATTTAAAAGAAAAATAGGAATAATGAAAGTTATGTGTAATTGAGGGGGAGTGTTGGGATAAGTATGGGTTTAAGTTGAGATAAACATGTAAATATTAGAGATAAATACTCTCTAATATAAGTCGGTAGAAGTTATGCTTATCTTGTATCTATGTATATATATCGAGCTTGAAGCTCATGAATAAACACAACAGAAAATATTCAGTACTTGCTTGAGTTTAACAGTAATAAAAAAAACAATGAATCAATGATCAACGATAAAACATTGAATATACATTAATTCAGAGAGTTGAGCATGAGAGTTTGATTTGGTAGGTTTTTTTGGGTGGTCACATATTAATATATTATTCTAGGAGAATCTCCTTAAGCAATTTTTGTGATTTTTTCCAACATGAATATTATTTATCAAAATGACATGTAAATGTGAAATACATGATAATAATATAAGACCATCTACATTGGTTAAATTTTTTTTAACCTTCTATTTTCCACTTTTAATCTTCCACCTCATATTCTCTTTCTCCCACTTCACTTTGTCTTCATTTTTTCATGTTTTTTATTTAGAAACTTACGATAAAGGATATTTTTTATATATGTCCAAAATATATGAAACTAATTTATGTTTATAGAACACGAAAATAATAATTTCTGATATAAAGAGTTAATTAAAGAAATAAATAAATTAATTTTCTATAGTATAAAGTAACCAAAAATAATCAAAGGTGAATGCATATACACAATCCCACATCCCAAAATAAACAAATAAATAAAAACTAAAAAAAGGAAAGACTTATAATAACAGAAGTAACCAAAGAAAATTGGTAAAAACATATTTCGAATGCCTAGACAAACACAATCAGCATGGAATGCACCAAACAACGTTGATATTAAGAAAAGGTTTAGTTATTGTTTTTAGCAAACAAGAAAAAGGGTCTCGTTCGTTGCTTTTACCAGTGACGATTTAAAGTTCATTATATCGTTACAGGTCTCTAAAATCACAATTTTGAAAGGCCTTTTTCGAAAAGAAAAATAGCAAAAATTCAAAAAATTTGAGACAAAGCAAGAAAGTCGCAGTATTTATACATCGTGATATTATAAATAGGCCTGGGCACGGATCGGATATCCGGGTTTTTGAAGGTATTTGCGATTTGCTTCGAATGTTACGGATATCTAATTTTCCGATTTGCTTTGATTCGGAAAAATACGGATATTCGGAAAAACGGATATCCGGAAAATAAATAGATATTTGCGGATATTTGCGGATACTTACGGATATCTCATTTGTTTTGATTAATACAAATAATCTTAAAAATTTGATACAAATTTTTTTTTGGAATTTTTTTTTTGCATGATATAAAAGATAAAAATTAAAAGATATAGTGAATCTACATATTTTGTAAAATTTTAAACTTAATTAACAATTATAATAACAAAAAACTTAAGAAAAAAATTATAATTGTCATAAATGTTTTTTTCCTTTTATGTAATACTTTTATATAAGTAATAATGTGAATAGAATCTGTCAAATCATATGTTAGAATAATAATTTTATACATTTAAAATTTTAAATATATTCAAAATATACATGTATTTATATATTGACGGATCGGATCGGATATTCGATTCCCAAAATTTTAATATTTGTGATTTGCTTCGATATTAACAGATATTGAATTTTAGTATTTGCTTTGCTTCGAAAGCTTACGGATATTCGGAATTTTCGGATCGAATAGCAACGGATAACGAATCGAATCAAATTTCACGGATAAAATGCCCACCCCTAATTATAAACCCTTGGACTAGTTATATACAAAAGAAAAAGTAACCAGAGTTAACTTTGTTTTTGCAAATTACACGTCATGGTATATTTCAAGTTTTAACCCTGGACCTTAGTTAGTCAGAAAGAAAAAAGTAACCATGGTCAACTTTTGGCACTAATCAATTACGCGTCAGCTTATAACATGAACATTGATTTGAAATGATTAGTTAGTTCAGGGAAAATGAGAGTTTATCTCTTATCTTACTATGAAATTAGTCTCGCATTTAGTAATAAACGGATTGTTAACCAGAAAGAAAAACTGTTTAAGGAAATGTGGGCTCCACAAAAAGGTTGCAGGTCTGTCTAGGGTTTAAGGGCGTCGTTCTCCATAAAGCTAACCTTTGCTCATTTTTCTATTCTCTTGGAGCTCTGGGTGATTGGAAAGGTCCTTTCTCCTCTCTTTTTTCTTCTTTTCTCTTTTCCTTGTTGGGATGTGTAAACGAAATTGCTGTCACTGATTTTTTTCCCTTGACGGTTTTCATAAATTATACTAGCTTTTTCTTTATAATCTAGATCGATCTGACCTTATATAGATCTGACAGTTCTCACCATGAAAAGAATGATTTTTGCTTCTTCAAATGGAAACGTTTGTGTCTCCGGTTCTCTTAGATGAGCTGCTTTGTTTTCCATATTATAAATTTTCGAAATAATTTTTTTTTTATTGTTGGTCATATATATGTATCTTTGTTCGAGGAGGGCCCATAAGAACTTAGATCTAATAATCCACTGTTTTGTTAGTGACAGATGGAGGAAGAAGATGATGACGACGACGTTTCATGGGACTCTTATGGAGGTAGTAGTAGTAAGAGGCAAAATAAGAAAAATCAAGATAAACCAGAGATTCTTATTGGGTTGACATCATCTGATGAAATATACCCAACGGTATATCAGCATCAGCAAACTCAAGTGGGGTTTGCCACCTCACTACAAGAAAATACGCAGATTCTGAGGGAAATACCGAGGGAAAATGAGTTCTTCGGAAATTTCTGACAAAATATCGAGAAAATACCGAGGAAACCAAGAAATGGGGTTTCCTCGAAATTTCCTCACTATTTTTTGAGGAAATTTCGAGTAAGACCAACTTCCTCTGTATTTTTCGAGGGGATACCGAGGAAACCAGTGTCGTCGGAGAAAGTCGACGGATATTTCTAATATTTCGACGACATCTTGCAGCCGTTAGAGAGCCGTTGGGAGAGCCGTTGGGGGATTTAAACAATTTCGAGGAAATTTCGAGGAAATGCCTGTTTCCCTCGAAATTTCCTCGAAATTTCCTCATTATGCCGGGAGGATTTCATCTATAAATACAGCCACCCCTCTTCCTCTTCATTCACTCCATTTCTTTTCTTCTTCTCTCCTAGTCTCACGAATTTGATTCCAAAAAAACATGTCTTCTTCAAATTATTTTCGTTCTTGGATGGATCGACCTCATTTGGATCCGGACACGAGATTGCTTACGGAAGAATACAATCAAGGTATAATCGAGTTCATGAGGGTAGCTCGCAAACAACCGGAAGCAGAAACAGGTAAGTTAAGATGTCCTTACTCTAATTGTAAAAATAGAAAAGTTATTAAAGAGTGGGATGTTTGGACTCATCTATTATTGAGTGGGTTTACACGAAGTTACAAAATTTGGTATCATCATGGGGAAACTGATTACGAACTTGGTAGTATTAGCGAACCTCAGCCGGCGGTTAGATTAGAAGAACCAATTAGGACGGATGTAGATTATGGTGTAGGTACTGAGCAGATGATAAATGATCATTTTAGAGGGGAAGATTTACCCAATGCAGAAGCTAGGAGATTTTATGAAATGTTGGATGCTGGAAAGCAACCATTGTACGAAGGTTGCAGAGATGGTCATTCAGCTTTATCATCTGCTATGAGACTGATGGGCATTAAAACAGATTATAACTTAGCTGAAGACTGTGTGGATGCGATAGCTAATTTTGTTAAAGGTATTCTACCTGAGGATAATGTAGCTCCAGGTTCATACTACGAGGTTCAAAAACTCGTAGCTGGGGTTGGTTTATCTTATCAGGTAATAGATGTATGCAGCGATAACTGCATGATTTATTGGAGGGCGGATGATCAGCGGACTACATGCAAATTTTGTGGGAAGCCTCGTTATAAAGATACGAGTGGAAGAGTTCCAGTGCCATATAAAAGGATGTGGTATTTGCCTTTGACGGAAAGGTTGCAGAGGTTGTATCTTTCAGAACGCACAGCGCAACGAATGAGATGGCATGCGGAGCACTCAACAGATGGTGAAATTAGACATCCTTCAGATGCAAAAGCGTGGAAACATTTCCAATCAAAGTATCCCGACTTTGCGTATGAGAGAAGAAATGTCTACCTTGGATTATGTACTGATGGCTTCAGCCCGTATGGGAAGAGTGGAAGACAATATTCTCTATGGCCAGTCATTGTTACACCATACAACTTACCCCCAAACTTGTGCTTGCGACGAGAGTTTTTGTTTCTCTCCATTCTCGTTCCCGGACCAGAGCATCCTAAGAGATCACTTGATGTGTTTCTTCAGCCACTAATATATGAGTTGCAACAACTATGGGCTCAAGGTGCTGAAACATACGATATTTCGTGTAAAGAAAACTTTCAAATGCGGGCAGTACTAATGTGGACAATAAGTGATTTTCCAGCATATGGTATGTTATCTGGATGGACAACGCATGGAAGGCTATCATGTCCATATTGTCAAGATAACACTGATGCTTTCCAACTAAAACACGGAAGGAAAACGTGTTGGTTTGACTGTCACATGAGATTCCTACCACCTGATCATCCATATCGTAGGAGTAGGAATTTGTTTACTAAGAACAAGAAGGTGTTTGACAGTCCACCTGCGGAAATTAGTGGGAAAAGTTTGAAGACACAACTAAGAGATTTTGGTGCAGAAAGGACGCCAGACATCGGTGGACATGCGCGTTTTCCGGTAGATGCTGTTGGAAACCTACATAACTGGCACAAAAAAGTATATTCTGGGATCTGCCATACTGGGAGGATCATTTGCTAAGGCATAATTTAGATGTCATGCATATTGAGAAGAATTTTTTGACAATCTCATGAACACGATCCTTAACGTTCAAGGTAAAACAAAGGATAACTTGAAGTCAAGACTGGATTTAGTCGATATATGTGCTCGTTCAGAACTTCATGTTGATGAGAATGGTAGGGCTCCTTTTCCCATATACCGACTTGATGCAGAAGGAAAAGATGCGTTCTTTGATTGGATTTCAAACGATGTGGAATTTCCAGACGGTTACGCATCTAATTTGCGTAACTCTATCGACAGAAAGGAAGGAAAGTTTATTGGTTTAAAAAGTCACGATTGTCATGTGTTGATGCAGCGCTTACTTCCGTTTGCTTTCAAGGAACTATTACCACGAAATGTTTATGAAGCAATTGCAGGGATAAGTGCTTTCTTCCGCGATTTATGCGCCAGATCAGTGACTCTTGAAGGTATTGAAAATCTGAAGACTAACATAGCTGTGATTCAGTGCAACCTTGAGAAGATATTTCCTCCCTCATTTTTTGATGTTATGGAGCATCTTGTTATTCACTTGGCAAGAGAATTGGAACTTGGTGGTCCTGTGCAGTATAGATAGATGTATCTGTATGAGCGCTATATGTTCCATTTGAAGAAAATGGTGAAAAATCTAAGTAGGGTGGAAGGTTCTATAGTCGCACAGATGATCAATGAAGAAATTTCAAACTTTACTGAATACTACTTTCCAGCAGAAGTTCAGACCAAAAACAGAAGACCTGCTCGGCATGATGATAGAGGCGAACGGGCAATATACCATGTTACGGTTCCTGACATTTTCACAGATGTTGGACGACTTAGCGGAAAATCAAAGGACCGTCGACTTACTGAGCAGGAGCGCAGTCATTTGCAAACATATTTGCTCACCAACTGCGAAGATGTTCTTCAATATGAGAGGTAAGTTTATTATCTTTTTTTTTTAACTCTGAGAAATAATACGTTTGGACATCGTAAAGTAACCAAAACCAGAAAACAGAACGAGAAACACAATAGAGGGGAAACAAACGCCCTACACCAAGAAACTCGACCTAAAGTCACAGTTTCAAACCAAACACCAGCAAACCAAACCGCAAGGACAAAACCCTCCACCTTTTGACTTGTCGCAAATAATCAACTAAACAGCCCTTGACCTCGTCGCTTCTTCTGCAAGTAAACCTCTGAGCCAAACCGGATCACCCTGCGCCACATACGACTGTATTCTCCTTTCCTTTGTTACGCTACGAGCAATCAAGAAAGCCGGTTTGTTCGCACCTCGACGCACCGTCAAAACCTCCCAATCACTAATCTGACCAAGAACCTCTCTTATTTCCTCGCCATACGCTCGTAATGCAATGCAGGCTAAGCCTTCGGTCTGTTAACCACCCCAACAACTTCCGAGTCTTCCATTTCAAAAGAGACCTTCAGGATTCTATGAGCACACATACTCTCTGTCGCCCAAATCAAAGCCAGTCTCCGAGCTTCCAACAGCGACGGGACTCCGAGGAAAGCTCTCCTGCTATGAAGTAAAGTTACACCATCACTGCTTCTAACAATCCAGCTCACACCAGCCACCTTTGTATTTTTTATCCACGACAGCCCAATGTTGCACTTGACTCTACCACTCTCTGGCGCCTTCCAATGCTCTGCTTTCCTGACTTTACAGTTCTTCTCCCGAATTTCTCTAGCTGACGCCACCATAGCATCAAACCAGCGTCTAGAGTCCTCTCTGCACTTTGAAACCGTTTCCACTGCATCAAAATCTTTTCCTTGAAAGATAAAAACATTCTTATTCTTCCACAGCATCCATAACACCCAAGGAAACAACCTGCTACTCTCCTTTGGAACCCTCTTATCTTTCCCCAAAGACATCAGATAACTGAAGTTCTCATATAAAGAGCAGTGCTCGAAACCTCTTCTAGGAAAAGGTACACCAGAGTTCGCCCACACCAAGCGAGCCACCGGGCAAGTAAACAAGACATGATTAATAGACTCACCTTCTTCTCCACATTTTTGACACCTAGGATCAACTTTCATTCCTCTTGCTATGCATTCTTCAGCAACACCTAATGCATTAGACAGAGCTTTCCATAGGAAAATTTTAATCTTTGGAGTTGTTTCAATCTTCCAAACCTTGCTGCGCAAGCCATTGATCGATGGTTGGCTCTGAGCCAATCTTCGCACCTCAGACTTGTCAAGAGAGCAAGCCATCCAGTAACCCGACTTCACAGAGTATGCTCCCCACTTGGTGTGGACCCATTCGTATGAGTCACATTTCCCAAAAGCTGGCTTCATTTTCAAAATTTTATTTTAACAAATTTACATTTATATCTTAATTAATTACATTTTTGTCCATCACAGGATTTTCATGGCAGAAAAGCGGTTCGAATATAGATACGCTACAGAGGCAGAACTAGAAGAAATGAAGCAAAGAGAATTTGCTGGATGGATGTTTACTTATGTGAGTGCCTTAAACAAATTAAAAAATCATTTATCACATATTTATACTCATATATATGTGCTATTAATAGGTGTCTGCTGGTTTGGCCAGAGGTGAAACATTTGACGATTGGATACGCGAGATGGTGGTTGGACCAAACTATGTTGTGAAGTCATATCCGAGATTTTGTACTCGAGGATATGCATTCACAACTGAAAAGACAAAACGTTCGCGTACGACCTATGATGCTGGCGTTTGTTCTGCATCGGGAGATGATGTATACTACGGACACATACATGAGATTTTGGAAATCAAGTATTTGGGCTTGCTTGGATTGCGCTGTACTGTTTTTTATTGTGATTGGCACGACATCACTCCAGATCGAGGTGTGAGAACAGATGCATTTGGTGTTACATCAGTTAATTCGAGACGAAAGCTGCAATATTATGATCCTTTCATTCTTGCTTCTCAGGCCGATCAAGTAAGTAAATGTTAATTATTCAGAATGATTGGTCATCATGTGTAATAATTTAAACTTGTACTAAAAATTTTAAAATGTTACAGGTTTGTTATATCAAGTACCCCCGGATAAGAAACAGAGATGATCCATGGGTTACTGTTACCAGACTCAACCCGAGAGGCCGAGTTCAGGGGAGTTCTGAGCTGGAAGACCCACTACAACCAATTACATCCAGTAGCTTAAGTGCAGCAGAAGATGTAGCAGGAGTTGGCCTTGTAGTAGATTTCACCGACTTCGCAGAGGAAGCCGTCGTTCACGCATAGGATGAACCAGTTATTGGAGAGTTTCACCAAGATCCAGATTCAGATTCATCTGCTGATGATGAGTCGGAATCAGAGTAGTTTTTTTTTTTTTTTAAATGTATTTCGAGGAAATTTCGAGGGAAGTTAGGGTTTCCTCGAAATTTCCTCGGAATGACCCTTAACGGTTTAGGGGTTTGATTGAAAACACCTTGTTCCTCGAAATTCCCTCGAAATATTTCGAGGAAATTTCGACGACCAAGATAATTTTAGGGGTTTGATTTAAAACACCTTGTTTCCTCGAAAATTCCTCGAAATATTTCGAGGAAGTTTCGAGGGCACATAAATTTTTTTGTGCTTCCTCGAAATTCCCTCGAAATATTTCGAGGAAATATCGAGGACCTCGAAAATTTTTTTGGTTGTTCCTCGAAATTCCCTCACAATATTTCGAGGGAATTTCGAGGAACAGGGGGTTTTAAACCGAAAACAACGTTTTGCGGATTGAATAACACGTATATAACCTTCATTAAGTGTCTTAGCCAGATTATAAAGTCAAACTTTAGGGTTTTAACCCGAAAACAATGTTTTGCGGATTGAGACGAAAACCACACAACATAAGATAAACACTTATACATTTTAATAAACGTTAAAGGAAATACTTACAATAATTTTTGTAATTGTGTTATTTCATTGTTTATGATCATCTATACAAAGAAACCTCATTATTATGAATTACACTTGTATAAGAAATGACATAGGGGAAAAAATCGATGTTTTCAAAACCCCAAACCCTCATTCCTCGAAACTTCCTCACAATATTGTGAGGAAATTTCGAGGAATGTTTTCCTCAGACTATTTTTCATTAACCAGGCAACCCTAGCCGCAAATAAGAGAATTTCGAGGAAATTTCGACGACCACATTAAAAATTGTGAGGAAATTTCGACGGACGCTGTCCGTCGGACCCCTCATAAATTAGGTTTTCATTCTTTTCTTCCCCATTTCTCTCCTTCTCGATTTCTTCTCTTCCTCTCTCGCGGCTCCTCCTTCTCCTCTCCTCTCTCTTCCTCGCGGCTCCTCTCCTCTCTTTTCTCTTCCTCCACGGATCTCCTCTCCTCTCCTCTCTTCCTCTCGGCCTCCTTCCTCTCCTCTCTTCCTCTCCTCTCTTCCCATGTAAGTAATTCATCTCTTCTCTTCCTCTCTTCATAGATCTCGAAATTTAGGTTGTTAGATAGAAAATTCTAGGATTGAATGGATAGTTTAGGATTTGCATGTTTGAATTGTTGTTTGGATTGTTGGTATATATTTTTTTTTGATTTATTTTGTGTTTTTGATTTTTTTAAAACGTTTTTTTGATTTTTAAAAACGTTTTTTGATTTTTTAAAACGTATTTTTGATTTTTTAAAACGTTTTTTTTGATTTTTAAAAAACGTTTTTGATTTTTTAAAACGTATTTTTGATTTTTTAAAACGTTTTTTGATTTTTTTAAACGTTTTTTCATTTTTTAAAACGTTTTTTTGATTTTTAAAACGTTTTTTGATTTTTAAAAATATTTTTATATATTAAAACTATTTTTTATTTATTAAACTATTTTTAATATACTAAAACTATTTTTGTAATTATTAAACCATTTTTAATATATTAAAACTTTTTTGTAATTATTAAACAATTTTTAAATATTAAAACTTTTTTTGTAATCATTTAATAATTTATTAAAATATTTAAACTATTTTTTATATATTTAAACATTTTTTTGTTATTATTAAACAATTTTAATATATTAACAAATTAAATAAATAATTGTATATATTAAATAAAATTTATTTATATAAAGGTCTCAAGAGGAACAGACCCGCTCTCGACAGCGTCGTGGTCGTGGTGGTTCGGGGAGCGGCTCTATTTCGGGTTCCGCATCGCCCTACAGCTCCTACGAGACATCTCCCTCTCCATTTCCCTCTCATTCTCCTCCCGCTCCCGGTGTGGCACCCACTCCTGCTCCTGCTCCTGCTCCTGCTCATCCGACACTTCTGAGAGTTGCGGAGTTTGTTCGACAGCCGGGTCGTGACCATCTTCCATATCTCACTCAGTATCCACGCGGACGGGGTCAGACATGGTAATTAAACCTATTTTTTTTTCATTAAATTTGATTCATTTTAAATAATTAATTCTTTTTATTAGGTTCGACCGATCCGGGAACGGGATCAGCGGATGGATCAACAGTATGATGTACTCGTCCCTCGAGAATGGACATCCGACTTTCACCGACTTCCCTCTCGAGAAGCAGCATATGTGGTTTCAACAGTTTGCGGTAAGTATTCTATTTTTTACTTATTTTTTTAATCTTTAATATTAATTTTCTACTAATTGTGTTTTATTTTCAGCAACAATTCAACTGGAATGCCGATGATACGTTGTTTATCTATTACCACTTCGTCCATAAAGTTATGGACAACTATGGGAAGCAGATGCACTCGTGGAAGAAGAAGTGGGAAATAAACAAGGTTTGTTTTTATTTATGAAACAATTTTTTAATTTTTTAAAATATTTTTTTATTTATTTAACAATTTTTTTTAAAGGTTCCAAAGGGGATGGACCCGACGGTCTGGCGGGAGTTGGGTGTGCATTAGAGTAAGAACGAAGTGAGAGCAACTTCTTCCACCAACTCCACCAACCGCAAGAGCGACCGTAAGGGGAAGGGCATGTACGTCCATAACTTGGGTGCTCAATCTTTAGCCAGTCTGGGGGATCGCTTGGTAAGCTTGTCGGTTTTTATTATATTATTTAAGATTCTAATATTTTTTTGTGCATTTCTTTTAATTACCAACTAGGTGATAACCTGCGCTTTGCGCAGGGTGAGAAAACTTAAATAAATTACAATTTTAATATATGGATATTAGAAAGGTAAAATCATAAACACATACATTACAGATTATTCATGTTAAGAGATTCAATGAAAGTACAGATACATAAATAAAGTAAGCTTCAAAGTATTTTAAAACTTATGTTATTTGTTTTGTGTAATTGAAATATAGTTTGTGGAAGTAAATCTAAAAGAATAAATAAAAACTGATATAAAACTAATGAAGTCCGCCATATGTGTTTTCCTAGTCGACTTCTGGTTTTCTTAATGATGATTCGAAAAAAAGGGATGTGATGAGGAGATGTGTTAAAGACAGTGCGTAAGTATATACATAATGATGTATGTTTAGGGTTTTAATGATGAAAACAAATCCCCAAAATTATAGCAATATTTACTAATTAATATTCCTAAACTTGTGGTACAATTTACTTTAAAACTTGTTTTAACACATGTTTTAATAAAAACACAGCTCTCAAATTAGGCAATATTTGTATTTGAAGTTGTATATATAAACATGTTTATCAGCGATTATAATTGAGGAAAATTACTTGATGGTTTAAACAAAATTAGTGAATATTATGAATTGATTCCACACATGATTGATACCTTTGTTAATATTTTAATACTGAAAAGATCATGCTCAAATTCTGCATAAATCATCTTTTAGATGTGAGACGAAAACTAATGAAAAAATCATGTACCTAATACAAAATATTACACTGGAACGATTTAATTTTTTATTTCGACCAATCATAAAACTATGAATATTTGAAACTACATATATGTTCAAAATGATTTGTCTCAGTTAGAATAGCAATTAAAATCAACAGTAATTTAGGAAAATAGATTAAATTTCCGTAAACAATGCATAATCTTTGATTATGTCTTTCTTTCCATTTTTTTTTTAAAATAATATAAGGAACATTTAAAACATTTGATATGATTTATGTAAAAAGATAAACTAATCAAGGCATCAAGTTCATATAACAATTGAATTTATATGATTATTACATACCTAATAAAACATAATTTTTGTATATGATATATTTTTTGCATATCATGATTGACTACGTATTATATTATAATTATCATATAAATTTGTGGATCAGAAAATAAATAATATGATGTATCAAAAATGATATGGTTCTCCGGGTTAAAAAAATTATATGGTTTAGTAGGTTGAGAAAACAATTTTTTTTTCTTAGTAAGTTTGTTTAAAACAAATATTTCTTTACCTTGAGAAACAAACGATGTATCAGAAACTATAGTTTTAAGTAAACGATGTATGAGAAATATAATTTACGCAAAATGTGATTGTATCTTTGACTGATTTGATGTTTTGATTAAATCACCATTCTAAATGGAGTGTATTTAATTGTGACTGAGAATCTATTTACTAATTTATGGCGATGAGAATCAAAATTTACGGCTAACTGAAACTATTCTGTAATTTAGGAAACAATATAATACATTCGGCAATGTACTAATCTCATTAATTATGCATTTCAGATATGGATACGCAGAAGTTATGTGAATGATTACATTGTTTTAATACATTCTTTTTATATATATTTGAAATACATTTAACGTTTAGTAGATAGATATCTAATGTCCATTTATACGAAACACTATAATACAACATAATAATTTTTTTTTCTTCGGTCCTATTATGAATTTAAAAAAAAACTAATGAAAGCATCAATTTCATATAACAACTGAAGTTATACGATTATTATGTACCTAATCAAATACAGATATTTTTGTATTCGATGTATCAAAAATGATATGGTTATTCACATAAAAAATTATATGGTTCAGTAGGTTGAGAAAACAAATATTTTTTATTAGTAAGTTTGTTTAAAATAAATAATTTTTTACCATGAGAAATAAACGATGTATCAGAAATATTGTAGCTTTAAACAAACGATGTATCAGAAATATAGTTTATGCAAAATGTGATTGTATTTTTGACTGATTTGATGTTTTAATAAAATCACCATTCAAAATGGGATACATTTAATTGTGATTGAGAATCTATTTACTAATTTATAGCGATGAGAATCAAAATTTATGGCTGATTAAAACTATTTTGTATTTTAGGAAACAATATAATACATTTGGCAATGCACTAAATCTCTTAATTATTCGATATGGATATGCAAAAGTTATGTGAATGATTACGTTGTTCTAATACATTATTTTTTAAATGCATTTTATGTTTAGTAGATAGATATATAATGTCCATTTATACGAAACACTATAATACAACATAATACATTTTTCGTTGGTCCTATAATTTTTTTTTAAAACTAATCAAAGCATCAATTTTATATAACAGTTTAATTCATATGATTATCATTTATGAAAATTTCTAAAATATACAAAGCGATGGTCCTTAATTTAAGTGATTAAATATCTTTTTTCAAATATTTTAAAAATTAGATGATCAATCACAAAAAGAAGATTACCATAATCAAAAGCCTCTTAAATTGACTACACAATTGTAAAGTCATAAAGATGGACACAAAAATTATGAATTGGTGCCGATAATTTATCTCATTTTCTTTATTTCGTTGGGAGTTTAATGTATTTCATCTTATTATAAAAATGTTAACCATAATGTTAGTTAATATTATTGCATGGATAACATTATGTTTTGGTCGAAATATCAAGAGGATAGACTGTTTTATAAATTTTTAAATTAACCTTGCATCATATAAAACAACATATTACGATGAAATATATCATTTTGATTGCAAACTTTATTTTCATGCCTTATTTCATTCGGATTTTAATGCATTTCATCTTATTATAAAAATGTTGACCATAAAGTTAGTTAATAATATTGCATGGATAATATTATGCTTGGTCAAAATATCAAGGGGATAAACCATTTAATAAATATTTAAATTGTCCATTTTATAAATATATAAATTGTATTTTCATTATACAAAACAACAAAAACCTACGATGGACGAACATATCATTTTATTGCAAACTTTATTTGCAGGAACTACGTGATAATAAATTAACAATGAACGGATTAATATTTAAGTTAATCCTATCGTTGTAACATGCATAGAAAATGAAACATATATTATAATAACTTTGTAGGTTTATGTGATATGGCATGACATGTAATTAATCTAAGTAAGAAAGGGCTATTGTATAAATGATGTGAGGTGCATTGTGGTGTTGACACCTAGGAAATGGCAAAGTTGTTAATCACACATGGAGGTAAGGTTTATTTTTAAAAGTGCTTCTCAAATAATAAGAAAGGGATGTTTGTTTAATTTATGTTTTTTTAAGGCGGAAGAAAATGAGGGGGAGCCGGTTGATCATCTCCGCCTAATAAAGACGGCGTATACCAACAAGAAGACCGGCGAGATTGATGATGGTGTTGTGAGAGATGTGGTCACCCTCATCGACAGTCAGATGGAACAGGAAGTGTCTCAGCTTCAAACCGAGGATGACGATTCGACGGGATCGACCGGCTTGCCTCGGGTTCGGATCAACCAAATCGTTGAAGCGGTAAGTTCATTTTTTAAAGTTCAATCCATTTTTTATATTATTTAAATTTGACACTTTCTTTTTCAGTCGGTTCCAAAGAAGAAGGGCCGTTTGTTCGGTTTGGCTCGTCGGTCTCCCTCCGTTCCGTCTGCTTCTGCACCACCATCGTCCTATGTTGATCAAGAAGTCCTTCTGAGTCAGATGAGGGACAAGGATGCTCGCATATCTGCGCTGGAGTCCATGGTGGCGAGTCAAGAGCCGGGCTGGGAGGCACAGAGGAAGCTGAACGAGCAAATGATGGCGATGATGAGGAGCATGAACCCGAACGCCAACGTGGACTTCCCGACCATGCCAGACTCGGACTTCCAAACCCCGTAGTTTAATTTCTTTTAAAAACTCTAAATGTTTTCTTTTGTTTTGTATGACTTTGAATTTTAAATAATATGTTTTCAATTTAAATTTTAATTTTATATTTTCGAATTTAAATTTTAAAAATATTAAAAAAAAAAAAAAAATTCAATATATTCCGAGGAACAGCTGTCCTCGGTATATACCGAGGGATGTTTCCTCGGAATATTCCGAGGGATAGTTTCCTCGAAAATTTTCGAGGAAAGCAGCCCTCAAAAATTTTCGAGGAAACTGTCCTTCGAAATATTCCGAGGAACAACGGTCCTCGAAATTTTCGAGGAAAATGTCCCTCGAAATTTTCCGACGAAACTGTTTCCTCGAAAACTTTCGTAGGTGTTTTCCCTCGGTATAATCCTCGGTATATACCGAGGGAATTGTTCCTCAATATATACCGAGGACCTCTTCGATGAAGTACAGTCCTCGAAATATCCTCGGAATTGTGTTTCCTCGAAATTCCGTCACAAATTTTCGAGGACATTTCGAGAGAAAATGAAATTTCGAGGAGATTTTTTCGAGGGACATTTTCCTCGGTATTTCGTCGGAATACGCTTATTCCGACGAAATACCTAGGAAAATGTCCCTCAGTATCAGCGTGTTTTTTTGTAGTGCCTATTTATTTTTCTATTTTTTTATTTTTTGCTTTTTTTAGAAAAAAAAAATTAATAATAGGACGAATCCTGTTTTGCCGTGTGTCGAACCTCTATGATAAACGGATCTTGCCGATGAACCTGCAAAAAGAGAGATTCATAATTTTAATTTATTATAATACTTGTTTTTCTTAGAGTTTGTGCACAATCCTCCAATGTGGATGGTCTAAGCATCATATCCTCTATATGTTGGAACTTGTTTTTCGTGAATCTGCATCAACTCTTGATTTCTCAACAAAAATTGCATTTTTTGGTTTGTTATAAAAAAAAATGAAAGCTGACTTTATTATTTAATTACATAAAATATAATTAATGGAATCATTACCTTTATGTTCTGTAGGATCTCCCCAAAGGCGCTAAGACCGATTTCGATTGGTGTGACGAGACTAACGTTGTGAGAGAAGTCACGGATCAAGGAGACCGTCGTAAGTAAAACCTCCTACTACAATGATTCAAATAAGCGAAATGAATAAATAAATGCCTGGTCTTTATCTATCTTATTAAAACAGAAACATTCTGTTGGACCTAACATTTGTTTTGTAAGTTTTTAAATTAAATATACCTTTATACTTTATAGTTAAACCTACATTAAATCACTAATTCACTAATGTTCCTTTCTTTATACTACTATCCATGTTTCCAAACAATATACTTATTTCTTTATACTACTATCAATGTTTCCAAACAATATATTTTTATACTACTATCAATGTTTCCAAACAATACAATAATTAATCTTAGTTTTTATATCTATCATTTTCTTTTTAAAATTTTGTAGAAACGTCATAATTTCATAAATTGTAAAATAATAAACTTTAAAATTTGGATTATAAGATTATAAATTATGAAACTATTACAATTTAAATCAAATTAGATTACATATCGGTCATCCAACAGTTCAATCGGTTAGTCTCGGGTTTTCGTGATTTTTTAAATATGAATATTTTAAAACCTAAATTGAATTGTTAGATCTCCGGACTAACCTGTATAATCACAATTGGGTTGAATTTAAAAACACTGATCTAAATGCAAAAATATTTCAAATAAACACTCTTTAAAAATTACCAAAATATCTTTTAAGTTATTAGTGAAATTTTTCATCATAAAATATTCCGCGCTTCCAAAGCGCGGGTCAAGATCTAGTTTCCTTTATTGCACATAATATCATGTACGCATATGTAGGGAAAAACTAATCTCTAGTGTTGGATTATTTAATGAGGTCTTAAATCTTGTTATAATATATATAACTTGCTTGGATCATGCGGAAATGCTGTGTCATAGGCAAATATTTTGGAATCATATCAATTTCTTTTAACCGTTTTGGTTATGCGCATGATCAAGTTCTCTTTATAAATATGAAGTCATATCCAATACATAAACTGGGACCTAATAATTTGTATTTCTCTTTTTGAAGGTACTTGCTGGACAATTTCATCAAACAGAAGCTTATCTGCACGTTTGGTAATTGAGAAAGGATTCAAGCCTCCAGCTGTGTGCTTATCAGCTCGTCACCTACTAGTGGGTCTCATTGACGAAGTAGATAGGTCAGGTGGACTGAACGATCTAACGCATATGCAGAAGTTCTTTATCGATTACGGAGCCATTTCAGAGGACGACTGTAGATGTCCTGAACGAGCCTTGGATTATAAAAAGGATAAGAAAATAGCTAAACCGGTTCTTTGCACTGAAGAACGCAAATCCAAGGTAATGAATATTTTAATGATATAAGTCTTTTTTTTTTGCTTGTGTCTTATTTAATTATTACATGGTCTTTTGCAGAATGTTCGTGTGTTTAAAGTTCAAGACTTTCCCATTATAAACAAAGTGGATGATGAAAAGGAACTTATGCGCTTGCTCATTGATGGTGGTCCTGTAGCTGTTTGCATGGATACTGATGAGAGCTTTGTTAGTTTTAGAGGGGTTAGTGCAGTTTGTTTTTTTAGTTTTAATATATACTAAAAAAAAATTCTGTACAATATTACATTCGTTAATTTTTGTTTTGTTAGGATGGTATCTACAATGCACCTACAAAATCTGGTCGTCTCGTCCAAAAACACATGTTCTTAGTGGTTGGATATGGAACACGGAGGTCAGATGGCATTCACTATTTGAAAATTCAAAATTCAGCAGGATCTAAATGGGGAAAAGATGGTTATGGAAAAATTGCCCGACAGATTAGCCGTGGAGGAGCACCATCTCACTTTACCTGCATTGCCTACCCTAAGGTAATAATGTCTTTTTTTTTTTACTAAATCATTAACTTTGACATATATTTGTTTTCACTATGCTCTAAACTAATAATTTTTCTAAACAGCTTTTGGAACACTACGAAGGCCAAAGCTAGAGAGACTAGAGACGTATGAGAGGCGGATGAGTACGTATAGTAAATGTCTTCGTTTACCAAGATGACATTCTTGTTTCAGGCATTTTGTCTTTTTGGTTTGTTAACTCTCTTGTGTACTACCTTTGTTTTGCCAAACTTTAATTGCTCATGTGTTTGAATGTCGTGGATATGTTTTTTTTTCAATCTGTTTTAGCTAGATTAGTCAACTTCCATTCTAATATTTTCAGTGAGAAAACTCACGAAAAAACATACACATACTTAATCCAAAGAACAATATTTGAATTAAAAAAAATAAAATATAAATATATATCAACGAACCAAAAGACATTAACAACCAGGTGTATGTATATGTCTTTGACAAGTCTTGTTAAGTTATATAAAAATTATGAAAATGTTTCCGGACAAGATCATATTTTAGACATTGGTATATTTATCTTTAAATTAGTCTATTCCGTGTTTCCACCACCACAAAATGAAAGTTACATTTTAGACTGTATTATTATTGCTACATAGATAGATAATAGTGAACAAGTCACGAATAAAAAGAGAACAAAGCAGCGGTTCGTTTATTCAATAAGCAAATTCAAAAACAAGACAAGAGAGATCTAGATTTCTCAGGATGCAAATAGATAACTAAACAAGAGAGATATCTCAAGGTTTCACTACTCACTACTCACTACTCGTAGCAGCATAGTAAAGCTCCTAGTCCAATCTGCAAAAGGAGCAACCAAATCAATCAACTCCTCCAAGAACTTAACATCATAAAAGTAAAGACACTGGGAAGATATTCTGCTACCTTTGTTTCTTGGCATCTTTCTCGATATCTGTCTTGGCATTCCCAAAGTATTCCACTGTAAAAAAAAAAAAGAAAAAAATTACAACAAAATTCAAAAACCAACCAGTTTGAAAAGAAGAATATATAAAGATCACACAATATTGGATAGAAACAAGAAGAATACCTCCGGCGTTGGGTTTAGGCCTGCAGAAGACATGCTCAGTGAAGGTATGTTTAAGGTGGCGCACCCTTGCTTGGAATGGTTTGATAAGACCATCATAAGGATCACGAACTTCAAACGTTATGAGAAACATGAATCCAGCAGAGTAGTGAAAGTTGGCTTTAACAACCTTGACAAACTCAAAATCTGTCTCCTGTTTTTTTTTTTTTGCACAAAAGGAAGGTTATTGGAATTCTGAAAGCACAAAAAAAAAAAGAAGGAGCCTCACATATGTTCCATTGTGATTATCTAGGGCCTCCTTGGAGAGCCTCACGAGTAAATCTCCAGTGGTTTCTGGCTCATCCACGAACTCATTTGACTCGAAGTATGCACGATGGTAGTTGAAAACGCAACGGAAGCTATCGAAATCGATGTCGAAACCCTAGTGTGTTTCACATATATATATATATATATATATATAAAAATCAAACATTCAACTTCAAAGCTGAAAACAAATAACGAATTATTATTACCTCGCTATTATCGACTTCTTCCCTCATTCTTTCATACTCTTGTTCAGGTGTGTAGATAGCCTTTTCGGGATCATGCTTAGGCGTCTGATAGTTATAATCCCCAGGTCGCCAAAACAAACACGGATCTTCGACCCACTGATTCCAGCCTGAGTGAGAGAGAGAGAGAGAGAGAGAGAGAGAGAGAGTGAGAGAGAGAGAGTGAGAGTAGTTTATAGACATTCGATTCGAAACTAAACTCGAATCGTACCTTCAAACGCTTCAGGCATCGCCTCGTCAAGAATTTAAAGTTATCGCCTCTCCTTGGATGAATGAACCCTAATTTGCTTTTGAGATCCCTTCCTCTTCTTCTGGAACTCTCTAATATAGTATCCTCCTCTCTATTTCCTTTTTTTTTTACCCCCAGTCCCTATATGTTTCTCTAATTTCCTTTTCTGACCCCGGATACTTTTAAATCCTTCCTAATTCAACCCCATCTAACAAAATTAATACTGAAAAAAATATGTCATTTTAAATCATCAAACTTTCACCAATTTTTTTGGTAAACAGAAAAAACACTAAACTTTTGTTGACAAACAATTTAATCATAAATTTTCGTTGACCATATCATTTTGGCACAAATATAAATAAATATTAAAGTTGATGATTTTTCTGGCACAAATATATATATCAACATTTTAAAAAGTCTTAGATGTTAACTTTTAAAATAAATTATTTAGCAACAATAATATTTTATAAATATAAATCTTGAATAAAATATTTTTTTCATTATTTTCTTAAAAATATAATTTAACAAGTTTTATTTATATTCTAAAATAGTTAATTAACATATCACTAGTAATATTATGACTAAAATGATATGATCAATGAAAATTTATGACTAAAATGATTTTTCAACAAAAATTCATTGTTTTCTGTTTACCGGAAATTGGTTTTTGTTTCAACCAAATCTAAAGATTGATGATTTAAATGATATTTTCCCAAACTAATACAATATAATTTTTTTTAAATGATGACCGGTTAACTATCCTCAATTAGCCTTAGATGCGAAAAATGCATCTATATAACAAAAAAATAATGTATCAAAACCATTAGAGATTAAGTAATAAATTAATTGTATAGAAATATATGGATTATTATTTTGTGTCGAGAGTCTGCAAAACTGGAGATCTTCTTAGCCCATAACCTGACCAATGGTAAGATTAATTATTTTTTTTATATCAAACTAATTCATCTTATACTAATGCACACATATGATATATTAACATAATACTAGACCTTGATCCGCGCGAGTATTAATTTTGTTTTTTAAGAATCTAATTAAAATTATGGTTTTACTTATGTTTATGTTGAGTCCAACTGGTGACGATCATAGAAATATTAGGAATGAGTAGGGAAAAAAATAGAAGAATAGAACTAGAAGAATGGAAAAAGAAAATTATTTTTTATCAATTTTAGTGAGGAACAAATTTTTTCTATATTCCTCTAGAATAAAACGAATGACAAGGAAAAACTATTCTTTATAAACGATTAAAAAGTTTAAGAATAATAAGGATTACATTGTTCCCCTTTATTTCTTGGTCACCATTTAGACTCGTTGGGTCTAACTGGTGACCATCATAGGAACAAGAAGAATGAGTAGAGAAAAATGCAAGGGAATGAAACTATAGGAATAAAGAGAAAAAATATTCCTTATCAATTTTGGTGAGGAACAAATTTGTTATGTATTCCTCTAAAATAAAATGAATAGAAGGGAATGGAAAGGAAAAATAATTCCTTATAAATGGTAAAATAAATAAGGAATAGTAAGGAATGTTCTATTCCTTTTTATTCATTGGTCACCACTTAGACTCATTGTGTTATTATATTGTTTTTAATATCAAAACAAATAATTGATTTTGATTTTTAAAAAATTCAAAAATAAATAACTTTACACAAATGCCCCCATTTTAAAATTCTAAGTAATATTATTAAAAAACTATATCCTATAAAATTCAAATGTCATAAATGTAGGAGGATGCATTTGGAAATAATATTTAAAATTGTGGTTTGGTATTGAATTTTAAAAAAATCTTGTTTTTTTGTAGATATTGATTGATAAATGTGAGATATTTTTCTATAATTATTAATATATTTAGGTTTGTCTTAATATATTACTCTATCATATTTTAATATGATAAAGTTGTGAAATTTGATATTATTGACATATGAAATAATCAGACAATATGATAATTCATGTTCAATTTTTTAGACATGTGGAGAAAATATATGATTTATATTCATTGAGACTCTACATTTTATTATAACTTTAGTTATTTAAGATAACTCGTATATATAAATGTTTAATGTCCTAACAATTTTTTTTTTTATTTTTGTTAGTTTAAAATAAATATTTATGATATGCTTTTCTTAATCTTTAAAGATAAAGGAAACTTAAAAAATAGGTTCATTAATTATCAATGGCATAGAAGTGTAAATAAATTTTAAATCTAAGGGGCATTTCTTAACGGTGCTTCTCTTTTAATAATAGAGATAATTAAGAATCATAAATGTAAATTTCAATCTAAGAGAACTACTACCAGACATCAAATTATGTATATTGTGTACTAATAAAAAAATTGTCCCTTTGAACCTGCAAACCACACTTTTTTATTAATTTCCTTTTTTTCTCATTTCTAAATTCCCTTTTCATCATGTGTTTTAATTTATACCAAAGAAAAACTAAACGGAAGTTTTGATCTTACCCTAAAATCATAATTTTTTCTCCAAACATGTTGCCATTTTTTTAAAACAATACATATTTCTTAAATGAAAAGTTAGTAATTGTAAGTTAGAACATGTGTATTATATTTCATATCACATTAATATGTTTGTACTCTATATAAAACAAATTAAATTTTATATGCTCTCATTGTTTTCAAATTTTGATGTTTAACAACATCTGAACATTTTTTTTTTTTGGATTTATGTTATGGATGTAAACTTTAACTGCATCCTCCTAGGAGCATGTCCCTGAGAGCCAATCTCAGGGAAGATCACCGCAGACGACTCACCCGTCTGTGCCTCATCCTCCTCCTGCTCCATATGTGCCTCCTCCATACTATCCTCAGTGTGATGCTCCATAGCATCCTCAGTATGAGCCTCAATACCAGGCTCAGTATGATCACCCTCCTCCACACCATCCTGATCAGCAGCCTCCACCCGCTCGAAATGCTGCCCCAGCTCCCGAAGCTGCTCCGGCTCCTGCAGCTGATCTCCATCCGGATTTGATGGTGCCACCAAATTCTCCGTATGTTATATATACAGTGGAAGACCTCCTCCAGATGCCGGGACGAAAAGGTTTAGCCATCATCGACCAAAATCGACCATCCAACACTTTATGGTAAGTTTTAATATATTTTTAATTATCAAAGTTTTAATTGTATTTATTAAAATTATATATATATATATCGGTTTAATATATTCTTTCAAATTTTTGTAGGTTTCCGACGGACAATTTCCTGGGACAGAGTGTTTCAGACATAATCAAGGCAAACTTCCGGGAAGCGCATCCGAGCTGGTCTCTTACGCCGCCTTTGGAGGACTTGGTTGAAGTGCTTTGCGGTAATTAAGTTTTAATTATAATTATTTATTTATTTAATTATTTAGAAACCATTAGAGATTAAGTAATAAATTAATTGTATAGAAATATATGGATTATTATTTTGTGTCGAGAGTCTGCAAAACTGGAGATCTTCTTAGCCCATAACATGACCAATGGTAAGATTAATTAATTTTTATATATCAAACTAATTCATCTTATACTAGTGCACATATATGATATATTAACATAAGACTAGACCTTGATCCGCGCGACCGCACAATTATTAGTTTTATTTTTTTTAAATCTAATTAAAATTATGGTTTTACTTCTGTTTACGTTGGGTCCAACTGTTGATCATCATAGAAATATTAGAAATGAGTAGGAAAAAAACGTAGAAGAATAGAATTAGAGTAATGAAAAAAGAAAATTATTCCTTATCAATTTTAGTGAGGAACAAATTTGTTCTATATTCCTCTAAAATAAAAGGAACTACAAAGAATAATAAGGAATACATTGTTCCCCTTTATTCCTTAGTCACCAGTTAGACTCGTTGTGTATAACTGGTGACAATCATATGAACAAGAGGAATGAGTAGGGAAAAAATGCAAGGGGATGAAACTATAAGAATAAAGAGAAAAAATATTCCTTATCAATTTTGGTGAGGATGTTATGTATTCCTCTAAAATAGAAGGGAATGAAAAGGAAAAATCATTCCTTATAAATGGTAAAATAAATAAGGAATAGTAAGGAATGTTCTATTCCTTTTTATTCATTGGTTACCACTTAGACTCGTTGTGTTATTATATTGTTTTTAATATCAAAACAAAGAAATTGATTTTGATTTTTAAAAAAATTCACAAATAAATAACTTTACACAAATGCACCCATCTTAAATTCTAAGCAATATTATTAAAAAACTATATCTTATAAAATTCAAATGTCCTAAATGTAGGAGGATGCATTTGGAAAAAATATAATTAAAAATATAAACTTTTTTTTTGTTGACAAACAATTTTAATCATAAACTTTCGTTGACCATATCATTTTAGCACAAATATAAATCTAACATTTTAAGAAACATTACATGTTAACTTTTAGAATAAATGATTTAGTAACAATAATATTTTATAAATATAAATATTGAATAAAACTATAGTTTTCATTGTTTTCTTCAAAATAAAATTTAACAAATTTTATGTATATTCTAAAATAGTTAGCTAACATATCATTAGTAATATTATTATTATATTTTTTCTAAATGATGACCGATTAACTATCCTCAATTAGCCTTAGATGCGAAAAATGCATCTATATAAGAAAATAATGTATCAAAAGAGTGATTTGCATGAATTTTTGTTTTATAAATTACCATTATTTTTGTTTCAGATCATAATAATTGTTTTATGTTTGTTTTTTTCTCTTCAAATAAAAAGAAATATAAAAATATTTGGTCAAGAGTGATTTGCATGAATTTATAAATTTTTATTATAGAACATATAATTTAAATGTTTTTTGAAAATAATATTTGAGTTTTAAGAAGTGTTTCAATATCTGACACAGATCTGCTGAACCAATAGACCCGTACATTGTATATAATCCAGTTGAGATTTAATGAAAGATTGTTAATTAAAAATCTGATAGAACCCGGTAAAATCTAAAAAACTCGTTATTAACATGTAATCTGATACCAATGATCCAATAAAACATAAACATCTGATAGTATTTTTATTTGTTTTATTAAATTAATCATATACTTTTTAATATTACATAAACTTGTAGTCTTTAAACTTTGATGATATTTTTTTATTATGTCATCAAAATAAAAAAGATAATAGAAAAACTTATTAATATGAAATTATTATTTATTTTTTTATTAATTACCTATTATAAGTTTGTACCTTTATAGTTTTTTATTTTAGATTCAAAATTATTTTATGATACATAGATTTAAGAAAATAACATTACGACGTCATTATGTTTTTTGATTAATTTAGCTTCAGAATATATATGTCTAATGGACATAAAATATTTATATTAAATAAAAATAATATATTTAATAAGTAAGTGTAAGCTCATTATTTATTGATTTATTTAAATATATATTTGTAGGCCCAAAACCAAAAGACTCAAATGTCGTTAATGAATTTTATTAATTCTTTGTAAAAATAAGGGTATTTTGGAAAAATGAAATTTTCATTAATAGTATAAAATTGGAATGATCCTTTTTAATGGTATAGATTAATTAATTGTATAGAAATATTTGGATTATTATTTTGTGTCGTGGTTCTGCAAAACTAGAGATCTTCTTAGCCATAACTTGACCAATCATAAGTTTATGATTTAGTGTTTTGCTGATTGTGCGAAATTTTAATTTTTTTTAAATTTGTTTGAAAATAATATTATTTTTATCTTTTAGTTTTGAAAACATAATATAACTTGACAATATTCAGTTTCTTTTTTGAAAGATGTTGCATATAAAATAATGAAATCCTATTGGTTGGTGAACATACAGGTTCATCATACGGAGTGAACCAAAAATTACTCGTATATTAACATGATAAGACTAGACTTTGATCCGCGCGGCCGCACTAGTATTAGTTTTACTTTTTAGAATCTAGTTAAAACTATGATTTTTACTTCTGTTTACGTTTGGTCCAACTGGTGACCATCATAGAAATATTAGGATTGAGTATGGAAAAAAACGTAGAAGAATAGAATTAGAGAAATGAAAACAAATATTCCTTATTAATTTTAGTGAGGAACAAATTTATTTTATATTCCTGTAGAATAAAAATAATGACAAGGAAAAACTATTCTTCTTAAAGGGTTAAAAAATTTAGGATAATAAAAAATATATTAGGGATGATTGGTTCAGCTTTATCTTCCTACTTTAGTTTTATTTATTTTTAAATCATTGAATTTTACCAATCATATTGTAGCTTTATTTTTGTTAGTCAAACCTACAACAAATTACTATTAACTTTTACCAATCATGCTTTAGATTTATTTTTAAAGCTACATCAAAAAATCTAAAGCAATTCTTTTTCTTATGTATTTTAAGCAAAAAACCTACATTCTTGTTTTATAGGCTGTAGAAACTTTAAAATGAAAAAAACTATTTATGATATCAAATAAATTAGATAATCATAATAAAACATTTATAAATATTTTACTTTAATTCTGAGCGTTTTCAAAACTGTTGAAATATTTTAAATAACATAAAATATTATTTATATATCACATTTTAAATAACATCAAACTTTGATAATTTATAAAAATCATTAATATAAATTATTTTAGATGATAAAAATAATTATTTTATATATGCATCACATATTTTATTTTGAAATATCTACAACATATAACCTACAACTACAACAAATTTAACTACAGCAAAATTCTCTGCAAAAAAATCTACAGTAACAATTTTACAGCTACAACCAACTTATCTACAGCAAAAAATTTACATCTAAATTTTTATAGTCACAGTCGAACCAATCACGCCCATTGTTCCCTTTATTCTTTGGTCACAGTTAGACTTGTTTAGTATATTAACATTCGATTCGAAACTAAACTCGAATCGTACCTTCAAATGCTTCAGTCATCGCCTCGTCAAAAAATAAATTATATCCTCTCTCCTTGGATGAATGAACCCTAATTTGCTTTGGGGACCCGTTCCTCTTTTTCTGGAACTCTCTAATATAAGACCATGATTATTGTTAAAACCACAGTCTCTATATGTTTCTCCAATTTCGTTTTCTGACCCAAATAGTTTTAAATCCTTCGTAATTTAGCCCCATGGAACAAAACTAATACAAAAAAATATCATTTAAATCATCAATTTTCAAATTTGATTTAAATAAAACATCAATTTTTGGTAAACTGAAAAAAATACTAAATTTTTGTTGACAAACCATTTTAATCATAAGCTTTCATTGACCATATCATTTGGGCACAAATATAAATCAGTATTTAAAAAAATTAGATGTTAACTTTTATAATAAATTATTTAGTAACAATAATATTTTATAAATATAAATGTTGAATAAAAATATAGTTTTCATTATTTTTTCAAAATAAAATTTAACAAATTTTATACATATTCTAAAATAGTTAGTTAACTTATCATTAGTAATATTATGACTAAAATAATATGATCAATGAAAGTTTATGATTAAAATGGTTTGTCAACAAAAACTCAGTGTTTTTTAATTTACCGAAAAATTGGTGTTTTGTTTCAACCAAATCTAAAAGTTGATGATTTAAATGTCATTTTCTCCGGACTAATACAATATATATGATTATTTTTAAATGATGACCGAGTATATTAACTATCCTCAATTAGCCTTAGATGCAAAAAATTCATCTATATAAAAAAAATAATGTATCAAAAGCATTAGAGATTAAGTAATAAATTAATATTATAAAAATATATGGATTATTATTTTATGTTGACGGTTTACAAAACTGGAGATCTTCTTAGCCCAGAACCACCGGACAAATGGTAAGATTAGTTAAGTTTTATATATCAAACTAATTAATTAATATTAATACACATATATTCCTTATATTTTAAAGGAGAAACAGTTAAAATTTTACAACCTGTAGTTTATACTAATTAAAAAATTGTCCTACTGAATTGTCACTTAATTGGAATGCTAATTTTGCTTACGTGACGGCTTGAGAATCAATTGAGAATTTTGTTGGTCCAAAATTAAATTGTTAGAGAATGTTATATTATATAGTACGTCCATTATAGACCATTCATTTATCAAATTGAAATTTATTATCTATTTTTCCTTAAATAAAACCTATGGAATTATCTAATGTGATTAAAATATATATATGGCAATTAATGATTCTAAATAATAAAGATTTGCTAACAATTTGTTTACTTTATCATTTTGTTTAATTCTTTATTTATAAAATAAATTATACAATTGCATTAATCATATAATAAAAATTTAGATTTTTTTGTATGTGTTGTATTTTGAATTTTTCAAAAAGAGTATACATTACTAAAACTGTTAAAAGTCTCACATAAACTTTTGTGATCAGTTTTTAATTTTTTTAATAAGATACAATGATTATAAAATCATATGAATAAATAAATTTATTTAATTGGTGTTTATGTTATATATATATATATATATATATATATATTGTTTAAATTAAACTATACATTATATGAAAATACAAACTTATATTTTGATATTTGCATTGAACATATATTGAAAAGTTAATATTTTAATTTTGAAACCTTCATTGTTTTTTTAAATGATTATAAGTTATTGAAATCACTAAAAATCCCACACTAAAAAACAATTCGTCGGTGTAAAATTTTGTTACACAATATGTAAAAAATCATAAAATCATATGAGTAGAAACCTCATTTAATAAATATCCATATTAAAAGTATACTATATATCTATGTTAATATCATTTAAATTTAATTATATATCATATATATAGATAATATTGATTGTTTTGATATATTTACTCCAAAATGATTTTCGAACAAACAAGAGTGATCGTTTAGTTTATATGCGCATGTCAATTTATTACATAATATTAATTGATTTCTTAGTTATTTAATATATAATTATTATTTTATTATTTCATAATATGCAAAAAACATAAAGTATATAATAAATATAAAATATTTATTCCGTACAAGATGCATATCTTAACCTAAGTATGTATCTCTTTTAATAATTTTAAATCTTAAACATTTCTAAATCTCAAGCCAAAACAAAGAAAAAATGAGAATAAACTACAAAATCAATATTTATATTGAACAATAACCAACATGAAAAAGCGACATAAAAAGGAGAAGAATATTGAAGATAGATAGGATTGACACGCGAACGTAAACTTTGTATAACCATAATTAATCTATACTATTATTTGCGAAGTAATTTTTCGCAACGGAGCTCCCACGTTAAAAGTTAGAGTGGTTAATATCGATACTACCCTTAATGAATAAAATATATGATTAAGTTAAAAATAAAAACGAAAATTAATTTATTTAATTAGATAATTGATTAAAATTAATAATAGTAAGATTTATCCAAAATCTAAAAATATATTAAATATAAATATAATTCCTATATGTATGTTGTGTTGTTATCTGAATTTGTTTTAAAAATATAAAGTTGAAAACATAAATTATATAACTAAATATTAATCAAATAATTTTTTTTAATTTTATATAATTGAAAAAAGAATATTAAGCTAAAAATAAAAACGAAAATTAATTTATTTAATTATATAATTGATTAAAATTAATAATAATAAGATTTATCCAAAATCTAAAAATATTTTAAAATATAAATATAATTCCATATGTATGTTGTGTTGTTATCTGAATTTTTTTTATAAAATATAAAGTTGAAAACAAAAAGTATATAACTAAATATTAAACGAATAAATTTTTTAATTTTATATATTTGAAAAAAGAATATTAAGTGACTTTCAAAATTTATTTCTATATAATAAATATGTGTACAAAGAAATTTCAAAAAAATATAATTAAAATGTAAGAATTTTCAAATGAAATAAAATAATAATTTATTATCATAGTCTTTTAGTTAGTAACGCATATATTAATGAGTAACTATAAAATATTTAGTAATTATGATTTAATATAATAAAACCCAAACATAAAAATGAATTTAATCTTTATGAAATCAGATAACTCATTAAAACTGATATAATAAAAATATTATTAAAATAAAAAGATAATTCATATACATATTTTGTTATTATCCAAGAATATTTTTAGTAAAGATTAAAAAATGATTTCTATATATATATATATATATATATATTATCATCTAAAAAGAATATCTTTCAATCATAAATAAAATTAGTTGCAAAAATATATAGTGAAAATATTTCTACTATATATATGAAAGCTTTCAAGAAATTAACGAAATAATGAATATATGTATTTTAATACATAAATTTCATATATAAATAATTTGATATTCTATTAAAAACTTAAAGATCATAACCAATAACTTATCATGATATTTAGTTGGTAATTATAAAATGATTAGGCCCGCTTGAGCGGGCACAACACCTAGTAGGCTCGTATAAGATAAGATTAGTGAATTTTATTTCATGAATGCATATGCTTGATCAGCGAAGTGCTTGTTAGGATTGAGTAATGTAGCTTAGTATCATGTGTTTAACTGGTTGACATTAAATATTTGTCCCAAAGTATTATATATATGTTTGAGCTATAACATGTGTTACATATATAAATATAACTAGCCTATGACCCGCACTCTCGTGCGGGTGTTTGTTCTTCATAATTATATGTTTCATTTTGACAATGTATTTTTTTCTAGATTCATTGACTTTTAATGTTGATGTATCTTGTTCAACTTGTTTAGCGTCTATTTATAAATTATAAGATTGTGCTTTTCTTTGTTTTACCTTTATTCATTTCGCTTGGGAAAGTAACTATTAAAGTGTAAAATATTAGAATTTTAAGTATATATATTATTTTTATTAAATTTTACCATAAATATTGTGATTTAAATATGATTATAAATTCAAATTTTATTTTGATATCTTATAAAACAAATATATTATTTAGACATATACATAAAAGATTAATGAAACAAACTACATATTTTGTTATTCTGGTTAAAATCAGAATTACGAAGAATCTGGTTAGAAAAACATAAAAGAACTTAGATAGGGTAAATGAATTTTTTTTATAATAGATTTTGTTAGTTGTGATTTTCACGCATTAAAAAGTGAATATACTTTTGATTTTTTCAAAATTCATTCCTTTTATAAAATATTTTATATCATTCTTTGCTATGTCATTCCTTATGTCAACAAAATAATGATAAAATTATTTAATATATTTTCATCTAATTATATATTTTGGTGTTTCGTTCTTTTCAAGATACTTAGGATTTATTTGAGTCAGTTAAAAGAAAAATATTGTCAACATAAATATTATGAACATTTATTTTGATAATAACGGAGCTCCCACGTTAAAAGTTAGAGTGGTTAATATCGATACTACCCTTAATGAATAAAATATATGATTAAGTTAAAAATAAAAACGAAAATTAATTTATTTAATTAGATAATTGATTAAAATTAATAATAGTAAGATTTATCCAAAATCTAAAAATATATTAAAATATAAATATAATTCCTATATGTATGTTGTGTTGTTATCTGAATTTGTTTTAAAAATATAAAGTTGAAAACATAAATTATATAACTAAATATTAATCAAATAATTTTTTTTAATTTTATATAATTGAAAAAGAATATTAAGCTAAACATAAAAACGAAAATTAATTTATTTAATTATATAATTGATTAAATTAATAATAATAAGATTTATCCAAAATCTAAAAATATTTTAAAATATAAATATAATTCCATATGTATGTTGTGTTGTTATCTGAATTTTTTTTATAAAATATAAAGTTGAAAACAAAAAGTATATAACTAAATATTAAACGAATAAATTTTTTAATTTTATATATTTGAAAAAAGAATATTAAGTGACTTTCAAAATTTATTTCTATATAATAAATATGTGTACAAAGAAATTTCAAAAAAATATAATTAAAATGTAAGAATTTTCAAATGAAATAAAATAATAATTTATTATCATAGTCTTTTAGTTAGTAACGCATATATTAATGAGTAACTATAAAATATTTAGTAATTATGATTTAATATAATAAACCCAAACATAAAAATGAATTTAATCTTTATGAAATCAGATAACTCATTAAAACTGATATAATAAAAATATTATTAAAATAAAAAAGATAATTCATATACATATTTTGTTATTATCCAAGAATATTTTTAGTAAAGATTAAAAAATGATTTCTATATATATATATATATATATATATATTATCATCTAAAAAGAATATCTTTCAATCATAAATAAAATTAGTTGCAAAAATATATAGTGAAAATATTTCTACTATATATATGAAAGCTTTCAAGAAATTAACGAAATAATGAATATATGTATTTTAATACATAAATTTCATATATAAATAATTTGATATTCTATTAAAAACTTAAAGATCATAACCAATAACTTATCATGATATTTAGTTGGTAATTATAAAATGATTAGGCCCGCTTGAGCGGGCACAACACCTAGTTTTTAAATTGATCAATCATGATATAAAACCGAGCTGGCATAGTTTCATTGTAACCAAATAGTAGGCATGAGATTCTTAGGCCTAAAAGTTAGGTTCTTATGTGATAACTAATTTTTTGACCTAAAATATTTTTTAAAAAGGATCAGTTCAGCAGTAAACAAATTATGTAATTAACAAAAAAAATTTTAAATTATTTTAGGGCCAAAAATATTAATTCGATCAAGAATATAAATTTTATTTTTTTCATAAAATATTTCTTAAATAATTTTCATATATATTCACCATGCGTAAGCCGCATGTCTTATCCTAGTGATATATATTAATATATAAGATAATTAAGAATCATAAATGTAAATTTCAATCTAACAGTAATACTACCAGCCACTTAATTATGTATATTTGCGTACTAATTAAAGAAGCCGCGTCCTACATACATGCAACCTGATTTTTGTAGCTTCCTATAAGAAATAAGATTCTTACTCATTTCCGGCATATGTATTGAACATCTTTGAGTATCACTCTAGATCCATATGGATTTTGAATCTAAATCTTCCATGTTCCTTTGATACTACCTTTAGTGTTATTAGCCATGAGATGTGATTACTGATGAATCTGAATCTGGACAATCAGAAGCAATTCGAGGAGGTGCAAAGAACCAAAAGGATCATCATGAACCTTTAGCGAAGAGAGCTTCAATGAATCCGATGTAGCTGTACGGGACTTAAAATTGCTATCCAGTTTCACCATTGACACCGCTTCAGTGCTCAAGACATACATAAATATTCAAAGAATCGCACTGGAAACTAGAAGACGAAGCTCGAATCAACGATAGATGAGGATTGCACGTGAAGTGAATAATCCAGGTTCTGTTGACAAACTGGTACTCCACTAGAATCAAACTCGGAGATTGAAGACGATCCGACGAATCGCTTCACATAAACAAATCAGAACAATCGAGGAAATCCAGTCTCCAAATCAAAATAATATATCTCAAATCTGATAATCAAGCTGATACACGAAGAATCAAAGCTTGATCCAGAGAAACTGAAACTCTATCTGAAGAGATTATGGCTCGACGAAGATGATTTAATGAAGAGAAGATGAAAAACGAAATCCAATTTTGATCGATGAAACTGAAGATTGAATCAAGCGGAAACAGAACAAAGAGGAATATAATATGAGCGTGAAATCAGGTGTTTCTTTGCTCTCATACCATTTTAGTAAACTTGAGATTGAACAGAAACAAAGTTTTCATGAAGAAGATGACGTTGAAAGGATCTGGAATTGAATGGATATTTCTGTTAATAGATAAATGTTGAAGTATATACAAAACTAAACCATCTGGTACAAACCGGTTAACTAAACCATAATCTAATGTATAAGCCACATCATGATACTTAATTCAAAAGGTCAAGTTCAGTTTGGTCGATGGTTAAGAACAATGGTTAACTAGTTGTGTTGTCCGCATATGCGGGCATAATTTTCTTACGAATATTTATCAGTTTATATGTTTTATTAAAATATATATGCTTATTATTGCATTAAAAATTTAAAAACACTAACATATTAGAATTATTTTACGAAATATTTTACAAATGTTTTTGTTTGGTTAATATTTAATTATAAATTACTTTATATCTTAATTTTCAACTTTTAGAACATAAACAATTATTTTAAGATAACAATACAATATATAAAAATGGGCAAATCTCTAAAATAGCACATTTTTTAAGTTTTTATCACAAAATAGCGCTTAAAAAATAAAATGACCAAAATAGCACCTTTTTGTTTTGAAAATTTTCATTTTTATTTTTTATTTTTAAAAATTTGAATACATTCCTAAAAGTCCACCCCTTAACTCCAAACCCTAAGTTTTAGATTAATTAACCAAAGGGTTATAAATGCATATTTACCTTTCAATAAAACTTCTTTTGGTTATTTTCTTCTTTGTGTGATGCTATTTTTGTGACAAAAACTTGGTTTGGTGCTATTTTTGTCCTTTTCTCTATAAAATTACCTTATTTTAAAAATAATTAATATTTTTAATATATATTTTTTTTAAATTATATAATAAATTCGTAAATAATAGTATAGATATAGATAAATTATTTTATATCTTTTTAAAAAAATATGATAGAAAAACAATTTTAGGATAACAACATAATATATAAGAATAATTTTATTTTAAACGATATTATTATATTAATAAATTCATTTTTAATTATATAATAAATTAGAAAATAATATTATAGATATACATAAATTTTTAATCTTGTTTTTAACTCTTATAATAGAAATAATAGTTTTAAGATAACAACACAATATATAATAATTATCTTAATTTTTTAAAAAATATGAATTATTTTAATTTTAATATATATTTTTATATTTTGGATAATTACTATTAATATTAATTTTAATAATTTATCTAATAAAAAAATTAAAATTTGTTTTCTATTTTGTGGCTAATTTATGTTTATTCATTAAGGTATAAATGATATTGAGCAATCTAAATTTTTTATTTTAAAATATATCTTTAGGTTTTGGATAATTCTTATCATTATTAATTTTAATTACTTATGTAATCAATTTTTTTTTTAATTCGTTTTTATTTTGTTATCTACTTTGATCAACGGTTTATGTCTCGAGGGTAGAGTTTCCGAAGCTGTGGAGTTAGTTGATCGAATGGTAGAAATGAAGGTTATTCCAAATCTCATCATACTTAACACCCTTGTCAATGGTCTTTCTCTCCAAGATAGACTCTCTGAAGCAGTGTCTTTGATAGATCGAGTGATGGCTAATGGATGTCAGCCCGATCAGTTTACCTATGGTCCGGTTATGAACAGAATGTGCAAGTCAGGAAACACTGCATCGGCCTTGGATCTGCATAGAAAGATGGAACATCGAAAGATCAAGCCTCACGTAGTCACATACAGTATGATCATCGATGGTCTTTGCAAAGATGGAAGGCTCGAAGATGCACTCAGCCTTTTCAACGAAATGGACACCAAAGGATTCAAAGCAGATGTCTTTACCTACAACTCTCTCATAGGAGGTTTCTGTAGTGTTGGTAGATGGGATGACGGTGCAGATTTGCTGAGGGATATGATTAAAATGGAAATCACCCCTAACGTTGTCACTTTCAATGTGTTGATTGATTGTTTTGTGAAAGAGGGAAAGCTTACTGAGGCTAAGGAATTGTACAATGAGATGATCACAAGAGGCATTGATCCTAATATCTTTACATACAATTCTTTGGTATATGGATTGTGCATGGAGAAACGCTTAGATGAGGCCAACCAGATGCTGGATCTGATGGTTAGCAAGGGATGAGATCCTGACATCGTAACGTTTACTACCCTTATAAACGGCTATTGTAAGTCTAAACTGGTTGATGATGGCATGAGACTTTTCCGCAAAATGTCTCTTAGAGGAGTGGTTGCCAATACAATCACTTATAACACTCTCATCCAAAGCTTTTGTCAATCTGGACAACTTGATGTTGCCAAGGAACTCTTCCAGGAGATGGTCTCTATGGATGTTCCACCCAGTGTTGTGACCTACAAAATTTTGATGGATGGGTTGTGTGACAATGGAGAACTAAAAGAGGCATTGGGAATACTTGATCAAATGCACAATTGTAAGATGGATCCCGGTATTGGTATATATAATATCATCATTCACGGGATGTGCAATGCTAGTAAGGTCGATGATGCATGGGATCTATTCTGCAGCCTCCCTCTTAGAGGAGTGAAGCTTGATGTCAAAACATACAATATAATGATAGGGGGATTATGTAGGAAAGGCTCCCTGTCTGAAGCAAATATGTTGTTTAAAAAGATGAAGGAGGATGGGATTTCCCCAAATGATTGTACATACAACACACTTATCCGAGCTCATCTCCGAGGCAGTGATACTAGCTCTTCAGTTGAACTCATCGAAAAAATGAAGAGTTGTGGCTTCGCTGCAAATGCTTCCACCATAAAGATGGTTATGGATATGTTATTGGATGGCAGATTGAACAAAAGCTTTCTAGACATGCTTTCTTAAATGCCTCATCCGACTATGAGACAGTGTTTACGAGTTAATTGGGTTTATTAGTTTTTTTTTTGTTGTTGTTGTATGTGTAAGGGGCACTGTGGGTTCTCTGGTTTGCCCTTAAATTACAACATAGGCACTGCGTTGTTGTGCTTATGCTTTGCGAAAGGTTTACTTGGCTTAAGACTAGGGCAGATTTCATGATGAGTGTCGCAAACCCTTCCTTTATTCCACTTCGTGTATCTAATAGTAAATTCAATTCTGTATTCAGAAATCTGAAGCTCTGCTAAAAAGCGGAGGTGGTAAAGAGAATATCTCTGAGTCTTAACTATATATAATTAAGTAGAATTGCTCTGTGACGATGCAAAACGAGAGCATCCTAACTAATTCAGTAGCAGGATTACATCATTGCTAGTTGCCATTCTTGTAGCATTCTCGCATTCTCAATAGTAACTAGTGGAGTGATGTGCTCTTATAGGTTCCCTATCGCCAATGTTAACATCAAAAACAGAAGAAAAGAAAAAAACATAAACAACTCCATTAAGGACTGGACGGTCATGAGCCACACGGGAAATCGGCCAATTCATACATCAACAGAGGATCGCGGTCCCGATCAGTACATCAACACGGACCATGTGCCAAAACATACATCAACACATAGAATATTCAAATTTCATACGTAAACTAATACAATTCGGCTTTTACATACATTGACCAATTATCTGTTAGTCAAACATGACGGAATTTGAGCTGTCCGTTATATATTGATTACGTGGCTTTTTATATTTCTAAATAATTATTAATTATTAGAAACAAAATTTCGAAAATGAGGTATGGGGGGCTTGAACCCAGGTCTGACCAGAGTAACAATGGACACATCAGCCACTATGCCAAACGCAATTAATTGATTGTATTCTCTATTGTCTTTTATTATACTTAATGAATATTTAAAAAGAATATATTTTCATCTTTTTCTTTCCTCTCATCATCCAAACAAACTAAATAATCAAAGGGTATTTCTATTCCTTGATTTATAGATAATAAAAATAAAATATTTTTTAATAATTTGAAATTATATGTTTTCAAACTTGAACTTTTCTAATCTTTTATCAATTTTGTTGCTTAAAAAATCTTTTTATTGAAATTCAAAAATAATTTTTGAAACTATTGTATAAATTTATATTTTTAAAATTTAATATTGTTTTTTAAACACAGTAGTAATCACTAAGTTATTTACATACTATTACTTATGATATATATATACTTTGTGAAACTAATTCTAAGCAATTAAAACCCCATAACAAGGAATATGAATATATCTTGTTATTTTCATATTTCTACATAATTACACATTTTCATATGTTCATATTCCTTGTTATGATTTTTAAATTATTTAGAATTATTTCCACAGAATATATATATCATAAGTAATTGTATGTAATTAGCTTAATAAAAATTGCAAAAATTGAAAAACAAGTCGAGATTTTTTTTGAAAATGTTCAAATTTGAAAACATATAATTTCAAACTACCTTTTTATCTATAAATGAGGGGTTAGAAGGAGAGGGAAGAAGCTGAAAATACTTTTTAAAACTTAGGTATAATATAGAAAGTAATAGAAAATACAATAGGTAATTGGGTTTGGCACAGTGGCTAATGAGTCCATTGTTACCTTGGTCAGACCCGGGTTCGAGTCCCCCATATGTTATTTTCGGAATTTTATTTTTAATAATTAATAATTATTTAGAAATATAAAAAGCCACGTAATCAATATATAACGGACAGCTCAGATTCCGTCATGTTTGACTAATAGAAAATTGGTCAATGTATGTAAAAGCCGAATTGTATTAGTTAATGTATGAAATTTGAATATTTTATGTGTTGATGTATGTTTTGGCACAGGGTCCGTGTTGATGTACTGATCGGGACCGCAACTCTCTGTTGATGTATGAATTGGCCGATTTCCCTGAGCCACACCATCGACGAACTCACTAATTTTCCCATATCTGATCCTTCATATTCCATGCATAAGCAACACCATTGTCTCCCTCCCTTACCACACTGACTGAAAAAAAAAAAAGGAGAGAACAAATAATAGAAACAAAGTGACGCTCTATCTCAAGCCTCGGGAAGGTTCAATCAAAATTTATAATAAACCGGTTTTGAGACGGCCGACATGGAACCGGATTAGATAGAGATATATAAATAACGCAATCGAGCCATCGGCTCAAACGTCCTTCTACAAAAAAATTAAATCACTTATACCCTTCACTAATCTTAACACCATTCACCAAAATAATCAAAATATGAAAATCCCATGGGTAAATATTTAATTTCTATACTTTTCAAATTGGAAAAAAATATTTCAAAATCGTTTTAATCATATTTTGATGATTTTCGTGAAAATGTCAAAAAATTAGTTTTTCGATTTTTGAAATATTTTTATAAAATTCTATAAATCAAACAAAAAATATTGACGTTTCTGTTATAATTTTATGATTTTTAGTTTGACAAATAAAATTAAAAGAAAAAAACGGGGAGATTTGGGCTTTAAATTGTTGAAATAAGGGCGTGTGAGACAATTACTCTAACGCAATCTCGTTATAGCCTTGCCTCTCTCTCTTCTAAACGAAGATCTGCTACATGATTCAGGCTTTAGCTTTTTCTTCTCTTCTCTTCTCCCAAATATCGCGTCGTCGAGATTTCTAGGGTTTCGATCTTCGCTGCTCTTTTGATTTCTCGTGATTCGATTCTCTGCTTCCTCTCTGGTTTTATCGGCAATTTCGCCTCGATTCGCTCAATTGTCCCCCCCCCCCATCAGTCCCTCTGATCGGCTTCATCTCGAGGTTCGTTATCTGACCTAATTTATCAGCTCTATCCTCTTTCTGTAGTTCGATCAAGGGATTGAGTGTATGGTTTTTGCGGTTTCGAACTAGTATTCCGGGAAAGTTTTGTGTTTCGCGGGAAAAAAATCTGTGGTGGGAGATTGTGATTCATTTGCTCTTGCGTTTGATTACTGATTGGTTTGTTCTGATTTTGTAGGAGAAAGACTCGTTATTTTCTTATCTGAGTGATTCTGATGCTCTCGTTAGGATCGGTTGCTTGCTGATTTGATGAGGAAGAAGCGGAAAGGAAGTGAAACCGAGGGTTCGGAGAATCTACAAGAGGATTTGTCATCATGTGCAACACGATCGTCCAACTTCAGGTCACATTTTTCGCTAGAGGGTTACGCTAGACTTAAGAAGCGCTGCAAGGAGAATGATACCGTCGACGAGGAGTCTGTTGGTTCCTTCAAGAGACGACTCGCTGGCGTTGCTACTGCACCTCCTTGTGGCGCCTCTTCTCTGGTTTCGTCAGGGAGAGGTTTGAAGAGGAAGATTGGGTGCATTGACGTTTCCACGCAGACTGGCAGGAAGAATAAGATTGGCGATGACTATGTTTTTGGTCCTAATATTGGGAAAGGTAAATTCGGGTCGGTCAGGATCTGTAGGTCGAAGAATAATGGGATTGACTTTGCTTGTAAAACTCTCAAGAAAGGGGAGGAGACTGTTCATAGGGAGGTTGAGATTATGCAGCATTTGTCTGGTCATCCTCGGGTTGTCACGTTGCATGCTGTATATGAAGAGTCGGATTGTTTTCATCTTGTCATGGAGCTGTGTTCGGGGGGACGTTTGATTGATCAGATGGTCAAGGAGGGGAAGTACTCTGAGCAGAGAGCAGCTAATATATTCAAGGACCTCATGCTAGTTATCAAATATTGCCACGAGATGGGAGTTGTGCATAGAGATATAAAACCTGAGAATATTCTCCTAACAGCTGCTGGGAAGATACAGCTGGCTGATTTTGGACTTGCCATGAGAATTGCAAAAGGTAATTTTGTATCCAGGCGTTTTAAGTAATTTCTTAGTAACTTGTGTATGCAATCTAGACGATTTGTGGTGTCTTTATAAAATTGTCAAGTGTAAGTGACTGGATAAGATAGTTGTTATACATTATTTAGTTCTTGTGATTTAAAGTATTGGTTATGTTAATATTACTTGACAAGTTATGGTTCCTCTTCTTTCACGAGAGACAAGTGTTTGACATATTCTACTTGAGATCAGAGTTTGACCTTTTCTATGGTATCTTAATTTGAGCTGTCAAGGGTTTTACTTAACTATTTGTTTAATATGCTTTGCACAGGTCAAACATTGTCTGGATTGGCAGGAAGTCCTGCTTATGTCGCACCGGAAGTTCTTTCTGAAAATTATTCAGAGAAAGTCGACATTTGGAGCGCAGGAGTCCTCTTATACGCTCTCTTATCTGGTGTACTCCCTTTTAAGGGAGACTCTTTGGATGCAATTTTCGAAGCAATCAAGAAAGTGAAGCTTGATTTCAACTCAGGAGTGTGGGAGTCCGTGTCCAAACCAGCCCGTGATCTATTGGCGAGAATGCTAACTAGGGAAGAATCTTCCAGAATCACCGCGGATGAAGTGCTAAGTAAGCCTTTGAACTCTCTTCCAACTCCTTTCAATTGCACATTTAGCGTGCAGTGTCGTTGAATCCTTTGTTTGTCGTTGTTTAATATTGCTTAATTACAATATGGTCACTTGCGTTTCAGGGCATCCATGGATACTCTTTTACACAGACCGGACACTCAAGACGATGTGTATCAAGTCCAAGCACAAGAATCAGACAGGACCTCCTCCATGCCTTCAGATTTGCAGCCAAATAGAGAAAATTGATCTAAACAGGGCTAACAGAGAGAAGAAGACAACATCTGATTCACCGACTGATTCATTCTCCAACACAGAGGAGGAGGAAGAAGATGAGAGCGGTGTGGTAGATGTGCTTGTGGTTGCAATCTCCAACGTGAGGATTTCAGAAGCAAAGAGAAGCAGAATCTGTAGTCCCACAAGCAGCCCCATTGAACAGCAACACTCTTCTAACTTGACCACGACTAATACACTCTGTCGAGCCTTCTGACAAAACCAGCTTCACACACACACATGGGCTTCGTCCAAGTCTCAAAGTCACGCATATGATCTTAGTGACTGTATTATGTCATAAATCATAATAGCTCTCCAATAGTTGGTTTTGATTTGATCTTATTCTGATTGTCCTGATTCAAAAAAAAAAGATTCTGATTTTCCCTTTTTCATTCCTGACTATGTTGTACAGATCATGTAAATATAGAAATATTCCAAAATGTTTGATCAGATTTTTTTCTCGGAGTTGCTTATTTCCAAAGGTAAACGAATTCTGCATGGATGGTCGTGCGGTTCAGCCATAGGGGAGCGGAGCTTAGACAGAAAATGTGGTTATCAATTATTAATAAATTTATTCATGTAATCAAGACAGAAAATGTGTTTGCTTACCTATGTAAGATACTAAGTACATCTACCCAAAAAAATAAAAATAAAATAAATAAATGATTGGAATAAAATGATTGGATCCTATATAAGAGCCAATGTTACAATGTCCATTGCGGCCAATTGCAACTCACCTTTGTAATTGGGATCTAAAGTTTACGTAGATGAGTATATATTCTCTACAAGAGAGAAACCTAACTTACATCACACACTCACTCCACTATTTTGGAGTGAAGAGAGCTAGATGTTAAATTTTAGTATCTATCAATAGTTGTTTCATCTATGCTCAGATCCGGTTCTAAAACCAATAGATTTGCGCTTAATAAATCAATATTTATTAAAAATTTAGAAGCACCAAACTTAGAGAAGATGGTAGCTGTGTAAGCTTAGGTGGTGGGGAGAACAAACCAGATCAGTTTTTCTTTTGTAACAAACAAACCAGATCAGTATGCATGGTATATTACAATTCAATTAAATTGTCACAATAGTATTAACATTCTCTCCTTTTTATAATTTAGTTTATTTTTCTCATGTCAACAGTTTCATCTATTGATTGTCTTGTAGCACAAATAAATTCAATCAAGAAATAAGATTTATTCGGATTGAATATTGCAGTGATACAAATTATACTAGTTAATATCTTTTACTATTAGATATCGATTTTTGTCATAACTAGAACATTTAATAAAGTCGCTTTTAGTTCTTGTTGGAGCACTTGTCTGAGCATGAATCCACACAATCTGCAACTTGGCCTACATCTGTTCATTCCAAAAACAACGATAATAAACCATCAATTATATAATCTTTAAATAAAATCCATAATAGTAGATATTGTGTTTTGACAACAAGTAAAAAAACAAGTATACATGGTTATCGATTAATACGATATTTTCATATAATAGAAAGAAGAAAAAAATTACTCGGATTTCTGAGGGAAGAAAGAGAAGCACAATGATGAGTAGCACAACCAAGCTTGCAAAAATAATCAATATGATTGATTTCCTTTGTCAAAATCATTTGAGAATGAGGAGGAGAAATATTTGATGTTGGGGGAGCAAGACAAGTAAAAAGACAAGTGAACGGACACAAAAGTAATTTTGGTAACTTTTTTTCAATGGCGCAGCTATCAATACAACCGGGATAACAATTTCTAAAAGAGTGTGTGTCTTGAGCTTGTGTCTGAGCCACAAAGTTCCCCATCACCATCACTATCGTCATTGTAATGAGCATTATGGTCACTCTTGTGCTTCCCATTTTCTTTCTTTTGTTTTCTGTTTGAAAAGATGATTATACAATTTGAGGAATTTGCTTGCTAATCGTGGATACTGTTAACTTCGGCTATTAATTTTTTTTATATAGGGATTTGGAACCTTCTGTATAATAAGATATTGACAAAAAAAGAAAGAATCTTCTATAATAGCTAGCATTTATACGGCCATTAACGTTATGTATTAGGTAAACTACGGGATGGCTTATACTATCGTTAATTTATTTTTTTCGATTTTGGGATTATATTATTCTGTATGTGAGGTACAAGTTTGCATTAACCAAAATATATGCAACCTATTTTCAGATATGCGCAACCGCGCAGATTTTAATCTTCATTCTATTTATATAAATAAATAATTTTTACTTCAAAATGATATATATTATAATTACATATATTTTTATGCATTATACAAATATAAATATGTTATCAACTGTCTTGTTTTTCATCAAATCAATTATTTTAAAATGTAATATGTTTTTGTATCTTATTTTATATATTTTTGTTTGTTGAATAAGTATTTTATTTTAAATTCATCAACATATATAAATTTTGGTAAAATAGAAAATAATTTTCATTACCAAATACATCGTAACATTTCAAAAAATTATAAAGTTTAACAATAATTATACTTATGTCTTCTTTGATTATAGTTAAAAAGTAAGTAACTAAACAATTAGTATTTGTTATTTTCAAAGATTAAAAAGTAAAATGAAAAATGTATTTGCAAAAATATACAAATCAACTATTTAAAGTATAGTATATATTTTTCATATTAATAGTGTATATCATTTAAATGTGACAATTTATTAGATCAATATAATATTTTTAGCCTAAACTAACATTGTATTTAAATTATTTAGCCTAATATACAATTATTGTAAGCCAAATTAATAACCTAATTGATTCCGGTTTATAGGTGTCGATGGTTATATAAGAAGTGATATATTATTAAACCATATTATTAGTAATAAATGAATGATAACTGATTTCTATTGAGGGTATATTTTTTAAAAAAATCACATATGAATCGAGATTGTTATTTCTGTTTACTATACAAAAACATTAATATAAATAATAATTTTTATACACCATTAACGTTATGTATTAAGTAACATTTCTTATTGAAAAAAAGAAAGAATCAAGGTTGTGACATTTCTTATTGATAAAAAAAGAAAGAATCTTCTATAATAGCTAGCATTTATACAGCCATTAACGTTACGTATTAGGTAACTACGGGATGGCTTATACTATCTTTAATTTAATTATTTTTTCGATTATGGGATTATATTATTCTGTATGTGAGGTACAAATTTCCATTAACCAAAATATATGCAACCTATTTTCAGATATGCCTACTTACTTTTACCAAAAAAAAAGATATATCTACTTAAATACATGAATCTACTTTTTTCTTGTTTTGACGTATCATGAATTTGTGTAATAGTGTTTGAAAATGTATGTTTTATCTTTATTTATTTTTATTCTTTCCCATTCGGTGATTATATTCTTCTCTGTTTGTGAGCTAAAGATTTTCATTAACATAAATATGTGCAAGCTGATTAAGATATATATCTACTTAAATGCATGAATCTTTTTTCTTCTGGTTTTGATGTCTCACGCATCTGTATAAATAGTGTTTTCAAAAATATATGTAGTAATTTGTAAGAACAAATAAATTTTCGTTGATGGTCATATATTTTATTATATTTAAATTCAGTCGTTGGTAACCGTCTAACTTTTACTTAAAATATGTGAAGATATTTATACTTTTTTATATTTTCCATATAACCTCTCGTATAATAAATAGTGATTTAGGTGCATGCATTCCATATTATGCCATACATATTTTAAATTAAAACGTGCCACTTGTGCTGTAAATAAATAAATATATATATATAAGTTTAAATCTAAAAATCATCGCGTGTTCTTAAAATTTAGTATACTGCTATTATAATTTATTTTCTTAATTGTTTTAGAACAAAAAAATATCTGCTTATATTAAACCAAATGAAAATTATATCTTTGAGATAACTATACATAGATAAATGAGCTATTTTTAAAATTGACTTAAAACTCAAAGTTAAACACAAAATTAACCTATAATTACAAAATTAACCTATATTTTTTTTTGGAAATTTCATTTTCCTTATTCACTTCCAAAAGTTCTGATTATTCACGAAAATGCCACTAAATTCTTTTTAATGTTTTTTTATTCTCTCAACCTCATCATCTTTGAGTATTTATAAGATTGTCGTTGCCATCAATGCATCAACCACCATGAACAACCAATTTGAAATTCTTAATGCACCTAAAATCGAATGACACTCTTTATTTCTCATTTCTTATGAACTAAAAACAATATCTCTTCTATTTTTTCTCTATATTCATCCAAAAAAATCCAAGATTTCATTCAAATTTTTCTATAGTTAATAGAACCATGCATTCAAATTTACGATTCTTGGTGGATCACTTTAAGTTTCTGGGTGCTTGGAGAAGATTTATGTGTGTTAAAGAATTTATCTCACTGGTTAAAATTATGAAATCAATTTTTCTTTCCAGATATGTTCGTCAGACTTCTTCTAACAGTAGAAGATTTTACACGGAAGTCTTTTGGTCAATGCAGAGATCATTTTTGTAATTGACTTTTAAATGTATTTTCAAGAGATGAATTATCTGGAAGTCGTCCAATTTTCTTTATAAACAAAAAATCTCAAAAATGATCACTAGACGACTTCCCTGTAAATCGTCTAGATACTAACAGAACCCCTAGACTATTTAACTAACTAAAAACTTCATAAAATCAAATTAAACTTAAAAAGTGTTTACCATATACAGAAATAAACGCATATAGATAAAAAATTAATTTTTCAAAAACACATTTAAGCTTTACAAAATCTAACCCTAAAAATACATACAATATTACAACATATGTTTGTCACTACTTTCACTCATCTATGTTGAAAACAATTTAATTTTATTATATCTTAATTTATATCACCTAAAATTGTTTGTAATTACATGATTTTAATTTTTTACTTCTCAAAATATTTTTTACAAAATTTATAAGTTATATTTAAGATCAACTATACCAAACGACTTCTGTGGCTGTTATCTTGACGACTTACAGTATCTCATAAGACTTTCTGGGGTTATATTCGTAAAAATGATTTTTGTTTTTTATTTGGTCACAAGGGACTGACTGTAATTTACAAAAGCTTTTATGTTAGTTTTGCATTTGATTCAAGTTTGGGTATAGTTTTGAATTTAAAATCAAGTTTTAAGTCATATTTGGCAAATTTTCCTAGATAAATATTGATTATTTTACAACTGAATATAATTCGGGTTCATAGTTTATTCACTTATTTGCTTGTAACAAAAGAAAAAAAACATCAAATGCAAAAAAAAAAAAACTTCTCTTGAGATACTTATACTAGATGTCATATAGGCAACTGCTGTATAAATGACATCAAAGTTGTAGGAAGTGACTGCAATGCAAATTATTGGATCTTATTTAAGAGCCAACACTATTCCACTGTAAGTTACTGTTTTGGATCTGAGATTTACATAGATGAGTACATACTCTACAAGAAAAGAAAAAGAAAGAAACCTAACCTACGTTATTTACACACACACTCCGCCATTATTGGAGTGAAGAGAGCTCGATTTCATATATACTTATATAGTAGTGTCTATCAATAATTGTATCATCTATATAATCAGGCTTGGTGTTGTTAAAAAAACATTGACATGGTCTTTAAGCAAAGTAGGTTTGTACTTTATACATTAGTACTTTTATTAAGAATTGAGGGTCACCAAACATTTTTTTATGAGAACTGACTTTCTAAGGGGGCACCAAATTTGGTAGCGGTAGTATTTTTATCTTGTCGATGGATTCCATTGCATACAGTAGACGGAACGAACCAAACCACGTATGCATTATATATTACAATAATATCAAACATCCTCTTTTTATCATTTTTTTCTTTGGTCGATATTTTCATCTATTGATTTACTTGTAACACAAATAATTTCAATGTGGAAATACATATTTAATTGGATCGAGTATTGTAGTTATACAAACTACACTAACTCATATATTTTGATACTTAGACATTGACTTTTTAATCTTAACAACAATATTTTAATAAAGCTTCTTCTAGTTCTTGTCGGAGCACCTGTTTGAACATGAATCCACACAGTCTATAACTTTGTCTACATCTGCTCATTCCACAATCAACAAGAAACCATCAATAAAAAATATTCAATCAAGATCTGTAATAGCAGATATTATGTGTTTTACATCTACGTATATAAATAACGCTTTTAAAAGAAAAAACTTACTGGGATTTTGGAGATAAGAAAGAGCAAGACAATGATGAGTAGCACAACCAAGTTTACAGAAATAATCAGTATGATCGATTTCGTTTGCCAAAATCATTTGTGACGTAGGAGAAGGAGTATTTGATGTTGGAGGAGGAAGACAAGTCATAAAACAAGTGAATGGACACATCAAACCAGTTGGAAACTTCTTCTCAATGGCACAACTCACAATACAACCTGGAAAACAACTTTTAAAAGGATAAGTTTGAGCTTCTGTCTGAACCACAAAGTTCACCATTATCATCACTATCATCAGTGTAATGAACATTATGGTCACTCTTTTGCTTCCCATTTTCTTTTTCTTTCTTTTTCTTTTGATTTGAAGAGATGATTTAAAGTTAGAGATCACTTTCTTGTTAACCGTGGATTTTGTTATCTTGTTAGTGTTTGTTTATATAGGGATTGTGGAACCTTTTGTATAAGTTGTTAACAAAAAAATAAAGAAAGATCTTCTGTAATAGTTAACATGTCTACAGTCAACAATGTAACGATTAAAAGGTGTATAATTATGGAATGACTAATTAATACAAAATATTTTTATTGATTTTATGTGTTTTCCGGTTGGTGATCATATTTTTTGTTTAAGAGGTAAAAGTTTGCATTAACATAAATATGTGAAAGCTGTTTTCAGATGTATATATTTAAATACATGAATCTACTTCTTTTTCTTTTTTCTCATGAATATGTGTCATAGACATACATACAATTTTTAAATGATTGAAATGTAACTATATTCTTATAAATTACAATTATTTAACCAATAGTGTTTAAGATAAAAAAATATTTATAAAATCAATATTTTTTAATTAATATTAACACTATAATATGTATAATGTGCATTGAAAGTCTAAAATGACATTTTTGTATAACAAAAAAAACTCTTCCTGAAACATAGGGAATAGTATACTTTGGCCGACAACACTGATACATACGAGGCCGATGAACTTATGATGTATGAGGTAGTATTTTTAAAGGAGAAGAATGTTCTACCTGAAAAATACGAAACAAATTCCGGAGGAGAAAACATATGTTATCTTGATAATGGAGCAAACAACCATATGATTGGAGACCGAAGATATTTTTCAAGAATCAATAATATCATCAACGGGAAAGTAAGGTTTGGGGATGATTCGAGAATAGATATTAAAAACAAAGGAATAATATCTTTCATGGATATGAATGGAGAAACGAGGAAGATAACATATGTTTATTTCATTCTGGACTTAAGAAGCAATATTATAAGCTTAGGTCAAGCTACTCAGACTGGTTGTGAGATAAGACTAAGAGGAGAAGAGTTAACGATGCATGATCAACATGGAAAGTTACTTGTAAAAGCAAAGCGATCAAAGAACAGATTGTCCAAAGTGGACATGAGATAAGGAGCAATGCACGTCTGTATTTGTCCTCAACAACGGAGTCAAAACGCTGGCATGCTCATTTAGGTCATATAAACTTTGAGTCTTCGAAGGGAATGATACATGAGGAACTTGTACTTGGCGTCCCAATTATAAACGTCGAAAAGGAAGTGTGTGGCTCCTGCTTACTTGGCAATCAAGTAAGACATTCATTCCCTAAAGCTACCACATATCGAGCAAGTGAGATACTAGAGCTACTTCATGGAGACTTATGTGAACCCATAACAGCGAGAAAACCTGCTGGCTATAGGTATTTTGTGGTTATAGATGACAACACCAGGTACATGTGGACAATGTTTCTAAAAAAGAAAAGTGAAGCATTAAGTAACTTTAAAAAGCTCAAGGAGGTGGTAGAGAAGGAAATGGGAAAGAAGATAGGAACCTTCAGAACCGACAGAGGAGGAGAGTTTGTATCTGAGGAGTTCAATACTTTCCACGATGGATTTGGCATCAAGGGGCATCTAACAGCACCATACACACCGCAGCAGAACGGAGTTGTGGAGCGTACGTAGAAACAGAACCATGATGGAGATGGCGAGAAGCATTCTAAAGCACATGCATATGCCGAACTATCATTGGGGAGAAGCCATACAACACTCAACATACCTTCTTAATTGTGTAGCCACTCGATTAATAAAGAAGAAGACACCATACGAAGGGTTCCAAAGTAAGAAACCAAAGATTGAACATTTGCGAGTATTTGGCTGCATAGCATACGCAAGAGTGGAAGTAAAGCTCTAAAAGAAACTTGACGATCGAGCACGCATACTAGTACACCTAGGAATGGAGCTGGGCTCAAAATATTATTGTTTTCTTGATCCACAAACTCGCAAAATAGTGGTCAGTAGAGATGTTTTCTTTGATGAGACAAGAGGGTGGAATTTGAGTACAAATAATAGAGAAGACCAGAGAATCATGGGATCGATGATCACATCAATAAAGAATAACATCTGCGCCTGCAACAAAGCACCAATGAAGGATCTATGACACAACCACTTGAAAACAATGGTGTCGATGATAATCAAGAAGAGACGATAAAAAAAAACACAAATAATAAGAAGGTCAGAGAGACATCATACAAGACCAAAATATCTCAACGACTACATATTACTTGCTGAAGAACTCAGTGAAGAAATGCTTCTGTTTTTAGACAATGAGCCACAAAACTTTGATGAAGCCAAGGACTCAAGAGAATGGAGACGAGCGTGTGAAGAGATACACTCCATCGAGAAGAAGAATATGTGGGTCTTAGTTGATTTGTCATACGGAGCTAAGCCAATTGGTCTAAAGTGAGTTTTCAAGATCTAATGTAACTTAGACGGAAGCATTAACAAGTATAAATCAAGGTTAGTTGCTAAAGGATACGTGCAACATCATGGAATTGATTTTGATAAAGTCTTCGCCCCAGTAGCACGCCTTGAGACAGTAAGGCTTCTTGCTAATCTAGCAGAAACAAATGGGTGGGAAGTACAGCATCTGGATGTTAAAACAGCTTTCTTGCATGGAGAGCTAAAAGAATCTGTCTACGTTATGCAACCTGAGGGCTACGAGAAGAAATGAGAAGAAAAAAAAGTGTATAAACTTAATAAGGCGCTATATGGATTGAGACAAGCACCACGAGCCTAGAATAATAAACTCAACCAGATTCTTTGTGAACTTCAGTTCAAAAAGTGCTCCAAGGAACCTTCAGTCTATCATAAGACAGTAAACGGCGAGCTGCTAGTAGTTGCAGTCTACGTAGATGACCTGTTCGTGACCGGTACCAGTGTTGAGATTATCAAAGAATTCAAGAAGAACATGGAAACCAAGTTCGATATGAGCGATCTAGGTAAGCTTACTTACTATCTTGGTATATAATTTTGTCAACATGAGAACGGAATCACGCTGGTACAGAGAAGCTATGCATCGAAAATAGTAGAAGAAGATGGAATGGATAAGTGTAATCCTGTCCAAACTCCGATGGAACTCGGCTTAAAGTTGTCCAAAGCAGAACACGAAAGAGAGATCAATGCAACGAGGTTCAGAAGAAACGTAAAGTGTCTACGTTACCTTCTTACTACAAGACCTGATCTGTCTTTCAGTGTGGGAGTTCTATCACGCTATATGCAGAGTCTGAGAGAGTCACATGGTGCTGCGATGAAGCAAATTTTAAGATACTTGCGTGGAAGTCTTTCTTATGGTCTAACGTTCGAGCGATCGACAATGAAGGTACCAAGACTTATAGGTTATAGCGACAACAGTTTTGTGTCTGATCCAGATGATGGAGAAACACGACAGGCCATATCTTCTACCTTGGAGAAAGTCCGATCACGTGGTGTTCACAAAAACAGGAGACAGTCGCATTGTCTTCCTGTGAGGCTGAATACATGGCATGAACAGAGGCTACAATGCAAGTTATTTGGTTACAAGATATACTATACGAGATCACTGGTCAACCATGTGAAAGAGTGACCATTCGAATTGATAACCAATCCGAAATTGCATTGACGAGAAACCCGGTCTTCCATGGTAGGAGTAAACATCTACACAAGAGATATCATTTTATATGAGAGTGTGTAGAAAATGGACAGGTACGATCGTACGAGTCAAGCATGTACCTAGAGAGAAACAAAAGGCCGGCATCTTAACAAAGGCATTAGGGAGGATAAAATTCAAGGAGATGAGATACTTCATTGGCATGAAAGACTTGGCAATAGAGAGCTTCAAGTTTAAAACGGAGAATGATGGATTAAGCTTGAAGTAACTTGGGGTACAAGTTACATAATTCTAATGTGTCGTGGCTATCAAAAAGGATTACGAAATATCTTACTGTGTCATTTCTAATGAGTTAGGAAGTTTAGAATTATATATAAGGAGATGTCATTGTTATGACATAATTTAAGAATTTATGAGTTTAAGATACATGAGGTTTTGAGATAATTTCCTCAAGAAATTAATAAGAAGTGTTCTTATTTTGTGAGTTCATACATTCATGATACAAACGAGGCCTTTTTTTTGGCATCAAAGAAGAGCTTTATTAAGTAACTAAAGGTTCACATAAGCTAGCTTCATGAGCCAGCCATGGAGGAGCCTTATCTCCCAAATAACAAAAGTTTGGAGCTCGTTATCGTCCTGCCTTGGAGAGACAGTCCACACGGCCATTATTTAAACGACTAATAAAGTTAACCGAGATAGAAGAGAACTCCGAGCATAAGAAATTGATCTCATCAAGTTCAGGGCCAAGAGCAGGCCACTCATGCGGCTTGTTGATGAGTCGTACAAGTTGCTGGCAATCTGATTCAAAAATCACTTCGCAAGCACCTATCTTCCTCGTCTCTTTCAGTGCCCAGCTTAAAGATTCAGCTTCAGCATGGAGTGGCGAAGCTACCTTGTCATAGTTCTTAACGCCAAGTAACCTCACTCGTCGGTCTTCGAAGAGGATAAAGCCGAGCCCTGTTCCTTCGTTTTTTCTTCTTCCAAGAGGCGTCTACCTGGCATATCCATTTGCAGTCAGTATCGCGATGCTCGAGGGCTTGTCTTGTGTCTTCCGCCAGTGTGCCTTCTTCTGCATTGTTCTCGACAATCTGTGCTATGTGCCACGCTTCCGCTTCGCTACTAGCTAGGTGGAGCGTGTCAAGTGGCGATACATCCTTTGCGTTATACAAACGAGACTTGATGTCTATATATGTACTATTGTCATACAAAAGAGACTTGATTTCTGTACATGTACTATTGTCTATGAAATAAATGCTTTCACTGATTGTCATGGATTCTACTGCATTTAAATTCAGTCGATTATAGAGTAACAACCCGATAATAACACAACAAACATAGTTCCTGAAATATACATATATCCATCTAGCTAATTTTATTATAGAACAATATCAAGATATATTTTGTTACCACTTTTCATAAAACCTCGTAAAATGAATCTTTATAATATTATTTGAAAATTCAGTTTCCTATGTATTTCATTCACGTTGATTCTTTTAGTGATTAATTACATTGATAGCTTTAATAAATAAAATTTATTATTAAACTATTATTATTAATATTTTTAGTTAAGTTTTGATATTTATTTCCAAATCATCTTTTTATCAAAAAGAAATATCTTTAATAAATATATAACACTTTTAAAACAAGTAATTTAATATCTGTAATATTATTTGAAAAATCACTTTTCTACGTGTCGCATTTACGTTGATTCTTATAATTGTTAATTACAGTGATAATCTTAACGAATAAAGACTATTATTGAAATATCATTATTAATATCTTAATTAACTTTTTGATATTTTGTTTCCAAATAAATTTTTTATCAAAAAGGAAATATCTTTAATAAAGATATATAACATTTTTAAAACATGTAATTTAATAAAAACGAATTATCTTTTATGTAACTCAAAAAGGGAATTTATTATAAAATATATTTGTATAAATCAAAAAGTAAATTAATATAATATACATTATCTTTAATATGATTTTAATATATATATATATATTTAAAGCTATAGTTTAATAAATAATTTATAAATATTTCAAAAAGGAAATATATTGAATTTATATATATATAACGGTTTCTTTTATATTTATAACATGTTTTGAATTCCCATTAAAATCTCAAATTCACAAAAAAATATAAATCATTTTTCTAAATCATGGTTGTTAAATCAGTTTTCTTATGAAATTATAATTTCCAATATCTCATTAATAAATAAATACATCAAATTAGTTAGAAATATCTTTTAAGATATTTAAACATTTTTTTCTTATTTAGAAATTTGGTCACGTTAGTTAGGAACATTTTATAGTTTTAAAAGTTCTTATTTGTAATTTTTTACTTTACGTAAACATCATAATTACTAGTATTTAATTTAATTTTTAATCACTTTTAATTTCTAAATAAATAAAGTTTTTTTATAATTAAAATTTTTCAGCTTAACAATATACAGATGTTCATATCTTTATATAAATAAATAACTAAATCTATGATGTTTGTTCCATCAATATAAATATTTCAACGTATAAGAATCTATTTATTCACGAAAATTATGTTTTTTGTCTGTAAAAACACACACCCATTATTTTTGGTATAGAAATTCATTTATCTTTGAACACATGAAAGATCAAAGTGAATATCATAAAGTAAACTATATAATGAAAGAAATTTTCAAATAACTTAGTTAATTAAATTGTAATGACCCTAACAAATGCGGTTGTTACATAAATATTTTATAAATTGTATAAATGATTTGTGATAATTAAACAAAAAAAAAATTACAATTGAAATAACCATACAAACAATAAAAAATTAACTGTGCCAGATAAAGTCAAACTAATATTTTAGAATTAAATATCATAACAAAATTAAATAGTCTGCAAAATAAATTATATTCAAACATCACAATTCAATAATTCATAAATAACATGCTTAACTAAAATAATATAAAATATAAAACTAAACTTGAAAAATATAAAAAATAAAATAAACAAAAACAAATTAATAAATACTACAATTTAAGTTTTAAGGGGGGGTGTATTCAGCTAAGAGTTTTAAGTGATTTGTATTAAAATGACAAATCCACTGTTATTCAAACGTGAATTTTAAAAAACACTTTAAAATCCAGTGTTATTGAACTTGACATTTTATAAAACACTCTGAAATCTACTGTTATTAAACAAAATTTAAGATGAAGATTTTAGAGTACTTTAAGTGTTTCTAAAGTGTTTGAGGGGAGTTCCTTAGTTATAAAAATAAAAATCCAAATTCCACTATTTTAGATGGGATTTAAGAATGTTTTAACAAAATCACACCAAATTCTCTTATTCTCCTGCAATCATCTCAAAACTCGTTAAAAATCAAATCAATTCAAATTTCAGATTCAATACACATGTGAAGTAAATGCGGACGAGTCACCTAGTAACAATTAATGTGCATGCATTCCATATTATGAAATACAAATTTTAAAATGCAACTTGTAACTTGTGCTAAAAATAAATAAATATATCTAATCGAATATTGAGATGTAAAATCATCAAACCTTATTAAAATTTAGTATATTGACATTATAACTTTTTTGGTTAAATTTCTTCCCAAAAAATAAAATATATGTTATAGACCAGGGTTCAAGGCCGTTTTGAGCATAGTGAGAAAATAAAACATGTATGGTTCATTTGATTCCTAAATTGATTAATGTATATATATCTATATAATTAACTTCTAATTCGTTCAGCCTCCGTAAATTTTAGGACTACCAAATGTATGAGACCACTACAAATAGATAACTATAGATAATTTTGCAGCTAAATATATTTTGTGTTAACAATTTTATTCACTTATTTGTTTGTAACAAAATAAAAAAACACCAAACCAAGAAATAATTATTCAATTGATTTTTTTAAAGGAAAATTTGTTTGACTTTAATATAGCATAAATAAAAATGAATAACTCGTCATCATTAAAAATGATAATAATTGATTTCGCTTCACTTCTCCTAAGAGCACTTGTCTGAACATGAATCCACACAGTTCGCAACGTTCTTCACATCTATCCTCAACACAACAACAGAACAACCCATAAATACAAAAAAAGTTTCTTGATATACTTATACTACTGTGGCTAAAAATAGATATTCTTAAAAAAAGAGTCAAATTCCTACAATGATAAAAAAGAGTAGTAAAAGTGATACAAATTATTGGATCTTATATTAGCATTAATATACTTTTCACAAATGAAAAACGCTTTATCTATTTCTATAATCTAAGAATCCCTTAAAATTGAAACTCACATTAATCAAAGTAATCTACAGCCGCAGTCATGTGAAATTTGTATCTAGCAAAGCGAATATGCATGCAATTATCACTAAACATATAACCATGCGAGATTTACCAGTAGAAATGGTTCTTAAAATTAACACATACACACACATGATTTGATTTTACTTTTCGAACCGAGATGAAGAAAAAAAAATTACTCGGATTTTGGAAAGAAGAAAGAGGCACACAATGATGAGTAGCACAACCGAGTTTGCAGAAGTATTCAGTATTATCGATTTTTTTTGTTAGAACAGTATCAGAAGAAAAAGAAGGAGAAGGAGAAGGAGAAGGAGAAGGAGATGGCAAAGTAGGAACAAGACATGTCATGAGACATGTGAATGGACACAAACCAGATTTTGGAAATGTAGTATGAGATTTACACACCACAAGACAATCTGAGTAACAAACACTAAAATGACTAGGTTGAGCATTTGTCTTATCCAGAAGGCTTGCCATTATCATCACTATAACCATCAACATTGCCATCGTTTTGCTTTCCATTTGTTTTTATTGCAAGGTTGATCAAGTTATTTTTATTGCGAAAATTGTTTGTGTTAGTGTTGTTTATTTATAATAAATTGAGGTGTTAGTTGTCATAGTGAACGACGAATCATGGTAGACTATCGTATGGTGGTGATACGATACTTAATGGATAATTATTTTCTTCTGTGTATTTCTGATCCGGAGGTTATAGTTCTGTTTTTGTTAATATGTTGAGTGTATACTAATAGATAATTATATTTTCAGTGTATTTTGGATTCAGAGATTTTACGCAATCTGAGATTATATTTTCAGTGTATTTTGGATTCAAACAAAGGACAAGAAGTGTGGTCGTCCGGATTCAACGTCTTGTTCTCTGTATCTTGATAATTAGAAACATCGAATTTATATACTTTATATTAAAGTTTAAAATAATAAAAATATATTGAAATTTAGATATATTTTAAGGCTAATTGGCGTAATAGCCATATTTTGGTGATAAATTAGAAAAGTAGACATGATTTTGACATAATTTAGTTTCTGTCTTTTTGGTTCTCTTTCACCTGGTTATATCCCTCTAGGCAACAAGTTACCGGTTTCAACACATAAAGCAAACAACATGGTGAATTTCTATCCCATAATAATAATGACATAATTCAGGAAGTACGTCACAAAACTTTATTCAAAATCAAAAGAAAAAAATGTAGAAAAAGGAGTAGATAACAATTGTAAGTGTAAAAAACAGCGTTAAATAAACGGAGAAACCAAAATTGTAGTTCCATACTATGTATATTAGATAGAATAGTATAAATACAAATGTAGTTCCAATTATAAGAGCAGCTACATAATATAGCGACAATTGAATAGCAAAATGAATTGAGGCATGTTAATGCAGTAGTCTTCGTTAATTACATGAAAATATAAACCCTAATCTAATATTAACCCTAATATTCTATAAACTAAATCCGAATTTTCAAATTCGAGTAAGATGTATTACCATTCTACATGAGACATGGAATATAAAATGCGAAAATGTAGTTAAAATCCATATATCATCTTAACATATTTGTCAAATATTGTTATGTCTATGGTTTTATGGAAGGTGGTAATGCTTGCCCTAATGTTAACCCCAATCGTACATAAACTAAATCCTATCAACTAATCACTAAACCCTACACGGAAATATAAACCCTAATCTAAGATTAACCCCAATCTTCATAAACTAAACCCTAGCCACTAATATCTAAACCCTATAGGGAATTATAAACCCTTATCTAAATTCTTAGTTTTGATCAATATGCATAAACTAAGATTCATATAAATGATACAACAATAAAACATAACTTATGCTTAGGCACTGTAAACCATATTTCTATTCTATTTTCTGCGAATATAATAGAATATAATACAACAAATAGTAAATATCATATATTCTATTTCACATGAATGGTCTTTCCATTTTACGTACACACGATCGATTAGTTATATACATATTGCATCATTACATATAAATGAGAATATATTTAACAGATGGTTCAAATCTAGTTTCGAACAATCTAATTGGCAACCTAAATCTTCCATTTGTAACCTGAGAAACAAAACCAAAAGATAAAGGTGTTAGGATCCATATAACAAAGTAAATATAAAATAAATTATATAGTATAACAATCATTTGGAATGGAAACCATGTAAGATGTAACAATATGCATAACTCAAGATTTTAAACCACACATGGAATATATGAAACCCTATCAACTAATCACGAAGTCCTGCACGAAAATATGACACTTAATCCAATGTCAACCTCAATCTTGCAATGACGAACTCAATATTCCAGAAAATAACTTCTCTCTAATCATCACTAAACCCTACACGGAAATATAAACCCTAATACAAGTATAAAAATACGTAAATATTAAATACAAGTATGAATTCAGAAGTTAAATGAGGTGATATTAAACGTTCGAATCTATTTCATTCCAAGTCAAATGGAATATATATTTCTATATTTTATTCTATTCCAAGTCAAATGGAATATACCTAAATAAAAATAAAATTTAAGAAAGACTACGAACAACCAGAAAACCACAACCGAGTATAAATCAGATCTGATATTCACCATCGACGATGTTGTAGATTTAACATTTATGATACCCTAGTTCCGAGTATAACCAAAATAGAAAAGAAAATAACAGCAGTGAAGACAATCGGGCGGAAAATATGAGAACTTACCGTAGTTGAACAGATCCAACAAGAATCGAGTGTGGGAAGTGGAATAAACACGACATATTGATAGGCGTCGCTGCAATTTTCTCGCCGGCGAGGAGCGTCTGATTTCCGAAGCAAAGAGAAACAAAAGGAAGATGTGAAAGAAAATAAGCCACAATCTAACTTTTACAGATAATATTAAAGATTTTAATTATTTTTTGGTTGCAGGTTTCACCGGTTGACAGAAGGGGCAAAACAGTATTAATATAGAAAAATAACGCCGTATATAGGACTGTTAGGAAAACTGGCTAGTCTGTGAATTATACATTTTTGTGTGGTTATACAGCCTAATTTCCCTATATTTTATATGTATATTTTTTACTATAAAGATACAACACTTTGACCGTATTCAACACACCTTTTTCATTTTTGCGGGCATCACCGGCGGTTCCGACCGCCGGTTTCTTTTCTGTTTTTTAATTTTCCTTTCACAACAAACCAATGAATTGTTTGATTCTACTATCCACGATGGGATTCATCTTCAATCGATGCTTTTATTCACCCATTCAAAGACATTATTCTTTTCGTTTACCCCAATCACCGCCTCTTGTGTTGGTAATTGACATGGGTTTGATTTTCCTTTGTTCATTTCTGGAATCATGGGACAGAGTTTCGAAGCGATCTCGTCGAAGGGAAGATTTGATTTTCTCCATTACGGAGCGTCTTCTTCCGGCAAATCAAGTTGGATATGTCAGTGTATTTCCGGCCAATCTCCGTGGTTTCGTCGGCGCTTTACCCGAGCACTTGTTGCACGATGTTTATTTTCCTTTTCTAGTTATTCTTGGAGAGACGCATTCATTTCTTAAGGCACCTTAGCCTGGAGACTATGACATTGTTTCCATCGTGCATCACTCACCGTCAAAATCCAATTTTAGAGTACAGAGAAGAACTTGTGTGCATGAGAAAACTAAGTTTTTTTTTTGTAAAAAAAAAAAGTTAAACCCGGACCACTAATGGAACCAAGTCTAATTCCCGAGTGGAAAGTGTAACCCACGGATAGATCCTCTTCCGGGTATTCAAATGAATCCTAAACAATGGACTCATATCCGTGTGGCCACTTAAATGTGTTTGCAGCTGCGGGGATTCAAACCCGAAAGTATTGGAAATCTCCGGTTTCTCATCTAGTTTTGGAGTATTAGGTTCGGCATTGTCTCGTTATTAGTCTGTTTTACTGCTCGGGATGTGTTGTTGTTTGCCACGGCCTTGTTGTTGTCCTTAGTTTTTTCTGGTGTTGTGTTATTGTTTTTCATTTTCTGCTACTTGTCATCTCTTGTAATTTCTGTCAAAAACAAAAATTGATATAATATTTAACATTTTACCAAAAAAAAAAAAATTATTGGAAATCTCACCCTCAACCCGAAATCCGCCCTACTACTAGCCCACCTATAAGTGGTTGAGGAAACTAAGTTTGCAGAGAGAAATCAACGCTTTTTACAAATGGTCTTGTCAATGGTTTCGATTGACATCCATCAGAGAATATTTGTACGTATGGGTGGATGGGATAAACAGAAGACTAAATCATCAGTCTACCGAAGTTACAAAAGGTGTAGTATGGAGTCTATTTTAATACAAAGGGCACGGTGGTACCGTGTTAATTTTTCAAAGCATGCTCTGGATACAATGGGTTTTTACTGTATGATATGGAAAAGTAAAATGCTAAAGTGGCATGCCTATTATATCAGAGAAAGACAGAATTCCGGAGAAGGAAAATAACAGATCACATATTCTGTTAGCGTGTAAGGCTTACTACAAAAGAAAGCAACATCAATCTTCACTTCTACAAATAATTTGTTTTCAGCATATGTCGCATATTTCTGCGTATATAATAAATTGTATCTTATTGCTTTGTATACGATTATGTAACTATGTTTGTACTCCGGTATATCAATAAAATCGAATTATACGTTAAAAAAAAAGATACAACACTTTTTGTTCAATGGTCCATTACAATGTTGAATCGGCCCAGGGCCGGCCCAGAGGGGAAGCCACCCAAGCCATCGATTAGGGCATCCAATTTAAAGGGGCATATCTATTTATATAAAGTTGGGTTTCCTTCCCTCATGTGATGCCACCTAGGATTACAGGCTGGAAACTCGCTCTCTCTGTGGTCGACACGTGACATCTTTAATGAAACTCATCGTTTCATTAAGTATCATATATTTCGTGTACTGGGCTTTTTATTTCTGTTGTGTGTTTGGGCTGCTAAAACTGATGTAAAGAAACCCTAAACTTCTCGCGATCTCTCCTTCATCGTGAGGTGACTTCTCATCTTCGTCTGTATCATCTCAACATCGAAACGTTCCCGATTCCTCATGTTTAATTTCTATCAAATCAATCAATCACGATGTAGCTTTTAATGCTTGCTTTGATTCGGAGTTGGTGTATCTGCGAGTATAAATAGATCAACATTCTTCCTCTTACAATCATCTTCCAAGCCGTGTATCTACACCTATAAAAAAAGGTAAGACACTGTTCCTTGAGAATCATCCAAGCTCATTACTTTTGCTATTTTTCTCGAAGTATTTTTGGGACTTTGCTCTTCTGTTTTTATTTATTGGAGTTCTACTGGTGATTAACCTGTTTTTTCTTTATGTGAAAAAGATCCCACTCAGTTCTGTGCATATAGACGATTTCTTGATTTCCAAATTATTATCTATTTTTTTTGCTCCTCGCTTTTCTGCCGATGGATGGATCTACTACTACTTAAGTTGTTTGTGTTCAAACTGTAGGCGAAGCCCCCAAAAAGTTGGGTTGGAGAGAAGCCACTTCTATCTGTTTCAAATTTTCCAGGTACTTTGTGTTTGCTAATCAATTAGGAATCCAATCAATTAAGAGTGCAAACAATTAAAGAGTCTGTAATAGAGTTAATTACTTATCCTTGGGCTTCATCATCACTAGAAGCTAATTACTTAGATGAAGAAACTCAAGTCTTTTGATTTTATGTGAGACATGCTTAATACTGACAATGTAATCGAAATTGCTCGAAATTGCTAAAGTTCTCATTTTGATGTAGAATATGTAGAGAACAGTCTATTAGCTCAAAATTGGAGCTTTATGTAAAGTTCTCATCTTAAAGTATGGTTTTAAACCTTTGCACCGGTTGCAAAGGTCACCACCATTCGTACACTTCTCAAAATCATTGCTGTTAAGAAATGGGAAGTACATCATCTGTAAACCCCTTCTTACTGATAACTTCCTGACAATAATGAATCTCTATCAATAACATTTTTTTCTCTTTGTTTCTCTTTTTTTCAGCCATATGTTTTGCTACAAGAAGGATAATTCTCGGAGAGACCTAAGCCGTGAAAAACACTGACTTCGATAAAGTTTGGAAATGTGGCAGATTTGCCACCATTTACAACCCTGTGGGGATACCATAAGGTTTCCATTGCCTTGGTCATGGTTGCAGAATCCTTCGGTTGGTAACAGAGCTAACGGGTTTACTTCCACCCTGAAGAGACTTACATGCCTTCATCTGTGCTATGTTTTTTTTAAAACAGAGCTTCTTGATCTTCGTTTCTGTAGAAGAACCTCACATTTTATTCCTATCAACATCTCTTAGGAATAAAGGTTTGCTAATTAAGATATTCATATCAGAATCATCTTTTTAGCTTATTGACTGAAAAGTATTTTCCAATAAAAGTTTCTTTCTAATTCTACCACTGCTAAATAGAAACGGTTCAGTTGTGCCAAAATAACCTTTCATATTTTGGAAGCAAAAAAAACTTTCAAAGACAGAAAAGAAACAACGTTTTGTATAGCATATTATGTTTTTGGTACTAAGGAAAGTTTTTTTCAAACAGTTGTACAATAAACAAAAATCAAAATCAAAAACAGCAAAAAAAATCTCACACAAAAATAAATATTAGCTTTATGGGTTTTGCGTAGTTGAAGAGAAAATATATGTGAAAGAGCATACCAATCGAAAAATATATAGGTTAGTAACTTTTACTTTAAGATCAACTTATATTTTAAAATTCTGTGAAGAAACATTCAATCTATTAGAAATATGATAATGACTTTGATGTTATATTTTGAGATTTCTTTTATTGCATAGAAACAATAAGAGATATACTCTAGGATAGCTCTAAAAGATTTTTTTCACAAATATAGTATTTGAGAATTAAAATGTCCAAAATGTTTTATTAAAGATTAATATACACTTATATCCACATGGTTAACTAATGCAAGTTTCAAAAAACATTTTCAAATTTCAAAAAGAAAAATTAGTAATAAAAAATTGAAAAAGTTCGGAATTTTTTTCATAAAAAGTTGAATTTGAAAACATAAATTTGAAGTTATAAAAATATATTTTATTTATTTATTTGTATATATCAAAGATATAAGATTTTTTATTTATTTGTATATATGTAAGATGTAAGAGTTCTTTTGTCTCTAAAATAATTTTTTTTGGTCATTTTTCAATATTTTTGTGACAAAAATTTAAAAATGTCTATTTAGGAGAATTGACCAAACCAAAATATAGACAGTACCGGGTCTGAGCACATACGTGTGATGCATTCGAATGGGTCCATATTTTTGTGAGACCCACAGTATAAAAAAGAACTTTTATAAAATAAATATTTTCGCATATTTAATTTGAAATAAAATTACAAAATATATAAAACTAAAAAACTTCATATAAGTAAGCTAATTAAACTATATAACATACACATGTTTTAGAAATTATTTTTGTTAGTTATTTGCTTTTTATAAAATGCATAATTATTGTAATAAATAAATTTTTGCATAACTTATTTAATATATTTTGCTGATATTGAAATTATTATTTGTAATTGTGTATAGGGCCTGGAAAACTTAGGACCGGTACTGAATATATGAGATGATTTTTAAGACCTATTGTTATGATCGTTATAGCGTATACCACTGTCACATCACTACATTTTTTGACTAATCCATTGTCACATTACGGTTGAGGTTCACTGATTTAATAAACGTCAAAAGGCCAAATTATAAAATTTAAGACTGGTAAAAACATTTAAAATATTGTAGGTAAATACTTGACTGTCGATTAAAAGCTATCAGCTGATCTTAAAATAACAAAAAGTTAAACTATTTGCAGTTTAACAGTTTCTTCTATTGAAATCCAAATAAACAAAACAAAAGAATAATTAGATCATAACTTATAAGATTTAGTTACCTATTTATTCAGTTTACTCACCATCTTATTAGTATTCTATAATATTAATAAAAAAAAAAAATTAGAAAATTCAAAATTTTGTTGTGCCCTAATCACTTCAAAAATAAATTTTATTTCTCTAATGTTTTAGATTTTAAATAAACAGTTCAAGTGTATGAACAAAAAAAAAAGCAGTCTAACTGTATTTATAACAATTTGTCCTGCGGATTTTGGTTGGCTTTAGAGAACATGACCCTAACCCTTTTCATGTGAGTTTTCACTAATTTTCTAGATAGGTTATTGGTGCGTTTGGTGTTCTTTAAATCCAATACATCATTTTTAACAACCATCTCGCAGGATAAATTGTCACAAATTGATCTGAAACAAAGATTTAAGATAATTTTGGTTCATGGTTTTACATTTTCAATATATACAAAATATAAAATAATCAATGATTTGATTATAAAACTTAACCACAACAATAAAAACTCGAATCTACTAACTATATATAAAAAAATTGAGCAAACACTAAAGAAAATATATACCATTTAAAATCATGAAAATCATGTCATGCTAATAAAACCTTATAATCTCTAATAAGACCAATAAAAAATTAATTAGATATAGGCAAAGATGATATAACAAAATGTATTCTCATAAAAAAAATCTTAACAAAAAAATATAATAATTAAAATAGTATAATGTCATAAAATATATTGAACACTAATTTTTTTTTAAAAACAAGTTACAAAAATAAGCAAACATAAAATGAATATAATATCCCGCCCGTAGGGCGGGTTTAGCCTAGTTTTCTATAAATTTTTGTTACTATATAGATAAAAATAATTTTATAAGATTTTTTAATTGAAACTATACTTATTGGACATTTTTACTTATGATATTTTGAAGGCACAATTCAAATACTGAAAAATTCTTTAAAATGATATTCATTCGAACATAAATAGTGGTATTTTACTTATGGAATTAATATTCTACAAGAATCAATGTCACAATAGATTAGAAAACCTACTATAATATTTTTTTGTTAAAGAATGAATGTTATATGACAATATAAATTATTTAGTACTTATGATATTTTGAAGGCATTTTTACTTATGATATTTTGAAGGCATAATTCAAATACTGAAAATTTCTTTAAAATGATATTCATTCGAACATAATTAGTGGTATTTTATTTATGGAATTATTATTCTACAAGAATCAATGTCAAAATAGATTAGATCGCCTACTATAATATTTGTTTTTTAAAGAATGATTGTTATATGAAAAATATAAATTATTTAGTGTGCATTTTAGAATATAAGAATATCGATCATCACATATAAAAAAAATTAAAAGGTAAAAATAGTTATTAGTAGTATAACATGTTATTTAAGAGATTACCTAAATTGATTTTGTTATCGATCAAAACTGTTATAAGAATTGACTATATTTATTTAATGAATGCTTTTACATGAAAAAATGCAAAAAAGTATATTTTAATGTTTTATATTTACTGTTTTAGTTCAAAATTTTAAATTACTTTTATATTAGTTTTTTTATAATTTCAATACAAAATATTAAAAGACATAGTTTTAAAATTGGATTAGGGCATTGTTAAACGTTAGACCGGCACTGAATCGGCCCTAACCAAAATCCGACTAATTTAATTTGAGGTGAGCAGGAATCGCTATTAGGAGATGCAGGTAACATACTTACAAGATATATACATGATTTACAGTGTTTAGTCTTACGAAATGAATAGTCTCTTGGGAGATGCACGGGTTCCATTTCGTCAATTGGTGACACAGATAAAGTAATCATAAGCTTTTTTCTCTTAATGCAAATAATTAACGATAATAATTATTCCCGGGCAAGCTATGTAGTAATTCGTTATCTATATTGCAAGTTTGCAACACAATTAGATGGAAACGTGAAACACATTGGACAATCTACAAAACTATTATTAAACATCCTTTTCTTTATTATTTTAGACTCTCTTTTTCGTATCAACGTTTTTTCTTTATTATCAACGTTTTCTTTTTGTCGATTTACTTGCTTGTAACACAAGATATATCAAATCAAGAAACAGCTATCATTTGGATTCGCACATTTAATCGATAAAACGGCCACAGATTCACATGTTTTTATTTAAACATTGATTTTCATGGAAGTTTAAAACAATAACAAACTAATTTATGTTTTAGTTCTTGTGGGAGCACATATCTGAGCATGAATTCACACATACTGAAACCTTCTCTGCGTGATCTGTCCATACCAAAAGAAAAAACTCATAAAAAAATTAAGATTCCAAACATTTAGGACAACATCTAATTAATATCCTTAGACGATCCACATGATTAAACTGTACATGAAACTATATACACGAGAACTGAAAACTTACCTTTATCATGGATCGAGGAGGATGAAGCACAACGATCGGTAGCACATCCGAGTTTACAAAAAAAATCAGTCTGGTCAATTTCATTTAGATTGGTCTCAGACGGTGTAGGAATTATACACTCCTTGGTACACGTGAACGGACATAACAGTTTCTTAAATCCGTCACTAGATACAGCACACAACACAATACAGCCTTTATAACAATCTGTAAAAGATATACCCTCTGCCTCAATCAAAATGTTCCCCATCACCAACATCATCACCACCAACATCGCCATTCTTTTGCTTTCCATGTTTTTTTGAGGATATAAAAGCTGATGGAAATTGTTTCTTAATTATGAATGTTGGTTTGTGTAACCAGGTTACTAGGCTTGGTTTATATAGGGATGTATAATTAACATTTCAGATTCCGTAACAAATCAGTTTCGATTTTGCTAGCTGTGATGGGATAGTTCATAGTAATTGATTAAATAAAATAATTTCATTCATTACGAATCTTTCTTTTTTAAAAACAAATTACGAATCTTTTCATTCATCCATGTAGAATCTATAAGGATTTTTTTCTTCTTACATCCAAAATCTTGACATTTCTAATATTAGTATATTTGTGGATAAAAGAGATGATAAAGAAAAATCGTATAAAATAATATCTAAATTACAATAAGTATTTCACATAATTTAAGATATATATATACGTTCATCCTAAAATGATATATATAGTAAAAATTCTATAAACTAATAATATTAGGACTTAAAAATTTATTAATTTATATAATATTAATTTAAAGAAAATTTCCTTTTTAGGATTTATATTAAAAAAAAAATATTTTTAGTGTAGAAAACTGAAAACAATAATTCATTTATGATACTATATATTGGTTAAATTTATATAGGTATATTTTAACTAATTCACTTATAGTAATTTAAATATTATTTCAGATAAATTTTTTATATAGTTTCTCTTTAGTCTTTATCATCTCTTTCAACCATAAAAAGTTAAATATATAATAAAAACTAACAAATTAATATTTGATAAATTAATAAACGTGATAAATTTATAATTAAGTTGGATCGGTGTAAAATATAATATAATTCTATAAGATAATAAGATCATAATATTTTAAAAATTCTTAGATAAGTATATGAACTCATTAAAATCATAAATTAATAATTATCATATATACAAATTTTATGAAAAAAATTCACAAAACTTTTTGGTGTTTATATTTCTTTAGAATAAATTTTATCTCTAATTTTATGTAATTACAGTGAATTTATATTCTACGATATCTAACATAATATTAAGATATATACATACGTTCATCCTAAAATTATATAAAATATATTTGCAAGTTTTATTGAATAATAATCGTATTGAAATCGTGGTAGACTTTTGGTCCAACAAAAACTATATTGATTACTCTATTTGGTTCTTTCGTGTGTCTGGAGAGAACCACAACAAAGTCTAAGCAACATCAGTACTTGATATGGCTCAATCAAGCAAACAAAAAAAACAAGTAACATTTGGATTTCAATTCTCATCACAAAGCCCTTAACGAACCAACGTAAAGGGTAAGTCAGAAAGCAATACTGTCTCTCTCTATTGCTCTGAAGCACCGGCTCGACGATAGGGCATGTACCTATGATCCTTCGTTGCATTCTTCTTCCTCCGTTTGTCAAGAAACGATGAAAGCTTACCAGATTCCTGGATTGTGCAAGAAAAATAATGAAGTGATTCAGTGATTATAAAGTTTTAAAACTTTGGACTCAAAACTGATTTTACATACCTTGAGACTGTTGTACTTTTCGATGAGTTCTTGTTTACGGATCTCAGCTGCATAAGATGTAAGAAAACGAATCAGCAAATTGTTGGCAAATACAAACACTAAAATGCTGTATGTGGAGGAGCAGAAAACTAAGAACATACATTGTTTGAGATAGTAAGGTTTTTTGCCCATCTTAGCGGCTTCTCTTTCTTTCTTTTTGTGTTCTGTTAATATTGACTTTCCTTTGCTATTTGTTGATGGATCATACTTCAACAACTTCTCCTGGGATATTGCAAAGCCAAAGAAACAGATGTTTAGAGAGAGTAACAAGCCAAGAGGAGAGGCAAGAAAAAAGAAAGGACCACTTACAACATAAGTTAACTGGTCCTTGAGTTCGTCGACCTCTTCTGGATTCTTTGTTTTCTTTAGCTTCTTTTTCAGTTCCTGTTCACAGAACAAAACAAATGGTTCCGTAAGAAACTGAAAACTGGCTGAAAGTTGTTAAAACTTGAGCATTTAGCATCATCATCAATCAAATCAAATACCTCTCTTTCTACAGGAAGTTTCTCCTCGAAAAAGAAACTGTATCGCTTCCTGAACCTACAAAAAATAACACATAACTTAGCTTCACCTCAGACAAGAACAATGAGCAAAACTATAACTACTTTCAAGTTTCGCAAGAGAGAAAGATATAGATAGAGATACCCCTCAGGATCAGCGTTTCCAGCCAATGAGTCAAAACGAGGATCCCGAACCACCTGAATACAAATAAAGAAACTCTCATAAGATCAAAACACTTGAGGAGAAGAAGATTGAAAACTTTCTCAAAGCTCTAACTTGTTAGTATTAATACCTTCTTTGGAGCTTGAATAACCTCTCTATAACGACTCACGGGTCTTCTGGAACTTAACTCTACCGGTCTTTTTACATCACAAATGAAACAAACCAAGATTAACAAATAACCAAACAAAACTGAAAGAAAGAAAGAAACAAAAGAAACCAAACAGTGAGTAAGTACCTATTCTTGTTTGCACGAGCAGGTTTCTTCGCTTCAGAGAACGTAATGTTCTTGTCTGCAGCACGACCAGTGTTCTTCTTCACTTGAGAAAACGATGGCTTCAAAGGAGCAGCAGGACGAGACCCATCAGCACGCAATCTATGTATTTCCTCCAATGTTAACTCTTTCCCTTTCTCTTCTTCTTCTTCCTAATTACCAATTTAAAAGAAAAAGAAACTCTTCAAAATTTATAAAAATCAACAAACAAAGCAACATTGTAAGATATTCCGACAGACCTCATCTGAAGAAGACAGAGACGATAAGGATTGATCTTCATCATCGTCTTCACTGTCGTCAAACACAATCTTACTCGAGCTCGGTTCAAACTTACTATCTCCCTTCATTGTCAAACCTACACACACACAGAAATAAAACTACATAAGCTTCTATTGCTCCCTTTAATCATGGAATGTAATCGAAACCAAAACTAATAAACTTACTCTGAACCAGACACAATCTGTAAAAGTAACGACGGTTAACGAGAACGATGAAGAACGGCGCGACAAGTTGAGGACGAAGGAGGAGGAGTGATGAAAATAACAAACTGGGGAATGGGATTAAAAAGCAAATTAGGGTTTTTATTTTTGTCAGTTTCAGGTTCGGTTCATTGACAAACCGAACTGAATTTAAGCGGTTAGAACAGTGTGCTAATCGGTTTACTACAGATAAATTGAGGCTTTAGATATTACAAAATAACGGGCCGGACCTGGCTATGGGTTTTAAGAAGAAAAAAAAAAAGCAAATGAAAGTTTTATCGGTTGAATTTTGTGGCTATGACATTTTTTAGGAATAATACTTACTTAGGTTCACCCATTTCTTTCTTTATTTCAATCAAATTGTCATAAACATTAGTAGCCACATAGATAAATAAATAATATATTATAAAAAAATAGAATAACTAAAAAAATAATAACGAAAATTCTAACGATGCTAACTCTAAATTTTAAATCATAAACTCTAAACCCTAAATCTAAACTCAAACCCTAAACCCAAATATTAAATTTAAATTTTAAACCCAAACTCTAAATCTTGAACGCAAACCTATATCCTAGACCCAAACAATATACCTTAAATTTTAAATCTAAACTCAAATCTTAAACCATAAATCCAAACCATAAACCATAGATCCAAACTCCAAACCCTTAACATAAATCCTAAACCTTAAACTCAACTGTAAACCATAAACTCAAATTATATACCCTAAAAGTTTGGTCTAGAGTCTAGTTTTAAGTTTAGACTCTAGGATTTGAGTTTTTGGGATTAGATTTAGAATTTTAGGGTTTAGAATTTGGGTTTAGAATTACCGTTTAAACTCTAGGTAAGTTTAAGTTTAAGCTCTAGGGTTTGGGTTTTGGGTATAGATTTAGGGTTTTGAGTATAGATTTAGAGTTTAGGGTATAGAGCTTTAGTAACTTTTAAGTTTGCATTTAGGATCTAGGGTTTGGATTAAAAATTCAGGGTTTAGGATTTGGATGGGTTTGAATTTAGATTTAGGGTTTAAAGTTTATAATTTTCAGTTTAGGGTTTATCTCGCTGTGTTAAAATTTCGTTATTGTTTTTTTTAGTTATTTTGATTTTTTACAAATTTATTATTTACTATTTATTTATTTATTTATTTATCTATCTATGTGGCACTAATCTATATGATAATTTGATTGGAATAATGTTGGGTGAGCTTAATATTGTTCTATTTTTAGTTGTCTACTACAACTGCAACATCGTAACCAACAGCATAATCAACCTAGATCGACCTAGATCCAACCAAGGATGTCTTGTAGCGAAGTAAAATATTGGACTAATTTTTAAATTCTTTTAAAAGATTTACATTGAAAAAATCTCAAATTTATAGAAAAATAAATTATCAAAACTTTACCAAGATACTTATGGTATCCAACATTTCAGGGATGCCTCTGGATCTAACAACTCAAAATTGAAGATATTATTAAGAATCGACTCGGTCATGACCCAATCGGAGTTCAATTCTACATTTCAACAACATGGGAATCAGTGGACATGAATTGAATTCGATGGCTGCCTCTAGACCTGCAGTTTTTAACCGAATTCACTAAATCTAACTGAATCAAAATTTGGTTAGCTTTCTAATGAGTTCAGTTTGGCAAAAATTATAAAAACTTCGGTTTTCGATTTGATCCAAGTCAGTAATCAGTTAATTCAGTTTTTAATTTAAAAAAATGTCAAGTAGTTTTTGAACCGAAACAAATTGAATTAACCAATATTTTAAATTGAAGTAACTGAACAAACCGAATTTAATGAATTTAATCGAAATATAATCAAAACCAAAAGCTTTACTTAGTTGCAATAACAAAAATCTAAAATCAAAATCTGAATACCAAATCGAACTTTTCAGTTCAGTTTGGCGAGATTTTGGTCAAACCTAAGTACATGAGCCCTTTAGCTGCCTCGTCGAGATGATCTCTTAATAATAACTAGGTGATCACCCGCACCCTGTGCGGGGCGAACGGACCAAAAGAAATTATAAATTTTAATTATAGATATTAAAAACATAAAAATGACATATTATATTTGGTATAATTAGCATAAGTAATGTTGATATACAGATTAATGTAAGAAAAACCAATTTGGAATTAGAAGTTTATTGAATTTTTCAATCAACAAAAAATTTATTGAAGTATCCGGATAATGATAATTTTATTATGGTTGACAAACGTAATTGTCTTATTATCGAAGTTAAATTGTTATATTTCATTAAAATCATATTGATTTTGAAGTACATAAAAGTTGTAAGAAGAATGTAAATAAATTGAAGTAAATTTAGTGGGTTTATTAGAACTCAAAATTGTAAAAGGGACCCTTATCGAACCTTAATATCCATTATGACTCAAAATACGTATGAGTTTCTTTTGATTTATCTTTTATTTATAAAGAGTTTTTTTACTAAAAATCTTGATGAGACATGAGATCATGGGCTACGGTTCGGATGTTGGATTCGATCTCTTTTCTCATCGGCTGATATATTTAGATATTGCCACAAAGTAATGTTGTAAATCCCTAATTGTTCGTTGATTTCTAGACAGTTATATAAAGTATTATATGTATAGAGCGAAAATTAAGGAAGTCCACATTAAAAATGATGTTTTTCTTAAATTTAATCGGAAATAATTATATGAATTTCCAAATTTAATGTCTGTAACCATTTATGATAATTTAGTAAAAAAATTTATTGCACAAAACTAAGAGATTGGAAGAAATTTAATACGAAATTCTTTTTTGAAATGTATTTTATAATATTTCAAGACTGCTCAAAAAAAATTATATACAACATTTTGATTTTACAATATAAAACAGTTTATATTATCTCAAAATAAATGTCATGTATCCCATAAAATACAAAAAATATTAATAAAAATAAAAGTCACATACCAAAGTTTTATAATCATAGTTTCCATTCCCTAAAGAATGTTATGAATCATAAAGAAATTAAATATTATAAAAATATGAATCGTATATATATAGTCAAAACTCTATCAGTTGTGACTAATATATAAAACTATCCTATTAATTTCGTTTAGGATTATAATTTTAGATTTCAAGATAATAATAGAAAGTATTATAAACATATGGCGAAAATTAAGGAATTACACATTAAAAATGGTTTGTTCTTTAAATTTAGTCGAAAAGAATTATATAAATTTACAAATAAATGTCTATTACCATTTATGATAATTTTGTAATCAACAGTATTATTGCAAAATTTAAGGGAATGCAAAAAAATTAATATGGAATTCTTTTTTGAATGTAAGCTCATAATGTTTTATATACGACTTTGATTTTACAATATAAAGCAGTTTGTATTGTCCAATCCCAAAATAAATATCATGTATCTCATAAACTAAAAAATATTATTCAAAATAAATGTCGTGTACTAAATATTTATAGAAGAACATAATTATGATTCTTGTATATTTTCTAATCTCTTAAAAATGTCATGTATCATTTATTAATCGTAAAGAAGTTAAATATTATAATAATATGAATTGTATATTTAGTCAAAACTCTATCAGTTGTGACTATATATATTAGACTATCCTATTAATTTTGTATATGATTATAATCAGAGATTTTCAGATAATCATAGAAGTATTATATGTATATAGCATAAATTAAGGAAGTCCACATTAAAGATTGATATTTTCCTTAAATTTAATCGAAAAGAATTATATAAATTTCCATTTTCAATATATATGTCATCATTTATGATAATTTTGTAATCAAAAAGTATTTTTGCAAAAAATAGGGATTGCAATAAATTTAATATAGGATTCCTTTTTGAATGTATTTTATAATTTTCAAGATTGCTCATAAATTTTTATATACGACATTTTGATATTATAATATAAAACAATTTATATTGTCTATCTCAAAATAAATGTCATGTATCCCATAAAATACAAAAAAATATTCATCAAAATAAATGTCATGTACTAAAGTTTTATAGAAAAAGTATGAATTATTTATATTTTCCAGTCCCTAAAAAATATCATTTATAATTTAGAGTCGTAAAGAAATATAATATTATAAAAATATAAATCATATATATAGTCAAAACCCTATTAATTGTGACTATATATATCATTTACTATCATATTAGTTTCGTATAACATTATAAAAACCCTACCGGATTTGATATTATCGTCCATATCAATGCACATAACCAATTAATATCAATTAATATGACTAAAACATTATGTTAAGCTACTATTAATTCACAATGGCAAAAAATTTAATAAGTCTAGTAAGAAGAGGATTTTTACACAAAGAGGTTGAGAAGGAATATGGTGTTGCCACATAGGAAATGACATTCTTGTTAATAACACATGAACATAAGGCTAGTCTCTAAAAGTGCTTCTATTTTAATATATAAGGGATTAAAATAGAGAATCCAATTATTGCTGCCATAAAAAAACAAAACGTAGACATTATAATAATAAATTATGAAAAGTAGAACTTAAAAAAAAAGTTTCGCAGAAAATCAATCAATAACAACAACTGATGTGGAAAGTATCTTCAAAACTCTCCGTTTGCAATCCTATAAAGAACATAACAAAGAATATAAACTTATCAAATTACAAAGAATTATAAATGGGAAGTAATTAAGTGAAATATATTACCTCTTTCTGAAAGCATCAATTTCTAGAACATCATTAGGCTCAAATGTTAGTCAAATTCTTGAATCGACCTTATCATGATAAAAAATTTTTTAAAAAAATATACAGATAATATTATCTCGACCGGTTTTAAAAAATATAATAAATTACCTTTTCCCCAATTAATTTGCCGAAACTGTAAAACAAAAAGTACGTTAACATTTGTCGAATTCCATAAATTTTAGAAAACATGAGTAAGTGTTCCATAAGCAACACACTTAATGACGACATTACTGTAAGTTTTGAAAAAAAATGAATTAAATCAGTAATCAATCGCATATTTTTTTTTAATTTTGAAAATTTATTAGGTTACTATCATGTATCACAATCAATCCTTATATTTTCATCTAAAATTGGTAAGAATATAATAGACTACCATAATTGAAATACCGAATATAATTGATTGATAAAAATTACTTTACTGTGAAAGCTTGTCATAATGTTGCTGTTGTTATTGTGATGATTTTCAGCATGTGATTTACGTTTCTACATCAGTCTAGCTCTAAAATAGGAAAGAATACAATATAGACTAAACATAATTGAAATCTCATATATGATTGATTGACTCAAATTTTATGACTAATATTTGACTTGACACCAAGATTTACTTCATTAAGTTTATTTTTGATTCACGTAAATATAATTCATTAACTCAAACATAATTGAAATCCCGAAAAGTGGCTGACGATTATAAATGTTAATAATTTACGAATATTATTTTAGTTTTGAAGTTATCTTTGTAATCATGGTTCTGAAAACATTATACATTGACTTAACATTTTATAAAATAGTGTAAACTCAAACTCTCAACGATTAGAGTACTCAAAATATTGTATATAATATAAACAATAAATTTCACGTTTCGGAAATCGATCCAAAGTTTCCATTGTCTTAAAACATTTTTTGAAAGAAACAGAAAAAGACACCCACAACTAATTCATTTTGTTTTATTGATCTCGAGTATCCAATTTTTTTTAAAAAATGTTAAATAATAACCGAAGAATATAATTAGTGACAATATTGATATTTTCCTGATTTAGCAACTCATTAAATTTCATTGTTTGTCTTTAGTGAATATGCATAAAATGAAACATATACTATATATTAATTGTAATGGCATGATATGTAATTAGCCTAGATTGAAGAGGGTTTTTCCAAAAAAGTTGTGAGGTGAATTGTGGTTGTGACACCTAAGAAATGACACACTTGTAAATCCCACATGAGATAAAGGTTTATTGTCAAATGGTCTCCTCAAATAATAAGAAGGGGATTTGATACTTCATGAACAGAAAAAAATTGAATTACCAATCAGAATATGAGGATTATGCGATCCATCTAGAATATTTTTGAAAGGCACAAAACAAAAGACAGCCATTTTTGTTGGGTATGAACGAAATGTGAGAAAGAGTGTTTATAAGGAAACATAAGACATAATTTACTCACCTGGCTTTCCTTTTATAACAAATTTGACAAAGAATTTTTTTAGTTATGGTAACATCAAATAATTGTTAATGACGAAATGATGGATGTTAAATTTTTTTATAAATATGGTAACCTCAAAAATGAAACATTAAAAGAAATATCGCTAATCATATCAATCATGCTTTGCGAGATTTCATATTCAGGAAAATCAAGAAACATAAATCAATAATAATGTACGATCTGATTATGGACTTAACATAAACCAATCATAACCGAGATTTCATATCCAAAAATGACATTTATTGTATCATTTAATCCCTCTAAATTATGCCTTCATTGTATTATAACAAAATACAAAAGTAAAAAAATTAATTTTCACGAAATGATGGATGAGTATGAAAATATGAGCATTATATTAACAATATATATATTCTAGGATCAAAAATATATATATATATATGTATGCAATATAAATATATATGTTCTAGGATCAAATGTATATATATATATATATATGTGCTTGGATCGAATATTTTATAAACATACAAAAGTTTAATATATATATGTTCTTGGATGGAAGTTATAATGCTGATACTAACATAAAATATATATATATATATACATAAAAATGATGGATGTTACATTATTCTTATAAATATGGTAACCTCAAATATGAAACATTAAAATTAAAATCGCTAATCATATCAATCATGCTTTATCATATCAATCAAGAAACATAAATCAATAATAATGTACGATCTGATTACGGACTTAACATAAATCAATCATAACCAAAACGTTCATATTCAATAATGACATTTATTGTATCATTTAATCCCTCTACATTATGCCTTCATTGTATTATAACAATACAAAGTATAAAAATTAGTTTTTTTCACGAAATGATGGATGTGTATGAAAATATGAGCATTATATTTTTTATATATGTATATATATATATATGTTCTTGGATCAAAAATATAAATATATATGTTCTAGGATCAAATATATATATATATATATATATATATATATATATATATATGTTCTTGGATCGAATATTTTATAAACATACAAAAGTTTAATATATATATGTTCTTGGATAGAAGTTATAATGCTGATACTAACATAAAATTTATATATATACATAAAAAGCATTGGGTATAATATATATATACATAAAAAACATTGGGTATAATATAAAAGTTATAATACGTATAACATTTCCTGCGAGCAAGAATTTATAAACATAAAAAAGTTTAATATAAGAGAAAATCTGTTCGATATTAACTATATGCACATCACGTATAGCACATCAAAAGCATTGATTATAACATATGTGCACTACAATGGCATGAGATGTAAATGTTTTAGGCAAGGATGGACTTTTGAAAAATTGGTGTGAGATGAAATGTGGAGATGCCACATAGGAAATGACACACATGTAATAAACACATGGACAAAAGGTTATTTTCATAAGTGGTCTCCTCAAATAATAGTAAGGGGATAACTTAGGGCTTGACTGGTTCAAACGCAGCGGTTGCGGTTGCGGGTGCGGGAGTTTGCGGGTGCGGGTGGTTGCGGTTTCAAGCGTTATATGGCGTTTTGTATGACTGGAATAACGTTTAAAAATTGTTGCGTTTGCAGGATGTTTGTGACTGGTTGATTATGAGATATTGTAGCGGTTTAATAATAAATTATCAATATAAACATATTATAACATTATAAAAATATAAAAAATAAAATATTGTGATAAAATATAATAATTGTTAATATAATATTATTAATAATAATATTAAGTTTATTTTTAAATTTTTAAGTAGTTGAAAGTTATATTTTTAATATATTTTTATGAAGATTTATATTAAAACTTTTAAAGAATGTTTTATTTTTTTTTATATGTGTATATCTTTATATATGTATGTATATTAACTTTTAAAAATTATGATGAATAGCTACTTTAAAGTTTTTATAAAAAATACTATATTGTTTGTGAATTTAAATTAATATATAAAATGTGTATATGTTTTTATTTATAATATTTTCCTTTTTAATTTTAAATATTAAATTTTAAAATATTTAGAAAAAATAATTTAATATTTTTTATCCAACCGCAACCGCCCGCAACCGCAAACGCTAGCTGGAACCAGCTTTTGATTTTAAGAGGTTCGGAGCGGTTTAAAGCGATTTATAGCGGTTTGTATGATTGTTTTGAAACGCTGTCAACCGCTAACAACCGCAAAAGCTGCGTTTGCGGGTGGTAGCGGGAAAACCAGTCAACCCCTTAATCGTAATGTATTTGGTAAAATACTAGTTAATAGTGAGTGTGAGACACACGTGATTTACATATGATTGGCTATAATTGCATACTAAACATGCTCACCTAACCTAAATCTTGCTTAAGACAAATCTGAATAGGGAGAGAAAATAAATTAGAAATATGGATGAAGGTTACGCGCATACGACACTCACGAGACAGCACGAAACCTTAATTCTTTATTGGCCGACATGTTTTCTTGTCTGAACACTTTATTAGTATATATCTTGTTTACATATTTGTTTCACAATTTTTGTGTCCAACATCATCGTCATCAGACCCGTCTAGCATCATCGTCATCAGACCCGTCTAGCATCATCGTCATCACACCCGTCACAATCGTTCATAACTCGCATACAAGTTTTGAGTGAGTACAGTAAATACATTGCATTGACCTATATTCTTTTTTTTTTTTTTTTTTTTTTTTTTTTTTTTTTTTTCATTGACCTATATTCTTATTATACTTATTTATATAAAAAGTATAATAAAACTGTTCAGAAATTAGAAAGATACTAAATTCACATAAGACATTAATTGTAGAAATTAGATGAAAGTTTTCAAGATGCAATCGCAAAGAGGTGTGAAATTAAATTGGTTGTAACAGTCCCGAACCAAGTGATGCATGATGGATTAGAAGACTGCGACTAGCAATTTCAGTTATATATAAAAAAAACTAACTAGCTTAATGTATATATATACAGATACACATATGTGGAGTACTGGTCTAAATGTGGAAATTTGAATAGTGAAAATTATCTGTGTAGGTACATGTCATAGAACATAGATCGAGTCTCCCATTAATTGACGTTTACTATAAATTTTTCGTTGCTCACTACAGAGATATCTATGACAACAAGACAATATGGATTATCATGATAAGAGGAAAGATAAAGAAACCATAAGCAAATCGGTGTATTCTCTTGATACACTAAAAATGAATCCTTGATACTGCCAAGTTAACAATTGCAATTATAGTACTTTAGATTCAAATCCAGAGGACCAGTCTACACTTTATTTCTATGAGTTTCGAAATCAAGCTAAGAAGAATATAATTTGGTTGAAATAGGCGATAGTAAACAAGCAAAATAAACACGAGATTGATTCAATTTAACAAGGAGTTAGCCTAGGGTATTTCAATGGGTGTTGAATTGGAGCCAAACAATTATTCAAGCGCGATGAAGTGCTTTCTAGAACTCGGATCACTCAGCTGGAACACTCCACTGTCGTGGCAGTGATCGCTTTGCAGATCGATCTCACCACCTAACTGTCGTTGGGATGAGAATCGATTGCAAGCCTTAGAGAACAGGTCCGATCAGTTCACTTACCACCCTAATATCTACTTTCGCTGATTAGGGATACTAAGCTCATTCAATACATGTCAAGTTATCATCCTAAGCGGTTAACTAGGTGATGAACTAGTGATCTAACATCAAGTGATCAGTTTAATGAAAGCAGTAAGAGCAGTATGAATGAAGAACACTTATGGATCGCTTATCTATGTTTAGCTCATGCCTCAACACCCTAAAAACCCTAGGTGAGCAAGGCTACTACTCGATCATGATGCAAATAGACAAAGACATAAATCCTGAATAAAATTGCATAAGAACATAGTAGAAAACAAAGGGTTCAGATGATCTTCTCTATGGAGAGAGAGATGAAGCCTTCTCCCTTTGCAATAAGCAAATTCAATAATCCTCAAAGTCTCCAATGGTTTCTTGTGTCTCAGAAAGCGTAAAATGATGTAGAAAAATAGAAAAAGAAGTTATATCAAAAGCCACAGGCGGCCAGAGAGAAAAAGAGGATAATTAGGGCAAATCCCGAGATGTTGTATTTTCCTTATTCGTCGGGAACAACCGCGGGATCACTCTGTCTGCTTGTTCCGCTTGATCGGGAACAGTCATCAGACTGTTCTGCGTGAAAATCACCAAACTGCACTGTTTTCTGCTTCTTTTGTTCCAGCAGGTCCATCTCCCATCCAGTGCAACTCCAGACCTGTAATGGCTCGAAAAGGACTAGAAAGACTCGATAAAGACTTGAAAACCAATTAGAAAACATATATACAATGATGTATAAAACACCATATATCAATTCCCCCAGACTTAGATCCTTGTTTGTCCTCGAACAAGACCAAGTATCAAGAACAGGGAGAAAGGTTTGAAAGTGTGGGAACTCTCCTATTCTCAGCAACCATACCTTAACCACGAATCTCTGAACCATACAAGCAGTAAACTAGGACAACACACCCTTACCAGAACCCCACTGACTGCTGTTCAAAAATCGGCTCCATACTCTACATCTCAAACCTGAAAAAGCAACACTATCAAGACAGAACTCCTTACATTCATTTAAGAGCAGCGTGAGCTTCTCATCACAGGCACTATTCAGGGTAGACGGGCTAGGTGTGGAACAGGCTAATTTTATGGTGGAGCTAAAGAGTATTTAGGGGCTACCAACTTTTCGTAGTGGATGCAGATATCGCGCAAAATAGTCGTGAGAGGACGGCTCCATTGATGTCCACAGTCCCTTACTCGTTTTGCTATCTCAGGAGCGACTGTTCTTTTCGTTCGGGAACAATCATCAGACTGCTCCGCTCATCTGTCTGCTCCTCATCCCTTCAAATTGATACCTACTCTTCTGCTTGACCTTTCCAGTGGCTCATGTATCCTGAATTCTTCTCCTTCTCCATCACCATATGCTAAACAAAATGAAAGATTTTTTTTTTTTTTTTTAAAGATGGTGGGGTGACGAAGAAGGAGGTAACATGTGATCTTTGGATTGCCACTGGTGGTTCTTCTGGTTCAAATCATTCTGGTTCTCCACCCATGTTCTTGCACAGCTCATTGCTCCCTTAATCTACTTGTTCTCCTTTTGACTGAATCTGCGCAGCAGTAACGAGTAAGAGGCTGCGTCGATCCTTTCCTCTCCGACCTTTTTGCACATATCTGCACATATAACACTGAAAAACAAATGCATGAAGGTGGAATAAAGGCTAAGGTTCAGGGTGGGAACTAGCTAAAGATGAGCTAGCCACTCAGGAACAACAAGATGGATAGAAAGAATAAGAAGTCATGAGTGTAGTTCTCGTTTCCCTGATCTAGTGTCCATAACAAGAAGAATTTCAGTCAAGATTAGGTTCAAGTTATTTGGAGTTAAGTCTACCCAGTGTAACCTGATCGGCTGAGAACTTCTGGAGAATCAAGTGAGATATGTCAGGGTGTTCCGGGTCCACATGTGTGTCTTTCGCCACTGCTAAGGTCACTGAATAAGACAACTAAAGCACGAGGTGGTTAGTGATCAACACAGAATAAGGTCCTAATTCCCACAAAACTTTGACTGACTCGATCCTAAAAACTGACTCAAGAGAAAAACAAAAGAAAGAAACGAGTTAGTAAACGACGAAGACCCTCCCCCAGACTTACTTCACAACGTCTCGGTGTGAAAATAAATCAGAGAGAAGGTGAAAACAAGAATTTACAATTTTTTTGGTCGAGATACTTACCTGGAGCGGGTGCTCCGAAAAATTCTGGGTGTTCTGTCGCCTGATTTTCACCTGGGCGGTTGTTCTTGGCTCTTGCAGAACAGGGAGCTCCGTTTCTGCAACCCAGAATTTTTCGAAGTATCTCGAATTTTTCTGCTTTTTGACCTGAAACTCAATAAACTAAAACGAAAATAAGCAAACAAAAACAAAACCAAGTTATATTTACACTTACCTGTGGGTTGCCTCCCACCAAGCGCTTGGTTAAAGTCACTAGCTTGACTTGGTGACAGGGATCAGTCGGGTTGAGCATGAGGGCTTGTTCCAAAACAAGCTCCACAATCAGACATGTTCAGCTTCAAAACTCTGCTCAACAACCCTTTCACAGCAGCTTCTCCTTTCTCTTTCAGCTCATCAGTGAGAATAACTCTGACTTTAGAGAAAGGTTTAGAGGTACTCTTACACTTTACCTCATATTCAATGGATTTCTCATCACACCAGTGAGGTGTCAAAGTCATAGTAGGATCTCCTTTGACCCTTTTCTTCTGGACTTTCTCTTTCACCCTTGCATTCCCACTGAGTTTCTTGGTATCATTGTGAGGATCTCCATTCAGAACTTCCTTGAACTCACTATTTTTACCAAGCTCCTTTCTTGGAACAACCTTCAGCTTTTCTCCACTGAACACTGAGATGCAAGAGGAGTGTAGTTTCTGAAATCTGGTGGGAACAGCCTGATAGAAGACAATCTTGTTGATGTGGGAGAAGGAGACTCTCTTATTAGGCATATCAACGATTGCTCCCACTGTAGCCATAAATGTCCTTCCTAAGATCAAAGGCATCTCATGATCCTTGTTCATCTCAACAACCTGAAATTCAGTATGGAGAACACAGTCCCCAACTTGGACATGAAGGTTGCGAATGGTGCCATAAGGAACTGCTCTGGAAGAGTTTGCAAAAGCCAGAGTCACCTGAGAAGGCTCAACATCAGCAATGCCCAACTTATCTACAATCGCCTTTGAGACAAGATTCACACAAGATCCAGAGTCACAAAGAGCTTCCTCAAATTCTACTCCAGCAATAGAACATGGAAAAGCAAATTTTCCAGGATCATCAACCTTAGGCAACACCTTCAGGTGTCTAGGTGGAATCGGATAGGGAACCTTAGGAACATAGACTCGCACTGGTGGAATATCAGTAGATCCGTCGGGGGCGGGAGCAGTCGCGGGAGCAGTCACTCTAGAGCTAGCAGACTGCTCTATTCTCTGTTCTGCGCCCAGAACAGTCTCAGCGAACAGTTGTTCCGCTTGTTTTTCCTCAGATTTATCACGGCTCTGCTCGGTTGCATTACAGTGCTCAACCCTAGGATTCATCACACTCTTTCCACGAATGATCTCTTGCTGCCTTTTAACAGTTTCAGCAGTTTGAGCAAGCTGAACATCAATCCTCTTTATGTGGTTGCTCACAGTATCATATTTTGAATTCAGCTCAGTGAACATGCTGTCCATCCTGGTATTGATGTCTACGGTAACCTGATTCAGTGCCTTGACCTGAAGTTGCTGGCTCTGGAGCATCTGCTGCATCATAATGTTCAGATTTTTCAGATCATCCGGCGGACTGTTCCCTACAGTTGGAGCACTCGCGACTGGAACAGCTTGCTGATTGCTCTGCGGGGTGGTGTTCTGATACCCAGATCCTTGTGCCTGGTTGTTCTGCAGTAGCTGATCGACCTTAGCTGTCAGCTCATCAATTTTCTGGGTGTGTACACTGTTGACTTTCTTGGAGCGATTGCTCTCCTGATTCTCATTGGCTGAGCTAGCTGCCATGTTCTCAATCAGCTTGAGCGCTCCATCAGTGGTCTGAGTCATGAAGTCTCCATTCCTCGAAGAGTTTAGAGCACCTTGGTATTTCCAGTCCACCCCATCATAGAAAATGCCCAAGAGGTAATCATCATCAAATCCATGGTGAGGGCATTCTCTCTGGTAGTCATTGAAGCGCTCCCATCCGTCACAAAAAGGCTCATCATGGAGCTGTCTGAATGAAGTGATCTTGTTCCTCAATGCAGCTGTTCTCGCCTTAGAGTAGGAATGGTTGAGGAACGCTGATCGGACCTGTTCCCATGAAGTGAGAGAGCCGATAGGGAGGGAGTTCAACCACCGTGCAGCTTTTCCATCAAGAGAGAATGGGAATAGCATGCACTTGATGTAGTCTGGTGGCACACCATTTGCACGAGTAAAACTGCAAACTTTTTCAAAATTCTCAATATGCTCCATTGGAATTTCTGCAGAGAGACCAGAGAACACTTTTCGCTGCACCAGATCAATCAGAGCAGGCTTGATCTCGAAGTCCTGCCTGGTGCAGAGTGGAGGAACAATGGCAGAGCACGTAGTAGGAATGTTCCGCGGAAGGTTTCTCTCCCCGATTGGAACAGTCTGCGCTGCTTGTTCTTGCCGCGCGAGAGCAGCCTGTTGAGCATATTGTTCTGCAGCTGCTTGTTGAGCTTGGATGGTCTGCTGCATCTGAAGCATCTGTTGTTGCATCAGTTGCATTGCTGCAGCGAGATCATCTTGATGACCGTGATCACCCATGGTGGTGTCAGTAGGCCTTGTCTGTTGTCTGTTCTGATTTTCTAAACCTTGCGATCACCTGCAACAAAGAGAAAAGAGCAAGTTAGAGGTCTTAGACTAAATAAATAACCGAAAAATAAAGGTAAAAAGATGGTCCCCGGCAACGGCGCCAAAACTTGATACACTAAAAATGAATCCTTGATACTGCCAAGTTAACAGTTGCAATTATAGTACTTTAGATTCAAATCCAGAGGACCAGTCTACACTTTATTTCTATGAGTTTCGAAATCAAGCTAAGAAGAATATAATTTGGTTGAAATAGGCGATAGTAAACAAGCAAAATAAACACGAGATTGATTCAATTTAACAAGGAGCTAGCCTAGGGTATTTCAATGGGTGTTGAATTGGAGCCAAACAATTATTCAAGCGCGATGAAGTGCTTTCTAGAACTCGGATCACTCAGCTAGAACACTCCACTATCGTGGCAGTGATCGCTTTGCAGATCGATCTCACCACCTAACTGTCGTTGGGATGAGAATCGATTGCAAGCCTTAGAGAACAGGTCCGATCAGTTCACTTACCACCCTAATATCTACTTTCGCTGATTAGGGATACTAAGCTCATTCAATACATGTCAAGTTATCATCCTAAGTGGTTAACTAGGTGATGAACTAGTGATCTAACATCAAGTGATCAGTTTAATGAAAGCAGTAAGAGCAGTATGAATGAAGAACAGTTATGGATCGCTTATCTATGTTTAGCTCATGCCTCAACACCCTAAAAACCCTAGGCGAGCAAGGCTACTACTCGATCATGATGCAAATAGACAAAGACATAAATCCTGAATAAAATTGCATAAGAACAGAGTAGAAAACAAAGGGTTCAGATGATCTTCTCTATGGAGAGAGAGATGAAGCCTTCTCCCTTTGCAATAAGCAAATTCAATAATCCTCAAAGTCTCCAATTGTTTCTTGTGTCTCAGAAAGCGTAGAATGATGTAGAAAAATAGAAAAAGAAGTTATATCAAAAGCCACAGGCGGCCAGAGAGAAAAAGAGGATAATTAGGACAAATCCCGAGATGTTGTATTTTCCTTATTCGTCGGGAACAACCGCGGGATCACTCTGTCTGCTTGTTCCGCTTGATCGGGAACAGTCATCAGACTGTTCTGCGTGAAAATCACCAAACTACACTATTTTCTGCTTCTTTTGTTCCAGCAGGTCCATCTCCCATCCAGTGCAACTCCAGACCTGTAATGACTCGAAAAGGACTAGAAAGACTCGATAAAGACTTGAAAACCAATTAGAAAACATATATACAATGATGTATAAAACACCATATATCATCTCTACATTACATGAAATCTACATATCTTGAAGTATTTAGAGTGATAAAATAAAGGGTAAAATAAAATCAATGGACACATGTTATGCGTATAGTAGTAACATAGTAGTACTAAGAAATAGTTCCCACGGAAATCCCACGTGTTACATATAGTTTACTCAATATGGAAACCATTCACGTGTTGTATATCAACAAAACAAATGCGGAAATAATATCTTTTTTTAATTAAGATATTTGTTGTCCAACGTGGGAGCTGGGGCTGGACCCAACTTCCAGATTTTAATAATAAGAGATTTTCACTCAGTCTTCTTTTCACAGAATAATAGAACTTTTTAAAACATCAATAAACAGTTAGTACTATTATGGGAGACAAACCTTGAATAATTAATTCTTCATTAGTTCATTTTATACAGAATAATAGAACTAAAAAGTTCAATTAGGTTACGAAGACTCGAAGAGGGTCCCGTACCATTATGGTTATTTAGTATAATGGGGTGTGTTACGTGGCAAGAAGGCTTTGATGCAAGCAACGGTGTGTTACGCGCGTAGATTTCGTATTCTGCGAGTCGCATAACCGTAGCCTATATATACTCTTCTTCTTCACTTCTCTGCTTCATAACTCCCAACAAAATAAAAAACACAAACATAACTTAGCCAAACATACAAAAATACTTTTAATTCGAACAATTTTAAACAAACCACTTGTTCTCAGACTCAGAGTTACCTTACCTAGTGAGGAGATCATTGGATTTTTTTAACAGTGGTTCACCTTTTATAAGTTGAACCGGATTTATTTATTTTTATTTTACCGGTGAACTAGTGTCCTAATGGATAACAACGATGAGGTCATTCTGGCGGAGACGAGGCCGAAGAAGCGTGCGGGACGGATAGTGTTCAAGGAGACACGTCACCCAGTTTACAGAGGCATACGGCGGAGGAACGGTGACAAATGGGTCTGCGAAATCCGAGAGCCGACGCACCAACGCCGCATTTGGCTAGGGACTTATCCCACGGCGGAGATGGCGGCGCGTGCACACGACGTGGCGGCTTATGCTCTGCGCGGGAGATCCGCGTGTTTGAATTTCGCCGACTCCGCCTGGCGGCTTCCGGTGCCGGAATCAATTGATCCAGACGTCATAAGGAGAGTGGCAGCGGACGCAGCAGAGATGTTCCGGCCGTCGGAGTTCGATAGTGGGATTACTGTTTTGCCCTCTTATAGCAACAATGAGGTGTATTTGGGCTCTGGTTCACGTTCGGGATGGGAAGAGAGGAATATGTATGGATATGTGGAGGAAGAAGAAGTCTCGACGACGATGATGAGACTGGCGTCTGAGCCGCTAATGTCGCCGCCGCGATCTTATGTGGAAGGGGAAGGCATGACGACTTCGAATGTTTACATGGGAGAAGAGATGTGTTATGAAGACACGTCATTGTGGAGTTACAGTTATTGAAGTGGGACGACGCACATTGATTACGTTATATTTAAATGTATACTAATCAAACGTGTGCAATAGTATGCGAGTTGTTTTTTTTTTGAGCAAATAGTATGCGAGTTGTTAGTAAGTTCCTTGATGGAATAATTTTGTATTGTTTAGTATAACAAGATCTTATAAAATGATATCTACATAATCCGTAATGGTTATTGAAATGCCTATATCCACCAAACCAACCTCAAGTACAAACCTATATGCAAGAGATTGTGAGAAACTGAGAATCTATATTTTAAGCTCAAGAGGCTTTCAACCTAGACATGGTCCAATAACATACCTATGATGGAGACGGTATATTTAAAGTTCAGGTGAGGTTGTGTTAGAAAACCAAGTTATTACTTATGAACTTCTGCTATGTTTCATTTTGTTTGTTGTGTACTTTTCTTTACATATATTTAGTAGTTATATAATTAAATGTAACACGACACACAAACCGAACATGTAGCGTCTGTAGTCCAACGGTTAGGATAATTGCCTTCCAAGCAATAGACCCGGGTTCGACTCCCGGCAGACGCATCTATTTTTGTGATCGTAAACCATTTCGAACTAAACATAATCAAGCATCAACTTTTATAAATAAATCCAAACCACACACTATTTCTGAGACATCTCAGGTTGTTTTTTTTCATGGAAAGGTTTTTACTACAGAACAAAGACAAAACAAGACCAAAATTAGATGTGTACATAGAATAATTAATGCTCATAAGAGTCTTCTTCGATTTGTTACTAGCAGACGAGAGACAAGGTGAGGGATGGAGCCGTGGGAATATGCGTGCAAGATGCCCATCGGATTATCGTCTCAGTGACTGCAACATTCACCACCAACTGGTCTAGCTCACCTATTCCTATGGTCCTGTTTCTTTTGCTGTTCAGACCTGATATTCTTGACCAGTTTCCTCTTTCCCTTCTCGTCTCTGACTTTCCTGATGCTGCTTCTGTCTGACTCTCACCTTCTTCCTCACGCCTCTCAAGTTGCGAGGAAGAATCTGGTGAAGGTAGTAACCTCTTTGGGCTTGAGTCTGTAAGAAAAGGACAAGATTATTTGATCATTTTGTGGTTCAGGCCATAGGTTGTAGTGCAAATGAGTGAAAGAGGAGGAGGTACCTCTAAGTTCCTCATCTGTTTCATGAGTGTTGTTGTTCTGTGTCGTTGCCGGACTCGGACTAAAAAAGGTAAAGCTTGGCATAGATGGGACACCACTTGATGGAAAGCCAACAGAGGTTGATTCAGGTTGTTCACAACCAAAAGAAAATCCACCAAAAACAGAAGTTGGCGCTACGTTGTTGTTAACCGCGGGTAAGAAAGAGGAGAATGAAGATCTACAATCGTTATCTATCGATTCCTCTAACTGCCCCATCCTAAAGCTATAGTCTTGTTCCCTAGAAACACACTCTGTGGAGAAAGAGCATCCACCATTCTCCAACCCTTCACATCCAAACCCATCTTGATCATATTGTTCTTGTCCTGACTCAGGTAACTCCTCCATCCAAGAGTGAGCTGCACACAAATCATCATTTCAAAATAAAGAACTCTCCAAGCCTTATATTCTATTTCAAACACATACCTAAGACATCATCAGCTGTTAACCTTTGGGAAGGATCAACACAAAGCATCCCACGGATCAAATCCTTGGCGTATGAAGTTATATGGTCCCATGGCTCAGCAGAAAACCTCAAATCTGCGGCCCTGACAGCATCAAAAATCTTGGACTTAGTCTTTCCCCAAAAGGGAGGCACTCCACTGAGAAGTATGTACAAAATAACCCCTGCACTCCATACATCAGCAGCTTGGTTATACCCCCCTGATAACACTTCCGGGGCTATATAAAACGGACTACCAACCGTCCCGTTTAACTTTTCTCCTGTTCATAAAAAAACAATCCATATCTTAGAATACACAATGTCCATGAAAAGTTTAAGAGACAGTGTTATCATCTCTCTTACTGGGCTTGATATACGTTGCCAAACCAAAATCAGCCAATTTGATAGGAGATGATGAAGACACAGTGGCCATGAGAACGTTCTCAGGCTTCAAGTCCCTGTGGACAATACCATTATCATGACAAAACTTGACCACTTGCATCAAATGCTTGAAGAGCACCCTGGCACGGACCTCAGAATACCTTCCATACTTCTCAAGCTTGTGAAAAAGCTCGCCGCCTGCGCAAAGCTCCATCACAAGATGCACATGATCCTCCTCCTCGTAAACCGCTTTGAGATCCACAACATTCGGATGCCCAGCTAACTTAGTCATAATCGCAATCTCGAGTTTGATACTTTTCATGTCGTCCTGCGTAACCAGTCTGTCTTTGGAGATAGACTTGCAGGCAAGCCTCTCTCCAGTGAACTTATCAGAACATACTCTGATCACACCAAACTGACCCAAGCCTAACTGTTCCCCAAGGACGTAACGGTCTTTTAAGCTGGAAACGTTGACCGGGTTGAGAATGGTTTGGGTAAGGCTAGCAACTTTGTAGCAATTGCAGAATTCAAATAAAGGTGGGGTCGTGTTCTCCTTATCAGCTAAGTCCATACCCATATCCAAAAGTATCAAAAACCCCTTCCCCCGCTAAAAAAAAAAGAAACCTAACTAGTGCTTCAGCTATAGCAACCTTCTCTTGGCTGCAATGAATAGGTCTAAGCAAGGCGCATTCTCCTTGGAATCCTCTGATCTGTAATATAGTTTTAAAGACATGAAACCTCAGATCCAAGCAACTAAAAATGGAAAGGTTTCAGCTTTGGATGAAAACAGAAGACATAAGAGTCAAATTCATGATCAAAGAGCTCTGATTCACATGATTGAGACCCAGATAAAGATTCCGAGCTCAAAAGGTAATACGCAAAACCTCGAATTGAATCATGATAATGCATCGGCATCGACATCAACGAAGACGAAAACTTGCAGAAATTCACGAAAAGATTGAAGATTTATGAAAAGGTTTACCCTTTTACAGCAGAAGAGGAATCCGTCGGAGAGAAAGTAACAGCTATAGGTCGCAGGCAGCGAAGAGAGCAGACCTAGTCGTCTTCTCTAGTCTCTCTCTCTCTCTTTCAAAAACAATGTGTTGTCAACTGGTTACCGGGAGAACCAGCTTCACGTTTTCTTACTTTTAGCGAGACGGATATTAATCATTAATCATTACAGTTTAGACCATTCATTTTTCTTTAATTCCAGTTATCACCTCATTCTTTTCAATTCAACAATGTTTAACCATTCGCGACGCGAGAAGCCATTTATCCTCGGTATAGCCGTGGACATATTATTCGAAATTTGAACCCGAACCCGAATCTGAATCCGACCCGAAAAACCTGAACAGAAAACCAAACCAAACTATAAAAAAAACTCGAACGGGTTTAGGATTTAGTCAGTTCGGATATCCATACCCGATCGGTTATATCCGATACCCAAACCAATTACCCGAAATATCTGAATATATATATATAATCCTAAAAATCTACATCTTCCATGCATTCCCATTCATCTTTATCTATTTATTCAACTTGCAGGAAGTAATTAGAGGTGAGTTCTCGTCATCTCCATCTTCTTCGTATATGTTCAATACATACTCAAACTGATTTTATGAACGATTAATCACTATACTTGTGATTTTGATTTATGTTTGATTACACATATGATTTGCGGTTTTGTTTTCTCTTTGCTCTTTATACAGGTGCATTCATGATTATCCAGCATTTTATTTCTGTTTGATTTTGATGTCTCTTTAATTTTGAGTTATGAAAATATAAATTCTTTACCATTTTTATTCAAGATAAACAAAAAAATTTACACAGAGAAAAATAATACAGGCTTGTGTTCATCAAGGTAATAACAAATCAGAAATATCATAATCTTATATTAAATTGTTCAATCTCTTAACTTCAATAGTGTTGTTTCTGGTCTCACAATATCAAATCAAGGATACATAGAATTTTTTTAATTATTTGTTACACAGTTTGAGTGTTTCGGTTATACTAGAAATAACCTGAACCCGAACCAGATCCGAAGTTCAAAATAACCCGAACGGGTTTTATACCTCTCCACCCGAAAATTCGAAAAATCCGAATCACCCGACCCAAACACGAACGGGTACCCGAACGCTCACGCCTACCTCGGTAGATCATCCGGTGTTAACTATAGGTCAATTCTCCCGAATACATTGTTTAAAATTTTTGTCTCCAAATTTTTTTTTTTAATTCGAAATTTTATTAAATCTTTTATAATAAAAACATGATGGATTACAAAAGCCTACATAAAATATTGATACTCCGGAGGCAATAACCCAAAAAAAGGAAACATAAGTGATATAGAATAATACGAGAAATAAACATTAGAGAACTATAGGTACTAAAACTGGAATTGATGGACTCATAACTCGCAGACACTTCTGAAACACACATGAAACTGGAGATAACCAAAGGACTAATGACTTAAGCAACCCCAATTGTTTGTTGATGTATATTTCTTTGTTCATGATGTTTATTTGTTTACTGGTTTTTAAAATCTATCAAGTCCTTTCCAAATTGAAAAACAAAATTTTAACAGAAAATGGAAATGTGGTTACTGTTAGAGGATTATCACGCGGACACCACAAAAAGGGCATATATACACATGTGAAACTAAATGTAAGTCTCTTGATCAAGTAGTGTTAAATTCATTATCATGACTCCTATTGTGAAGATTTATATCACAATTGCATACATACTTTATACATTCATGTATAACATAAGCCGGGCCAATAACAACAGAAGGCCACCGAAACTTGTAAAGATACCCAAAACAAAACAAAAGAAGAGAGAAATTATAAAAGTCGATATCATGATTGTTTTTTCAGCGGAAATTGGCACCACTCTTGTAAGTCATACCGGCGTTCCAGTTAGCCGGAGCAACGTTCCAAGCGTAGACGGTTTCACCGGTGGTGTAAGATGTGACCCGGAAAGAGAGGGACTGTCCGTAGAGAGAGGAAAAAGCTTGGTAAGACGCTCCCCAGTTGTGGCTCATGCTTATCCAATTAGTCCGGCTACCTTTCACGGCCATGCTTTTTATGTCTCCGGCGCCGCCAACATTCATGACGAAGACGAGAAGCCAATAAGAATTGCCTTGGAATTGAAACCTCATGCCTCCACTCCTTTTGCATGGGACTCTACATATATCAATCGCATAACATACATACAATTAGTAACATGTTTTGGAGAATGGTTGTCTTAATTAGTGTAGAATATATATATAGTAAGATGATTATAAACAAAAATACAAATATTGATGAAATGGGATATACCTGCGGTATGCAACAGGGATGATACCGGCCCTCCAATAAGCGAGTTTCATGAAAGCCGGTTTAGCCATATCGAAATGAGTTCTAGGAGGATTGCACCAACCACCATTGTTGGAGTCTTGATACCAATTAGGAGGGCAAAGATTGGTGGCTGTGACCACTGTCGATGGGCGTCCATAGTTACAATGTTTCGAGTTTACACAGACTATTTGGAAACATTGGCCGCACCCGTAACCGTCTTTGAACAACGTCGTGCTTAGCGCCGCCGTGTCTAAGCCGTAGCCGCTGTTAAACAGGTTTCCGTACCCACATGCACCACCTGCATATATATACATACACACGTAGTTGTTATGTCACTGATTGCATGTATGAGTAGTATGTAAGCAAGGCCATCTCCGTTAGGGGTTTAAAAGCCCAACTCTTAGCTTTTCATAAAAAAGAAAAATATTAAAATAATTGTGGGTCCCACTTAAAACTAAAACCAGTCTCGCAAAACCTCTTCTGTATGAACCTGTCTCTTAACTTTTGGCGGGCCCCACGTGACGTGGCGGCCCGCAATTGGTCGGTTATATATATATTTTTTTTTTTTAAACAAAAAACCGAAAAAAAAAATTAAAAAAATATTTTTTTGTCTTGGAATTTGAACCACCTAAATCTCACTGATGGAGATGCTCTAATATTGTTATTATAGGAATAAACTTTGGAAAATAATTTTTGAGAATTTCTATAGCAACTGAAAAAGAAAGATATGGTTATCAAAATATATTTCAAAAAAAATTGAACATGTTTTTGATTTTGATGATTATGTTGTATATACACATTAACATATATACATGAGAACAAACGATATTATTAACGTACCCATGGTTTCACTACCGGTTTCATCGCCGTAGAAAGTGGCATGAGCGTATCTCCACGGGCTGGGCCTGTAATATCCGGCGACGAATTCAATAGAGATGGCGAAAGCGACAAAAACTATTGCGAATAATTTCTTTAAGCTCGAAGAACTTGAGAATAGATCCATCTTTCGTTTCTTTTTTCGTCTTGATGGGTTTTCTTAGGGTTTGTTTTATTTGTTTGTTTGTTGATGAAGTAATCGAATTAGAGACAAACTTTATAGAGTGCCTATTCAACAATAGTGGTGGTGACTACGTGAAGGCCATCATCCTTTTTTCCACTTTATATTGGAGACTTTTGTCCGTGCTGATTAATGATTAGGATTTGTTTAATTTCACTGATTTTTTTTCGCAAATAGAACCATTGAATAAGAACTAGAGAAAGTAAGTCAAATTATTGTTTAAAAGAAGTTTTTTAGTATATACAAAGTAAAAGTTGTTTCTTTGACGTGCGAGCAGGTTCTATAAGTGGTTCTTGTACCGACCTAATCCAATCCCCTACGTGCATTTAATTATGTATATTATATACTACATTTATACAATTGTATAATGAATTTCTTTTCAGTGATTAGTCTATTATACATACATTAGTTTTTGTATTGTTGTTCTAGCCTTCTTTTTGTTTGAAATTTGTTGTTCTAATCTTGTCAACCTATATATTTGTAGTGTTTTGGAACCCGACCCGGATCTGCGGTTGAACCGGTAAACCCGATGATCCAAAATAAATCCGGATTGAGTTTTGTGAAAACCCAAAATTTAAAAACCTGCAAAACCCGTTAAAATCCACTAAAACCCAAAATCCGATACCGGTTGAACCAATAGATAATTTTTTTAGTTGTTAATTATATTTTTAAATTATATTTTATATTCTAAATTTGCAACTAAAAATTTAGGTTTTTATTGCCGTCTTCTTTTTTCTCTTCGTCTGCTTACCTCTACTGGCTCAGTATCTCTTTTTTCTTCTTTTTTGCTTGATTTTTTTTTTATGATAAGAATGTGAATTTCATTTATCAAATAAGAATGTTTGTACTTGTACAAAAAGTTAGAAAGTGAAGCAAGCCTAAGCCAAAAAAAAATAAAAACAGAGGAGAGCTTAAATTTAAGACTTTAGAAGCTGAGATGATCCATTACTCGTGGGTCAGCCAGATTCTCATTAGATTGGCGAAGTTCCGACGTTTCTTCCTTGCCAAGATTGCATTCCCCACTTGTCTATCGATCTCCTTGAAGCTTGATTATTTTGTTTATGTAAGTCTATCTTTTTGATCGAATTGACATGTTTCTAACTATATATGTTTTGTTCTGTCGTGATCGTGAATGAAAGATACTGATATTATTCTAATTCTTTATGCAACAACCATATTGTTTTGTCGTTAATCACAATATGATGTGTATTGTGACTCATGTTCTGTTTGTTCTGTGCAACAATATATGTTTCAATTATGTCATATGAAATTATTTAAACTTTGTGTACGATTTTTGCAGGCAATGGAAACAGAACTTGAGGAAAACTATGATGAAATAGCTGCTACAAACCGTTCAATCAGAGGAAAAAAAGATATTGCATGGTCCTATGTCACACAGTCAAAAAATTCAAGAGGAAAACTGGTTTTAGAAAGTAATAACTTTAGTTTCTATATTTTTTATTTTATTAGCTAATATATTATTATATGATAAAATTAATTCATTTATTAATCCGCGGTAGACCCAGTGACCCAACGATCCATTAAATCATCTGATTGAGTGTCTGGGTCGGTTTTTAAAACATTGTTTGTAACTATTAGATTATGAATTTAAGGTTATTATTATATTGGATTTAGAGCAGATTAAGAAGTTTCATCTTGTTTAGCTAAAAGAAAGGAAGTTTCATCTCCAAGGCTATACTGCTTAAGCTTGTGATCTTCAATATTATCCTATTTGGAAAACATATATACATAATGAAGGAGGCAACATACGAGTCTTCAAAAACGTACACATATTTATGGAGTTATGTTTGGGTTCACCCCATAGTTTGAACATATAGGTTCACCAACCAATAGAAATCAGTCATTTCATAATCAATATATTTTGAAAAAAATATTGTCATGTTATATTGTTTTCAAAATTAAAAAAATAATAGTAGTTACCAAAAAAAGTTTTTTTTTTAAATATGTCTAACATCATAAAGAAAATACTAAACCCCAAACTCTAAATCTTAAACCCTTGGATATATTTTAAACCCTTGGATAATCCTAAACTCTAAACCCTAAACCCTAAGCCCTAGTATATGCAATTTTTTTAAAAATATTTTAACAACGTCATCAAAATACTAAACTATATACCGTAAACTCTAAACCCTAAATATTTAGGTAAACCCTAAACCTTGGATAATCCTAAACTCTAAATCAAAAACACTAGACACTAAATCTTAAAAATATAAAACCCTTAATCATAATCCCTAAACTCTTTTTAGAATTAAGGATTTAGTATATTTAAGATTTAGTGTTTAGTTTTTTTTTTAATTTAGGGTTTAAGATTTATCTAAGGATTTAGGCTTTACTCAAGAGTTTAGGATTTAGAGTTTAGTGTTTTGATGACGGCGCTAAAATATTTTTAAATTTTCTTTTTGCATATACTACTATTTTTATTTATTTTTAACATTTTTATTTTAAAAATATAATATAACTTGACAATATTTTGTTTCTTTTTAAAAATATATCGTTGTGAAATAAATGATTCCTTTTGGTTGGTAAATCTAGATGAACCTAAGAATATATGATATTTATATGAATAATTCTTGGATTCACCACTAGGGTAAAACTGTAAGTTCACTAACCAATTAAAATTCGTTTTTATATATTTATTGAGAATTCGGCCAAAAAAGCACGAATTGCCAAAAGCATTTATGATTCAGCATTATTACAATTTATAAGAACAAGTTTTCAGAGGTTTACATATATATGTTCAGACTTAAGGTTATTGATGAAAAATCTACTCTTTTAAAAAGAAGTTATGACTTATTTCATGTGTGATTTTTCCATTTGGATCATCTCTTAGAGAATCACTTAAATGAATTTTTGTATACATATTTGAAATATTTTAATTATTCTAAAAAACAAAATATATATTCCTATATTTTGTCTGAATTACATATGAACAAAATATTTTCATTTTTCACTTTAACAAACCTTTTAAATATTTAATTAATTTCGCAATTATTTAAAATATAAATGTATATTTCGTTTTTCACTTTAACAAACCTTTTAAATATTTAATTAGTTTCTCGATTATTTAAAATATAAATGTATATTTCATGTTTACTAAAAAAACTTTTAAGTTTTTAATTAATATGTAACTATATTAAAGTCATGTACTAGTTTGTATTAAATTTGTGATATTAATTTAACTAAAATGTTTTTCAATTAAATCTTGGATCTCTAAAATTTAAAATTTTGTTTATTCAGAATTGTGTACCACACTATTGAAAATATGTTATCAATATGAATGATCGATTATAAATGCTATTATGAACGTGCATTTAGTTCATGTTATTAAATATAGTAGTCGGTTTAATTTTAAATTTCAATAATAGAAGTATATGACTGTTTTATTTACAAAAAGACTATCAAGCTCATTTTTATATAGACCATATTCATATATTATTCATTAATGTAATTGTTTTTGTTTCTTTTATCTTGTGCAATTTTGAAAGTGTAATAGATATTGTACCAATTAATATTATTAACAAAAATGACAGATGAATGATTGAAAAATATATTTCATGTGAATATTTTTATTTTCAGTGTGTTTGTTATCAAAATTAGCTGTAGGTTTAAGTTTTAATTTTGTAACGTGATTATGATATACAAAAAATTACAAATAAAATTATTAACATTGACATTGAAATATTCATTGTAAATAATCAAAGATATTCTGCGTAAAAAAATCTAAATTCCCAGTAGACAGTATAAGAAACTTCAAAACAAAAACAAACACAAACACAATGCATTACAATTCCTGGTTTAATGAATCCGAATTTTTACGAATTACACTTAATATAGGTTATTCAGTCAAAGATTTAATTCATACAAATAATTCGATTAGCATATATGTATGACCAAAACCTAAAACACAAGTACAATTTTAAACAAATTAATAGCTAAGTTAATATTGAATTAAACAGAATTTGTCGTAAATATCACATAATGTGAGGTTTAGTTAATGTTCATGTTTTAATAAGAAAGATATCACTAATAATTTGAAACAATAAATTAAATTACAGCACACTATGAAATTGTTGTTTTTGAAAATATTGTATTAAAACTATTAGAAATATGAGAATATAAAAATTATATACCACTAATCATGTAAATCAAATATTTATATATATAAAATGAAAATAATCACCTGTACAGTTGTGCGGATCAAGATCTAGTTAGTAAATATTAAAATTGGAAACTAAGTTGAAAAAAAGATAGGTAATACATTGCTAATAGATTTTAGTCACATATTTAATCATTCATCGTTGCTTATATATGGTTGTCACTAACTGCTATTTTTAGGCGCTGAAATACCATATTAAAAAAAATACAATATTGTTTGGAATAATTGTGACCACGAATGTTTTAGGATAGAAGAAAAGTAGATCTCACCACTAAATTTCGGTTTTTTCGGATTATCCTACAAAAGCTTTTCAGAAACTTATGTATATATGTTCTCATTGCTAAGGTTTTCTACCATAAACACACCGAATATTTATTTACAGAAAATTGTTACAATGTCAACATCTAAACTTACTATTTTTTGTTTTGTCCTACTTTCTCTCACTAGTTTTCATGAATGTATGTCATATTACGTTTCTACCAATCATGTTTCATCATCACAACTAAAATAAAAATATATTTAATCATTTTATAATTGTTTTCTTTATTTATGCAGGTGCCAACCTGAAAAAAACTACTGCAGCATGCCTCTCTAGACCACAACATAAAGATTGGTGCTGCAACGTGGGACATAAGTCGTGCCGAATCGCCAAATCTGAATGCGAGAGAATTTGTATCCAGGGGCGCACTTGAATTTTCAGAAGAGTATTTCTATAATTATATATTTCAAATAATTTCACACTTCTATTATTCTAACGTTAAATAATGAATAACAATCCTTACTTCATGTGGAGGAGCTAGTATTAAGTGTAAGGAAATTTTTTTCCAAGAGCGCCCTTTCACTCTCTATATATATATATAGCGCCCTCTCTCTCTCTCTCTCTATATATATATATATATATATATATATATATATATATACTAGAGTCGTTGTCCGCGCTACGTGCGGAAAATACGTTTAAATATATTAAATTTTCAGTTACCATAAATTTTATAATCTTCAAAAATTATGTGAAAATTTTAAATATTTTACATAATACAACCAAAAGTTATATAATATATAAACACAATTAGATGGGATGACTTATTTATTACTTTGTTATTTCTTAACTCTCGATAGACTAATAATTATCATAAGTATATATGTTGAAGACTGTTCTTTTTTTTAACACAAAAGACTGTCTTTCTATAAGTCTTTTTTAAAGTTAGTTATAATGTCTATTGTGTTTTTGAAATAAGATCTTATTTTTTGTACTGAGCATTTAACAACTTTCATTCAATGTCTCCACTGAAATATTACAAAACTAGATTTTAACCCGCACGTTCGTGCGGATATATTTATATTTTTTAAATATATTTTATATTATTAAAAATGTTTTAAATATATAATTTCTATTTTAGTGTTATATATTGTATTACTATATCATATTATTGTTTATATTTCTTATTCAGTATTATTAATATATAATGGTTTTTTAGAAAAAATTTACTTTGTTATTGATTTTTATTACTTACTAATATATTTTCGAGTTAGGTAAAATAAAATAAAAATATGAAATACTCAAATAGAGAACCCCATTCAAATTATGTTGTTTTCTTTAATTTAAACATTTTGCATATAATACATTTTTAAATTTTATTTATTTATATTATAGAAAATATGACTAAAATAATTATATTTACATGTTGTGTTTAAGAAAATATACTTTAACATATCTCATTTTAGTATTTTACGGGATTTATTTATTTTAAATAATATAATCCTATTGTTTTAGTAAACTTATACATAGTAGTATCTATCATACTATTTTATTAAATTTATTATATAGGATATTTGTTTTGGATGTTATGATATTAAGTTCTATTTTTTTTTAAAAAATTAAGACGTCAAAACATTAGGTTACTTTAAATTTTTACAACATATATAGTTAGTTTTTTTCAGGTACATTTCAAAAAGTTAATCTTTATTATCCATGATTTTGTCTTTTGTAAAATTTGAAATATTATCATTTTGAGTTTGAATATTTATTTTCAAAATAATATATTTTTTTGAGACAACTTTGGAAAATTACACAACTATTTGAGTTTGGAATAATACATGAATTTTGAATTTGTTTTGGTACTACATTACTGTATTATTTTATAAAATATTTGAATTTTTGGTGATATTTTTAATTCTTTTATCAACAAATTTTGTTACAATTAAATAAAATAAAATTTATAATTAACATTTGATTTTTGTCACTAATATTTTAAATGAATTACTGAAATTTCATATTTTACTAATAACATATTTTTAAATAGTATATGAACTAAAGGTTATTATATACTATTATATTTTTGTATATAAACATTTTTAAGCAATATATTGCTAATAGTTTCAAAATAAATAAAAAGATAATGTATGGCTGTAAATATAAAATTTTAACTTATGTTAATACATTTATTTTAATATAAAAGTATTATATAGTTTTCGAAGTTTAATCCATTATAATGATGATCAATAATTTATTTAAGTTAAAAAACAAAATAATTTTTTTTTCTTAATTTACCTATTTAATATATTTTTAATATTTAATTCATATAGCACTTCTATTTTTATATAATACGGAATATATCATAGAATCTATAAAAAAGTTAGTATAAAGAATTTTTTATTTTCTTTTTTATAATAAGTTTTAGTTAAATTTACTTATAATAATATTATATTACTAATTTCGAAATATATTAATGTGTTATTTATAAAAAATATTTAAATTTTAAACTAAGATTTTGTTAGATTCTTTCTCAACAGATTTTATTATAATTAAAAAAATCAAATTTATAGTTGGTTTATTGTTAATATATTTATAGTTGGTTTATTGTTAATACAAATAATCAAATATGTCATATTGACTAATTCTTTAAGTAGTCCTACTATGACTTGTTAATAGTAGATAAAAATAGATCCCTAAATTAATAGATTAGATATAAACATTGTTCTTTATCTTTATCAATTTTCTTTACAATTATTTTTATTTTAGTCACACATTTAAAGCCTCTTCTAATACTTTGAAACTTTCAATAAAGCTACTAATAAAAAAGCTGAAACAATTACTATGAAAAAACCAACAAGTTATAAATTAAACCAGATTACAAATTTATTCGGTTTATAAATTATCCTCCGCTTTGCCTCCTCGGTCGCCACAACCTCCATTTATGAAACTGCTTCGTCGTTGCTTATTCCTCTGCCTCCGCCTATTCTCTCTGTCTCCGGCTGCTCTTCAGCTTCTTTGTCTCCTACTTATTCCTGAAACCCATTTTTCAAAACCAAAACAGAAAAAAAAATCAAAATCAGAATCTTTAACATCGTCTTCTCCAGTCTATATATGACCCATCATCCTCAAATCAGAATACAACTACTTGTGCTCATTTTCTTGTATGGAATTAAAAATACATAATAATAGAGTACATATACCTACACTCAGGAACATAAAAATTAAAATAAATATGAAAATTTCATGGTGCACATGTATTGAGTGCAAATGAACATCTCAGAAAGACAGAAACTTACTTGAGGTTTGTCTCCTTGCTTTCTTTCCAAAACTGTGCTTGCAAAACCAGGAGGTACAGACGGTCTGGGTACATTACTCTGAGAGGGAAAAGAGTTGTTATTCGAACCAGGAATTGATGGATTGTTGTTGACTTCGCTGCTTTTACATGGGTGCTATTTTTCATTAGATGAATTTGCTTCTCCAGAGACTCTGTTTCCACCTCCAGAGTCCAGAGTCTCCGTCTCCAGCCTCCAGAGCCTATGCCTATGTTCTAGCCTCCAGAGCCCACGCCTCTGTTCCAGCATCCGCTTCTGTTCGCCTACTCCAGTGGCATAGCTCAAACAAAAATCAACCTATTAAATCAAAAAGGAAACTAAATCTGAGAATTCTGAAAACAGAGAAACGAACTTTAACTTCATATTAAACCATATTAAACCATACTTCTGAAAAGCTAGCAGAAACCTAAAGTCACATTCTTCTATCCTTGAATCCTTCAGCATATTTGAGATTCGCTCACTTAGTCTACACATTCCTCTTTATCGAATACAGAGAAAAGAGGTGAGTTAGTTTTCATTTTGGAGGTTAATACAGAGAAAATACACTGAGGTTCTCACTGGTGACATAGGGAACAAAGGGGAATGATCCATTCCCACTCATTCCTTAAAAATTACACCATTTATAGGGAATTTTTGTTCCGTCTGATTCCTTGTCATTCCTTAAATTTTAAGGAACCATAGAACAAAAGTATTCTTATCAAAGTTGATATGGAACAAAAGTAATAAATATTCCTTTTAATTCCATTGATTTTATTCATATTCATTCCTTTCCTACTCATTCCTATTCTTAATTTAATGGTCACCAGTTAAAGCCTGAATGTTGTATAGTGTCCAGTTAAAAAATTATTTTCGTTGTTCCTCTTTGCGCTGCCTCCAAGAATGAGCCAAGAACCAAACTCTGGCTGGTCTTGTCTGAATCTATTTGGATCTCTGACCCAAGTATCTGTGTAGATAAGAAAAGGTGCCTTAATTAGAGTTTTTGGTGAAGTTTGTATATGCTTAAAGGTAAATAAAGCAGAGAAATGCATTGACGGACTCAGATTTGGATCTTTGGCTTGTGATCCTAACGCTTCTCTTCCTCTATATATAGAAAACATTGTCATGTAAGGAAGGTTAGCAAAAAAAATCCAGTGACTTCCAAAGGAAAATGTTATTGTGAGATTCACTATTGTTATCTCCGCTAGATGACATAAACATGGTATTTATTTCTCTCTCTGTGTACAACATTCAACCGCATGTTTGACACGCAAAGAACCATATTAAGGACACAACCGAAAAGCCAGCTTTCACAAAGCCTTTAATCTCCTCGTTCAGTCTGCTAATTGAACCACAGAAGAACTTGTTCAAAATCACAAATGTGAATGCATTGAAATGTAGACGTCAAGGCTAAGGAACCATATGAAGCAAAATTATTTGGTAAATAGGCAGTGTTCTCTCTGTTCAGAGAAGACTAACATCGAGGTCATTATGGAAGTAACTGAGGCAAAATACAACACAGGAAAAACAGTTCAAGCTGATTGTTCATTTATAAACATAAAACTGAATCTATAGCTTCAAGGCTTTAATAAGATTATGGATTTTAATCTTACCGGTTTCATGATGGCGTTCTGCAATCTTCAAAGAAACTAATATAATCAGTAGACTATAACACAATCAAGGAGCCCTCATTAGCTACACAAACAAAATAACTTTTAAGTAAATAAGCCATCATGTGAAAGAAAGAAACAGATTTTACGATACAAACTGAACAAAAGCATCAAACTTGGAAATGTTTTCATCGTTCTACTGGAGAATCTTATAAACCTGCCAAAAACAGTCTTGTTCAGAAAGATGCAAATCATCAGCAGTGATAGTGAATAAGAGTGAAACATTGTACATGCTGCAATCTCTTACCATAAACAATGTTGAATCATGAGGAAAGAGCAAATGAGTGTTGATGATTATAACTTGTTGGTGAGCATCGTACTATAAGGAAGAATTGATTTTACATATAGCAACTGCGTGGCTAGGTCACCACAATCATTGAAAAAGCATGTCTCGTTCTTACATATCTAAAGTACTCCAACAGCTGTGGGCAAACCTAAGTGACAATTAGAAGAAAGAAGGAAACACACATTGACCCATCTTTCGATTGAAGAATGAATCGAGAAAGAACATGAAGCCAGCCAGCTTCACAAAAATTGAAAGAAACTAATATTACAAAAATGGACAAAATTATCGGGTTAGAACATGATTTCACACATGATCATCTATAGAAAAAGCTCCAAACCAATTAGGTCATCCTTTTCTCTGAAAGTTTGGTTTGGGTGAATAGGGTGAAAAGGAGAAGCGAGGAAGAAGGGAGATATACAAGTGTGGAGATGATGGGATGGGAGGGGAGGGGGAAAGATTCATGTCGTTTGGGTTATGATAAATACATGAACTTTATGAGACTTAGATGTGGAGGGGAAGGAGAATCACAAGTGATGTACGGCGGTTTGTTCTCATCGCTTTGGAGGAAGACAAAACGGAAAGGCTCGTCGAGTCAATTCTGTGTATGAGCGAATGATGTGGCAAATTAGAGATATATGGTTGGCTGATTCTTTTGGCTGACGTGGACATGCTCAGAGTGCTTTATTAGTTCCTTTTAGTATAGTTCTGATAATATATGAATAAAAATTCATTTCAAACGTTTAAATTCAGATAAATCTCTATGATAAAATTTTGAAATGCCGTCCCTCCATATACTATCCACATGGTACTTAACAGTATATGTAGGTTCTCTAAATTAAATATTTATTCACTACTCAAACAATATAGCGATTATCATCACCGTCTATCCAAATTATGCTTCTTGATTTCAAGCATAATTAAAACTTTGAGACTACCATCCACCAAACAAAAAATAGCAGTATGAACAAAACATATAAAAAAACAAAAGTCAGCCTCGACAAATCACTAGTTTATTTAATAAAATGACTATGAATAATTATTTACGTTCAACTTTTGTAACTATTTATATAACCTTATTTGAATTATGTTTTATATTTTACTGTCAAAAATTTGTTGTACAATTTTAATTCAATTTTAATTCTCAAATGAAAAGAGTTATCCAAAAAAAAATTTATTTAATTTCTATAAATGTGTTACAAGATTCCTTCGCATTTTAATGAAAAATAAGTTTCACCAAAAACTATTAAGATCCAAAATGTTAGTACATCATTAGAATACGAAGAATCTATATACCATTAATTTTATTCTTGTGACAATCAAAAAAATATATTAATATTTTACAAAAATAAAAGGGAAAATTTTCCAAATATGATTGAAAACTTGATTTTAACCCCAAAAGTATACTCAAATGCAAAATTAAACAAAAAAAACTAATGAAATTACAACCAGCTACTTATGACCAAAAAACATAATTCATTTTTACTAATATAACCCCGTAAAATCTTCTAAGGTTTTGTATGTCTTAAAAATAATCTATAAATTTTATAAAAATATTATGATGGAGAAAATTGAAATCATGTAATTATAAACATTTGTAATTGATATAAACAAAGGTCTAGAACAATTGAATTGTTTTCAACTTAGATAGGTGAATGTAGTGTTTCATAGCATTCTTTGGTTAAGGATTTGGTAATATATGGTATAATATTGTATGTATTTTTAGGGTTAGTTTTTGGAAGCTTAATTGTTTTTTGGAAAAATAAAATTTGAATTACATGTGTTTAGTTTTTTGTATATTAAACATTATTAAAGTTGATTGTAAGTTTTATGAAGTGTTTGTTTCTAGTTAGTTAGTAATTTTGAGTTTAAGGTTTTGGTGACTTAAATTATCCAACAAATAATGCACTAGAAGACGTCCGCGGAAGTCTTTTGGGCGACTAGTAAATTTAGGGTCTAGAAGTCTTTTATTAGAAGACTTATTTGAAAGTCTTCTGAATCGAAAATATTTAACCTTATTAGAATTTTTGTCTCCCAGTATAAAAATAATTTACACATTTTTCTCTTATTTTCAAATGGCTGCAACAAAAATGTAATATTTCTCATTCTAAAACTCTCTAACCTCTTTCTAATCTCTTTGAACTTAAAACACCAAAATTTATAACAATTTCCCATTTTTATCTGATGTCTTTCTCACTTATTTATTTTGTTTTGTAGGGTTTTCATTACATGATTCTCATCTTTCACTCATCTAAAAGTAGATCTATAAATAATATTTTTCAGATATGAGCCAAGCTTTGGAAGAATTCCAGGAAAGTGAAGACTTCCAAAAAAGTCTTTTTGGAAGTCTTCTAACATATAATGCGCTAGAAGAAGTCTTCTAGTCTTCTCTCATGTTTAGTGTAGTCCAAGCTTCTCTTTATGGAGGAATAATCTATAATATTTTTGCTTATGTTTTTTTTTGTGATTTGTAGGTGTACTTTTCAGTTGTTAATTCTTTTGTAAATTTGAAGAATATATTAATGAAATATTTTTGGTAAATATGTTCAGTTCTACAATATTATCTTGCCAAAAGTACTTGGCATTATTGAAGTTATTTATACAACTTCAATAACAAAACACAATAACACAAAAAAATTAGTCAAATTTTCTACAACTAAAGGAGAAGAATTCTCATGAAAACTTAGTCAAATTCACAAAATATCAAACATTACATAAGTTCAAACATATTACAGTTTCACTAGAAGTCTTCTAAGAAGTCTTCTCGAAAGACATAAATTTCAAGCGGGATATTTAAAACGGGAAAATAAAATTTAAGCGGGAAACTGAAATTTTAAGTGAAAATTAAAATTTCATATTTCATGAAAGTTCAAAAGTATATCTTATGATCAAAGAAGACACACTAAACCATATGATGTATTGATCACAATGACAATGTTGTAAATAAAATAGGAAGATAAGGATGATTAAGTAAAACAACCATCAGAAAAAAATATTAATGACATTTTCGTAAAAATCCAAACTTTTAGGGTGAAGAGGTTAAATGAAAATTCCAAAAAGTCATAGGTTAGTTTTATATTTGACTTTGAGTTTTGAGTAATTTTTGCAAAAAAATAACCCAAAATAAAATCTTTACAATAAAAATATGAAACATATTACAATTATGACTATATGGATAGTTACAAAAATGACACAAATATATTAAATAATTATAAAAGTTCTTTATAATTATTTAATAAACAAATATTAAACTAAGTTATATGTTAACTAATTATTCTATGATATAAATGAAAATTATTAAATTTATTTTGAAGAAAATAATGAAAGTTATATTTTTATTTATTAAATATTTATATTTATAAAAATTTATATTTACTAAATGATTTATTCTAAAAGTTAACATCCATTTTTTTGAAAAAACTGTTGACTTTTATTTTTGCCAAAAAATCACAATTTTAAAAATTATTTTAGACATAGTGTTAGTCAATTATAACTGTTGACTAACAATAAGATTAAAATGATATAATAAATATAATTTTATGATTAAAATGATTTGTCAATAAAAAATGATATTTTTATTATGAATAAATTGATGCCTTATTTCAACCAAATTTGAAAGTTTACGATTTAATTGACATTTTCCCCAATGTTTTTTCATAAAAAGTATCCTACCGAAATGCATGATGAAAATTATAATCTATGAATTTAAAAGTTATAGTTTGATAGACAAGTGGTGAGTAATAACTTGTAAGATTAAACACACTTTAAACTAGTAGAACAGGTTTGTTTTTTTTTTTTTTTTTTTTTTCTGAAAAAGGGCATTAGTAGAACAGGTTGTTATAAGTAATAGCAACGATTTAGTTACCAATATGGATACAACAATCCAAATTATTCAAAGCGTAACTGAAATCAACTTTATTTATTAGCCACTTAGCTCAAACGGGGCCTCACACTCAATCGAGTTGGACGGGGAAGATCAAAGGCTGGTCCGAGAAGAACGCTTTCAAGTTTGTAAGAACAAACTCTGTGACATTGCCCAAAGACCCTAACGTCATTCCAGCAGAATGTGGAGACAAGACAACATTTTCAAGACTAAAAAGCTCTTCAGGCACTTCCGGTTCGTTTTCAAACACATCCAAACCCACTCCCCAGATCATTCCTTCCATCAGACACTTCACCATCTCTTTCTCATCCATAAGCCCACCTCGCCCGATGTTTATTATAACCCCATACTTCCCAAGCGTCTCCATCACCTCTCTGTTCACAATGTGTTGTGTTTCATCAGTAAGAGAGCAGCAGAGTATGAGGACATCGTTGTCGGCTGCTAAAGAGAGAATGTCGGTATGGTACAAGTATGGTACGCCGGGTTTCAGGCTTCTCGAGTTGTAAGAGATGATGCAGCCAAAAGGTTCAAGTCTTTTGGCTACTAGAGAGCCTATGCTTCCCAGTCCAACTATCCCCACTTTCTTTTTGCTTAACTGCAGTTGAAGATCACAGCCACAATTATGTTTAAAAGGAAAAAAAGATCGCAGCCACATTAAAATTAGACTATTGTGATTAGACTAGTATAGAAAACGAAAAAGGAGAACTAATGTTGAAAATGTTTTACTAATTCAATTTAATATGTAAATATATAAAACTACATCAAAATTGTTTCAATGTCCTATACTTGGATCAATAATTGTATTGAAAATGTGTATGTATCTTGTAAACTCTAATTAATGCTATATATCAGTATTTAATTTGTCGAAAAAAATTGTATATTACCTTTCACATATACTCCGTCCATTTCGTTTTATATAACGTTTTCTAGTTGTTTTTTGTATTTTGAACGGAAATGTTTTTCTGGTTAATATGATTAGTAAATTCCTCACAAATTCTTGTCTTTTGATATTTCTTTGGATACATGGTTCTCTGTTTAAAATTTACAGAAGGGAGAAATTAGGGTACATGCCTAGTCCAGTCTATAGTTTGATTCTAAAATTAAGCCCTGTCCAGTCGACATATCATTAGTTAATTATAAATGTAAAAAATAGCATTGGATTACTATACAGACATGTGGTAATATGTTCAGCACTTTTGGAAATATTTATAAATACGTAAAAAGAGTTCGCAAACAAGAAGTGTACTAGCGAAAAAACAATTTTATTTTCGTTAATAATAATTATTTGACTACATATTTGAAAAAAACAATTGTTTTCCATCGAAGATATATTTTATCATATAAATTTTGATTTCTTAAACTTAACCGTTAATATAACCTATTATTTATAGATCAGGTTTTGTGACTTTTTCAAATAGACATAATAATAAAGATAAATGATTTAGTTGTCAAATGTAAAATTAAGCTGTTATTTTGTCATTGTTCGGTCTCAAACCCATGTATATACAAGTATTTGGGGGAAGGAAGAAGATTTTTTTTTTGAAATTTCTTTTACAACAAAATACCTGTTAAAACTAAAAGAAATACTTATCAATAGAAAAGATATGTTTTTTTTTCTATTACACACTCAAAACAGCATGTAGTTTAAAAAATAGGGCTTCAAGTTCGGTGTCTAGTTCGGATTCAATTTGGTTGATTTGGATTTTCCTTATTATAATCAGGTTTAACTAATGATTTTGAGTCAGGTTTGGTTATTTACTTTCTGGATTCAATTCGAATAGAATAATAATTAATATCCAAAATCACCAAAAATCTATTACAAACTAATAAAATTGATTAAAAATATTTAATATATATAAAATTATTGAAATCTAACTAAAACTAGTTAAAAAACCTGAACTAACTAAAACATATTCGAAATAACAAAAAACTAAAAAAAAATTCTCTAACATATATAAATTATCTTAACACATATAAAAAGTTAATCGATTTAACTATTTTATGATTTTACTTTGGATTTTGGTTTTTGGTTCGGATTGTACCCAGACCTTTAAAATAACTACATCTTAGATCATGTATGGATAGGATATCTATATTATTAAAAGATAAATACTATTTAAAAATTTTCCTTAATTTTTTAATTTATTTACACAGTCATGTCACTGACAATTAATAAACATATTTTTATTTTCTTTTGTTTTTTACAAATTAATAAGTGCATGTCTTAAAGATCTATTTTAAACTAACAAAAATTAAAAAATTGTTGGGATAGTAAATATTTATATATACGAGTTACTTTAAATAACTATACTTATAATAAAAGGTATATTCTTAGTGAACATGAATCATATATTTTCTGCACTTTTTTTTGCACATGTCTAAAAATATCAGACATGAACTATATCATATTGTCTGATTATTTTTCATATACTAATAATTTCAAATTTCACAACTTTTTTATATTAAAATATGATAAAGTAATATATTTGGATAAACCTAAATATACTAATAATTATAGACAAATATCTCACATTTACCAATCAATATCTACCAAGAAAATATATTTTCAAATTCAATGCCAAATTCTGACCACACTTTTAAAATATTCTTTCCAAAGGCATCCTCCTACATTTATGGCATTTAAATTTTATAGGATATTTTTAATAGTATTCCTTATAATTTTAAAATGGGTGCATTTGTATAAAGTTATTTATTTTTGTATTCAATTAATTTATTTTTGTTTTTCCGCATGAAAATATAATTGATTATCAATAGCAATAAACCTTATTAACAATCCAATAAATAACATTACATGAACATATTTGTGTATTCACACTACATGATTTTGAAACTAAAATAAATACTCTTATTCTTTTTTCCATAAATGTTTACATGAATCGTAGTTTGATGTTTTCCATTAATATTTAATATTTATTTAATTATCTGATAGATTTAGTTATAGACTTATAGTTGATATTTTATGTTATAGTTTTTACGGGTCTATTTTATCAAACACGTAAAATATTTATCAAGTACAAGACGAATTAACATACACTTTGACCAACGTAAAATGAATTACAAAACAAATTATCATAATTTAATTTTAAATCACTAAAAGTAAAATTGATAAAATAAACCTACAATAAAGATGTTATTATATTTATTTTACTAAAATTATATTTATGTAATTGTTATTTAATTATATATATTATTAAAAGTAAATATCCTCTATAAAATAAATAATTTTAAAGATATCATCAATATATGATATCTTAATTAATTATATACTATTAGATGTAAATAACTAAAAGTAAAAACCAAGTTGCCTTGGCCAAGTGGTAAAAGGCTCACAGACGTGAATACCGCCCTGGGTTCGAGTCCTCTTGGACACCCGGACTGTCTTAAATGACAAGAGTACGCGGAATGCCTTGAGCCTCGTGAAATTAGTCTTTGGGTTTAGAAATTTTTTGGAATCCCACGTTATAAAAAAACTAAAATTAAAATTAATAAGAGCAGCCTAGGTAAATATATTATCAAATTTTTATTCTAAAATTATATTTACGTAATTTTTATCTAATTATAAATATTACTAAAATTAAATAAATTTTATAAAAACAAATAATGTTAAAATACATATTTGATTTTGTGTAATACTAAATATTGTATAAAAAGTTTATTCAATTTTTTTTGAAATATTATCAATTTTTATAGGGTTTTACCGGGTTAACTGGTATCGGTGAAATTGATGCGTTTTTTTTTTGTTTTTACAGATTTTATCATTAATGAATTTTTTTTTTTTTAAATCCTAACCTGATTACTTATAGGTACCCAGATTTACTGGTCTGCCCATGAGTTTGGGTCGAAGGTTAAAACACTAAAACATTTAGACTCTCAATAAATTTGTTATTTTCATCTATTAAACTAAGTTGACATTGTTTCATTAAACTATTTCATAGAAATATTTAAATAATAATTTTACTAAAACGTTATTTTATATTAAATTAAATAATTTTTGTTTCATTAATATCTAATCTATTAATTTAGGGATTATCTACTATTTGAAGCTCTCATTTAAATTTTGGACTCTTTCATAGTTGGTGCTAGAATATATCATGCCTCCTATACAATGCAACCTACCAACTTAAATTAAACCAAATCTTAACCAACATAGATTAGTTAAACCTAACCAGTAACACTTTTATAATATTTTTGGTTAATCTCTTATTATAATTAGATCATATAAAACTGAACCACTCTTAAATAACGAGTTCCATATCATTCCAAACATAAGAGAAAAAATATCCGATTTATTTACAACGTAAGCATACAAAGACCGTCTATGTTTATGCTCATTGATCTTCCAAAAACCAAATAATTGTGGCATAGACCAACATAGGCTCATGTTCGTATCACTAACTTTACTTCCATATATTTACTTTTCCCCTACATCATATCACAACATACACAGTTATGCAAGAACATGGTTTTTTTTTGTTCAAACAACCAAATAATGGTGGCATATGGTCAGTAGATTTTTTAAATATGTTTTTTATATATTACATTTTACGAGACTATGTGTATAAGTTTTTTTTTTTTTTGAAAAAGAGCATAACTATGTGTATAAGTTAAAAGGTAAAAAGTGTGACAAGGCAAATTATTATACTAAAAATGAAAGAAGATTAAATACAAACTAATAACAAGTACAACACAAATTATAACACTATTAAATTCTATATATATTTAATAAAATATTATACATGTCTAATATGTATATACATATATATAAATTGTATTATATTATCTTAATTAAACCACAGTTCATTTCCATTAATTTTTATAGTGGACATAATATTTATTAATGTAAAGTATCAATATTATTGTTTCCAAATGATATAATTTTTATTTATTGAACTACGTAAGGTTGTCCACAGTTTGTAATAAGTAGTGAACCACTAATATTTTGGAATTAAAGGGTGACTTTACAAAATATGCATACATCTTAGAAGCATTACAAAATTATTTTATGAATAATAATAATTACTGGAACTGAATTTATTCTCATGGATCCCAAAAGAAAAAAATAACCGCATATTATGTAACATATATGTGGAAGTTACAGATTTAGGAAACCAACGTGGAAGTTACAATTTTTTTAATAAAGGTAATTACATAATATATCTAGATAATTATTTAGATGCATTATATTTTATGTTGGACACAACCTTTAATCAATTGAACATGTTGAAGAATTAATAGAATAGATACTAACACAACGTAAATACAACTAAAACCATAACTTTAGTTAGATTTAAAAAATAATAATAATACTCGCGTTGTGCGTTATAGGTTGGTTAGATTTTTGTTTTTAGTTTTTCGTTCGGTTCTAATTTGAGATTGGTTAAAAACGCCTAGGCTTATAAAATAATCATTTGACCATTTTAAATAGCTTATTCTGCATGTATCTATCTGATTTAAAATCCGAAACCAATAGTCGAAAACAAACCTTAAACCCAAATGGATAGTCCCAGAGTCTCGTATACTGACCAGACCGGATGTATCGATCCAGGGCAGGAACACGGCGGAGAACGCCAATAAGCAAACCAACCGCAAGATCTGCTACGTCCTCTCCATACGCATTGCCGGCGTTCGTGACCGCGATTCTGCGACGCTTGCATTCATCAAGATCCACGTGATCGAACCCGACACTAGCACAGACCACTATCTCGAGAGAAGGGAGGTTCGATATGAATTCGGCGGTCATGGGAAGCCTGCCGACGCTGACAACAGCTCTGACCGAGGCGGCGTGACTGGAGAGGAAGTGCGGGATTGGGACCGGTGAGGTGTGCGTGTATAGAAGGGTGAAGCTGTGACTCAAAGGCTCATCTATAAAATCTATAGCCGGAGGACGGTGAACCAGGACCATCGGAGAAACTGAAGACTTCTCTTCCATTTCAGAAACTAACTCTCTTTTTAGACATTTTCTTGTAACTCCTATCTGTTTATATAAAGCTTAATTGTTGTCAAGTCGTTTTGATAGATTATAGACGTAGTGTACACGTGTCATGACTCGACGAAGTTCTATAACTAGGTCTTTTTTAATTTTACAGTAACCGGGTCTTATGTACAACTTTATACATGCATACATGTACGTAGTACGTAGGTCTATATCTATATAAGAACATCAAAGTTCGTTCCTGTTTAATATTTACGTAAAGACACACCTTAAAAGTTGGGCAGTGCTGTGCAACCTATTTTGGTCTAATGGCTGGATGAACAATTAAAACGTGTTGGACGATCGTTAAACATCACGAGACATGGTATAACTACCATCTCTAAAGATCTTAATTCGATCTTGTTAACTAGATTTGAGATGTGAGTTCATAAGCTATGGCATGATATTAGAAAACTAGATTCACCCAAATAATTGTTATATTTATATATAGTGAATAGGTGTAATGTTTCATGTGAGTCATTACAATTGTTTGTATGAACAATTGCAACTATATAAATAAAATATTATAATTATTGATGATTGCAACTTTGGTGATTAACCAATTGATAATTACAATTTTTGGTGATTAACCATTACAATATTTATTAATATTTAATTGCGACTCTTGACTTAACCATTGTAACTATTAGTTAATTGCAACTATTTACTCTTTATATAAGGAGGTGTAGGTATTGGCAAATGCATATGGAAAAATCAAAAACTAATTGACAGTTAGAGAAAGAAAAAATGTATCTTTAAAGAAACACATATAAACACTAAAAAATTATTTTGTATCTTAGCTGATGCTAAGAATTTTGAGGTTCCTAAGTCAAATGATAGTAAAGTGGAAGTAAGTTGTCGAACCAGTTCTGAGGAATTCAAATGCAGAGAGAATGAAAGTATTTGCCTAATCTAAGTGCAATCAGTGAATTAGATGGTTTTTAAACTAAAACTAGAATGTAAGTAACATAAATGATACTTTTAAGCTATTGGAAATGAGAACTCATGGGTATAGGGATTTCAGACCTTGGGTGATCAAGTTTCGAACTAAGGACGACAAATGAATCAATCAAACTATTAAACCTTAAGCCTAGACACAATTCTAAGCAAGCTCTATGTCTAGATGAATGCTCATTTGCTAACATGTCACAAACATCAAATGTCTTTGGTTGAATAACATGCAAGCAATCATTACTAACAAGTCTATTAGCTATCTTAGCATCTTTAACAACAAATATCTTTGGCAAAGTACACTAAGAGCCTAGGAGAGTTGACTCAGGCATTTCATCAAACACCTTTTGGGTGGGAAATGCCTAGAGATCACCCTTTGAGTGGCCTACTCAAATGATGCATTAAGATCACTCTACTATGCAAGGAACAAGTATGATTTACACCTAACACATCCTAGAACTAACCTAATCACCTAAATCTCCCTAACCCATGAATCCAAAAGTGGATTACTCACTAATCTCCATGATTCCTCTTAAACCCATGGTGGATTTCAGATGAATCATATAGAGAATTAGAAGAGAAACTCACAAGAACACAAGAACAATCAAATCCAAAAGAGAACTTTTCTTGAGAGAGTTTTGTGTATTCCAATAGATAAAAGATAATCTGCCAATGGTGGCTACAAAGAATACTTAAACATTAGGTTTTTCAGTGCAAAAACGTGCACAATAAATTGCAAAAAGGTCCTTGAAAATAATAAAAATCGTGCACTGATAACGCGGAGCGACCTCGGCCAGTCGCTCCGAGAGGTCGCTCTGGGCTTCGGGAGCGACCTCGGGTGGTCGCTGCGAGGGGTCGTTCCGGAGGCATTTTCTTCGTCTTCGAGCCGTGTAAAGCCGAGCGACTTGGAGTGGTCGCTCCAGCTTTGGTCGTCAAGGTCGCTCCGGCTGGAGCGAGGTCTCACAGCGACCTCTGCAGGTCGCTCCAGGCTCCTCTCGTCCAATCATCCTCCTTTTCACATCTTTTGAGCTCCAAGTGCATCCAAATGTCTCCAATAACCTCACTTGGCACTCCAGTACCTAATAGAGACTTATGCATGCAAAATGCAACCTAAACATGTCTAAATCCTATTCTATATGATGAAAATGCATATGAATGAATAGCTAAAACAATACAAATATGCAAGATATCAACTCCCCCACACTAGTCCTTTACTTGTCCACAAGTAAACTTTCAAGAACCAAGGAGAAAAGGTTTGAAGATGGGGACTCATAACCAAAAGAAACTCTTCTTAGTTCTCAACCTAACAACCTTGCATAATCATACCAAATAGCAAGAGCAAAGATTTTATCCATCTCTAACTTCTCTAAGCCTATCCCAGCTCCTTTGATCTCTACACTCATTAATCATGCATCCACAAACCACAAATCCACCATCTCTCTAACATTCAGGAAGCAAACTCAATAGACATCTCACAAATGGTCAACTGGTCCAAGTCATTTGGTTTGGTAAGACAAAGACTTTAATGCAAGTGAAATCAGAGGTTCAAAATAATCTTTTAAGATGGTTTTCTCTCAAAACACAGTAGCCTTGACATTACACATAATATATCTAAGAAATGGATCAACTCATGCATACAATGCTCAATCTCCATTGTTCTACCCTTTCCCAAACACACAAGATATTCAATTATTCCTCAATGTCAAACCCAACTCACATCTCTCACCAAAAGATCCCAAGAACATTCTTCACATCAGACTCTTTCTTTTTGAAATCAATAAGGGATTTTCACAATTTTAAAACAAATCTGAGCTCGTAACAACTTTGCTAGCCCCCTTTTTATTCTTTTTTTTTCTTTCTTTTTTTTTATATTTGGGGGCCAAGACTTTTCACAATAAGAGCGAGATACTTCTCCACTTATCCCAAAAAGACTAATCATTTAAGCACAAAGAGTCAAACCTTTCATATTCCCAAATCGCAATCACAACACTCACCCCCTTCCTATAGCTAGACAATAGAGTGACTAATCTAGCAAGAATGGAGACTAAGCATTGTCGTTCCCACTACTCTCAACATTATGCACATGTAAAGCTTTCCAAAGAGGCCTCACTCAACAAATAATGATGGTTTAAAAATGAGGTATGGGTTTTGGGAGTGGAGTACCACTTGAGTTTGTCAAAAAGATTGATAAAACAGATGGGACAACTCAAGTGTGTATATACATGACTTAGTACACAAGGGACCATATGCAAGAGACATTAAAACATGATCTTGCTTCAAAGAGAGAGTATCAACAGTCAAATGAGTTTCAAGAGGAGCATTCAAGGCGCGAAGTTTACAAGCTTTCCAAAGGGTGCTCAAGCTACTTTTCATGATTACAAAGGTCAACAAATTCAGTACTTAGCATGAGCTCTTTACAAGGTTGAAATCCCCCTAATGCATGAATGCAACCTATATGCTTCTAGACTCAATCCTAAAAATGCAAATGATGCAACTAAATGATTCTTTTTGTGTGTTTTCAATTTTTTTTTATTTTTTTGGATTTTTCTATGCAAATAAGAATGTAATATGCAATGCATGAGACTCAAAATCATGAAAACAAACATGATCAAATACTTGGTACCTCCCCCACACTTAAATCACACAGTCTCTGTGTGAGTGAGGTACCCAATGGAAATGTGAAATACAAAGAAAAATGGGATTATGTGTTACCTTCCGTGGAGCGAGGTGTGAACGTCGCTGCGACAGGTCGCTCCCAGCTGGAGCGACTTCGGTATGTCACTGTGAGAAGATCGCTCTGAGGTCGGTTTCTGTGTTTCCACTCGCGTGTGACGCGAGCGACTTCGGCATCTCGCTCTGGACATGTCGCTCCCAGGTGGAGCGACCTAGAGGTGTCGCTGCGATGAGATCGCTCTGGTGTCCGACTTTCTGCTCAATACCTGCACCACAACTTCACTCTCCCATTGTTTTATGCAATAAAATGATAATGCAAATACTAATGCAATATATACAAGGATACTCATGGGACTTCCTCCCAAGTGAGCTTGTTTTAAGTCTCTAGCTTGATTTTGCCTCCTTTGGATCAGGCTGGAATAGGTGCAGAAAGTGGAGTTGACACCCCATCTTCCTCAGGTGGTAGCTCATCAAAGTGATCATCAGCAGGAGGAGGATTCATCTCTTCAATGGTGAAGGCTTGTCCAAATACAGTGGGGTTCCTCATCTTCTCCTTGATGTCAAAGTGGAGGATGTTCTCCTTGCCCAAATGGAGGTCAATCTTCCCTTCCTTCACATTCACAATAGCTCCTGTTGTAGCTAAGAATGGTCTTCCAAGAATCAATGGTTCTTGAGCCTCCTCACCCATTTCAAGCACCACAAAATCTGTAGGTATCTCATACCTTCCAATCTTCACAAGGAGGTTCTTTAGGATGCTCACAGGGTACTTCACTGAACGATCAGCCAACACCAGAGAGAGTCTACACTTCTTGTATTGAGTGAAGCCAAGCTTCTTTGCCACAGACAAAGGCATCAAGCTGACACTAGCTCCCAAATCGCAGAGACATTTCTCAAATACCATAGGTCCAAGAGCACAAGGGAGTGTGAAGCATCCTGGATCCTCTAGCTCCTCTGGAGCATCAAGCCTCTGAATGATGGCATTGCACTCATGACTCAGAACCATCATGCCCTCCATCTCCTTCTTCTTAGCAGCTACAACATCTTTCAGGAGTTTGCTGTATTGAGGAATAAGCATGAAAGCATCAATGATGGGTATTGTAACCTGAGCTTCACTCATCTGCTTATCAAACAAAGCCTTGTACTTCTGTAGCAGCTGCTTCTTGAATCTACCAGGGAATGGAAGCTTGGGTTCATAGGGAGGGGGGACAGAAGAGCTCTCACCTGCTGGAGCAGCAGATTCACCATCTTTTGTTGTCTTCTTCTCTTCTCCAACCTTTCCTTTACCCTTATCTTTCTCAATCTTCTCCAAGATCTCATCATCTGTCTTCTCATCAACAATGACCACTTCATCATCTAGATTGATGGCTACCTCCTCACCTTGTTTTTCAGCATTCTTGGTGAGGGTTCTAGGTGGTAACTTCTTACCACTCCTGAGTGTGACAGCTTTTGCTTCCTTGGGGTTTTGATCAGATTTTCCAGGTAGAGATCCTGGCTGGCGATTCTGGTGGGTGCTCATGGAAGCAAACTGAGTCTCCAAATTCTTGACAGAAGAAGCGAGGTGGGTGAATTTGTTGTTGAGCTCATTGTAGCTCCCATCAATCTTGGAGTGAAGGTTCTTCAGCTCATAGCCCACATGTTTCTCACTTCGAGTCTGAGACTCCAAGATCTGTTTCAGTAAGGCATCAGTGCTGCTCTGTTGAGGGGCAGAGGAGCTAGAAGAGGAGTTTTGCTAAGGCTGATAGTTGCTCTGCTGGTTGTTTCGAGGCTGGCAACCACTCTGCTGGTTGATTGAATAGGGTTTCTGTTGGTAGTTGTTGTACTGAAAGTTGGGTTCCTTCTTGTACCAGCTACCATTACTGTTGATGAAACACAATTCTTCTTGCCCTTCCAAACCCTCAACCTCATTGACAGTAGGAGGTATCTCATGGCTTGGATTGCCAACATAGTTCACCTGCGCTTGTGTGGCCTTATCAGCAATGAGTTTGTCAATCTTCTCCTGAAGAGTCTTTATCTCATTCCTTGTTTGATTGTCATCACCTCTGCTGCTTCTGTCATGGTCTCCACTGTAGACTTCATCACTCTTAACCATGTTGTCAACCAGAGCCTCTGCCTCTTCCTCAGTTCTCCCCAAAAATAACCCATTGCTAGCTGTATCCAGTCAGGCTCTGTACTTAGGAAGAGCACCTCTGTAGAATGTGCTCAGCAAGCTCTCCTTAGAGAATCCATGGTGTGGGCACTGAGCTTGGTAACCATTGAATCTCTCCCAAGCTTCACTGAATCCTTCCAAGTTCTTCTGTTGGAAGCTGGAGATCACATTCCTCAACTTAGCAGTTCTTGAGGTAGAGAAGAACTTCTCCAAGAATGCCCTTTTGCAGTTTTCCCAAGTGGTGATGGAGTCACTTGGTAGAGACTTCTCCCACTGACGTGCCTTATCCCCAAAAGTGAAAGGGAATAGCTTGAGCTTTAAGGCATCCTCTGACACACCATTAGTCTTTGACATACCACAGTAGCTGTCGAACTTATCCAAGTGATCGAATTGGTCTTCCACAGCTAGACCATGATACTTGTTGTTCTCTATGCAGTTTAGCAGTCCTGACTTGATCTCAAAGTTGTTAGCAGCTACAGTTGGTGCTCGGATTCCAAGTCTAGGACCATGGATGTTGGGGCGGTCATAAGTGCCAATGGGGCGAGCTGGTCGCTGTTGGGGCCCTTGTGGAACATTGTTTGCTCCATTGGGGTTCAGAGGATTTTGTGGATCAGTCATCTCAGCTTCTTGTGTCTGAAGTAAAGCGTGTTGCTCTTCTTCTCTTCTTTTTCTAGCACACTCTCTCTCTAAAGCTCTGATGTCTGCGGCTCTTGGAACAAGGTTTGATGTACCCTTGCTCCTCAAGTTCATACACCTGAAAATCACAAAGAGTGAAGAAGAGAATCAGTAACTTGCAAAAATAAAAATGACTTAGTCTCAAGCAAATGACTAAATCTCAATGTTCAAATCAAACTCAGAATTTGGCAACGGCGCCAATTTGATGTTAGGAGTTTTGAGGCTCCTAAGTCAAATGATAGTAAAGTGGAAGTAAGTTGTCGAACCAGTTCTGAGGGATTCAAATGCAGAGAGAATGCAAGTATTTGCCTAATCTAAGTGCAATCAGTGAATTGGATGGTTTTTAAACTAAAACTAGAATGCAAGTAACATAAATGATACTTTTAAGCTATTGGAAAGGAGAACTCATGGTATAGGGATTTCAGACCTTGGGTGATCAAGTTTCGAACTAAGGACAACAAATGAATCAATCAAACTATTAAACCTTAAGCCTAAACACAATTCTAAGCAAGCTCTATGTCTAGATGAATGCTCATTTGCTAACATGTCTCAAACATCAAATGTCTTTGGTTGAATAACATGCAAGAAATCATTACTAAGAAGTCTATTAGCTATCTTAGCATCTTTAACAACAAATATCTTTGGCGAAGTACACTAATTAAGAGCCTAGGCGAGTTGACTCAGACATTTCATCAAACACCTTTTGGGTGGGAAATGCCTAGAGATCACCCTTTGAGTGGCCTACTCAAATGATGCATTAAGATCACTCTACTATGCAAGGAAGAAGTATAATGTACACCTAACACATCCTAGAACTAACCTAATCACCCTAAATCTCCCTAACCCATGAATCCAAAAGTGGATTACTCACTAATCTCCATAATTCCTCTTAAACCCATGGTGGATTTCAGATGAATCATATAGAGAATTAGAAGAGAAACTCACAGGAACACAAGAACAATCAAATCCAAAAGAGAACTTTTCTTGAGAGAGTTTTGTGTATTCCAATAGATAAAAGATAATCTGCCAATGGTGGCTACAAAGAATACTTAAACATTAGGTTTTTCAGTGCAAAAACGTGCACAATAAATTGCAAAAAGGTCCTTGAAAATAATAAAAATCGTGCACTGATAACGCGGAGCGACCTCGGCCAGTCGCTCCGAGAGGTCGCTCTGGGCTTCGGGAGCGACCTCGGGTGATCGCTGCGAGGGGTCGCTCCGGAGGCATTTTCTTCGTCTTCGAGCCGTGTAAAGCCGAGCGACTTGGAGTGGTCGCTCCAGCTTTGGTCGTCAAGGTCGCTCCGGCTGGAGCGAGGTCTCACAGCGACCTCTGCAGGTCGCTCCAGGCTCCTCTCGTCCAATCATCCTCCTTTTCACATCTTTTGAGCTCCAAGTGCATCCAAATGTCTCCAATAACCTCACTTGGCACTCCAGTACCTAATAGAGACTTATGCATGCAAAATGCAACCTAAACATGTCTAAATCCTATTCTATATGATGAAAATGCATATGAATGAATAGCTAAAACAATACAAATATGCAAGATATCATTAGCCTCAAACAAGAGTAAGACTTTGATTCTTTTATCTTACAAAGGGATTTCCTGTAACCCAATGCTTGGAATAAGGTCCAAATATTCTTTAAGAAAAGTATGTAACCTCGAGCACGATTCAATCATTATCCAAGTATATAATTCATAAATATCCGGGTTGCAACCCAGATAACCAACAATCTTAAAAATTATTCTCTTGTGAATCATGGTTTGAAGTTTGGAAAATTATATAAGTTTGGAAAATTATATAAGTTTGAAGGAGTAGACTTTAGAAGATGGCGAAAGAAGATGCATTTTCTGCTCACAACGCTGAGAGTGGTGTATGTTCTAAGCATGCCTATGTCAACTATACATGAATATGCTGAGAACAAGTCTTTGGATGAAACACGGAAATAACTTATATAGGAAAATGACGATTACATTTTTTGTGGCCATATTCAGATCCTCTCTTTGATATTTATCAGAATGTGAAATTCACAAAAGAGTTGTGGGATGCACTAGACTCAAAGTACATAGCTGAGAATACTTCTAACAAGAAGTTCATTGCTAGTGATGATTTTAATAAATACAAGATGTCTGATTTTAGGCCATTATAGAGCAATACAATGAATTTATCTCTGTATCGAGTATCATCAATAAGTTACCACCTTCATGGAAAGATTTTAAACATATATTGAAACACAGAAAGGAAGAGTTGTCTCTTGTACAACTTTGCAGCCATTTGAGCATAGAGGAATCTCTAAGAGCGCAAGAGAGCGAAAAACCAAAAGATAAAGAGGCTGGTAAATGAAATTAACTTATTTTTGGGGAGAAGCCATGTTAAAGGAATTTATATTTTCAATATGTAGGCATTATAAATGAAATTAAAGCTTCATATACACCACAACAAAATAGTATATCGGAAAGGAAAAATAAAGTCGTAAAGGAAATGGTTAATTCCATGTTATACTACTCAGAATTAATTGACTGATTTTGGAGAGAAGCTATGTTAACGACTTACTATTTATTAAATAGAGTTCCTAACAAAGGAATAAACTTACCCCTTATGAGCTTTGGTATAAGAAAAAAAACTTGAACTATCTTCAAGTTTGAGGATGTAGGGGGTTGTCGTATGACTACCCAAACCCAAGATTAAAACTTTGTGGGAGAGAGGTACTCATTGCATTTTTATTGGATATTTAGAGCATTTCAAAGTTTATAGGTTTTACATAATAGAACCTAATGATTCAATAGCAGTTCACACTGTAATTGAATCAAAAGATTCAGTATTTGATGAAACTCGTTTCTCATCTATACCTGTGTCAAAAGCTTTGGTTCCTAGTTCAAATGGAACTAATAAAGGAGACGGAATTTTTTTGTGCCTCATAACGTGTCACCTATGCTTCTTAGGAGTGAACTAGGAAGGATTGAAAATTCATTTGGTCCTTATTTTTAAATATATTTAGTTAAAGGATCAAGAAATGAGATTGGTTTCTAAGACTCGTATTGTTATCATATTGATAATGATCCAAGAACATATAATGAGGCTATGAAGTCTTAAAATGTTGCTTTTTGGAAAAAAATGATGAGATAGACTCCATCATGGGAAATAATACTTGGATCTTTTCGGATCTCCCTTGCAAGCTTTTAGGCTGCAAATGATCTTCTAAAGGAAGATGAAAGTTGATGGAACAATCGATAAATTTAAAATTCGATTGGTTATTCAAGGATTTAAACAAAGGGAAGGTATCGATTATTTCAATACATATGCTCCAGTTGCTAGGATCTCTTCTATAAGATTATTAATTGCTTTGGAAGCAATTAATAAACTTGTGATTCACCAAATAGATGTTAAGACAATGTTTTTAAGTGGTATTTTGGAAAAAAAGAATTGTATATGAAGCAACATGAAAGTTTTATTATGCCTGATAATGATCATAAGGTGTGTAAGTTGATCAAAATAGTTCTAAAGCAAACACCTAAGCAGTGGCATCAAAGGTCTGATGACATTGTCTTATCAAGTGGTTTCAAGTTACACCAATCAGATAAGTGTTTATATAGAAAATTTGATGAATCTGGTAATGGAGTAATCATTTGCTTGTATGCTGATGACATGTTGATCTTTGGTACTTACCTTAGACAAGTAGAGCTTACAAAAGCATTTTTTGTCATCAAATTTTGCAATGAAAGACATGAGGGAGGTGAGTGTGATTCTTGGAATTAGAATCAAACGTGAAAACAAAGGACTATCTTTAACACAAACTCATTATATTGAGAAAATACTTAAGAAGTTCATTTTTGAGAATTGTTCTCCAATGAGCACTCCCATGGATGTGATTTTGAAGTTTATTCCTAATACATAACAAGCAGTATCACAACTCGAGTATTCAAAGTGATTGGCTGCTTAATGTATGCCATGACAGGCATTAGGCCAGATATAGCTTACGTTGTAGGGAGGTTGAGTAGAAAGACTAGTAATACTAGTACTCAACATTGACAAGCCCTAAAAAAGAGAGCTCAAGTATTTTAAAAGAACCATTTATTATGGTTAGTCATATGTCGGATTTCCTTCAGTGCTAGAAGGATATTCAGATGCAATTTGAATTACCAACATAAAAAATCATTCTTCTATAAGTGGAGTGTTTTTGCTTGGGTGAGATGTCACTTCATAGGGTTTCTAAGAAGCAAACTTGCATTGCAAGTTCGACGATAAAGTCAAAATTTGTAGCATTAGCAGCTGCTGGTAAAGAGGCAGAATGGCTAAGAAACGTAGAGTACGAGATTCAACTGCGGCCGAAATCAGTATCACCAATTTCTATCCAATGTGATAATCAAGCTACCTTGGATAAAGTCTATATACAATTTTATAATAGTAAGTCTGGACACATGGGCCTTAGACATAGCGCAATACGTAAGTTGATCACTCATGGTGTAATTACATTATAGTTTTTCGGTCTCAAAAAAATATATCTGATCATTTGACAAAAGGATTAACTAGGGACTTATTGATTAAGTGGGTTAAAGTCCATTTGATTTTTTTTTTAATTATGGGATACCCAATTCCTCTCTAATACCAAGTTAGAGGCTGAATTCAGTGTCAAAAGTATACACTTAAAGATTGAAGCACATGTTTTATATCATACCAGTGTGTGTCCTTTGACCAGCAAAAAAAAATATATGTTGAAATATTATACTTAACATAAACTTTGAAAAGTGCATTTGCAGGTGTATGAGTAAAAGTATTTACCTATATGAATATGAAGTGATACCATTTCAATAAGATGTGACTTGGCTTTGTATGTGCTCATGAATGGATATGGACACATGGTTTATAATAGTGTCAATTATAAACATTTAGAGTAGCGTGGAAACACATATATGTATTATTTTCATGTGTCCAAAATAGGTTGAGGCATTCATTCCGTAGGACATCTTAGTTCTCGGGAATTAGGAATGTCCAATACACTAAGATTCAAATTCAATTCTTCAAACATTTTCATGTATGCTTGAGTTTGATATATGTATTATTTATTTAATGAATCTATTATTACCAGGGCCGCCTCAAAAAATTTTAAGGCCCTGTTAAAAAAATAGTAATTATATATTTAACAATATAATAAAATGTTTTTAAAATTAATAGCTTTATATATATATTTGAAGTTTATCTTTGAATTAAAATATAAGTTTGAGAATATATCTAAAACTTTGAAATTTTAAACTAAATTTATGAAATTTTTTTTAAATGTCTTAATATTTTTTATTTTTAGACTCGGAACCTGTTCAACCGCTCCAGTAGCACATGCTATTAGACGACCCTGATTATTACACTTAAATAGGGAATAATTGTTATATACATACATAAGAGAATATGTGTAAATGTTTCATGTGAACCATTACAATTGTTTTGTATTAACAATTGTAATTATATAGATAAAACATTCTTTTATATAAATAAAACTTGCAACTATTGATGGTTGCTATCTTTTAAACATATTGATAATTGCATTAATCTTTGGTGATAATCATTGCATGTAACTCTTTACTAACCATTACAATTTTTCATTAAGCTTTGCAAATCTTGGTTTAATCATTGCTACTATTGGTTGCAACGCTTCACTCTCTATATAAAGATTTACTAGGTGTTTTCATATACCATGTAGAGTAAAAAAAATTCAAAATTTAATTTATATTTAAAAATAAATTTTATTAAATATTATAGAATTTATTATTTTTACCAATTTTTAAATATAGATTGATTTAGTTAAATATTAAATTAAGATAAAATGATTTTGTTTATTTAAAAATATATTGAAGAATATATCTACACGTATATTTAAATTATAATCTTAGATAGTATTTTCTGTCTATTTATATTGTTTAAATATATTAAATAAATTTGTATAAAACTAAAAAAAATATATAAAATTTTATAATTATCAAAAAATTAAACTAAACAATATTTATAAAATTTGTAGATAATAAACTAATGATTTTACTATCAGAAATCAATTTTTTCAAAAATATAGCAATTTTTGAAAGTTTTAGTAATACAAGTTGTATAATTATCGAAAAATAAAATAATATTTTGAAATTTATAATATTATATATGAATATATTTATTTTATAGATGATGTATGAGATATTACCATATTAAAAAAAATTACCAAAAATAAATATAAGTATCAATATTAAATGTAATGTATGAGTTATTACCATATTTTAAAAATTTTACCAAAAATATAAATCAATATTAAATGAAATAATCCATGTCATATTTTTTTCGGAAGTCATGACATCAATTTTAGCAGTCATGTCATATTTTTTTTATGAAACTGATTGTAGAGAATACATGTGGCAAATCATTTCTCAAATATTATATAGGGGATAGACATGACAAATGAATATAAAAAACTATAAATTTAATTATAGAAACTAATAATTAGTTCCAAAGAGAGAAAATATTCATTGTTCATCAAAGATCTTTAAAGAAACACATATAAACACTAAATTTCTCTTTGTATAGCCTAGAAAAATATTAAATTTTGATTGTTTTAATGTACAAAGAGATTTCACATAATCCAAAATTTGGAACGGAATCGAAGTACTCTTTAAGAAAAATGATCTAGTGTGAAATTTAATTATTACAATTCCAACTATTTGGATTACAACCCAAATAACCAACAATAATAGGTATGTATTGTCGATCTTAAACAAAGGGAACATCATTTTTTGAAAATACATGTTGGTTTATAGAAGTTTAGTATATTGTAATAAAATCCATTAATGATTCCTGTCAACAACACTAGAACGAAAATGCTATTTGTATAAATTGTTAAAAGAATCATCATCTCGCTGAAACAAAACAATGTCGAGGATATATACTACTAACTCTCACTCGGTTACTATTGATTTTGGGCTGCATGAAACTAAAACTAAAATAATGTAAGCTCAAATTATATATATCGACATAAAAGTTGATTTCCAGCCTAGATAATTTTACAAAAAAATCAAGATTATGAGTATCTAAATCATTATGTTTCAGCTGATAATTAACGAATCATTGAGTATTACATGCCTTGTGCGGAAATTATTGAAATAATGAGGTGCATGTGTGTATATGTTTCTGTCTAGACTCACATGGCCTAATTCAATAATTTAAGGAAAGTTTGAGCCGAACCCTGAAGCCACAAGACGGACAAAGAGGCGAAAAGAATGTGATGTGTGCTAAATTATTGAATTGAATATTATATGCCTTGTGCTGAATTGGTAATGTGGTGTGTACTAATTAAGTAGGATATGCTCTTTGCCCACGGTGAATTTAGATGAAAACTATTTTAAAATATTGTATATAAAACAAAATTTATATTCTTGACCGAATTAATATTTTTTGGTTCTTAAACAATTTTTAAATGTCTTTGTTAATTACATAATATGTTTACTGATGAGTTAATCTCATTTTTAAAAATATTTTAGGTCAAAAAATCACTTATCGCATAAGAGCATGTGCAATGGTGGATTTGTGGATGGAATCCATAGGAATTGTTTAATCAATTTTTTTTTTTTAGAATAGTTAAGGAGTTGAGTGAAATTAGTGTATACAATGGTGATATCCAATTAGGAATCCTTAAGAATAAAAAATTAATATTTTTTCAAATTTTCAAATTATTTTTTATTTATTGCATGATAAAAATAAAAAAAACAATAATTAAAGTCATAGATACATAAATTATTAATCATTATGACCAAATTTGTTCCAAATATGCTTAACTAAATATTTTTTCAATTGTTCATGTATATGCGCATCCCGAAGCTCTTTCTGGTTCTGATCGGAAAACATGTTATTGAGATTTGTAGGCATGTCGGTTTCGGTTTCCACCTCTGAACTCCTTGTCACGCTTCCATCTTCAAATTCCGAAATGTCGATACGCCCGTAGCCATTGCGTTCATTTTCGACTATCACATTGTGTAATATGATACATGCTCGCATAATCTTCCCAATTTTTTTTTTGTCCCATGTAAGAGCCGGGTTTCTTACAATCGCAAATCGAGCTTGCAAAACGCCAAATGCCCGCTCGACATCTTTTCGGGCTGATTCTTGTCTTTTAGCAAATAACCGCGCTTTTTCACATTGAGGCCGTGTGATAGATTGAATAAATGTTGACCATTTTGGATATATACCGTCTGTGAGGTAGTAAGCGAACTTATACTTGTGTCCGTTGACCACGTACTCTAACCTTGGAGCTCGACCTTCTATAATGTCATCAAAAACAGGAGACCGATCAAGGACATTAAGATCGTTTAAGGTACTTGGAGGACCAAAAAAGGCGTGCCATATCCAAAGATCTTGTGAAGCTACAGCCTCTAAGAAAATTGTCGGTTTGTTTGATCCCCGGGCGTACTGTCCTTTCCAAGAGGTTGGGCAATTTTTCCACTCCCAGTGCATACAGTCAATGCTCCCAACCATCCCAGGAAACCCGCGTTTCTCTCCAATATCGAGTAGTCGTTGAAGATCTTCTGCTGTGGGTCTTCGTAGATACTCATCTTCAAATAAATGTATTACTCCGTCAGTGAAATGATGTAAACATGAAAGTGCCATCGTCTCACCAAGTCGGAGATATTCGTCAACCGCGTCAGCCGCAGAACCATAAGCAAGCATACGAAGGGCTGCCGTACATTTTTGTAGTGCAGAAAGACCAAACCTCCCGGTAGCATCTCTTCTTTGTTGAAAGAATGGGACGTTCTCTGAGAGGGCATAGACAATATGCATGAATAATCCCTTGTTCATATGGAAACGGCGTCTGAATAAATGTTCCTCATAAGTCGGATATTCGCTGAAGTAGTCATTCCACAAACGATTGTGTCCAGCTTCACGGTTTCGTTCTATATAAGCACGTTTCTTTTGCTTCTTGGTTTGGGCCTCGATAATGTTGTCGATTGTATCGTCACAGATATCGTCGAAAATCTCGTCCAATCTTTCGTCCAATCCATCCTCTGAAGATGATGACATTTTGCCTGAGAAAGATTTATACATACATTTTTTAATAAATTTATACATACATATTTTTAATTTATACATACATTTTTTAATAAATTTATACAAACATTTTTTAATAAATTCATACATACATATTTATAAATTTATACATACATTTTTTAATAAATTTATACAAACATTTTTTAATAAATTCATACATACATATTTATAAATTTATACATACATTTTTTAATAAATTTATACAAACATTTTTTAATAAATTTATACATACATATTTATACAAGGAGAAGAAGTGATCTAAGCTATCAATTTGTATGTATACAAGGAGAAGAAGTATAAATTTACACTTATATTTGTTGCAAAGGAGAAGAAGTATTACTTTGAGTGATGCAAAGGAGAAGAAGTATTACTTTGAGTGATAAAACAAGGAGAAGAAGTGATGCAAGCAATGTATGTATACAAGGAGAAGAAGTGATGCAAGCAATACTTTGAGTGATAAAACAAGGAGAAGAAGTGATAATGACAAACCGTTTTACAAGCCGTGGGATCAATACAATTCTTAGTAGCAAAATATTACAAGAACTTATCATACAAAGTTTTGATAATGAGAAAACAAGGAGAAGGAGATAGTACTTATAATATACAAACTGAAAAACATTAACCCCGTGACTTCTTCACATGGGCTACAAAAAAGGACCACCCGTGACTGCTTTCACCCCCGTGACTTCTCCTCTTCTCCCGTGACTTCTTCTCCTCTTCTCCCGTGACATCTTGACCTGAAACAAAACACATTACACAACAGTTAGTTCTCAAAACCGTAACAAGCAAACTGAACTACCCAACAACACAACACTACTATGCAACTACGCAAGCAACTAGCAAACTGAATTAGCACAATACTACTATGCAACTACGCAAGCAAACTGAGCTAAAGAACTACTTCACGCAACCTCAAACAACACATCATAACATTTCAGATAGTAGTTTCGACACTAGCTTCTCCTGGATCTCAGACAGTGGCTCTTTCTTCGCAAGCAAGCGTTCAAGGACTTTATTCCTAGACACTTTTTCCTTCAGTTCTAAAACGCTTTGTAGCTTTGACAACTCCACTTCTCTAGGATTCTTCTTCTTCAAACTGGCAGCTTTGGCAGCCTTTATACCGATAGGTCTAGCCTCAGGTTCTCTATCAACCTCCAACACTTGTTTCCACTTTTCCTTTCCACCCTCCTTAGGCACATAGTTGGATGACCATTTCTGGTCATACCTCAGCTCCCTCCAGCAGTGATCCATGACGAACTTGTTGTTGTACTTGACGAAGAATAGGTCTAAGGCGGCTTTCATCACATCATCATCGTTTTGGCCACTTCTCTGCGCCCTCAGAGCCGCATCATAACATCCAGTAAACCTGCCTACTTGCTCGTTGATCCTAGACCACCTCTGCTTGCAAGAAGGTATCTCTCGCGGTATTTGCCCAACGAGGTGAGGGTTTGCGTTGTAGTAGTCTACAATACGCCTCCAGAAAGCACCAGCTTTCTGGTCATTGCCGACGATAGGGTCCTTGCTCGTGTTAAGCCAAGCACCAATTAGGATCTTATCCTCTATGGGAGAAAATTTCCTCCTCTCCTTAGGGACTCTTCAGGGACTTCAGGGACTTCAGGGACTTCAGGGACTGGGCTAGGAGACTCAACAGGAAGTTCGGACCCGAACCAAAAGGGTTCGGGTGAATCAAGGTCTACAGGAAGTTGGCTACGTAGAAGGTTTGAAAAACCAGAGGAGCTAGCCATGGTTACTCTGTGTTACTCTACTAGTTACACAGAGCCTTAAGTTTAATAAGAAGTAAACTAAGCAATTAAAGCCATCAAATCTAAGCAGTTAGGAAGATAGGAAGTAAACTACATGCATTTATCGTATAACTAATAAACTAGAACATTAAAACCAATCAAATCAGAACATATAAAGCAATTCAGTAGCATTTATTCACCCAAACTAGAAAATTATAATACTAAATTCAAGTGTTAAATTTATTCATCCATATAATTTTGAGAAGATACACCAATACAAACGTACCTTATTAGTTAAGGAAGTCAAGTGTTAAAACACTCCCGTTTGAACCCTTTGAAGCTACTCCTGCAAACACATAACATAAAGAAGTCAATTGATTAGACACACCATTAGCTTAACTCGCATTATCAATCATGAAAAATAGATAACTGTTTAACTTACCACGCAGAATCAAGAAGACCAATCCTATTAAAACTAATAGGCACACTATTAGCTTAACTCGTGAATTCTCCCTTCCTAGCTCACCTACACTCTTCTCTAGCAGTAGCTGCTTCTCCTCACTCTTCTCACCTTCTTCCTTAAGCCGCCTTAGCATTGACTGAAACTCCCTCATCTCCTCCATGATCGCAACATCCCACCACCTCCAGATGTGACAGTCTCCATCATCCGCATTGACGCAGCTGAAGTACATTCGGCCTCGATCTTTGTCAGTGTAGGCGGTTGCTATAACCAGCTCCGCCCCACAGTAGCAAATCGTCGGGATTCCATCATCGGCCTCAGGTTGAGGTTGGTACTGAACCGCCTCTGGCATATGGAAGCTACTCTGACCTTCATCCGCGTACAGCTGAGCTTCAGCTTCGAGAAGTGACGTTATGTCCAACTCCTCTGATGATGAGGACGGCTGGCTGTAGCTATATTGTCCCATTCTAGTTAACCTGCAACAAAGAATACACAGAGCATTATTCGAAAAAGACAAATAATATACATATAGAAAAAGACTGAGACTTCGTCAAAACCGTAACTAACAACAAAAATATGGAACCATCATTGCATTTGAATCGGTAATAAACTTGAGACCCAAAGCGTTAATCTAAATCCTCTGTAAATACTAGGGGATTGAGAAACCTAAATCGAATGAAAAAGCCAAAAGATTTTGATTTTCAAACCGTAAATCAAATGGAACAAACAAGAAGAACCCTAATCGTAAATCAAATGGAACAAACAACAAGAACCCTAATCGAAAAGTTCTTCGAACAAACTAGGGTTTTCAAATCCATTGAATAAACAAAACGAAACCCTAGATTGAGAGGAAAACAAACAAGAAGAACCGTAATTAGAACCATAAACAACATGCAAACTAATCTACATCGATTAATCTACAAGAAGCGCCTTCTATTTACCTTGACGATCCGAGAGAGATGAATCGAAGAATCGCCGTCGAGAGAGGAGAAGAATTTTTTTTTCTTTGCTTCGGTCGAAATGACCAAATCACTTTACCCCATACGAAACACAAAACCGGCCCGGTCCACTCACAATCGGACACGTGCATTTTTCCCGAGTCCGTAAACCAGAAGGATCGAGTCCGTAAACCACCTAATTACGGACCAATCCTTCACTATGCTAAGCTTTATATTATTTTTTTAATTAAACCATGGGGACCATTAGCATAGTTGGACTCGGGGTGATCCCCCGTTGCACATGGTCTAAGAACCTAAAGTTTAGGCCGAAGAATCTTAGGCTACTATTTGATTACAATAAAACTATGTCGGTTGGATTTTATATCATGATTTAGCAATTTAAAAGTTAATTATGGTTATAAGAAGTGTACAACACTTGCCAATCCTATCTATCTTACATATTTTTCTCCTTTTTATGTCGCTTTTTTATTTTGGTTATTTCTCGATATAAATATTTATTTTGGAGTTTATTATCATGTTTTTCTTATGTTTTGGTCTGAGATTTAGAAATATTTAAGATTTAAATTTATTAAAAAGATACATATTTAGGTTAAGATCTGCGCCTTATGCAGAATAATTTTTTTATATTTATTACTTATTTTATGTTTTATGCATAATAATTATGAAATAATAAAATAATAGTTATATATTAAATAACTAAGAAATTGGTAACTATTATGTAATAAATTGTAGTGTGCATATAAATTAAATGATCTCTCTTGTTTGTTTCAATCATTTTAGGGTAAATATTTCAAAAATAATCAATTTTATCTATGCATATGATGTATAATTAAATTTAAATGATATTAACATAGATATAAAGTATTTTAATATGGATATTTATTAAATGAGGTTTCTACTTATATAATTTTATGATTATTTACATATTTGTATAAGAAAATTTTATACCAACGAATTGTTTTTTAATGTGAGATATTTAGTGGTTTCAATAATTTATAAACATTTAAAAAAACAATGAAGATTTTAAAATTAAAATATTAAAATTTTAATATATGTTCAGTGCGAATATCAAAATATAAGTATGTATATAGTTTAATTTAAATGATATGAAACATATATATATATATATATATATATATATATATATATATATATATATATATTAAGATAAACACATATTAAATAAAATTATTTATACATATGGTTTGATAATCATTGTATCTTATTATATAAAAATATAAACTTTGATCACAAAAGTTTATGTGAGACTTTTAACAATTTAAGTAATTTATACTCGTTTTGAAAAATTAAAAAATACAACATATACAAAAAATCTAAATTTTTATTATATGATTAATGTAATTTTGTAGTTTATTTTAAAAATAAATAATTAAACAAAAATGATAGAAAGTATACAGATTGTTAACAAATTTTTATTATTTAAAAATATTAATTGCAATATTTTTTTAATCATATTAGGTAATTCCGTATGTTTTATTTTTTAAAAAATAGATAATAAATTTCAATTTGATAAATAATTGGTCTATAATAGACATAATATATAATATTAACATTTTCTAGCAATTTAATTTTGGACCAACATAATTTTTAGTTGATTCTCAAGCCGCCACGTAGCAAAATTAGCATTCTAATTATACGACAACTCAGCGGAACGTTTTTTTAACTAGTACTCCTTCCGTTTCATATTATATGTCGTTTTAACCTTATGCACACAGATTAAGAAAACATTTAATTTTACATATTTCCAAAATAAAAACACTATTACCAATACACCTAACCATGTATCAACCAATAGAAAAATAGAAAATAGAATATTGTCAATAAATTTTGCATTGAAAACCGAAAACGACACTTATTTTGAAACAAAAAATTTCCTATAGAACGACATATAATTTGAAATGGAGGGAGTAGAAATTACAAGTTATAAATTTTTAAATGTTTATATTTTAATATACATGGGATTCTTGCTCATCGAGAAATTTCCTTTGTATATAAACTCCAAGGTGTGTCTTCGTGACGATGCGCAGTATGACATTAGTGACTTTTGGGATTGGTGAGGTCAGCAATATATCAACGACTTTTGTGAGATTCATTAATAAATAAAAGTGATCCTCCAATCGGTTCATCTTCAATTTCATATCCATGAGTATTTTCCTAGTGAGGTTGTAGTATAAACTTGCACGTTTATGAAAAGTGAAACTTTATATAAAACATAGGGAAAACGAATATGAAGCTTATATCTTGTCAGGCATAATACAACTTTATTTATCCAAAAGAAAACAAACATAAACCATATGTAGTTCATATCAATTTAACAAAAAAAATACAGGACATCTCTAAAGGGGAAAAAACATTGCTAGTGACATGTTAACATAGATAAAAATGCTAATGCAATTGGCAAAAATCTATAAACTGGAATACTATTGATATTTTCAGTTCGACTTCTAAATATTTTTCCATTCAAAAACCTTTAAATCATTATTTGATCACTAAAATAATATATATATACTATTATTTGTGAAGTTATTTACTTATTTGTTATATTCTCCATGGTTTTAGGTAATTTGATTATTTTCATGTTATTAATAATTTTAGTTAATGGTTAATTGTTTATTCATCATTTTAATGGATTTTAATTATTTGTCATATTTTCCATGATTTTGGATACTTTTACTTATTTTACATGTTCTTAATAATTTTAATTAATATTTTTGCTTATTTTTCATATTTTAATTACTTTTAGCTGAACATTAATTTGAATAATCTATATTATTATTTATAACTTTATTAAACAAGTAGAATTGGAACGAACTGAACCGGCCGGTAAAATGATCATGCTACTAAATGTCTAAATTGTGACTTAATCGTAATTAGGGGTATCTATGGTTTGTGGAGTCACTTGACACCACAAAAAATGATAAAATGTTGTTTGTATACATATTTGCTAAGAATTCAGTAGTAGAATATGGCAAAGTAAAGGAATTGACCCCACAAATCAAGGGTTCGAATCTCATTAGTGACATTCTTAATTTTTTTTGATCCCAGACATATTTAATCATGGATCCGCATAGATAGACATGTGACTAAGGATAATCCGGTCTATATATTTAGAAGAAGAAAAAAACAATCTAGCCCATATCAATATTAATGCTATTATATTAGATGTGCGTTACGACATACAGTAGTTCTAGTTATTCTCTTTAGACAATTTTTTAACATCATACTTTTACTGGATAGGTCGCATAATCTATTAATGATATGAAATGTTGTTTGAGATAAAAAGGACGGTAATGTTCACACATGTTGGATCAATGAGAGATTAATTACAAAGTACTATGTTAAATTTATCACGTTGACGAAATATGAACTTGTATATGCCGTAAATTTCCAACGTGTATTGGTTTATTTTAAATACTAATTTATAGTTGTTATAATGAAAATAATATTAAATCTCTAGCTATAATATAAAAAATTAAAAAGATTATTTATATCTTCAGGTTTTTCAAAATTATCTGAATTTATATATTTTTTATTCAAACCCTAACTTTATTAAGTAATATATTATATAAAGGGTTGATCAAAAAAAACAATATAAAAGTAAATAAACACACAAATATCTTGAGAATGTTTATTTGATCTCTTATATTATATTTTAGTATATCTTAAAATTAATTTTATATTGTTGATTAAATGTATACACAACTAAATTATACCTAATTATTAATATATGACAAAAAGTAATATTAATTGTTAAAATCCCAAAATAAATTTATATTATATCCAAGTAATAGAATATACTTTTAAGCTTACTATTTTCTGAAATTAACATAACTACTATATACTCCCTCCGTTTCGAATTACTTGTCGTTTTAAAGTAGAATTTTTATTTCAAAATAAATGTCGTTTTCGGTTTTAATGCAAAATTATTGACAATATTTTCAACTCTATTTTTCTATTGGTTGATATATAATTAAATGTATTGGTAATAGTGTTTTTATTTTGAAAATATGTAAAATTAAATGTTTTGTTAATCTGTGTGTATAAATCTAAAACGACAAATTATACAAAACGGAGGGAATATATCGATAGTGTCTTTTTTAGTTTTTTTACTTTTTCATAATCATGAGATGCATATGTTAAGAGATGACTAATATAATATAATAAAATTCAATGTTATTCTTACATAATTAGCCAATAAAAAAAATTTCTATCAATTTTTATAAACAAATTTAATTTATCGAAATTATCATAAATTTTAAATATATATAATCTTATTTACGTAAATAATATTTAAATGATAGTATTCTACAACATTTGGAAGTCATCTAGTTTGGAAGTAATTTAGACTTTCTTTTTTTTCATAATCATATCGTTATAAGAAGTTAAAATAGGTTGATTACTAGTGGCTTTGATCTAACCGGACGATCTTTCAATCTAACCGAACCGGAGAAATCAATGGCTGGTTCGAGAAAAACGCCTTCAAGTTAGCTAAAGCAAGCTGCGCAATATTGTCCAAAGACTCTGGCGTGGCCATAGCAGCATGTGGGGACAAGACAACATTGTCCAAACCAAACAACTCCGTAGGAATTCTTGGTTCTTTCTCAAACACATCTAAACCGGCACCACCAATCACACCATCGACCAGACACTTAACCAACTCCTCCTCATCAATCAGTCCTCCTCGTCCCACATTGATTATAAACCCGTTTTTCCCAAGCGACTCCATCACTTCTCTGTTCACGATGTGACGAGTCTGATCATTCAGAGCGCAGCAGAGGACGATAACATCGTTGTTTGCCGCTAAGGAGAGAACGTCCGGGTAGTATAGGTATGGGATGCTCTGTTTCTGACTTGTTGAGTTGTAAGAGATGATGCAGCCAAAGGGATCGAGTCTTTTAGCGATAAGGGATCCTATGGTCCCTAGTCCAAGTATCCCAACTCGTTTCCCGCTTAGCTGCAACAAAAACAGAGTATCACTATCATCACAACCACAAAGAGTTGAAATCTATCCTCTTGATCTATAACCATTGAAAAGAGTTGTGATTTTTTTAACAAACCTTGATTCCGAGCTGGAACTCTCCGGATTTCGCCCACTTACCCGACCGGACGTAACGGTCAGCCGCTGGAATCTGACGGAGGAGGCTAATCAACAAACCGACGGCGCAATCCGCCACGTCTTCCGAGAAGGCTTCGCCGGCGTTGGCGACGGAGATGCCGCGACGCTTGCACTCAGAGAGGTCGATGTGGTCGGTGCCTACGCTGGTGCAGACGAGGAGCTGGAGAGAAGGGAGGTGGGAGAGGAGGTCGGCGTCAATCTTGAGCATGCCCATGTTGACGACGGCTCTGATGGAGGAAGCGTGACGGGAGAGGGAGTTCAGGAGTGGAACCGATGAGGTGTGGTGAGTCGTGAGAATAGGGAAGTTACGACCCAGAAGCTCGTCCATGAAATCAAACGTCGGTGGCCTTTGTACGAGTACGATTGGAGATTCCGACATTGACACTTCTTTGATATGGTCTTCAGAAAGTGAGTCTATCTTTATATCACTTGCGTTACGTGGACCCCACCAAACTATTTATTTGTTTGATTAACTTGTTTACCTTTTTCTTTTGGGTCAAATTTTGCACTAAAAGTAAACTATAAATCAAAGAGGATATGATTTGATTTGGGTGACTTGCCTCGGTCTTGAAAGTTAGGAGATATTTTAGATGGGGAAAGTATGGTCATTGATCTTGTTTTAAACATAAGTGTATTGTTTGAATTTGATATCATCATTTATCAATGCAAACCAATGATGATCTGAAGATATGACAAAATTTATCTGAGTTACTTCTAAGGTTTCACTTAAGTCGATGTTAGCTCCCCAGGAGAATGATATACTCTTTTTTCAAAAAAAAAAAAAAGAATGATATAATCTTATCGGGGTTAGATCACAGCTATAGCTGACTCCTGGCAGTTGTTCAGCTGTACTTATATTGTGGTTAGTCAAGTTGCTGGTGTTTGGTACATGATAATATTTGTTGTTGATTATCTTTGATGGATCTTTAGAGCACCATCTTTAAGAACATTTCCACGGGGGCTCTAGCTCAAACGTTCTAAATGTACATACATGTATTTTTTTTGGTCAAAGTACATATATATATATATAATATATGTATGTAATTGCGGGATTTTAAATTTTACAGAAAATTAACATAAAATATCTGATTTATGTATTTTAGAATCTTTGAACTAGAATCTCTTATCTAAGGTGTGTTCTGTCCCAACCACTCAAGTGGGTCCCCCAGGGGTGGCGGCGGCTTTAGTAGGGTTTCTTTTGAAATGATGGAACGGAGAAGAAACATATATCTTTGACATACTTTTCCATAAAAATCCAAGATACCCACCCATTACATGTCAATGTCTTATTGTTTTGATTATCTTTTTCTTTTTAAATTATTTTGATAATGATATAGCAATAAAAATAATAATATCTATTTTGGTTAGATATCTCACCACTAATGGTGCTCTTACACGAATCCATTGTCGTTTCCGCAACTTGGTAGAATTTGTGATAGACTTGGTTCTTCTGTGAGGAAATGATAATTGTTATTTTAAAGGTGTTGATGAACGTCTCTCTAGTGCTTTCTTCTTCTTGTCTGCATGTGTTTCCATAGCGTACTTGTGACTACTAGTAAAAGCCGAAACTTGTTTGCAGGAGGAACTACGAAACAACATCATATCAGTTGTGAAGGAGTCAAGAACTTTGAGTGGAGGGGATGCTCAGAATATGAAAACCAGGCAACTCTCTGATGCCATATTCCAAGAAGTCGGCGACTTGAAAAGGGAATGTTTCTTCTGTTCAGTGACTCTTGTTCTTGTAACTGGTTATGACTTATTACAAGCATTCTAATAAGCTTAGATCTCTTGTAGGAGCAAGATGTTGAACCAGCTCTCAGAAAATACATTTGATCATGAATAAAAATGCTAATATAATTGTCAAAAGCCTTGAATAAAATCGTACATTTGACATTTTCAATTTGACTTTTAACTTTAGAAAAAAAACTGTAAATAACTTTTCGATCATTAGAATTATTTTTAAAATAATTTAATTCCTTCACAGATCGCTCCCATACACATACATTAGCATCTTGATTTTGATATTCTCTATGCCTTCTCCAATGATCAACAATACATTTCTCTTTATTCTCTTAGATCAAATAATTAGCCGCTTAGATCAAATCGGACGATATCTCAATCTAACCGAACCGGGGAAACCAAAGGCTGGTTCAAGAAAAACGCCTTCAAGTTACCCAAAGCAAGCTCCACAACATTGTTGAAAGACCCTGGCGTGGCTATAGCAGTATGCGGAGACAAGACAACATTGTCCAAACCAAACAACTCCGCAGGAACTCCAGGTTCTTTCTCAAACGCATCTAAACCGGCACCACCAATCACACCTTCCACCAGACACTTAACCAACTCCTTCTCATCAATCAGTCCTCCTCGTCCCACATTGATTATAACCCCGTTCTTCCCAAGAGACTCCATCACCTCTCTGTTCACAATGTGACGAGTCTGATCATTCAGAGCGCAGCAGAGGATGATGACATCGTTGTTTGCTGCTAAGGAGACAACGTCCGGGTAGTAAAGGTAGGGGATGCTCTGTTTCTGACATGTCGAGTTGTAAGAGATGATGCAGCCAAAGGGTTCGAGTCTTTTAGCGATAAGTGATCCTATACTCCCTAGTCCAAGTATCCCAACTCGCTTCCCACTTAACTGCAACAAAAAAAAAAACAGAGTATCATCACAACCACTTAGACCAAAACAAGATTCATCATAAGAGTTAAGATCAGATTCTAACCTTGATTCCAAGCTGGAACTCACCGTATTTGGCCCACTTACCTGACCGTACGTAACGATCAGCCGCCGGAATCCGACGGAGGAAGCTAATCAGCAAACCGACGGCGTAATCCGCGACGTCCTCCGAGTAAGCTCCGCCGGCGTTAGTGACGGAGATGCCGCGACGCTTGCACTCGGGGAGGTCGACGTGATCGGTGCCGACGCTGGTGCAGACGATGAGCTGGAGAGAAGGGAGGTGGGAGAGGAAGTCGGCGTCGATCTTGAACCTGCCGATGCTGACGACGGCTCTGACGGAGGAGGCGTGACGGGAGAGGAAGATGGGGAGTGGATCTGAAGAGGTGTGAGTGGTGAGAATACGGTAGTAACGACTCAGAGGCTCGTCCATGTATTTCATAGTCGGTGGCCGGTGAACGAGCACGAGTGGAGATTCCGCCATTGACTTTCAGGAGACCGTAGTTTGTGACTCTTAACTCTCTTCCGAATCTGACTCCTATGAGTGTGACTGGTTGGTTCTTTTAGAGTAATATTTTACTCGAGGTTCATTTAGTTTTACTCCAAATTCAGCTATAATTCTTCCAATCAGATCAAATACTATAAACTTTATTGTTACTCTAGTTTTTTTTTTCTTTTTTTTGAAACACTATTGTTACTCTAGTTACTTTTCTCTTTGTCATCTAGTAAATTAATATTAACTCTGAACAAATTGTCTCACAAAACCAGCAAAGGTTTACAACCTTTCTGGAGTCAAAAGTTGGCAAGGTGATATGCACCATCCAGAGACTAAGATTAATACAAACACTAAAATATAAACCAGACAAAAGGAAAAAGACAAAGCTGATTAGGGTCATAAGAAGACACACAGAGCATTTCAAAAAATGAGAAATTTAACAGAGCCGAAAGCAGAGATGAGTGGAAACCGATGCAAGCCTAATTATTTCAGTTCGAAGATGACCTCCTAAAACAGTTCCACCAGTGAAACACGTTCAAGAACTATACATAAAACTGCTTCAACACAAAAAACCACAAGAGAAACGGTCTTTAACCCGAGCAGCCAAAGAAGACGACGGTTGGCGATTAACTACTGAAAGACCGCACTTAATTGAGTTAAGGCTCCACAACGTCTTACCAAGTAATCTGGAGAAACCCGTTGGTTTCAAACCAATGAACTGCACAACTTTCCCGCCAAGAAACTTCACCAACATAAGAGAACAATAAACGACCAGACTAACAGTGACACTATTAGAAAACGCGGGTTTAGCGACGAGACTTAGCGACAAAAATATTTCCTCGTAAATTTACGTCGAGTTTACGAGAAAATTACATGAAAAGACAAAAAACACGCAAGTTCGTCGTTAATTAACGACGAAACGATGTCGTCGTAAAACAAACGTAACTTAACGTGTGGTTTACGAGGAAAGTGTATTTCGTCGTAAGAAACACGTAAACAGTAGCGTGTATTTTACGAGGAGAGTATTTACGAGGTTTTTGCGACTGTTTTCCGAGTCCACCTAACTTTAATTGTCCAAGAGTGGATCAGATTTACGAGGAGGTAAAATTTTTTATTTAAATTTTTAATCTACTTATTTTTAATTATTAACATTAAATTTTATTTTTTATAGTTTGTCCGTAAGAAAAAGGAACGTACGTTGGGAATTGGTTCCGTCAACGATGTCCCAAGAGCGACATCGTCTTATGGTCAGAGACGAGCCGACGAAATCACTGAGTTGCGTTCTGAGTTGGACTCGATGCGGACTGAGTTGGCGTCGACACGGTCTGAGTTGGCGTCCACGCGCCAATCGTTCCAAGCTCATATGGGTGGAGTACAGCGGTTTCTGAAAGTTATAGCTTCTAGAAATCCGCAATGGGAGAGGTTGTTGGCGGAGATGCGACGACAGCATCTTGTTCCTGAGCCTTCCCGTACACAGGAGGAAGAGGAAGCAGTACAGAGGAGGAGTGAAGACCTCTACCGGGAGACGATTCACCGAAACCCCGGCCCTAGCTAGTTTTTTTTATTGTATAATATAAATTCCAAACTTTTATCATTTATATAAAATATTTTTGCATTAATTAATTATTTAAATTTCTAATATTTTTGAAATAAAATAATATTTATAAATAAATTTAAAAATAAATTTGGTTATACAAAATGAAGCAAATTCGTAGCAAAATCACGAGACTTTAACGAAGAAACATTACGAGATCTTAACGACGAAAGCTTTACATCGAATTTACGTGAACAGTGTTATGTGTAGTTTACGACGATATCTTACATCTACTTTACGAGAAATATTTACGTCGATTTTACGAGGAAACTATACGTCGAATTTATTAGGAATATTTACGTGTATTTTACGAGGAATATTTACGTGTTCTTTACGTGAAAAATAAGCGTCAGCTTTATGTAGAAATCTAAGTCTTCTTTACGATGAAACATTAACCTTTACTTTACGATGAAATGGGTCCCTCGTAATCTTACGACGAAATGGCTATCAAATATCCGTTACGACAAAATTAAACGACGAAACGCGTTTCCTCGGTAATTTGTCGTAAACACTCAGTTACAACGAATTACCGACGAAAGCGGTCGTCGTTAAATTCGTGTTTTCTTGTAGTGTGAGGCCTTACCAAAGATGTCAACAATCAAGAACCAGAAGCCTCGTCGAAGACAAAGCACGACCAACCTCTAAAACAGAGAAACTCTACCTGAAAACATAGAAAAAGATATTTCCCACCAAAACCATTAGACCAAACAGACTCCACAAGTCCAGAAAAAAAAACTGAATCTCTTTCCAGGAAATCGAAAATCCAAACCTCTGACTCTGAAACCGCTACACTCTCTCAAGTTGCCTCCATGAAGAAACTTCATTCTGAAGCTCCATAAGAACGCCCTTAAACGAAGACCTTGATGCAGATCCAAACTTACATCGAAAGGCTTTGGATTTAGAGCTAGGTTAAGACAACAACTAACAACTAACCGAGACTGAGAACATTCGAAGCAGCAAAAACAAAGTCAAAAGGACAGAGAAAATACGAGATACCAACACTGAAATACCTGAGTTCTGCTCCACCGGATCTGATGGAAAAAGTACCACCCCACATCAGGTCCGGTATAACATGCACCGCGCACCAGAAAAGCTACGGATCTAGTGAAGAAGCCCAAGCAAACTAGAGGATGAAATCAAAATCGATTCCCAGATCCAAAACTTCTCTGACTCTCGAAACCTCATATCAGCCTAAAGAGACCCCCACCGGAGAAGCTAATATCAAGAATAAGTTTTTTTTTTCTTTTACGGCGACGTTAGGATTCTCTTATTTTTTTATCTGGTCTTTTATTATTACTCTAGTTATTGTGCAAGAAGAAAGAAAAAATACACTAGTTTTTACTCTGGATATTGTTGGAGTAACTAATTGTCTCTCTCTTTCTACTTTCCCACCTGTTTTAGTTTCCTCCATGTTTCAGTTTTATATTTACTCTAATTTACTCGATTGTTTACCAATTAAATCATATATTACTTACAAAACTATTAGACTACAGTAGAAATTTTATAAATTAATAAACACCATAAATTAATAAATTTATCAGGTTCTAAGTTGAACCAGTTTAAAATATGACAAAAATTAATAAAATAATATGATAATAACTTTTTAGAAAATTTTATGTAAATATATAGTCAACAAAAACTATAAATCAATAATTTCTATTTATATATGTTTTATATAAGTACAAACTAACCATTATATTGTTTGTTTATATTCACAAAGGAATTATCTTTATATTTTCTCAATATCTAATATAATTTTGATAAAATTTAGTAAAATTATATCTAAAACCACAAACAGGTGTTATATACACCAAATAATATATTAAACTAATATAAATGTTAAATTTAAAAAATATTAATTAATGTATATACACTAAATTAAATATGTTTCTTATTTTTGAAAAAATATAACTTAAAATAGAAAAATCTAAAAAGAAACTTTTTGTAAATTAATAACTCTATAAATCAATAAAAGACAAAAGCCTCAACATTATTAATTTACAGAGTTTTTACTGTATATCCATTGGTTAAATCTTTCAACACTTTTTCAATTTTTACAGTCCACATCTCATTCTCTCTCTTTCATATAGTCTGAATAGTCATTCAACATTCATATCTTACAATGGTTTTGTTTAAATGAAAATTCAACACCCAATTCTACTTTTTCAGTTTTTCTATTTTTAATTTGTAAATATATGTCAACAGTAATTATTAACTACAGTTAAAATAAATAAAATTAATTAATTATATAACATTGGTCTATCTCACATAAAATATTATTAATAGAATAAAAGCATTGTTGAATAATATCATTATTATAGCTAAAAATTTTATATGTCCAAATCAAATAAACTAAATCTCAATTTATACATCATAAAATAAAGAATTTTAATATATTAAATACTTTTAAAATATATACATATGCTATAATATTATTCATTTGATAATTCGGATGAATAAAAAATCACTTATCAAATGTGAGCCCCATTTTTAGTCATTCACTAGTTGGATTAATCCAACCTAATTGAATCCACATCTCCATTTTTTCATTTTCAACATCACAAATGTAGACATTCAATAGTTAAGTAACTTATTCAACTAACCTGTTGCACATAATCTTATGCATTTAATTAAAGACATTTTATTCTATAAACTAGGTAAAAAATATCATGCAATATCGCACAGAAACATTTTTTTATAAAAATAAATGTACTATATTTATAAATTATATTTTTATAAATAGTATTAAAATATTAATAATTTTAGATTATAAATTAAATATAAATACATAAATACCAATTATGATGTAAATCTTATTACTAGTTTAAGTAAAATTATGAATAAACGAAACCAACCCAGACCAAAAAAATCTGTACCAAAAGAATACTATAAACCATATATATAATAAAAAATAATTACCTAACAAAATGAATTATCCGAATACTTGTAGATAATTTAGAAGATTCTTCATAAAAATATATATAGTTATATATGAAATGAAAAAAAAGATAACTCTTTATAAATATATGAAACTTTTAGGATGCAAAAATACTTTCTTAAACATTTTGACAACCTCTTGAAATTTTAAATAATTTTTAAGATGTAAAACCCCATCTTATAAAAGACACATCCTTAAATATTTTGACAACCTCTTGAAACAATACAATTTTTAGAATAAAAAGATACAGTTTTAGTGAAATCATATTATTAATAGTTATATTATAAAATGTATAGTTGTGTTTGTACAGTAGTGGTAATTCTAGTTTCCATTAATTTTAATTTCTGAAAACATTGGTTGGTATAAAAATAAAGAAGTAAATTAAAAAATACCATCGATTAAAACTTATGCAATTTGAAAATTAATAAAAAATCTTAGAAAATTTTAATAACTCTTTATTAAAAATATTGGGAAATAAACAAGAGATCATGTTTTTCATACATATTCTGCTTAATCGAAATATATTGATCGAAATCTGAAAACACTTCCATGTATTTTTCTCAGATGGTAAAAGTTAGTTCTTGAAGATATACAGATGTTTTTTCCTCTTTATTTCGTTTACCACTTGATAACAAGTAAATTCAATACAATAAAAAGGTGTTTACATCAATTATTTTATATTAACTGAAAATTTAGCTTTAGCCGATTAAAGAGAAATAGTATGAGATCTCAAAAATATAATTATTAATCTATTTAATTTTCTAAATATAAGAAATTAGAGAATAAGTAAATTACCTAATAAATAAATAAGTTTAAGATTCTTTAAAATGTATATAAAATTAGATACAAATTAATGAAAAGACAATTTCTTTTAAGAAACTATGAAATATTAGAAACAAAACACACTTCTTTATACTACATATTGAAAACTAAATGTTTCATGTATATATGTATTTCTCCAAAAATCTTTAATGATTTTTGAATAATACATCTTAAAGTCTAATTTTGATTGTTGTAGTTTTCCGCCTTGTCATTTCTTACAACTCCTTATATAGGGACTAAGCGTTTTAACAGTTGAAAACCAAATATGGTAAGGATTAGCTAATTGTTGCAATAGCTAACACCAAAAGTTACAATGAATAATCACCAAGTGCAATAATCACCAAGAGTTACAATGGCTCATCACCACATATTGCAATGGTTTACGTACCATCAAAAATTACAATGGTTCATCACCAAGAATTGAAATATTTCATTTAGTCAGCTGCAACTATTCATTCATCTAGACAACTGCAATTTTCCCCCTAAATGATACATCTCCAATAATCCTTCTCCATTTAAGTGTAATAAGAGATTCGATAAATAATACATATATCAGACACATATATAAATGAAACAATTTATATATAAAATAATTTTTCTCGCATTGAATACTTATCTACTAATAAATAATATTTTCTAAATATTCTAAATATTCTAAATATTTTATATTAACCTGAATATTTGAACCAAATCAGAATAACACACCCACACAAAAACATAGTATTAAAAACACAATCTAGAATTCAAAATAATATATTTAGTTTCAAATATATTTAATGTTATAAATAATTAAATTATTCTACCAACCAAAAAATTACCTAAATATTTTCAGAATTCTCAAGAATTTAAAAAATGCATGAAAAATACATATAATTCCTTAAGAATCTACACAATTTTTAGAATGAAATATATATATATATTGACAACCTATTAAAAATCAATGTAATTTTTAGAACGAAACTACGCATTCTTACACATTTTTACAACCTATTATAAACTATTGCATCTTTTATGAAAAGATACATCTTCAGACATTTTGAAACCTTTTAAATTTTATTTTAGTTTTTGGGATGAAAAGATACCTCTTGCATTTTTTTTAATCCAAACACACACATCCTAGACTTTCTATATAACCTAAGTGTGTGAATATATAACATGAAACATGTGTTAATGGCAGTAACGGAGCCAAAAAAAATTCTTACAGGGATACAAATTAATTAATTAAATTTTATCATTTAGTTTTTAGCATGTTTGAATTTTTTTGGAGTCAAAATAATATTTTATGGGGTCAGTACATTAATTATCTAAAATAATAAATATACTTTTCAGGTAGTTCCGGTCAGCTGACCCCCTCCTTCTTACATCCGCCTCTAGTTGATTGAACATGCATGATCAGAAATGCAGTTTTGTAAGAAGAAAAACACCAAAAGTTGCAATGGTCATAACCGAACACTACAATCTAGTTAAAATTTATAATTGTTAACACCAAAAACTGCAATATTTCATCACCATCATTATCAATACTTACAAAAGTTTATCATAGTTGTAATAGTTCATCACCAAAGATTACCATCACCAATAGTTGTAATAGTTTATAAATGTATAATATTATAAAATAATTAAATTACCCAAAAACCAAACTACGTTAATATTTTAGACAATTTAAATACACTAAACATATATAAAATAGATCATCAAAATGAACTAAGAATAATACATTATAAATATATATAAGCTTTAGGATAAAAGATATATCCTAAATTTTTTGAGAATCCTATAAAATTATATGATGTTCTAAAATTAAAATAAAAACAACTCTTTCCTCAAAAGGATAAAATTCTTTAAAAAAACATTAAAATTTTATGATAAAAAGACACATTCTCACACGCCTTTTAACAATCTCTTTAAAATAAAAAAATTAACCAGAAAAGACACATTTTTTATCAAAAACACCTCTTTATACATTTTAACAGTCTCTTAAAAACTAATGCAATGTTTAAGATTAAGAACACAATTATACAAAGGATTACCCAAACCAGGGTGAATGAGGTTACAACCTTACCTCCTATTCTGGGCATAAGGTGTTTCACTAATGGCTCGTGGAAAGATAAACAAGGTTGGTATAGTAATCTAGAAGGTTGTGATGGCTTATTGGGGGCAAAATATACTCGATTTAGTCTTTCACCCCTACACTCGAAAATAGAGGCGCTTATTTGGGCAATGGAATGTAAGAAGAATTTATGTCAGTATCAGGTAGCGTTTGCAACAGAATATTTTCGATTGGTGAAGATGGTTTCAAAACCAAAAGAATGCCAGTTTTACAAGTTATTTAGAAGATATCAAGATCTTAAAAGACAGTTTTCAATTCTCCTACCCCTCCATATACCAAGAACGATGTATTCAAGGGTGGATATTCTTGCACGTTGTGATAGGAAACAATCGACCTTTGTCATCCATATGGATTCAGAGCTACCATTTTGGTTCGCAGAGTCATCATGAGTCTGTGTTTTTGTTGATGATAAAAAAAGATTAAAAACAAATAAATTTTACGTGTTTAATGTCTAAAACAGTTAGAGGATCCTTGGATTCCCACGCCACCTGCTAGGCCGTCTCGGCCAATTGCCGTAGTTTTACATTCAAAAATGGCAGTTAGTGATCCTATTGATGGAGAATCAAAGGATTGGAACTTTGACTATTGGAGAATTATGTTGCTCAAAATGATACACCCCTAATCAGGAGTTTGGCTGTAAGACCAACTTATATGCGTGATTCATTTTACTTGAATTATACAAAGAATGGGTAATACGAAGTAAAATCTAGATATTGGAATGCACGCAATATTTTGGAGAACGATGAAGAAAACGATCTTCTTGAGCCTAGTATAAACAAACTCCAAATCTTTGCCTGGAAAATATAGGCACCTCAGAAGATTTTTCATCTATTTTGGAAACTCATAACAAGACATGTGGAGGTCACGAGGAACCTGGTACACTGCAACATGAGATCTAACAATTATTGTCCAAGATGTTGAGAGCCAGAAAAAACTGTTACACACGCTATTTTTAAATGCCTGCCCACTTTACAAGCATGCTCGTCATAACACTTTTCATTTACCAAGTATTTATTCCAACATGGATTATCTATTATGGAGGAAAAATAATATTGAAGATCCAGACTTAAACAAAGATCCATATCCCTAGATAATCTGGTATATATGGAAGACGAGATGATAGACTCTTTATGGGATAGACATGGACCCTTTGAAACTTATCAGATATGCACAAGGTGAATGTCAAGTTTGGTTTAACGCAAACGAGTCGATTCCCTCACCCCCACAGGAGAAACCCCTACAAGAGCAACGAGTCTTAAGCTTGAATAATATTTGTATGGTAGATCGTTCATGGACCTCTATATCTAAATTCAGTGGATGTGGATGGAATTAGATGAATAGCTTGGGAAAGATTGAACTCATGAAAAGTGGAACATAAGAAGAGGAGAGGATGTTTTGCATTTAGAAGTGAAAGCACTGAGATGGCTATGGAAATTATGCTCCAACATTTGACATGTCAAAATTTTGGGTCGTATTTCAAGGATATAATCATGATGATAAAGCAACCTCAAGTCTGGCCGAGTTTTGCAATAGAATTGGAGGCGATAAAAGACCCTGTAGATTTGCTTCCAAGATTTCAAGATTTCTTGCGTCCCAAGAACGAGAAATTGAATTGCTGATTCTTTAGCTAGGTCTGCACTTTCTTTTCATAGAGAGTTTTGTTACATTGATTGTTCTATTATGGTCTGGTTACCTAGACCACCTTAAATTTGAGTAATAGAATAGTTGTTTGTTGCAAAAAAATGTCTAAAACAGTTTCTAAAATGAAAAAAAAACTTATTCTTTGACATTTTTGGATTCTTATTTAAGATAATAAACATACACATTCTTAAAATGATGAGAAACATATTTACAGATTTTTATAATCTCTTAAAAACCATTTCATTTTTAGCATGAAAAATACTTTCTTATGATGATAAGACATATATTTACATACTTCTACAATCTATTATAAGCAACACATTTTTAGTATGAAAAAATATTTTTTTATGAGAAGATGTATATTTTATAATGAAAAGACACATCATTACAAAAGGATGCACCCCTAGAAATTTTTTAAACTAATGAAATTATTAAGTTGAAACGACACAACCTTTCATATTTACCGAGATCTCTATAAAATAAAATAAAAACATATTATTCGAAATGATCAGAAACATCTTTATAAATTTTCACAATCTCTTAAAATATTTTACTTTTTAGCATGATAAGATATTTATTTACACATTTTTACAACCTATTTTAAATTATTGAATTTATAGTATGAAAAAACATTTCATATGAGAAGATACATTTTTATGATTAAAAGACACATCATTATGAAAAGATGCACCCTACATATTATTTTAAACTAATTAAATTTTTAGGATAAAAAAACACAACCTTTTCACATTAACTAGAATTCCTATTAATTAAAGACTTTAGGATAAAATGTACATACTAGACATTTTAAGAATTTTTTTAAAAATCTGTACAGTTTTAAAATAGATAAAACACATCTTTAGACAAAAAAAGATAAAACTTTAAAACCTATAAAATTTTATGATAAAAGATACATTCTTATACATTTTTAACAATCACTTAACATTCAGTGTAAAACATGAAAATACATATCTTTATGAAAAGACACATACTTTCATATGTTAAATAATGTCTAAACAGTTTTTAAAATGAAAAAAACCTTCTTTGACACTTTTTATTCTTATTTAAAATTATAAAAAATACATTCCTATAATGATAAAAATATATGTTTATACATTTTCACAGTCTCTTAAAAACCATTTCACCTTTTTAGTATGAAAACATACATGCTTATGGTGATAAGATTTATGTTTACATGTTTTTACAACATTATAAATCATTGTATTTTTAGGATGAAAAACATTTTTTATGAGAGAATGCATTTTTATGATGAAAACACACATCAATATGAAAATATGTACTCCTAGACATTTTAAAAATTAAAAAAAAAACACACAACCTTTCACAATTATCGGATTCCTATGAAATTAAAAGAAAACACGTTCTTAGAATGATAACATGTTTACATATTTTCACAATCTCTTAAAAACCATTTCACCTTCTTAGCATAAAAAGATGCATTTTTATGATGATAAGATATACAATCACACCTTTTTACAACCTAGTATATATCTTTGAAACTTTAGAATGAAAAAAATATGTCAGTATGAGAAGCTGCATTTTATGAAATATACGTCATTATAAGAAGATGTATCCTAGACATTATAAAAATATGCATACAACCTTTCATATTTATCAGTTTTTTTCTTCACCAATTTTTCATAATTTTTTTTTAATTTACAATGACAAATTAATCGATATATTGGACTATCCATAGAGTTTATGAAATATATAAGAAAAGTCATATTTTTTATATTTGAGAAAGTTATTTATAATGAGAAAATACAACTCATAGAAGTATTAAATGTACAAAGATACTTATTGAGATATTTTAATTACCTTTTAAAATTTTCAATAGTTGCATGTTGGAAAAAATCAAACTAATCTAAGTTCTTAATGAAAAACACAAAATTAGATTATTTAAGATAGTACCTTTACAATATAACATATTATTACAATAACACGCTCTATTGCATATAAAACACTCATAATTATAGAAAAAACACTAATAGATATGTGCTTAAAATAATTTGTATTTTATAACGAGAAAACACAACTCTTAAAGCTAAAAATGATAGAAAGAAAATTTATTCAGATATTCTAATTTCTTTTAATTTTTCCCAATAGTTACATGTTGGAAAACAAAACGAAGCCCGTTTTGTTTTGTTTTTTATGAAAAGATACAACTTTTAATATTAAATGGGATTCCTACTATTAATAGATATATGATTTTAAATTTCATAGATTTGATATTATTTTGAGAAAATAAATAATTCAAGTCTAACATTACCCATGTTATAAAATTAATATTTGTGATAAATCTATTTAATGTCTCAAATTAAATTTTAATATTGAAATAAATAAAACTAGCTATTAATTTTGACAAATGTTAAATGTACCTCTCAAAAAGATGGTGCAATTTCTCAAGTAAGGCCTCGATTGGTACAGCTGATGAAGAATCAGTAGCAGTATGCTGTAGAAGCAGTAGCAGCATGCTGTAGAAGCAGTAGCAATATGCTGTAGAAGCAGTATGCTGCAGAAGCTATATGCTCTTATTAAAAATTTTAATAAGATGATTGGTAGAGCAGTAGCAGTATACACTTTTATTTTTTTAATAGTTAGTATATAATATATTTATTTAAAATTATATATATTAAATTATGATATATATATTAATAATATATTTGTTATTAAAAATAATGAATCTCAATTAATAACATAAAGTAAATTAAATTTTAAATGTGAAATATTATTATTAAAAAAAATATAAATTTTTTAAAAATATAAATTTATTTTTGGATATAAAATAATTTTGAATATTATTAAATAAAATAAATAAAATATAAATTTATTTTTAGATATAAATAATTTGAATATTATTAAACAAAATAAATAAATTATCATTATATGTATATCTTTTTATTTTATATATTAATATATAAAAGAGATATAATTAATTTATTTTATTTACTAATTTCAAAATTATGTTTACATCGATAATTTTATTTTAAAAAATAAAATTTACAATTAAAATATCTATGTTAAAAATAATATTTGCATTTAAAATATAATATAATTTATATAATTAAATTATATTTTAAATGTGAAATACTATTTTTTAAAAGTATATTTATATTGTAAATTTATTTTATAAATCAAAATTTCATTTTCTAGATATAAAAATAATTTTATGATATTATTAAATCAAATAAATGAACTAATTATATTTATTTCTTAAATTTATAAATTGTAAATACAAATGCTCTTCCAAAAGCTTCATATGAGAGCATTTGCCACATAGCATTTGGAGAGCATTAACATTTATTAAATGCTTTTCTAAATGTTTTTCTAACAAATATTGATTGGATAATGTGGAGCATAATGCTAATGCTAATGCTCTACCAATCAAGGCCTAAGAGTTTTTCACTTCTTTTTGTTTGTTTCTAAGTTTAGATCTCTTTTAGAAAAAAAGATGCTGAGCCAGCTGTCAGATGACTGGGTGACATTTGAACATGAATAAAATTGCTAATCCAATTGGCAAAAAACTTGGATAAACTCGTATTTTTGACATTTTCAGTTTGACTTCAACCTGGAAGTTACGACTCAGAAGCTTGTCCATGTAAGTAAATGTTGTTGGCCGGTGAACGAGGACGACCAGAGATTCTGCCATTGATCTGAGGGGACTGTAGAGTGTGTGTAGTTGACGATTCCTTCTTTTCTATATTATTTAGACCACGATTAACCGGGGTTCTTAGACGTAGAGTTCTTAACAGAATTTAAAAACCGGTTCTTAACTTTAACAATGAAAAAGGTTAAGAACCGGTTCTTAAATATCTTTTGTTAAAGTTAAGAACCAGCTCTTAAATTCCACTAAAAAACACATCCTTAAGAACCTCCATTAATCATGTTTTTAGGTTACGAGTATGGTAAGATGAGGCCTTCTTTGGTTAACGTATGCTAGCATCTTTCAACTTCATTCTATATTTTTTGCTCTAAAATAAAGTTTAAAATTGACGTTTTACTCTATTTTTCATTTACAATAAAGTAAAAAATTGATTTATTCTAAAAATAGAATAACTCATTTATTTTTATTCACCACTCAATTTTCACTATAAAATAAATATTATTAAAGTATAACTCAACTGCATTAAATTATCTACATTGGTTTAGAAAATTCAACACTCTATTTTCTTCTTTTTACACTCCACATCATTTTCTTTCTCTTTCACATAACAATTCAACACCACTCATTTTTATGCTCTACAATAGTTTTGTTTAAATTCAAAATCATATCCCATCTTTTTATATTAATAAATGTTCTCAATTAATTTAATTAAAATTAGGAAGAATGAAACATTTTGGGTATTAGAAACGTACTTGTTTGGATCCATACAGAAAAGAAAATAGTTATTAAGGGAATAAACAAGAGTTCAAGGATATGATGATAGAAAATTATAATAGAAATGGAGGACTTTTTATATCCAAATCAAATGAACCATATATTATAGGGTAAAAGTTATGAATTTTGATATATAAAAAATAAATTAATTTAGTTGTAAATAATTATTGTTCAATAATTGAGATAAAAAGAAGATACATAATCAAAACCCATTTTTATTTATTCAATCACCTAAAAAATTCAACAGATTGAATCCTAATAACCATTCAATGTCCTCATTGTTTTGTGCTTTATTTTTTCAACAGTTGAAACTAATGTTTCAACACCTTCAATGTATATTATCTTATATAGTCATTTTATTTTGAATAAAAATAGAGTAATCTATTGGAGATAGTCTAATAAAACAGTGAGCTATATAATTTGAATCTTTATCTTGTAATCATAAAGCAATGCTCGGTTTACAAGGTAGATTATGTTAACATTATTAGAAAAATTATATAAATAAAGTTTCACAAAAAATACGAACATGCAAATAGTACATTAATAGTATCCATATGAACATAGTTTTGCCATTTTGATCATCTTTTCTTGAAGTTCTAAGAAGTTAACCTCTATTCCATTCTCCACCTGCAATTTAAAAAAAAAAATCCTAATTAATTAATATATATTCCTTTCTCTTCATAATTTCAATGAAAATACTATATAAATTTTTACCTTGCAAACAATGGTGTGTATGAATCTTGGGTGCAGTCTAGATGAGATGCAACTAACAACATCAAGGCATTGTTGTTGAACCAGAAGCTGAAGAATACTTGAAAGACAAGATTCTTGTCTGAAACAGCAACTTGCTACGATCTCGATACCGACCAAACAAGTCCTGACCTTAACATCTATATGTGTGTCTCCATCACAAGAACAATATGATGATTCTAATGATCTAATAGAACATTCTCCTGTTGAAGATGAATGAGAAATAGATCTCTTTATTCGATCTCTTTTCTCGCTGATCTCTGTAATCTTTTTTTCTAAGTCTTTGATGTAATTCACAGCTTCTTGAACGTGATCCGATGAAGAACGCTTACCCTATTTACTCATTACCGTATATACATATAACTATTGTATATAAGAACCTGATTAATAAATACAATAATTAAGAAAGGTAAAATGTATCTACCTTAATGTATTGAGATGGCAATATATATCTTAGATTCTTAAAAAGAGACGTGACTTCTTGTCTTCTTTGCCTCTCAATCTCTCTATGTTTCGCTTTCTTGTTCTTCGGCTCAACATCTTCGTTTGTGATTTCATCGGTTATGGTCGTCTCACGGATTCTCTGTCTTCCATCGTTTTCAGCACCGGCGCAGTGAATGATCGGAGTAGATGGAGTAGGTTCTTGGAAAGGTATAAACGTTGAAGGAGTTATCAAACTCGATAGATCTAATTCATTTTCTAAGGCAAAATCTGCTGTGAACAACGAAGATGATGTGAAATCCATAGGATGTTGCTTTGGTTGTGGAACTGTTTGGGTTTGAGAGGATCTTTGGGTGCTATGAGTATAATATCAATAGCAGCGATGAATTATTTTATACGATCCAAGTTTTTTATTTTTTTAATCGTGTGATAATATTTTCCTTCTTTTCAAGACAGATGTGACGGCAGATTTCCAACCTCCAATAATACAACGTTATAATAATCTCCCAAAGATACGATACGAGTGTGTGGTGGTCCTACGTAGGTCACTCGTGAGTTGTTTTTTTTTTTGAAAAATAAAGGGTTAAACCCGGGTGGAGGTACAGTCCACAAATAAATCTTCTTCTGAGCATTGAAATGAGTCGAAAGCAATAACTTATATCCGTGTGGCCGGTGAGGTTTGAACCCAGGTTCGCCGTATTGGGTTTCTTAATTCCCTCAAGCGCCACTAGACAACCACAACTCGTGAGTTGTTTGTTGGTGCACAAAAAGAAAAAAATTTGATCTGCGCATACTCAAATATTTATTAATTTATAGATCAAATTCAAACTTTTCTTTTTGTAAATTGGCTTTCAAAATTCAAACTTACTTATTTTAAAGGTTTTGTAAATGGTGTTAGTTGTTCATAATATATCAGCGTTGGATTTTTTTTTTTGAAAATAAAAAAGATTAAAAACCCAAATCTATTAAAAACGTATACCTAATTTGTTGGTGAGCGGTGCAATCCATGAATAAATTTTCTATCGAATTTTCAAATGGATCGTAAGCAATGAATCTATATTAGGATAGACCACACCACACGTGGAACTGATTATTACATTAGAGGAAAATCGATTTTTAGCCTCGACCAACATAACAACTCATTTTTAGTGAAAATCAGTAGACCATCACGATTTAGTTATCAGCTTTGGATATTCATGCAAACAAAAATTGATATATGTAACTGATATATCATTTGACAACCTTTTTGATTATTCAGTGCTGATATTTTATTTTCATATATGTATTTTTGGATTTTATAGAAAACATTTTAAGTATATTATTTACATTTTGATATTATACACAATGTAAAGCTATAACAATTTTGTTTATATGTCTTGTTAAACGTTATTAAAATTACAAATTTATTTGGCTGGCTAAATATAAAGCAAAAACAACAAATTAACCATGATACTACAATAGTATGATTCAATTTTAGTTTTCTCTTTTTTTTGTTAAAGCAGTTTTCTGTCGCTCGTATAGAGTTTAAACTGATGTTTTAAATTTAAAGATAGTATTATTGTTTATTTATTTATAAGATTTAAGCTGCTGATTTAGCGGCTATCAATCACTAATTAAATTAATTTTATTTAAGGCATCAAGCACTAATTTAATTTGAGGCTTAAGCTGCTCATTTAGCGGCTATCAATTAATTTAGTAAATTTACGCAAGGAACATACGTTTAAAATGTGTCTGAATCATATAGTTTTTTTTCCAACGCTAGTTTTGTTAGGTAGAAGAAAACTACAACTCCAAAAGGAGAGAAACATAAGAAATTCAATACTAAAGATTAGAAAAGAAAAAAAATTTAGAAAAGAAAGCCTACACCATAGGCAAAACAGAGTTTTCTAAATAAAAAAGACCAGCAGACATTGATACGAAGATCCTCAGTAGAGGATAGAAGAGAAACCACCCTTAAAACCAGAAAACGCCCAGACACTACAAGATCTCTAAGCCCCATATGTTGATTGAAAAGCAGAAAAGACTTGAACAAAGGTAAAGGAGAGGAAACCAAGAGCTCTTGGCCTAGTGGTAATGGAACTCCAGCTGGAGTGCCCGTCCTGGGTTCGAGTCGCCTTGGCCACCTTCCCACCTATAACCGTGCGTACCCGGATGGAAGGCCTCGTGGGGATTAGTCTTGGCTTACCACCTGAGAACTCCACGGTTATCAAAAAAACAAAAAAAAAAGGTAAAGGAGAGGGAAAGGAGCCAAGAAAGTTGACGGCGGTTGATAAATGATTTAAAATTTTAAAAATAAAATAAAAAGTTAAACAAATAAGCCAGTTTATTTAAGTTAAATGTGTAGTGTAAAAAATTTAAAAAGAAATCACTACATGTTTGTAAAAAAAGAAAGAAATCACTACATTTACAAATAAGTTAACTTTGTTTTTAGTTTTTACTTTTAAGTGTAAAAGAGCTAATCCAATATTACATTCGATATAAACATGTTACTATATGTTGATCAGCTAAGCGTAACACTGCTATCTGACTGATTTTTTGGATTAAACAAAAGAAATCGTATCCTTATTGTGTGTTAGATCCAAATTCACGGTATGATCCCATCATCAAATAACAACTATAACGTTATATTCCCGACCAAAATTTTTCTTTTTCAAAGAATTTAGTGCCTTTTTTTTTTATCACTAAAAGAATTTAGTGCCAAGATATCATATTTTAGTTAATGTACATCAATTGTATTGCAAGATATCATATAATATTCAAAATTATTGAGGAATCAAAGAACCGAGGACTAGTGTATATAGGGTTTAGTCAAGAAACCAGTAATCAAATCTCCCAGTCGATTAAATTCATAATATTTCACGTTACTAGCTTTGTATTATAAAAAAGTATATATCGTTTTCATGACACTAGAGGTTGCTGAAATATGTTTATTTATTTCTCAGGCCGCGCGCCTAACAACATTTGTAACTGGTATACAGTTTTCATCAAAGAAAAAGTTGCTATTTAATGATTTATGTCAATTCATGCAGAAAGTTAAATGGTTGTTTTAGAGCTGGCATTTTATCGGTAAATTTTGATTCAATTCATTATTCGTTTTGATTCGATCTAAAAGTTTTAAATATCTGTAATTATTTGGAGTAAATTAAATAATAAAAATCAATATCCGCTAAAAATGAAGCAAATCGCAAATGTTAAAAAAATTGAAGGTGGATATTGTTTCGTTCCGACTATTATACAAATAAATGTATATTAATATATGTATACTTACAATTAAATACAGATTTTAAATGTATAATATCATATAATTATTATTTTAACATATAATTTTATTAATAAAACTACTTATAAAATTACTAAATTGCGAAATGAATATAAAATATTTATAAAACTATAATATTTTATAAACTTTTGTGTTTTATAAAAATTTATGGAACATATTGCTTCACTAAGTGTTACTTTTAGTTATAATATATCTTTTCTTAAAAACAAATTTATATATATATATATATATATTAGATTTACTTATATTAAACAAAATGGGTGGATGAGATATCCACAAATATTCTAAATATTCATGGATTTTCTGAGAAACCAAATCTAAAAATCAGGTATCCATGAATATAAATCAAATCATATATACTGAAAATTAAAGGATTGTCAGCTTCATGCCCACTACTATTGTTTATATTAGTAATAAAGGACATAAATATGTCTCTCTCTGGTCATGATGGTATGATATATATAAATAATAGATTCTTAATTCTGCATTTGTGATAAATCTATTGAAAATTTTTAAACTAAATTTTGATATTAAAATAAAACTGAATTAGCTATTAATTTTTTTTTTGGTAAAAATGTTAAAATTTTATACCATTTTCAGTTTTTTACAGAATTTACAAAGAAACACTAGAAGCAGAGAAATGAAAAAAAAAAATCTAAACAACACAGCGAAAAGAAAAGAAAAGAAAAGGCAATATCAAGAGATCTAAAGAACAATCAAACAATCTTAATTCATAGAACTAAAAAGCATAGCAGAAGCTAGAGGTTGACCAAATGAATGCATTGCCAAATGAAGATGACACCTTTGATGAAATATGAGACCACACTGCACTAAAAAATTGGCATACCCACTAACGCTGCTCCAAAAGATTGATGCCATCTCTGGACAGCTTTGTAAACTTCAATACAGAAAATTCAATCTTCCAACCACCACCAGCAGTAGAAAATTAAGCTTCAAGAACTCCGACCACTACTCTTACCAAAAATCTCTAGATGTGCCCACTAGAAAATTCCACCTAAATCTCCAATAGTTACCATTATTCGGTTTTAGAATTAATGCGAACTAGAGAAAAAACATGGTGCAGTAAGAGCCACATTCTGATGTTGTTCTTCCAAACCTACAAATAGACTATAGATAAGTCCACCAATGCGAACCAAAAATTTCAACAACAGTGTTGGAATGACATATCTAAACATGAGGCTCCTTTGACGAACTGTCCCTCCCATGACTCACAGGGGATTAAGAAACGCCGCCTCACGCTAAGCCTGAGAACCAGACCTAATTCCAAGAGCAACGCCAACGCCAACGTGGAAGAGCCAGTGAGAAAATCCAACGAACCGGAGAGGAAGACTCTCCACAAATGAACAACCGATTCAAAACGAACACCAAAAGCGGGGAAGACCGAGAGTGACAAGTTGGAGCAACCGTCGGAGGAGACCAAGAACATGTCATAGACGGCCCACCTCAACTCCGAGAACGGCAGTGGTACACAAACAAAACAACATCATCAGCTGCTACACAGCAGCCAACACAATCACGAGCTCGTCTCCGGAGAATCTACGAATCCCAATACAACCAGAGAAGGTATGAGGTCTCACCTACTCGACGCCGAGAAAACAAAACCACTTACACCGGAAAACTCCTCACCAACCCGAAGCAAGACACCAAGCCACCGAATCTATAGAAAAGAGACACCCACACACGACCACGCGCTCCCACCGCCATAGAGCAAACAAATCTAGAAATTGAAAACCTAGGTCTACTCCATTCCGCAACCCAAAAAGCCGACTTCACCGTCAGTAACACCCAAGAACCAACCTCGTGTCGACACCACAACTCCGCCGAGAAATACCTGAAGGTCACTCACCAAGTTAAAGAATCCTCCGTTTCTGCTCAGCTTCATCACAACAGGGCCAGAAACATATCAGCAAGGAAGGATGGACCAGAGAGGAAGCAAGAGAAAGAAAGGGAAAGAGGAAAAGACGCCCCCGGTGGTGGAGAACCAACGGAGCAACCGGACGAAAGATGAGTTTTTTTTTGAGATAATTTGGAGAGAGGCTTAACACTGAAGCCTACAAAGTACCTAAATGTAACCAAAGTCTGTTGTGGTAAATTTTTTATAGTGATTGATCTCATTCCGAGAGATCACACATCCAGAAAAAACCTATTAGCGCTGTAGAAATCCGTGGGCCATATGTAACATGATTTTTTTAGAGAGGTTTCAGTATCACTCCGCTAACAATGAGTCGAACTCGTGACTTCTGACAGTCGTGCTTTGAAATCATAGGCCATCAATGATATCTCAAAAAATGGTTGTGGTTAAATTTTTTATAGTGAATCCCACTCCGAAAAGCTTCGCATCCAGAAAAATCTTATTAGCACCGTAAAAACCTGTGGGCCATCTGCGACATGGTTTTTTGGAATAGTTTCAGTATCACCCTACTGACAAAGAGTCAAACTTGTGACCTCTACCAATTATGTGTGAGAATTTCATTAAAATTATTAGGCCATCAATGATATCTCATAACTATTAAAATTTTGACATTTTGTTTAAATGTATATCTCAAAAAGATAGTTTATTTTTTTTTCAAATAAAAGTTTTTCACTTTTTATTTCTTTTTATTATTTTTATTTGTAATTTTTTAAATTGTCAATGATAAATGATTTTTTGCAGTACCTACTGGATTTAATGAAATTAAAGGGTTAAATATTGCGGTGAGGATGAGGTCTGACATTTCACATGTTATAGAGATGCGGTCCATTTGTTCTTCTTCATATTACACAGATCATGACGTTATTGTGGAATGGTGATGATCATCATAACTGCGAGCATGGTCATTACCATGTTGTATGACAAGCTTATTTACTAACCCTCATAGATTACTTATTTATTGTATTTCGGCACAAAAAATCATTTACATTTATTATCGCGACCAATTAGAAGCTGAATAATAAGAACAGAAAAGAAAGAAAAAATCAGAAATCAAGAGGAAGGAAGGAAGGAAGTTAATGGCGATGGCTCGTAGGACGAGGAGGAAGATAAGCAAGGAAGAAGTTATGGAGAAGCTTAAGGACGACGGCGATTTTGACAGTCTCCGCCTCCAAATCATACGCCGCCTCAAGGATAACGTAAACCCCCCCCACTTCCTCTGTGTTTGGAAAGTAACGTGATTTGACTTTGCCTCTCAGTCTTCATCGATCTACCGAATATTAGTCAATTTGATTATTCGTTACATCTTATCGAAACTTTGGAGATTTCTTTAGAGCACCCCTTTATTTTTGATTAAGAAAGTTTGGTCCTTTATTTTGATTTTAGCCTATAACTTTATTGCTGTAAAGTTGCTTTCTTCATTCATCAAAGCAATCCAATGATGATCTTAGAGTAGAGAGCCTTGATTTTACTTGTATGCTTAAAATCTTAGCTCATCGAGGAAAGTGTTATAATCTCTGTGTGGCAATAGGGATTTTGATTCTTTTAAAGGTGTTGGTTGATGAACTGTCTCGCTAGAGCTTTCTTCTTGTGGACTGCACCTGTGTTCCAAACTCTACTTGTGAGACTACTAGTAACAACATGATTGCAGGAGGAACTACGAAACAGCATGATATCAGTTGTGAAGGAGTCAAGAGCTTTGAATGGAGGGGATGCTCAAAACATGAAACCCAGACAACTCTCTGATGCCATATTCCAAGAAGTCGGGTATGATTGTTCAAAAGAGAATCCCTTTTTGTTCCTTGTATTCAGTGACTCCTTATTATGACAAAAAAAGCATACTAATAAGAGTTTAGATTGCCGCCTCTTATAGGAGCAAGATGTTGAGCCAGCTCTCAGATGGACTGTGGGAGATAATAAGATCAGAAGACGGGATGAAGAAGGAAATCAGAGACACCGTTCAATCCGTCTACGCTACATTATCAAACCCTGGAGGCGGACCATCCACGTCAGTAGAGGTCCCAAAAGGTGAAACTTCCTGGTCTCTTCTCCATTTAGATAACCGTTCAATCCGTCTACACTACTGCATTATCTAACGCTGGAGGCCTTTCTTTCTTATTTGCGCATAAAAAAAGAAGATATCAAGCAACCCAGGTTTGATCCATCAAGTAAACAGAAGCAAGAACTGATTCAAGGATCAGTAGAAGAAAACAAAGGAGAAGCAGCATGTAGTAGCACTAACAACGAAAACTGTGATGATGATGAAGAAGATCCTGAACTCCCTCCTGGTTTTGGCTAAATATGTAATACTAATTAGTATTCTTTTTTCTGCTAAATTTAGATGATGTTATGTGTAAGAAAGATAAATAGCACCAAACTCAAATCTTGTAAGAACAACCAATTTATTCTGTTATTTAAAATTAAAAATATAAAGGCAGCGACTATGTGAATGTGATGAGTGAATGGATCAAAAATAAAAAAGCTGTAAGAACGAAAGAAATGGCTTCTATTCTACGGTCAGTGGCAACGACCGCAGCTGCCATAGCTTCGACAGGTTTGGTGATAAAGTTTAGACCTTTAAGGTATCCCACTTTCCAATTTTAGCTTCTTTTTTTTTAACTTCCCTGATTCGATATGTAGGAGGAGGAAGTAGTCATGCCTCAGTTCCATGTAAGTGTCTCTCTCTCTCTTTCCTATCTAGATAGGATTCAGCTACTGAGAACTTATGTTGTGGCTGAATATGTTGTTCTTGTTGCTAGACTGAGTTTATGGTGGATATGAAATGTGAGGGTTGTGTTAACGCCGTGAATAGCAAGTTAGAAACCATTGAAGGTAGGTTCTTGAGATTGTTCTTTTGCTATGATTTTTAGTTAAATTGTTACTTGTCATTGTGTAATGGATATTTGATCTTTGGAAGGGATTGAAAAAGTGGATGTGGATTTGCCTAACCAACTTGTGAGGATACTTGGATCTATCTTTCCCCTGTTTTAAGGCTATGAGTCAAGCTTTGGAGCAAACCGGTTGAAAAGCTCGTTTGATTGGCCAAGGTGTTCCTCAAGGTTAGTTAGATGTCTCTTCTCAGTTTAGTAATCATAAGAAAAGAAGATATCTGTTCTCATCTCATAGAACATGTATGAATAAACCTCTTTGTTACTTTTATTTTGTGATGTGTTTTTGGCAGACTTCAGTCTCGGCTGCAGTGGCGGAGTTCAAAGGCCCAGACATCTTCGGGGTTGTGAGGTTTGCTCAGGTGATGGAGCTTGCAAGAAACGAAGCCAACTTTACGGGCTTGTCTTGGAAACCACAGTTGGTCTATCAACGAGTATGGAGATCTCACAAACGGAGCAGCCAGCACAGGGAACTTGTACAACCCATTTCATGATCATACAATCACAGAGGTTCCTAGAGCTCACTTTTACAAACCATCAGCCATCTCGTTTTCTTCCCTTTCCCGTCAGCCATTGGGCGACCTGGGAACACTAGAGGCAGACCAAAGTGGTGAAGCGTTTTACTCGGGAAAGAAAGAGAAGCTCAAGGTTGCTGATCTGATAGGGCGAGCTGTGGTGGTTTAGAAGACAGAGGATAAGAAGTCAAGACCGGGATTGACAGCTGCAGTGATTGCTAGAAGCGCAGGAGTTAAAGAAAACTACAAAAAGCTTTGTACTTGTGATGGTACTGTCATTTGGGAAGCTACGAATAGTGATTTCGTGACCAGTAAGGTTTAGTAACAGTAATAAAAGTTGACACTACATTACGTTTTGTAGCAACTAAGTGTTCGTTTTGGATGAAAATTTAAGTGTGACTTCAAACGACAATATAAGAGCATCAATATCAGTGGGACTAATTTGCAAGTCCTTATAGTTTTATATTAATATTTGTAGTTTAGGACAATGTTAAGGACTTTGATTAAATTTGTGATTATTAGTGGGACTTTTATTGGTTCTTAAGTTACTTAATTACAGCGACGAGAGATCCGTCTCCTCCGTACAGTGGTTCCATCGTCGATCAACAACACCACTATAACAGCGACGAGAGCTCCATCTCCGTCTCCTCCGTGTCGAAGAATGCTCCGACGGGGCACAACCGTCAAAAACTGTGTCGAAGAATGCTCCATCTCCTCCGTATTCTACGGTGGTTCCGTCGTCGATCAACAACACCACCACAACAGCAACATCAAACGGTTTCACCACTACCAAAACCCTAAAGACTTCACCTTTCTAAACACTAGTCGTATTACCGCTTCTCCGCTTCTCCGCTTCATCTCCAGGCGATAGGTGATAAGGAAGGACGAACTAAGAACGTCCTTAGTTAAGATACGTCCCACATAATAATGCCTATTATTGATTTATTTTTGTGTCCAAAATACACAAGGACCTAGTGAAAGACTCCGATAATCATGGTCTAAGCATTTTGTATTGTACCAAACTCCATCAACATGATACAGTGATTAGTGACAGATCATAGAGTTAGGTAGCGAACCTTTAGGATTATGTGTGTGTATATAATATTTTATTGTTGAATGTTAAATCAAAAGGTTTCGTGGTGTAGTTGGTTATCACGTCAGTCTAACACACTGAAGGTCTCCGGTTCGAACCCGGGCGAAGCCAATCTTTATTTTTGCTTTCTTCTCACTATATGAATACCCACTAACGCTGGGTTGCACATGAAAACAAATGTTTCTTATACAGTCTGGCCTACATAATGTATTCTTTTAAGTATTAAATCATGGAATTTTGAATACCAAAAGTATATTGACATGTGATATGCTTAGGCCTAGATATGCTAGAAATGTGTTTTCTACTCTTTAATAATAATCTCACATTGACATAAACAAATCATCATTTTTAAGGGAAATAAAGCATAAAGTGAGGGACTTTTTTGTTATAATTTAGTACAAAAAAATTCAAAGATGATTTTTATAAAAAAAAATTATTCCTGGATTGTCGATATCAAAATCAAAATGAGTTTTTCCTATCATATATCTTAGGGGTGGGCACTTCGGTTATCTTCTCGGTTTGGTTCAGGGTCGGGTTGGTTTTTTTAGTTCGGTTCTAGTAATTTCCAACTGAAGTAAATCATAGTTAGTTTGGTTCGGTTTCTCGGTTTGGTTCAGTTTCAAACTGAACCATTTGGGTTGGAAAAATCTTCAATCGAATTATTTGAAAAAGATTTCGGTTCGATTTGAATCGGTATCGGTTCGATTAGTTCCGTTTGACTCGGTTCAGTTTGAATTTTTTGCCTACCCCTGATATATCTAAACCGTGTATTTCTTGAAATATCTTATCGTGGTAACCGATGATCCGTACTTTAACAGTGAGGTTATTTTGTTTGTACATTTTAGTTTGAAAATATAAATATTTTGATCCGTGTTTCTGAAGCCGAATTAATTTATGGTTTGAAATTATAGTAAATTTACATTTTCTATTTTATCATATATAATTTATGTTAAGATTCACATATATATTATATTTTAATTATTTTTCAGTGAGTTCAAACTTTGTATCTTTAATAAAATTTGAATATGCGATATATTATATTTTTCCAGCTTAAAGTTGGATGAGTAATCATTTATTAGAAATGTTATTTTCTGTCCTATTATTATTATAAAATATTGTTTTCAATTTTGATTTTAAAAATAGAAATGGAACACTTATTTTGGAATTTGTAAAAATAATATAGTATAATATATAGTATCGAATAATTTCAAAGTTATTTTCATATAATAAAAATGTATATGTATAGTTTTTTTGTTTGAATTTAACTAATTGGGTATATGCAGTAAAATGTCATCACTAAGTTATGTTATAATCATATAAACTCCACCTATCTATGTTAGTTATGATGATAATATATATTGAAACAAAGAAAATAAAAATGTAAATTTACATAGGAAAAAAAAACGCCTATATACTATCACATATGCAAATAAAAAGGTGACTATTTATTTCAAATTCTATTTGAAACTATATTAGGCTGAATATTGTTTGTTCAGATTTTCTAAAGATCTCTTCAAAATATTTTAGGTAATTTAAATATTAAATATTTAATATATTTCAGTGGCATTCCTGTAAATAGTTTGAAAAACTAAGAGGATGTTTGAAAAATGTCTGCTGTTTTAATTGTATTGATATACTTTTTATTTGTTTTAGATTAAATGTAAGACCACCCGCAAAGAGTCCTTAAAAAATAATTTTTTAATTATTATTTTTCTTTTTTCAATTTTTTAAAAAATATAATAAAAAAATATATCAACCAATCGCAAGCCACCACGCATTAAGGATTGATCCTTATCTAAAGATTTTTAAGAATGAATCCTTAATTTTTGGTGGATCCCACAGATTATTATAATAATTTGATGTTAAGGATTTATCCGTAAGGACTCCCATTGCGGATGTTCTAATAGAAGTTTATTGAACTTCAGAAAGTAGACAAATATAATGTAGTTTTTATATTTTTTCTTATTTTTGGACTTTTATTGATTTCTTTATAATAGATATTTGAATTTGAGTTTAGTGATTGGAATTTAGGTTTTAGTATTTAGGGTTGAAGATTAGGATAATGTGTAATATTTAGGGATTGTGGGTGAGGCTACCAATTTCTAATTCAATTTCATTCTACAATTGATATTTATATAGAATAGTTTAATATTACAAAATATTATGTACTATTTTCAAATTTTAATATTTGGATTTGGGTTTATATCTGAGTTTAGGGTTTAGTGAGTGGAGTTTAGGGTTTAGTGTTTAGAGGGTAAGGTGATGTTGGAGGATCAGATTTTTGATTTAAGTCAAATTAAATACTTAACATAATAATGTTTTCAAATTTTAATATTTTAATAATGTTTGTTTAGAATACATTTTGTATATAGTACTTGATTTAAATATAAGGTTGCTAACTAAAAGACTGATGTTGAAATGATGATTTTTAAAACTTATTATATTTAATAGGAAAAATGATTGTTGACTACATGAAATATTGGTCATTATATGGTTAACCATGCAAACTAAATTATTATATACCTAACTATACGAAGTATATGTTATACACGACAACATCTCTTAACTATATTTAATTTCGTTCATCCAAAATCTGATGTAGATGTCAGAGACCATTCAAATATCTCGTTCTATCAATTAAAATATGATCGATATGACCGTTATGTAACTAAAACTAGATTTTAACCCATGTTTTAAAAGCGTAAATGTTTTTTTAACAAAATATAATTTATAAATTCAATATGTTTAACATTTTTGATAATTAGTATTTTAACATTTTTATTTTATTATATTTTAAAACTGTATAATTATATTGTTTTATTTATAATAAATATGAAAGTTATATGATATATTATTTAATTTTGTTTTTAATTATTTTAATTTGTTTTGTTATGAAATTTTTATAAAATTTCTCTAATTCGTTTGATTAATTGTGTGATATATACTTATTTGATAATGTTTTAATTATAAAACTTATTTGACGTCATTCTAACATTTTATTTTATTTTTAAACTTATTTGATGTCAACTTAAACCAAATATGATCTCATGTATATAATTATTAATTGTATACTCTTCAGAATAAAAAATAATCTAAGAATACGAATCTAATGTTATACTTTTACTAAGTTTAAGTAAATGCAATTTGTTTATATGAAATTGAACTTGTGATGTTAGCTATAAAACATCACTAGAACTTGACCCGCCCGACCGGGCGGGTATTTATTTTCTATTTTTCATTTTTTGTTTATATTAAATGATGAATTTTTAATATCTACACATAAATCTAGATTGAAAATTAATTTTTGCAGTTATAATAAAATTAAAAGCTTAATGAAATATTCTGATATAAATTTTAATTTCTTAATTAAAATAATATAGAGGTGGGTCATATTTTTTTCCAATTCCAAAATTTCAGCATCCCAAATAAAATAAATTTATAAATACATAAAATATATAAACATATTTGAAACTATATATAATTTCTATCAAAATAAATTTGTTAAAGAAAAATAATTTAGTGTTGTTGTTGTTTATTTAAATAGCTTGATCCGTGACGGTATATATATATATATATATATATATATATATATATATATATATATATTTATAAATTAAAATGTATTACATCATTATTAATAGATCATTTTAAAACATAACAATTTTATTTATTACTTTGAATGATTATATTTTGTGATTCTGATCGTCTATTATATCACAGTGTATCATATAAGGAATCCAATATCTATAACTAAATAGATTTATATTATGAAACCACTATGCTAATAATATATGAATAAATTATTTTATATTTTATTTATATGTTATATAAATTGATTATGATGTGTGATCTTTTATTTTATTATTTATAATAATAAATATTTAAAATATTTATTATGTTGAAACAAAGTATATTGGGAAATCTATTTTCATAGAGATTTGATCAAGAAATTTTATATTTAAATTAAAAAAATAAATTAAATGCTTAAATCTATTATTTAAATTAGGAAAAGACAAGCATATTTAAATATAGGTTTAATAAAGACAACTATGATTAAGGAAAATGCATTTATAAATCAGAAAAGACAACTATAAAGAAGGAAAATTAATTTATTGCTTTAGTGGCATTCTAATGTAAATAACTTCAAAAACTTAGGGGTATTTTCAAAGTGTACTTCTGTTTTAATAAAATAGATTAAGTTGAACGATTTGTCATGCATAACATATACTTTGTGTAGCTAGTTATACATTATTTTAGTTTGCATGGTTAATCATGTAATGGTGAATATTTCATATATTCAGTAATGATTTTTCCTATTTAATATTGGACTTGAATTACAAATTATTAAAATATGTTCACACAATAAAAAAATATGATATATTATTGTCTTGTTAAAAGCTAATACGGCTTTAAAAGTCATCGGAGGCTTCCGCGTATATAGATTGCATTTATATATTGGATTTCTGATTTAACTATAAATCATGTCATATTAAGTTTGACCGATTTCTTTTCCAAATAATATTGATTCTTCATATAAAGAATTTATATATTCTTCGTATAATAATATTAATTGAAATTATAGTTCAATTCCCTCTTGCTAAGAAATAATCACCAATAACTAACACAGTAAAATTCAAATATTATATCGTCTTGTTGTATAATAATACACTTAGAGTATCTTATATAAAAAGTGTTCAAAGCTAAAATATTCAGGTCTCAATAAATTTTCAATATAAATTTTAAAGTTAACGTATTTATATATTTTATATGCCATATAATTTAATTTAACGATATATATATATGTAATCTGAATATCTATTAAATAATACTTTGTATTGATATGATTTTATAATCATTTATCTTTTTATAACAAAAAAAGGAAACCAATGTTTACAAAATTTTCTTTGTGATTACATACAAATATAAACGGTTATTAATGTTTGAGATTTGTGGAAGTCCCCTTAGTCCAATGGTTTGACTAAAGGTTCAATTGTTTCTACACACGGAGGTCAAAGATTCAAACCTCAGAAAATACCAAATTATGCAAATTATGGAGAAACAAGTTACATGAGATCTTCAGCTTGGTGTAGAGCGTACCATCGAACATGGATCTCATAGAACGGCTTAGAGTGGTGCAGTCAGGCGTGTATTCTCATAGGATGGTAAAATTGTCGGCTGTAAAATCGTCTTTGTAATATTCTTTCTCATCATTGTAATGACATAATTAATCGATAATAATCGACTCAGACATTAAAAAAAATGTTTGAGTTTTCGATTTATAAAGCTTAAATTTATCTATTTAATTCAACAATTTATTCTACACTAAGTTCACGTTTAAAAACAAAAATCTCACAATTGTTTATATGCTCAATTGCTCATTTAAATTTTTGAACTTTACGTACCGTAATTTCACTAATTAAAATAGAACCATCCCCTAGTCTATATTTGAGAAGTGATTTGCCACATGTCTTCTCTACAATCGTTTTTACAAAAAAATTATGACGTGGCTATTAAGATTGATGACATGTCATATGGTTAAATATGACATGGACAATTACATTTAATGATGATATATATTTTTGGAAATCTTTTTAGAATATGACAATAACTCATATATTATATTTAATATTGATTTATATTTTTGGTAAACTTTATAGAATATGGTAATAACTCATAAATCATCACTAAAATAAATATATCCAAAATTGAATTTTGAAATATTATATAATTTTTTTTTATAATTATAAATTTTTTATTATCTAAATTTTTCTGAATTAAAAAAAAATCGTAATATCATTAGTTTCTTTTAGATATCTACAAATTATATAATTGAATTTCGAAATATTATATAATTTTACTTTTATAATTCTAAAATTTTTATCATCTAAAATTTTCTGAATTTAAAAAAAAAATCGTAATATCATTAGTTTCTTTTAGATATCTACAAATTATATAAATATTATTTAATTTTAATTTTTGATAACTATACAATTTTATATGATTTTTTAGTAATTTTGTACAAGTTGATTTAAATAAATATTTTTTTAATCTAAGATTTTAGCTTTATGTATATCATATATATTCTTAAATATAATTTAAAAAAAAATCTCTTAATTTTATGCTTAATTAATGATATTTATATTAATTATTGGTCAAAAATAAAATATATAATATTAATAAATTATATTTTAAAATATAAAATTTAACTTTTAAAAAATTTATTCACTACACATGATGCATGAAAACACGTAGATTAATAATTGTGACATGGCTATTAAAATTGATAACATGTCTTATAGATTAATATGACATGAACAATTATATTTAATGTTAATTTATATTTTGGTAAACTTTTTAAAATATGGGAATAACTCATATATTACATTTATTGTCAATTTATATTTTTGGACTTTTTAAAATATGGTAATAACTCATAAATCATCACTAAAATAAATATATTAAACTATGGCATTTCAAATTTCGAAATATCATTTAAATTAAAATATTTCAAAATATATACATATTTTCAGAAAATTACAAATATTAAATCATAAAATCAAATTAAATCGTAAAATTATTAGTTTCTTATATATATATATATATATATCTACATATTTTATAAATATTATTTAATTTTAATTTTTTATAATTATGCAATTTACATATTTATTAAATATATTTAATTAAAATAAATAGATAGAAAAATCTACCTAAGATTATAATTTTAAATATATACATACACATTCTTAAATATAATTCAAAATAAACAAAACTGTTTTTATCTTAATTTTAATGTTCAACTAAATCAAATTTATATTAAAATATTGATAAGAAAAAAGAAAATTTATAATATTAATAAAAAATTAAATATAATTTATATTTATTTATTAAAAATATTTTAAAATTCTTTTACTGCACATGGTGCAGGAAAACACCTAGTTAGAATATGATTAAGAAAGCTATTCTTGGTGCAGAGTAGGCCCATGTTCAGAAACAAATGCTCATCTGAAGCCCAATAAATGAAATGGAAGTTTTTTAACCCGAACGCAGCATTTCATTTGATGAGAAAAAATTAAAACGCAGCCACGGACCAAGAGAGAGAGAGAGAGAGAGAATCAAGCAGAAGAACGAAGAACACACAAGGAAGGTAGAACCGCAGCAGAAAAGGTTTTGTATTGTTTATGATTATCGCAATATCTTCTTATAATTTCCAGTATTCTAATAATTTCATCTTCGATACTGGAAATTAATATGCGATCAAATCCAATTCGAAATTGATTCTTGGTGTTCGTTTGAATTCACCTTTTTTGATGTTATAAAACCCTAATTTTCTTCTTAGTTGAGACTTGAGAGTAAACACATGATTTTTCAAAAACGCAGTTTTGCTAGTTTGTATCCAATTCGAAATTGCCCGATCTGCTGAACTGCGATCAATCCAATTTCGAAATCGATTCTATTATCTAGGTCTCAGGTTTATGCTGCTTTATTTTTATGTTGCAAAACCCTAATTTCGTTATCAATTGAGCAAACTTATGATTCTAGTGAAAAAAAAGCTTTACATTGATGTAATCGCTTATTGCATGCTTTGATTGATTCTTTTTTTTTTTCTTAACTTCAGAATGTCTGGAGGTTATCATGATCCACGTGGCTTCTCTCCCGAGAGACTATTGGAAGATCTTCAAATACAGACTGTTGAAATCCAAAGGCTTTTTAGTGATAACCACAGACTAGCTGAAGACCGAGTGCTTTTAGATCGAGAACTGGGCTCTTCCAAGGAAGAGCTTCACCGAATGAGTCTCGCTCTCTCTGAACTCCGTGCTGAATATGATCATCAATCCAGGGAGTTCAGCGAGAGAATGCAGGACGATGCTCGTGCTTTGGATTCTTGTAAGGAAGAGATTCACCGAATGAAACTCATGGTTTCTGATCTCCGTGCTGAGCAAGATCTGCAATCGAGGGAGTTTAGTGAGAAAAGGGAGGAGGATGGTCGTGCTATAGAGTCTTATAAGGAAGAGAATGCAGAGTTGCGCGGTGAAGTTCAGAAGCTAAATGGCGTAAAACGTGAACTTGGTGGAGATGTTGAGATACTTAGGAAAGATTTGGTCAAGTTGCAGTCGGAGAACAAGCAGGTTCCTGGTTTGAGAGCTGAGGTTCAAGACTTGAAGAAAGAGCTTATGCACGCTAGGTATAAGATTGAATCTTTGATTACTCTTCTACTTTAATGCTTGAGCATGTGGGTTTCAGCTGTAAATGCTAAAGACGGATGCTTTTGTTTTGGAACAGAGGTGCTATTGAGTATGAGAAGAAGGAAAAGTTTGAGCTTATGGAGCAGCGGCAGTCTATGGAAAATAACATGGTTTCTATGGCGCGTGAAGTTGAAAAGCTACGAGCAGAACTTGCTGCTGTTGATAGTAGGCCCTGGGGCTATGGTATGACCCTCCTGGAAGCGTTTGGTGTTTTCAATAAAGTCGCTAAGTCTTTTCTTGTCATACGTTATATGTGTCCAGGTGGATCATATGGGATGAATTTCAACAATATGGATGGCAGCTTCCGTGGTTCTTATGGAGAGCACAATGGTTTTCTGGTACTCACTCACTCTTTGTGGACTTGTACTATTACATCCCTGTATTATGTTTCTTGGGTCTTATGGAACTTCTGAACAGATGCCATCCGAGAGAGGAATGAACCTTCAGGCCCAGCCAAGAAACACTGGAAACCAAACCGCATCCAACCGAGCTGAGGCAGCAGAGATACTCGAGTGCACACGCAGCGTGGGGCAGCCGCAGAATGGTGCGAATGGCCAAGCACAGGTTCCAGTGGGAGACACTGCGGCAGTAAGTGCAGCCGTCTTGCATGGACTCAAGGAGCTGTTTGGGCCGTTGCTACAACAGAACTCCGCAGGGGGACTGGCCTCTCGGGCCGCAGCGGTTCTGCAAGTACAAGGAGGTGCCGGTCTGGAAAAGCCTTCTCCGCTTGTGCCAGCAACCGGGCCAATACCTTCATACTGGGACGCATTAAGACGGATGAGGGACTTGGGTACTGAGACCTTCGGTGGTGGTGCTGACCGGGTAGCCGCAGACAACTGGTGGCAACTGCTGGAAAGGAACTTTGAGTTCAGCATGTGTCCAGTGGAATACCGAAAGGAATTAGCAGCCCATTACTTGAGGGAAGAAGCCCATATCTGGTGGGAAAATGTGGTTCAGGGAACTCCAGAAGGGTATGTGCTCAACTGGTACGACTTCAAGGATGAATTCGCCAGGAGATACTTTCCGGAGGAAGCCATCGATCAGATGGATAAAGACTTCGCGGAGCTGCGTCAGGGAACTAGAACCGTGAGGGAGTACGAGCAGGAGTTCCATCGTCTGAGAAAGTTTGTAAGCAGGTGCGTTGATGAGAGGGAACATATAAAAAAGTTCGTGAGGGGCTTGCGGGTTGACATTAAGAACCGATGCCAAATGCGGAGGTACGTGAGCATGGTTGATTTGGTGGAGACGGCAGTCCTGATGGAGAGTAACATTGACGTGGAAGTTAAGCAAGCTAGAGCATCCCAAGCGCCAAAGGGAACTCTAAAACGGACATGGGACGACCATGCTGCAGATTCAGGAACAGAGCAGACATCCATGTCGGGACTGCGTGGGCGGAAACACGTTCGACCATTCAAAAGTAAGGCATGTTATGGATGTGGTCTTACGGGGCATATTAAGCGGAATTGCCCGGGAACTCAGCTCACGTAGAGAGCAAAAAACATTGTTGATTACTTAACCGAGAGAGCGAAGCTTTCTGTGAGTTAAAAGAGTAATGAACTGAAAACTTTTTGTTGATAGATTTTGGTACTTTTGTTGATAAACTGGCATAGATTTTGACATTGAGAAAGTGCGAAATTCAATAGCATGAACATCAGGCTTGGCAGCCACATTCAAACGAACTCTCTCATCCTTTGACAACTTTCTGTCGGACGAAACGATAGTATCTGTAGATAGGACCCGTTGACAACTGCTGAATCACAAGTAAGAATTTGTTCGGATTCTGCAGGAATATAAAAGTTTCAAATCAATACCAGAAGAATATACCTTTCTAGACTTTGTCGTAATGATAGATGCTACTGACTGTCACAGATTGTTTTCTCTTTTTATAATAGAGGTAAACATTTATAGAATTATGATTTCACCACAATGTTCAAAAGAAATTATATAATGGAGTTTTTTTTTCCTATTGGGATGGAGGAGAGTTTATTACGACCTTAGAATAATATATAGCATTAATGTATTTTATTTGATTATGTGCTATCTACTTTTGTGATTTTATCTAATAGTATATGACATTTATGCCTGTAGCCTGCACCATTCCTAATCAAGAGGGACTGATCATTATCTTTTTCAAGCAATACATAAATTTACTCTCTCTCTCTCTCTCTCTCTCTCTCTCTCTCCAACCAATTAGAACGAAATGACAAACTACGGCGCGATCCCGACGTCATCTCATCCATCTCCACCGGTGGATCTCGAGTACATCTCACACGTCAGGCACCGTATCAAATCAGGTCTAGCCACGCGCCGCCCATGGCGATCGATGTTCGATCTCGAATCCATGTCCCTACCTCACGGTTTCTTCGACGCGATCTCGAGAACGAAGACGAATCTCGTCTACTTCAGAGCCAACTACGCCATCGCCGTCCTCTTCATGCTCTTCGCGAGCCTCCTCTACCACCCGACCTCGCTCCTCGTCCTCGCCATCTTGGTCGTCTTCTGGATCTTCCTCTACTTCCTCCGCGACGAGCCTCTCGTCGTCTTCGGTCACCAGGTGGACGATCGGACGGTCATGATCTGTCTATCGGTTTTGACCATCGGCATGCTTTTGTTCACCCACGCCACGGGGAATATACTCGGGTCGCTGTTGACCGCCCTCGTGTTGGTTATGATCCACGCGGCGGTTAGGAGGAGTGATAATTTGTACTCTGATGAGGAAGCTGCGGCGGTGACTGAAGCTTCGGGGCTGACGTCATACCCTTCCTCGTGAAAACCGATTTGATCTTTGTGTGTGTGAGATTGAGAAACTTGAAGACATTTTCTTCTTCGATTTGTTGACAACTTACATTGTTTCCTTCATTTTTTTTTTTCATCCAGTGGTGGTTTGTTTGTTAATTACTTGGTTTAGACATCGAATTTATTTACTTGAACTTCAACTGAACCACACTGAAATTTCATTCACGAATGTATCTCTACCTTAACAAACATAAGAAGAACAGACACTCTTGTCTGAGAGAAGAGTGTTGGACTTAAGAACGAACATGTTTCAAGAGTGGCGTGATTTGCTTTACCAGGACAAATACTCTTTCTAATAGAGGCCTTGCCTCCTCACCAAACTCCCAAAACGAGGCTAAAAATATGCTCAAAGGGGGAAACATTTTTAGATTTCATTTACAAAAGCACATCCAAAAATGACTTAATGAAATGGTAAAAACTAAATAGTGTCCCAGCTTCTTCACCTGTGAATGATGTCCCAACCTTGGGATTGATCAGTGGAGTTGTAACTACTGTTCTTTCTGAATCTTACGATCTGTTTTTGTTCTTTTCAGATGCTAGTCTGGTTCAGTTGGTAGAGTACACTCTTTCACTGCATCGTTTGTTGGTTACCCTACCCAGTTCACGTGACGCGCAGAACGCTGTATAGCTCATCTATGCACCGTTTCTCATTCGTGCTTAAAGTGCCTCTAAAAGAACCATTTTTAATCACACAGAAAGTAAAACTAATTAAATGAAAAGGTTGAAATTAGAAGACTATACTTATCCAGAACCACCGAAATCTGCTTGCTATTCCTTGGGCCTCAGACCCACCAGATCCAGAAACAATCTTTTGATCCTGACATTAACCTTTCACAGAAAGTTAGAAACAAACATGTGAATAGTTTTCTTAATGTTTCAAAACTATCATTATTAACTCGTCCCAATTGCATAAACACATGCATTTTTCTCTTGTTTTCTTTAGAATGATAGTTTTTTTTTCTTTGAAACTCTCTTTAGTATAAAAGTTGTGCGTGTTATAATGTTTTAGAGAATCTAAAGTTGCCTTTTCTTCTTAAAACCATAAATAGATATGCTTATGTCAAGGAGAAACATGTTTCTTGCAAGGCGAAGTCACTTCATCGAGTTAAAAGTCGTTCCAATAATCAAGACTCTATAAAGCAGTTACCGATCACATCTGCTGGATAAATCAGTGTTTAGCGATTACGTTAGAAGAATTAACTACAAATACAAATGCCATTGAAATAGTAACATAAATTACATATTATCTAATTTGGCTTGCTTATCAAAGTCATTAACGTGTTCTTCCAGTTCTTTTACCGACCACACGTCAAGATATCGGTCCTATCCAGGACCATAAGACAACATACACTAAAAGAATAAAGTAACCTAGGAACTTTTTTTGCACTAGAAATAATAATTTTAAAAATATTATTTTTTATTTAACTAGAAAATTTTAATTTATATTTAAAAAATATTATTTTCATATTTTAGTTTCAGCGGTTTGAAAAAAAATTATAAATATCTTTTCAGTTTTATTTCTTTTGATTTTATTTAACTATTTCAATTTAGTTTTATTTAAGTTTAATAAAATTAAAATAACATTTTATAATTATATTCTTTGAAATTTTGTTGTTTTAGTTGAAATAAGTTAAACTGAGAAATCAATTTGTTAACCTGATGAAGAGGTAAACTTAAATAATTTTTAATCATTTAACTATAAAACATATGATTAGTGTTATTTTATTTTGTATTTGTTGATGCACATTTACGATTAGTTTGGTAATATATATAAGTTCTCTAGACATTATTTAAAAAAATGATTTGTCATGTGTTATCGTCAGTTAATTTTGAAAAAAGAAAATAATTACATGGAATACTAACAATGATGACATTACTTGAAATTAATTATACCATAGACGTTAACATTTGATATTGATTTGTATTTAAGATATGATAATAACTCATAAAACATCATTAATATAACAATAAATAATATAATAGTAGAAATATAAATATAATACACTTTAAATTTTTTGAAATATTATTTAATTCTATTTTAGCTTATAAAATTTTAATAGTATTTTTTTAGAAAAGTATTGTTTTTTATAATTGTAATTATTTTAACTCCATTATAATTAATTTACCAACGTTGAATTGGCCTACTAACCTAATGGTGGAGCCGACTCGTTGCCAATAATGTAAGGACCATGGAGGTCACGAGTTCGATTTAGGCATGGGCATTCGGGATTCCAATCGGGTTTCGGTTTTATCCAATCGGGTTTCGCTTTTTCGGGTTTATCAAAAATCAGCCCCATTCGAATTATTTGAAAGTTCGGTTCCGGACCGGTTTGGGTTCTGTCGGGTTCGGGTCGGGGTTAGTAAATCTTCAAAGAACCGGTACAACCCAATGTACTTTCGGGTTCGGATCCCAATCGGTTCTTCGGTTTAAAAATATCTGATTTGTACCTACTTTGTAACCAAAACATAAGTAAAATTAGTTTGTTTTGGTTTCAAATACCTAATTTGTAACTAAAATATAAATAAAATCGATTTTAAAAAAAAGAAACAAACATCAACCATGATCATTCAAAATCAAACGAAAGGAAAATATATTTATTGATAAAAAGAAAACCAAATGAATGAATCATAAAAAGAAAACCACGACTTCATGAAATGAGAAACATTGTTTAATGAAAACAAAATCTAAATCTAAATATTTCAAAATTCAACAGCCACCTTTAACCATCAACCTTTATGTAATAGAACCACCAACCTTTATGTAATACATAAGTATTTTAGATGTTCAATATATCTTAATGTATTTTAAGTACATATTAGGAATTGAGATCATGTTTCGTATAAAATCTTTTTAGGATTTTGAATGTTTCGGGTTCTATCGGATATCCATTTAGATTCGAGTTTGGTTCGAATAATACTCATAACCCGAAATATCAAAAAACAAGATCCATTCGATAGTTATATCGGGTTCAGATCGGTTCAGATTCATTTTTATCGGATCGGATTCGATTCAGAATTTCGGATTCGGTTTATTTGCCCAGCCCTAGTTCGATATACAGTAGGAGGCTCTCGCTCTTCAAAAAAGATTATATTAAATCATTAAATGGTTTGGCCTCATTCTATGGGAATTATGGGTCTGGACCTAAAACCTAATGGTCATATGAAAAAACTATTAATGTTTTTTCATATCTACAAATTTTAGAAATATTATTTACTTTTATGTTTTGAATATTATATACCTCACAAACTTTTATCTTAATTTTATTGGTTTTTAAATAATATACTTTAACCAAAAATAAATAAAATTCGAGATTATAAGTTTAAATATATTTATATATATATTTAAATATAAATATAAATAAAAATATTTATTTATCTTCATTTTACATAGATTTAAATTGAAAATTGAAAAGTAAATTTTTGTAAACAAATAATAAAATTTAGAAATTAACAATATTTTATTTAAAATATAACTTAAATTTTAAACTTTTATTCCACACATGATGGATGAAAATCCCTACTATAATATGTAAGTTGAGGTAAAAAGTTAAATTTTTAATCTTATTCAGCTTTTATTAATGTAATATATGAATTATTGATATATTTTAATAGCCGAAAAATATATTTAATAATTTTACCAAAAATAAATATTTCTGATGATTTTTGAGTTATTTATCATGATCATATTTAAAAGTTATTACCAAAAATATAATATTTATAAAAAAAATTACATATTAAAATTAATATCATACCATGTCATTAATTCTTTTTAAATCATGTTAGTGTCAGGTCATTGTCTTTAACGATAATGATTTTAGCCGTAATATGTGTAAAAATTATTTTTCAAATAATTGTAAGGGATATTTAGCATCAAAACCTCCTTGAAATAAAACTATTATAAATATTATTAACCGACAAAACTACTACAGTACCACAAATCCACCGGACACACCATAAACCAAAATGCAAAAAGAAAACGTAAGAAAGCATAACATATAAAAATCTTATTAGGTCGCCAGATGAATTATATAATTACTACAAAAAAACATCAATAGTGCAAGACATAACAGCTATACTCAACAGTAGCATCGCCGTTCTTGAGATTAATCCACTTTGTCCGAGCCTCAGCGTACCCTCTAGCAAATCGGAAAAGCCCACTTCCTCCGACAATAGGCATTTCTCTGACCTCCGACATCGCGGTGTTCCGACCAAGAATCGTGATGGTGCTTCCGTTGTACTTCCCTGTCTTAAAAGCAAAGTTCATCGCCATTAGAAAACCCAATTCCTTTTGGGCTGCTCCGGCGTAAAAGCCTTGGGCCTGACCCAACAGAGTTGAGTTCATCGGAACTTTCGCCGTCAAGGCGTTGTCGATCATGGAGATGGCTCCGAAGTAGGAATTGTTTGTAACTGGTGGTTGAATCATGATGGAGGTTGGGTTTGGACCACTTAAGATGTCGTGCCAATAGACTTTGAAATGGGTTAGCTTCTCTTTCTTGTGGAGACCGAGAAGCTTCCGATCTATGGTTCTGGCAAAGTTTTCTCCGTCGTCTCCGGTGGAAGAAACGATGGCGAGGAGGAAGATTTGGACGGCTAAGAAGAAAATGAGCTTAGCCATGAGTTTTTCTTTGGTTTCTGTGGAGTTGGTTTGTTGATGATATAAGTGGTGTATAGAATAAGGTGTGTCATGTTATTTATATATAGATCGAGTGTTAGACATGTTTCTAGAGGAGAATACCTACTTTATATTACTTAACTTATTATGTGTTTTTTATTTTAATTTGTGGATTGGTTAAAAAACATTGACTAATGAATGTGAAAGCTCTGTTTATAGTTCTAACAAAAAATCAATGTAAAATGTTGATGTGTATCATTTGTGTGAGGCGTGTAAATAGCTATCATAATCATTGCGTCATCCAGTCGTATGATTTACGGTGAAGTCATACTCAAACCTTTGAGACCTTTTCTTGTCATTTCTCAAAACAGAACAAAAGGATTAAAATCATTTGCCGGATTAGAATCAAACTATAAGTATCATAGTATTAGTAATTAAGAGTATTAGAATCATCATCCATATATAAATCATTATGAAGTTCTTCTATATCAAATCGGTAGATAGGTCAGGTCTTAAGCGGCATAAATATGTAAAAATTATATTCACAAATTTCTCTCTCTATATATATTTTTATAAATGTTGACATTTAAAACTGATAATTCATCAACTTTAGTCTAGAATTAACAGTGTAATCCGGTTAATTAGGTAGAGAATCACTATTTTCAAGCAATATATATGCCCACTATCACTATATATATTATTTTTACAAAAAAAATTAGAAAAATTTGGAAAAAATGTTTTTATTTTATTTTACTTTTCTTTAATCGACAGGCAGGGAGCATAGACTGACGTATATGTTCATGGCGCCATGGGTGTCATGGCGCCAATAGGAGATCAATAGAAGCATACAAAACGGCTATTTTCTCTCTCTTGCTCGACGAAAAAGGAGATCTACTGCTACAGTGACGCTTCACTCCGCCGCCCACCGCCGGCTCATCAGGCGACGGAATCTCAGCATATGCTCCGACTCTCCGCCTGCCACGATGAAGAAGAAGAAACCGAAAAAATCCCCCAGGAAATCTCCGACGAAATCGCCGGCGAAGATGGCCCAACAAACCTCTTCTAAGGCGCAATCGACTGCTACTGTTCCGGATCTGCCAGGTGATAACTCTGAGGATGCTTTTGAAGCCCAAATCGACTCTCCAGCCGACAAGGATGCTCAGCAAACTCGATCTACTCCTGTTCCAATCTTGGACCTTCAAGCTGACCCTATGGTTGTGATCGACGCGTCGTCGTCGGATCCTCCATCAACAAAAGTTATTGCCTCGACTGATGCATGGAAGCAGAGCACTGGTGGCCCACCACAGAGCTCCTCGATGTTAGCCAAGGACAACGAAATCAACATGGAGACCGTTGTCTCCCTGTCGCCAGCAAATGTTGACGCCAAGGCTGCGGCTTTGAGCTCACAATCTGCTCTGGAGATTCCTGTCAGCCAGATTACAGGAGCTCAAACTGGTACTGCGCCGACTAATGCTCAGCAGGCCAATGGCACCACTCAAGAACAAGTCTCAGAGAAATCTCCGGTAGCGCCCGTCGCGCCGGCCCAAACTCCAGCGGTTGACAATGCTTCAGTGGATGGGAAGCAGTGTACCGTTCCAACCACTTCTCCAGTGAACGATTGGTGTAATCACGCAAAGGGACTAGGTAAGAGGTTGTCTAAGAAGGGAGAAGCTTTCACCCTTCCGTCAGGCGAAGCTTGTATCAAAATCCCGAATGCAGTTATCGAGAAGAACAGGAAGTCCTGGGAACCTTTCGTCCTTGGTCAGTTCTACTCAGATCCCCCCTCCCAAGGGACCCTGCATAACATCGTGAATGGGATATGGAGCAAAAGCTATCGCGACATTTCTGTTTCAAAGATGGAGGGCTTCGCGTTTCTATTCAGAATACCCAACGCAGCTACTAGAGCGAGAGTTATCAACCAGAGGTTATGGCAGATTGAAGGGCAAACTATGTTTGTGGATAGGTGGGAGCCCGGGGTTGTACCGGTAAAGCCAGAACTTACATCTGCGCCTATCTGGCTGGAACTCAGGAAGGTCCCCTTCCAATTCTTCAATGAAGATGGCTTGGAGCGTATAGCAGGCCTCGTTGGTGACCCACGATACCTCCATCCCATGACGAAAAATAAAACTAACTTGGAAGTGGCTAAGGTGTGGACTATCATTGACCCTCGGGTTCCTCTTCCGGAGGCGGTGAACGTTCAATTTGAATCAGGAGAGATATGCAGAGTCTTAGTATCAAGCCCCTGGATGCCTCCTATCTGTGAGACGTGCAAAGAGGTTGGCCACACTGCAAAGCGTTGTCCATCTACACAGAAAGCATCTATGTTCTGCTCTCTTTGCAAGTCTAAAAACCACTTGCTGCACTCCTGCCCTCAGAATAGCAAAAATGAACCTAAGGGGAAGAAGACTAGACGGAGCAAGTCTAAGGATAAGCAGCAATGGCGAGTGGTAGAACAGAAGATGGTCCCGGAAATTCAGAGCTCTGCGCCTGTTGCTTCCGATCGGCCTCAGGATCAGTCTCATGCTGAGATCATTCAGCACTCGAAGCTAGGCACAGAGAAAGATCAAGCTACCGGCGAAACTAGCGGTACTCCCTCTTACCTTCAGTTTTCACGTCCTCGTAGTGGCTCTGGGGGCTCAAAGACATCAAACTCTGACATTCAGCCTGACTCTTCCGACGTTGAAACTTCTGACTCGGAGCTAGAGGAGGGTGAATTCAGTAAGTTCGAGCCGGATTTCGAGCTGGTCAAGAACAAAAAGGGATTCTCAGGTCGTAAGGGTAACAGGGGCAGGAGCCCCAAACTCAACTAAATTTTTATGTCGACGGACATTTTTTGCTGGAATACTCGCGGTCTTAACAACTATAGTCACCGCAGCGGATTAAATAAATGGTGTAAGAAGAACACTCCCCTTTTTGGTGGTATATTGGAGACTCATGTCAAAGAGCCCAAGAAAAATAAATTTGTTGCTCAGCTCTTCCCAGGTTGGTCTGTGGAAGATAACTATGCTTATTCACCCTTAGGAAGAATCTGGATGGTCTGGCATCCTTCTATTTTGGTCACCGTCCTGTCCAAGTCTCTACAAATGATCTTCGCGGAAGTTACTTGGCCCACCGACGCACAGTCCAAGTTCTACATTTCGATCATCTACGCCTCTAATGACCCTGCTACTCGTTCTTCGTTGTGGACTGAGATTACTACAACTGAAGCTGCTTATGGGCTTGATGCAAAACCGTGGTTGATTCTAGGTGATCTCAATCAAATCCGAGACCCTACTGAGCATTCCCTGCTTCCTACGCTGAATATGGATAAGAGAATCAGAGAGTTGAATCAGTGCCTTCTCGATGCAAATCTGAACGACTTAAACTACAGAGGGCCTACATTCACATGGTGGAACAAGCGCAAGTCGGCTCCTTTGGCTAAGAAGCTTGACAGATGCCTCGTAAATGATGAGTGGTACAACAACTTTCCTTCATCGGTGGCTTTCTTTGGCAGCCCAGACTTCTCGGATCATGCTCCTATATCGCTCCACCTCCAACCTGACAGGATAAGAATGAAAAAGCCTTTTCAATTCTTTAATTATCTGCTAAAGAATTCTGATTTCCTTGTTACGGTTTATACTAGCTGGTTGTCTTTCAATGTCACAGGTTCTGCTATGTTCAGAGTTTCGAGGAAACTGAAAATGCTCAAGAACATCATCAGAGAATTTAGCAAACAAAACTATTCAGGCATTGAGAAGAAGACTGCGCAGGCTCATGAAAAGCTTCTTCAGGCACAGGCCGTGATGCTGTCTTCTCCAACTTCTGCCAATGCTGCTTCTGAATCTGTTGCTTTGGCGGAATGGGAGGAATTATCTGTTGCTGAGACCTCTTTTTTCTTCCAGAGATCAAGGATAAATTGGCTATCTTTTGGTGATGGCAACTCAACTTTGTTTCATCGCTATGCGGCTGCGAGACAGGCTTCAAACCACATCCATTTTCTCATCTCAGAATCAGGGGAGAGAGTTGACTCGCAAGCTGGTATCCAGAACCTGTGTGTGGACTACTTCTCCCAACTACTGGGTAGCCCGGTTGCGCCTGCTATGTTTGTTCAAAGCGATCTGGACACCCTCTTTGACTTCAAATGCTCACAGGCGCAGATCTCCGCTTTTCACAAAGATTTCTCTGCAGCGGATGTAAAAGAGGCTTTCTTCTCACTGCCAAAGAACAAAACTGGTGGTCCCGATGGATACTCTGCTGAGTTCTTCACTTCGACATGGCCAGTCATAGGACCTGAAATCACTGAAGCTGTACTGGAATTCTTTAAATCAGGCAGGTTGTTGAAACAATGGAACACTGCTAACCTGGTGCTAATCCCGAAGAAGATTAATGCGGAGCTCCCTACTGATTTCAGACCGATTTCTTGCTTAAACACAGTGTATAAAGTTATATCCAAGCTTCTGGCTGCAAGGCTCAAGGAGATCCTTCCTCTAATGATCTCAAAGTCTCAGTCTGCTTTCCTACCAGGGCGGCTTCTTGCAGAAAACATCCTCCTAGCTACTGATTTGGTAAATGGGTACAACAAAGAGACGTTATCTCCTAGGGGAATGCTGAAAGTGGACCTCCGGAAAGCTTTCGATTGCGTGCGCTGGGACTTCATACTCGCCTCCCTTAGAGCGCTAGCAGTGCCAGAGAGCTACATAATGCTGATATCAGAGTGTCTCTCTACTGCTGCTTTTTCGGTCTCAGTAAATGGTATTGCGGGGGGCTTCTTTAAAAGCACTAAAGGGATACGTCAAGGCGACCCCCTTTCACCATACTTGTTTGTACTTGCCATGGAGTGCCTCTCCCGATTACTTCATTTCAGATATGAAAGAGGGGATATTGGATATCATCCGGGAACAGAGGAACTCAAGATCTCACACCTTATGTTTGCAGACGATGTGATGGTTTTTTTCGATGGCACGAGTAACAGCCTGCATGGAATCTCGGAATGTCTGGATGATTTTGCTTCGTGGTCTGGTCTTCATGTAAACACTACAAAGACTGAGCTATTCACCTCGGGGATCGACCTAACGGAAACCACTGCCATCACTAGCTATGGTTTCCCTTCGGGTCAGTTCCCAATCAGGTATCTTGGCCTCCCTCTCATGACTAGGAAGCTAAAAATCTCGGAGTATGCACCGTTGATGATCAAGCTTCACAACCGCTTCCACTCATGGTCTACAAAGATGCTGTCGTTCGCGGGCAGGCTTCAACTACTAAAAACGGTCATTTTTGGTTTGGTCTCCTTTTGGATGTCAGCTTTCATCCTCCCCAAAGGTTGCATAAGATTGATAGAATCACTCTGCTCAAAGTTCTTGTGGTCGGGAAGTACAGAAAAGAGAAGCATAGCTAAGATAGCTTGGACCACAGTTTGCCTCCCAAAGGAAGAAGGGGGCCTCGGCCTCAGAAGTCTAATTATCTGGAACCAAGTCCTTTGTTTGAAATTCATTTGGCTGCTGTTATCAAAATCATCATCTTATTGGGTCGATTGGCACTGGAGCACCCATCTTCAGGGCCAGTCTTTTTGGACCATCACCGCCAAGCCTAACGACTCATGGACATGGAGAAAAATGCTTGAGCTCCGCCCGTTGGCTCTGCGCTTTATCAGAACTACGCTTGGTAATGGGCTGGACACGAGCTTTTGGTTTGATATCTGGACTCCTTTTGGTCAACTTATTACCTACATCGGTCCTACGGGTCCTAGATCTTTGCGCCTGAGGAAGGATGCTGTAGTAGCGGACGCCACTAGAGGAGATACATGGGCGCTACCGCATCCGAGATCGCAAAAGGAAGTAGAATTACATACTTACCTCACAACCCTCTCTTTGCCACTTAATATTGATGTTGTTGATAAGTACGATTGGGTTGCTGGTGATACATCTCTCTCTGTTTTCAGGTCATCAGCGACTTGGGAAGCTCTCAGGCCTAGAGAGGAGATTAAGGACTGGCGGGACGTGGTGTGGTTCAAAGGAGCCATTCCGAAGCTGAGTTGCACAATGTGGGTGGCAAACTACGACAGACTGCCAACTAGAGCTAGACTGGAAGCGTGGGGGATGTTGATCTCACCATTATGCCCGCTCTGTGCCTGCCACGATGAAACCAGAGATCATCTCTTCCTCTCATGTCAGTTTAGTAGGGAGATTTGGAAGGAAGTATTCACGCGATGCCGATCTCATACAGCAGTGATCACCAACTGGTCGGAGTTGCTGTCATGGATCAGAACAGCGACCTCTACACGACGAGTCCTCCTACGGAAGATAGTTACCCAATCGATCGTCTATCACATATGGAGACAGAGGAACAATCTGGTGCACAATCAGGCAGTCATACCGGCCGCAACTGTCTTCAGAACCATTGATAACGAGATTAGGAATATCATCTCAGCAAGGAGGCTGAGGAAAAATTATAGTTCTCTTATGAGTCTTTGGCTTTCATAAGGAGCTTGCAATGCTTTTCACTTTGAACCATCTTGTTTTTTAATTTCTTTTTTGCCAAGATGGATTCAGACTTAGATGTTACCTTGTAAACTCTTTCTTCATTTTATGATATTTACAGTTTAGCAAAAAAAAAAAAAAAAAAAAAAAATTTTTCACGCTTTTGCTTTATTCACTTTCTCTTGTTTACTTTGAAAAAGGAAATTATTACATCCAGACACACTTTTCCACTTTCCTATTTCATTCTAAGCCATATTGGGCTGGAGGCACACATTATCATATCAAAAAGACTCTAATACCCCTTAACAAAACAAAGCCCAACTGAATCATCTTTTTTTTCCCTTCGAAACCTTCAGACGCCGTAAAAAAAAAAAACCCAGAAATCTCCAATTTCATCTCACTCGATTGAACAACATTCCTTCGATTCTATTCATCATCTCGTGTGCTAATCCAATATGCATCCATACTTTCATCATCTCGTGTGCTACTCTCTCTCTATGCTTTAATTTTAAATCTCAAATCCCCGAAAATATCTAGAGAGGACATTTGTCGTCGAGAACACATGTCTCAAGCCGAATTAAATCGTCTCTATGAAGCATTCCGACACACTTACACATGAAATCAAGTCAAACGCCATTTTCGTTTCTTCAAAGATTAGGGTTATGATTCAAAAGTCAGATTTATAAATCGGGTACTGAATTAGTTTCCATCTTCATCATGGATCACGTCTAAAGATTTGAACTTTTGGTTTGGTGTGAGTCAGAGGAAGAATCTCGTCAGGGCATCTCATCGAATTAGAGCGACGAGAAGTCCCCGTACGATACTCTGGGTAAAGTTCGGAGCTTTTTGTATATGTTAGTTTCATTTCGTTAGGTGGCTCTTGTGAATTTCAAGATTTTAGCTTAACTGTGCATATAAACTTTCTGAAGTGGATAATTGTGGAAAATAGAATCCTTCGTTTTGTCCTTTGTGTTTTGATTCCTGTTTTTTAGCTAAGATTTGGTTCTGTGATGTGGTTTTTGTGTACAGAGCTAGAACGAGAAACAGAGGAGCAGAGTAAGGTGGTATACAGATGATTAGCCAAATATTATCATCTCAGTTTCTCTCATGTAAATTTTGTCATTATTCTACAATCTCCCGACAAATGTTTGCTGTTGTGCTGTTTTCATTTGTTTGTTTTTAGGTGAATCTTCACGTTCTTGTTTGTCTTTTCTGTTCAAATCATTAACCTCTTTGACAGTTACCAAGCTTCATGTATAATGTTCTTAAGCCTTAGTTACACCCATCCACATGAACCTTAGTCCATGTCCATACTTAATCTTCGCAAAGACTTGTATTATTGTGTACGGAAGCATTGTGGTTGAAAGTTTTGTGGACTGCATCACTCATTTAAATTAGTGTCCACATGGTGTTAATGATATCATATCAATTTTTTTTAAAAAATTTACATTTGTAATAGTGGAAGTAAATCATCATGCATCACTAGTTGGTCATCCATAATTAGTCGTCCACAATTCTCTCGTCCACAATCCGTTTCTCACAAAGGATAAATTTGTCAAAAACACTTGTAGGTCCCACCAGAAAGTGTCTCACATGTGAGAATTGACTCTCAATATAAAGGAAAGGCAAAAAGTGTCTTTGAGTGTAATCAACTCTTGAAAAAGTGATCATTCCATTCCCTTTTTATATAACAATATTTAAGTGCCATTCTTAAGACTACCTTTTCTTCAAATTGTGAACCCTTTAACTGTATTTAAAGTTTTAAACCATTTATTAACAAAAGAAAGTATTTGAAAATATTTTTTTATGAAAAAGGAAACTTAATGGACTTGTCATACTTTACCAACCAGCAACAACAGTGTCAAATAAACAGCAATAAATTCGGAAAAAAGAAGACATTGGTCTAATTTCGTAACTCAATTCACACACACACATGATACATAGTATATATGCAAAATCCGATCCAGACACTAAACCGGACGATTTACCGGATTACTGGATCGTTGGGTCGACCGCGGATGAACCGCGGATGAACCGTAGATTAATAAATGAATTAATATTATTATATAATATTATATTAGCTAATAAAATAAAAAATAAAAATATAGAAACTAAAGTTAATACTCTCTAAATATCTTTAAAACATAAAATAATAGTTTGAATATGTATATATTTTATGTTTAACAAAAATTTAGAATACTTAACTTAACTTTTTATATTTTTATTTTTATTTGGTATACAAAATATCAAAAAAAAACAGTTTAGACTATCTAAAATAATTGTAACTAGTTAAGAGTTATAACATCTAAAAAATCAAAAAAAATTCATAAATATTTATGTCTAAAAGAGTTATCTACTAGTTCAACCAGTACCGAATTTTGAGTTTTTGTGGGTTTTCGCAGGTTTTTGTGGATTTTTAAATTTTAGGTTTTTCACAAAACCCAACCCGAGTTTATTTTGGATCACCGAGTTTACCGACTCAACCACGGATTCAGCTCGAATTTCAGAACACTATTCTAGGGCGTGCTTGACTTCATCAAAACTCACTAGTTTGGGCCCAGTCTTCCAATTTCCGGTATTGTGGGCCCACCGTTTACTTTTTTATTTCTCTCGACCAAATGCCCACCGTTTACTCCGTTCCGTTCCGTACGTTTATATTATTATATACATGAGTATGCATAGGCATTCCGGTATCCGTTCTAGTTCGGATCATATCTCTTAGATTTTTGGGTTTTAGAGTTTACGTTCCTAGATTCTATACCAAAATTTTATTAGTATGGATCAGATTAGGATAACAATATTTCAGATTCAATTCAAAATTGTATCACATGCTAAGATCCATAAAATAATCATATATCATCCGGATTCGGAGTTATATCGATTTGGTTCGGATATAACCGAAGTAAAAAAAAATCTAAAACAAAACATAAATAAAAACAACTGAATTAAATTAAAAAATAATCTATCACACATAAAATTGATAAAATAACAATAAAATATTAAATCAAGCAAATTATGAAATACTAATTTAAAACTAATTGTATACTTAAAGCATTTATTAAAATTATAATATTTTATTTTTTATATATCATGTTAAACAAATATTGAGATTAATAATTAAAATACATATATATTTCAAAATATTTATATTGACTACTAATTTTGATCTTTTCGGATTCGGTTAATAACACTTCGGATTCAGATATTTTCGATACAACTCTACAAAACCCGTTTAAATATTTTTACATTTTGGATCAGATAACGGGTCGGATTTTTTGGTTTGCCTTCGGTTAGGATTCCGGGTTCCGGATTTCATGCCCATACCTATACATAAGTCCACAAAAACTGAAATTATGAATAGAAGTTATCAGATTTTAGTGGATTTAGAAATCCAAACATGCATTATAAAATTAGTAATTTCAAAAATAAATTATGTACATTAAATTTTAAATATTAGTTAAATATTTTTTTATTATATGTATTGTTTTGTATCTGAGTTGGTTTTGTATTTTAGACTTATTAGTGGATTTTAGAATTTAATATGTTAAATATATTATAAACCTAAGGAAACATCTATATGTTTATAATATTAATTAAAATACACTTTGTCAAAGTTAAAAATAATTAAAATTTAAAAAAACTTACAAATTATAAATAAAAATTTTGAAATCAATTAATAAATGTTTGTAAGAAAAAAGCTCTAGATAGTTTTTATTTTTTACTAGTTTATGGTCCGCACCTTGTGCGGACTAATATATATATATATTATTTAATGTCTTTTAGCCAAAGAGAAATATTAATTACACAGAATTTTAAATTAATAGTATAAATTATAAAAAATCAATATTCATACTCATAATTAGTGTATTATTTATGAGATGTAGATTTTGGATCATTAATATTTTGTTTCATATTTTTATTTATGGGATGTAAAATTTGGACTATAATAATAATCAAATTAGGAAATTTAATTTAAAATTAAACACTTTTTGTATTTGTGCACTGTAAAGAAATCCGGTTACTAAAAAGAATTGATTATAAACAATCACAATCCATGAAATATTAATAAAATAACAATAGCCAACTTACATCACATATTCTCTATACTTTATAGAGTTTAATGAGAAAAAACACAAAAAATAAAAAAATTACAACATTAGATATGTACTATCATAGATTATATTTATATTATGTTTACTATTTGTCAAAATTTTAGTGTCATTTAATGTTTTAATCCTAGTTTTTCATGTTTCCATATATTTTAATATATATTTTATTTTCCTTTTGTAATTTACATATTATTTTCTATTTAGTTTTAAATATATTATTTTCATAAAATTTGTGATTTTACAGATAACTTCATTATTAGCATAAATTTAATTGTGATTTTGATGTTCGTCATGTACAAATACAAATTAATTTATTTTAGGTTTAATATAAAATATTTAACATAAGTATGTAATTTATGTATTACTAAATACTTGTAATGGTGATCTATTTTTATTCTTAACTTCAATATTATAATAATTATTTGGATCAATATGTCAAATACAAATCATAAAATTGGCTATAATATTATTGGTCACTAAAATCATAAATTAAATATAGGATAAACATCATTATGATATCAACTGTAATATCGGTTTATTACTTAAATATCATAAAATCATGACGAAGATGATAAATAAGTAAATTTATTTTTTAAATAATAGTATAGATTTTTTCACGTTTGTGGATTAACATATAGCTAAATTTATCAAAGCATGAAGGAATGTGTTAAAGAGACGCAATTTCCTTTTTGATGTCTCTTTTGGTGAGATTGACGTAATAAAAGAATACTCATTAAACGCATTCATCACTGTATAAGTGGTCCATTCGCATGTTTAACATCGTCAAATTTTGATGATGAATATTTTCGATTTCTTAAAAATATGTATAAAACATCGTAAAATTTCACGATAACTATTGACGAGATGTTCAGTCCGGTAAAATAGAACCAATTAAAATCGAACCGAATTAAAATAGAGAATTGGTATGAATGGGGTTAACTGGTAAGGGCTGTAGCTTCATATTTTTGGTTTTTAGAAATTAGGATGTAAGTTTTTGTGGCTCTGACTTTAATTTTTTTACTATAGATTTATTTTTAAAGACAATTGAAACCACAAAAAAAGCTATAGAAAATATGATTTCTAAATATTTCCTTTTTTAAAATTTTTTTTTGCTGTAGATTTATTTTTAAATCTAACTAGATTTTGACCCGCACGCCCGTGCGGAAGAATTTTTTTTATAAAATATGTTTTTCCATATCAATATTAGAGTTGGGCAAAAAACTCAAATCCAAAATATCGAACTGACCCCGATTCATAAAAAGTACCAAATCCGAACCGAAATTGATTAAATATCCAAATTATTCAAAATTTTAGTACTTAGATTACTGAAACCGAATCCGATCTGAACCTAAATATTTTGGATACCTGAATGTATTTAAAAAAATATTTATATACTTATATATTATTTCTTTAGATTTAGTGTAAATAAAAACATCCAGAATATATATGATACTTTTAAGTTGGTTTAAATAATTAAAAATATATATAAATAGTCAAATGTAAATAGAGTATACTCAAACGACCAAAAATACTTAAAATAATTATTGATTTTCTATCCAAATATTTAAATCAAACCAATTTATATGTTAAATTTAGATATTCTGACATATGTTATTCAAATTTATATGTAATATATTATTTTGTTTATATATTTTGAGAAATTTAAAGTATATACTGAACCGAATCCGAACCAGAATCCAGAAATATCCGAATGTGACTGAATATTTGATCCCAGAAACCCGAAACCCAAGCAGACCCGAACCAAATCTGATGGGTACCCGAACCTTAATTCACAATCTATTTTTTCCTATAAAAATAAAGAAAACATATAATAATAATATTTTATATGTATTATCATATAAATAATCACATATATTATATTTTAAAATTTAATGTGAAATATATAAATCATAATTTAAGTTGGTATATGAAATTTGAGTTTGTATTGTATTTTTCTTATATATATTGAAAACATTTATTAATAATGGTTATTTGAAAATATTTTAGTAAAAATAAAATTTTGAATATATGTATATTTTGAATCAATTTTTGATATAAATAAACTTTAAATTATTATTTTGATTTGATGTTAATATTAAAATAAATTGCTCTTTGTTTTTCAGGTTAATATTAAAGTTCGGAAAAAATACGAATTCAAAAAACCGAACCGATCCGGATGCAAGAAGTAGTACCAAACCCAATCCAAAATTGATTAAATATCCAAATTATTCAAAATTTTGGTATTGAAAACTGAAACCGAATCCGAAACAAAATATTTCGGATACCCATATGTATCTGAAATAGATTTATATATTTATATACATTAATTATTTTAAGATTTAATGTATAGAAAAACATCTAGAATATATATAGTACTTTTAAGTTGGTTTAAATACTTGAAAATATAAAAAAATAGTCAAAAATAAATATGTAAAACAGTTAAAGTAAACTCAAAACACCAAAAATATTAAAATAATTATTGATTCTCTATCCAAATATTTAAACCAAATCAATTTATATGTGAAGTTTAGGTATTCTCACATATGTTATTTAAATTTATATGTAATATATTATTTTATACATTTTGAGACTTTGTATTGTATTTTTCTAATATATATTGAAAACAATTTTTAATGGTTATTGGAAAATATTTTAGTAAAAATAAGTTTTTAAATATATGTATATTTTTGAATCAATTTTTGATATAAATCAACTTTAAATTATTATTTTGATTTAAAATATGTATATAAAGTTTAATGTTTATGATTATTTTAGACAAAATATGTTTTTAGGTAATTAGATTAACTCATCTTCGTATATTTTAAAATTTGTCTAAATTGATAGTTTACCATAATATAATGGATTTCTATTTTTTTTAATAATATAATTCTATTACTTTTTTTTTCTTAATATATTGATATCAATGTTTTCAAACAACATTATATTATTTTTTTATATTGTTATTTATGTTTTTTTTTGAGAAATATTGTTATTCATGTTTCCAAACAATTTTTTAAACTGTTATTTATGTTTTCAAACAAACTTTTTAAGACAGCTTTTATTTTTATAAAATTTCCCCAAAGGGGAGGAAAACTCCAATCAACACCTACAGTAGAGCGGCGATTGAGAAGGCGAATGCGATTAGGTTTTCATAAACTCGATGGTCACGATGGTTCAGGACGACTGGGATCCAGGGATTACAGAGGGGAGATCTACAGGTCCTGATGATAATCAAGGTGAAGACTTCTGTTTCGGGATATGGAGATATTCTTCATATCTCAAAGAGATCGATTTGGGGACAAGCGGATGTTCTGATGGGTTACGGGAATTTTGGAAACAAGATCTGTCAAACGTGATCTCGGCTCTCATTAAAGCCCGAGCGCAGAAAGAAGAAGGTATGATTGAGTCTATCTCTTCTTCCCTGTTCCTCTCTCGATTGACGAATAGCAGAAGTGGTATCACTTGTGATACCATTATGGGAATAAGGAAACTGGGGATTTGGTTGGATGTTGATTTAGGAAATGGATTGTGGAGATTGATTTGGTTGATTAGTTTGAAGATTTTAAAGGATTGTAGAATTTACTACGGTTTCGCTTTTGATAATGGAGGGACTATCTCTCTTTACTATAAAGCTGGCTTGAGTGCCTCTCTCTCTTACACCATTATCAATACTCGGTTTTGGTTTTCATTCAAAATCACAAAGGCTAAATTTGTTCTGGTTGCATTGGTCACTATGACACAGGGTCAGTTACTGGGTTGTTCGGAAGTCACAAAGACTGGAGAGGGAATGCGTAAATGTTTGAAGATCTCCGTGCCTCACTTTGACAACTCTGCACTGATCAAGACATTTTCCAAAACTTTAATTGGGAGGTGTATGAATCCTGAGGCGCAGGATATGAAGGCACTATTGGGAAACCTTCCAAAGATATGGAAGGTGGAAGACAGGGTCTTGGGTACGGATCTTGGTTTTGGGAAGTTTCAGTTCGACTTTGAGAGGGAAGAGGATATTGAGACGATTCTCAATCTGCAACCCTTTCATTTCGATTATTGGATGCTGGCGATTGGGCGTTGGCAGGCAAAGACATCACAGACGTATCCTTCGGAGATTCCGTTCTGGGTTATGTTTTCTGGTATCCCATCGCAGTTCAGGACAGAGCCCACACTTCGAAGCATTGGTGATGCTCTTGGAAGATTGGTGGAGGTTGATCTTGATCAAAAAAGAGTTCTAGTGATCGTTGATGGTTTCAAAGAGCTGTGCTTTGAGACAACAATCAACTTTAAGGGAGGTCAGTTCTACGAGGAAGAGGAGGTCACGGTGGCTTTGAGGTATGAGAAGCTGTTTGGGTTTTGTACACTATGCGCAAGTCTTTGTCACACGGACGAGAAGTGTCCCTTAGACGAGAAGAACAAGGCCAAGGCTCAAGTGAATACTGGTGAGGCAAGTAATGGTGGCTGGCAGGATGTTGGCAAACATGATGATAGGGCGAGAAGTTATAAGGGCGTGCTTATCCATGGCAATGGCAATCACCAGGGTAAGGAGAGAGATGGTAGAGACTACTATGGCAAGGGAAAGGGGAAAGTAGGTGGGGGAGCGGAGACTAAATGGATGCAAAAAGGTGAGCAAAGCAACAAGAGAGGTTATGGTAACCGGGGGTATGCTAGAGGAGAAGCTGAAACCTCTCGCTACAGGTCAAAATCGAAGGGAGCGACGCACCAGAGTGGGTACAAAGGGACTTCATCGGGTGAGATACAGAGGACAGAGGAGACTCGGGTGAATGGTGGGGATGGTCAGAACTCTCGTGAGGAGGGAGAGATAGTGATTACGGAGGAGCAAGGAACGGGGGAGGCGTCCAAGGAGTTTCAAGCGGAGCTACTTAAGACTCAGGCCGAGGGTTCAGAGGTAGTGTCTGATCTTGTAACCGTGCTGGAGGGCACTCAATTGGTGCAAAACTTGGAGGAGAAGCAAGCAGGCCTCTCGGAGAATGAGATTATGGAGTGGGATGAGATAAGAGCTACCTTGATGGAAAAGGGAATTGACTTGGATGCACCAGAAGATAGCAAAGAGATGGCGGAAGGAGAACTAGAGGATTTCAATATGGATATGGTTGAGTCAGAGATGAGGGCTTTTTCTCCAGGAAATGATTTAACAGAAGTGGATAAGGAGCAGGAGATCACTGCAGTGGATGCAGAACCGGCGGTAAAGGAAGCAGGGAAGAAGCAGGGTACTCGTAAGAAGGTCTTTAAGGGGATGATAAGTACAGCGGGGAGTAGCAAAATGAGGCTGGCATCAGCGTTGGCATCACCAAGAAAGCGTGGGATATCCAAGGTCCCTGCTCGTCATGGGGACAATGTTAAACAAGAGGAGAGTAAGGAAGCTTCAATCCCGAAACCTGATCAGAGCAAGAAGTAGGTTATGTTATACGAAATTTGCAAAAGAAGTGTGCAAGGAGGGCTTGCTGGTTCTGTTTTTTTCAGTTTTTCAATAAGCTCAGTGAGCGTTTATGTTTTGTTTCATTTTAGTGTTTCTCTTGTTATATGGGTGATAGTTTATCACTGGCTCTCAGTTGATGAATATTTTCTCACTGAAGTTTGGAATAATAATGGTGTTTTATGTTTTTGGTTTTGGTCTGATGGTCAAGATTGGTATGCATGTGTTTCGTATCTGGTGGTTTGTATGGCAGTACAGAAAATTAATAGGGGACTTGTGATTATAAGGACAAACATCAGGATGTTTTTGGTCTCTTCAAACCAAAAACATTGCAAAGAGTGTTTAGTGCACAAACACTTTTCTTCACGATGGGAACGGACCCTCGAGATGACACTGGGACACACAGGTTCAAGAGTTTGTTTGAAATGGTATATACAAGAGAGAGTTTGTTTATTTGTTTTTTTTGGAAAAATTTGGTCACAGCTTAGCTGGCTACACCTCGCATGGCGAAATGTGATGATAAGAACATATACGGAATTCATACGTACGGGCTTTTGGCTGGGATTGAGTTTGGGCAGTTGATGGATCAAGATATTTAGGCAATTGGGTGTTTTTATTTTATTACATTAATTTACAAGGATTGGAATTTTTTACCTTAAAATTATTGGATTGTACGGAAATATTGGATAATGATAAAGGTATTAGAGAGAGACAATATGAAATGTCTTGCTGGAGCTTTCACGGTCTCTTTACACCTGCCTTTTCAAGCTCTGTTGAGCTACTCCGAGAATTTTTTTAATGAGAGTTCTCAGTTGGAATTGCAGAGGGGTCGGAAGTAAGTGGACTATCAGTTATTTGCGAGAGATATGGCAGAAACATAAACCGGACTTTTTATTTCTTTCTGAAACAAAAAAGGACTATGAGTTTGTGCAAGGATTTCAAAATCATTTTGGATTTGATAACTTGGTGACAGTGGATCCTACAGGAACAAGTGGTGGTCTAGCACTTTTCTATAATAATGACCATCAAGTTAAGGTGTTATACTCTAGTAATAGAGTAATTGATGTGGAAGCGGTGACGCTGGGGAAAAAAGTTTTTCTTACTTTTGTATATGGTGATCCGGTACAAAAGTTAAGGGAACAAGTTTGGGAAAGGCTAACTAGGTATGGGTTATCTAGGTCAGATCCTTGGTTTATGATTGGGGATTTGAATGAGATCACTGGAAATCATGAGAAGGAAGGGGGTGCGTTGAGACACCCGGATTCGTTTGTACCTTTTAATAATATGATTAGGAATAGTGGTTTACTGGAATTTCCGGCAAGGGGGAATAAAATGTCATGGCAAGGGCGACGGGGAAAAGGAAAAGGGGCTTTTATGGTGCGATGTCGGCTGGATCGTGCACTAGCCAATGAAGAGTGGCATACTCTCTTTCCTTGTTCTTACACGGAGTATCTAGGGATGGTAGGATCAGATCACCAGCCAGTTGTAGCTTATCTAGAGAATAAGGTACCAAAAAAACGAGGGCAATTCAGGTTTGACAAGAGATGGTTAGGACAAGAGGGATTTATGAATTCGATTGAAATGGGTTGGTATTCAAATTTAAGCAATGGCACAGGTGATTTAGTGGGGAAGATTAGTAACTGCAGACATGAAATCGCAAAATGGCGAAAACATAACCCACCGTTTGGAAAGGATAAAATAAATGAACTCCAAAAGGCACTGGAAGAGGTTCAGACTGACAACTCTAAGACGCAAGAGGATATCTTGGAAGTATCACGGAAGTTACAAGCCGCATATAAGGATGAAGAGGAATATTGGTATCAGAAGAGTCGTAATATGTGGTACACATCTGGGGATCTTAATACGAAGTTTTATCATGGCTTAACAAAACAACGAAGGGTCCGTAATAGGATTGTAGGACTACATGAAAATAATGGAAATTGGGTTACGGAGGACAAGGGTATTGAAAAAGTGGCTGTGGATTATTTTTCGAATCTATTCACATCCACTGTACCCACAGAGTTTGATAGCTTCTTGGAAGAAATAAATACTGGAATTACTCCACAGATAAACCAGCGGCTGCTGCGATTAGCAACAGAAGAAGAGGTGCGACAGGCTTTGTTTATGATGCACCATGAGAAGGCTCCTGGACCTGATGGGATGACTGCTCTTTTTTTTCAGCATTCTTGGAATATAATCAAACAGGATTTGGTTACCTTGGTAAATGATTTTTTGATATCTGGGGAAATGGATCCACGATTGAATATTACTAATATATGTATGATCCCGAAAACAGAAAGGCCCACTAAGATGACAGAATTACGACCAATAAGTTTATGCAATGTTGGGTATAAGATTATATCCAAGGTATTATGTCAACGGTTAAAAGGCTGTCTGCCTGCTCTTATCTCCGAGACCCAATCGGCATTTGTGGCAGGTAGACTAATCTCGGATAATATCTTAATAGCTCAGGAAATGTTTCATGGGCTGAGAACGAACAAGGCATGCCAGGGCAAATATATGGCAATAAAAACTGACATGAGTAAAGCGTATGATAGGATTGAATGGAATTTTATTCGGGCTCTTCTCCATAAGATGGGCTTTGATTCCCATTGGATAAAACTCATGTTGGAATGTGTATCGTCGGTACAATATCAAGTGTTACTTAATGGACAGCCAAGGGGTCTGATATTACCCCAGAGAGGATTACGGCAAGGGGACCTTTTATCCCCTTATCTATTCATTATGTGTACGGAAGCACTGATCGCGAATATCAAAAAGGCAGAGAGAAACAAACAATTAACTGGTATGAAGGTGGCGCGGGCCTGTCCATCGATCTCACATCTGCTCTTTGCAGACGATAGCCTCTTCTTCTGCAGAGCACGAGTAGATGAGGGCCAGACTATCCTACGGATTTTAAAGGAATATGAGGCTACTTCTGGTCAACTAATCAACTTCGACAAATCATCGCTTCAATTTGGCCACAAGATTGGGGAGTCTACCAGGCAAGAATTGAGAGACATCTTGGGTATTCAAAACTTGGGAGGAATGGGGACATACTTGGGTTTGCCAGAGAATCTTGGAGGGTCTAAAATTCAGGTATTTAGTTTCCTCCAAGAACGGTATAACAACAGGATTAATGGCTGGACTTTTAATTTTTTTACCAAAGGGGGTAAGGAAATGATCATTAAATCGGTGGCTACGGCATTGCCTAATCATGTAATGTCCTGTTACCGGCTTCCAAAGGCGACCACAAGGAAATTAACAAGTGTGGTTGCTCAATTCTGGTGGAGTCCAGGAGGAAGCACCAGAGGTATGCACTGGCAATCTTGGGATAAGGTATGCATCAGTAAAAAGGAAGGAGGACTGGGGTTCAAGGATATAATGGATTTTAATACAGCCATGCTTGGAAAGCAATTATGGAGGCTGATAGAGAAACCAAATACTCTATTCTCACGAGTTTTTAAAGGAAGGTATTTCAGGAATGCTTCACCCCTGGAACCGATACGTTCATACTCACCGTCATATGGCTGGCGGAGTATTACATCAGCTAGATCTCTGGTTAGCAAAGGACTAATTAAACGGGTGGGAACAGGGTCATCCATCTCAGTATGGAATGACCCCTGGCTCCCAACCACTCGCCCGAGACCAGCAAATAAAAATCATGTTCACAGTCACCCCGATCTCACAGTAGATCAACTTATTGATCCAGATTTACGTATCTAGAATTCACAGGCAATCAGGGCTTTGGTGGATCCCAATGATGTCAGCATTATTGAAAGCATACCATTGAGTAGGTTTTGTAGTGTTGACAGGAACGGATGGCATTTTACTCAGAATGGAAAATACTCAGTTAAATCTGGGTATCAGGTTGAGAGGGTATATCCGGATACGGCCAAATCTTCATCATTAATTGGGCCGACAGTTGATTTTATAAAAGCACATTGCTGGAAAATTCGCTGTCCACCAAAGATAAAACATTTTTTATGGCAAATAGTGTCAGGATGTATTTCAGTAAGGAAGAATTTGCACTCACGAGGATTATCCGGGGATCTATATTGTGATCGATGTGGTGCTTCGAAGGAATCAATTAATCATGTATTTTTTGAATGTCCTCCAGCGCGTCAGGTTTGGGCACTATCCCAGATTCCATCGAATCACACCATTTTTCCCACTGAGTCTATTTTCACAAATATGGATTACTTATTCTGGAGGGTTATTCCGAAATTAGAGGATGATCAGTTTGCATGGATATTATGGTATATCTGGAAAGGACGGAATAACAAGGTTTTTAGCAATTTGGATATCGATCCTATGGACACACTAAGGTTAGCGGAAACGGAATCGAAGCTGTGGAAGGAGGCCCAAATAACCCCTACACCGGTAACAGGTCAACAACTCTTGGAACTACCATCAATCCCAGGACGGTGGTGTTTTATTGATGGATCCTGGAAGGACAAAGAGAGTTTCTCAGGGCAAGGGTGGTATAGCACCCTTGAGGGTTTTGATGGACTTATGGGCGCAAGGAATGTGAGGGCTTCTTTATCTCCACTACACTCAGAGATTGAAGCCTTACTTTGGGCTATGGAGTGTATGAAGAATCTTAGACAATACAGGGTTACATTTGCGACGGATTGTTCTCAATTGGTGAAGATGGTTTCGGAACCAGAAGAATGGCCTGCTTTTGCAACTTATCTATCAGATATCGAGACTTTGAAAGGGAGTTTTCACAGCTCAGATATTATTTACGTCTCTCGCACGAAGAATCAGAAGGCCGACAGTCTCGCAAAAAGTGCTAGGCAGCAACCGACCTTTGTCGTGCATATGGACGCAGAGTTACCAGTTTGGTTTACGGAGTCCTCTTGAGTCTGTAAAGTCGATGACAAAAAAAAAAGAAAAAAAAAACAAACTTTTTTTTAAACTACTATCCATATTTTCAAACCAACTTTTAAAAAAAATCTGATATCTATGTTTACAAACAAACCTAATTTGTAATTCAGTTTTAATAAAATAGATAGATGTGATTTAAATATTGATCCTTAAAATCCATATTTAGCAAGTATATTGATATCTATTATAAATGTGATACCTTTAATGTAGGGCATTATTATGTTAAGTAATTAAGATACTTATATATTTTAGGAGTAGTTAGTTGATTAGTTAACAAATTTGAATTTATATTATCCTTTTTTATTTGATATAGATTTTTAATGCTAGGTGCAACGATTTTGATCCGATTATTATTATTTCAAATGGTTTATAATCGAATGAGAATTTGGCAATGGTTTAAACTAACCGATAGGTTATTATTCAGGATCATATTATGTAATAAATAAAATCCGGTTTAGTAATGTTAATCATTGCCAAACTATACAATATATTTGTTATATATCTAATGTTATATAGAAGTTCGTTCAAGTCAATTTCATGTGGATATTAAGATTATGATAATGGGAAATATATGTGCGAAACCTTCGGTTAATATATTTAGAAATTGTTCAATGGGTTTTCGAATTTCGAATGGGCTTTCGGATTTGTTCAATTAGCGAAAAGTCAATATATTGAAAAAAATTGACACAGAAACACCAATGGCATACAAACGTGAATAAAGATGAAGTGAAGGTTATTTCTTATTTATACTTCACTTTTAATAGAATAGAAGTATGATTGTTTTATAAAAATAGCTTTAGAGAGAAAAACAGTTTTAAAAAATCCCAGTATATGGATAAGGTTTGGTATATAATCCGACCAAACTGAATAAACTGATCAATTTAAATATAGTAATATAATTATATGTAGATTATATAATATAGTTAATAATATACATAATTTGTTTTATTGATATGATCTTTATAATTAAAATAATGATTTTAGTAATTCGATATTTTATTTTAAGTTAGAAATTATTTTTCATTTTTATCAAATTAAACAAAACATATCTTTTAACTTTTTGTTGACAAATATGTGTGCTAATATTTAATTATTTAATAATATTATATATAAACCAATTTTTCTTATTTATATACTATAAAAACTATCAATATTATTAGCTTAATATTTTTATTAATTATTTAAATAATAAAACAAACATAAAAGTTAGTCTATTTAGATACCAAACTATCTGAATCTTATATTAAAGCTGAAATCTAATCATATAGAGTAAAGTTCATATATTATAAAAGATAAAAATAATTATGGTTTTTGGTATAAAACCAAACCGAAATCGACGATATATAAACCGAACCAAACTAAAGTAAATATGGTATTAATATGATAACTATTTTTTATAAACCGAAATACCGAAAAAATCTTAAAAACTGAATCGAAATTAAACTGATATCGATTGGACACTCCTACTTTTAAAGATTGGTGTAGAAACATTGACCTATGAGGTGTATAATACTAAAATATCGTTAGTTATGTCAGAAAAATACAAACATTTCACACTACAGATAAATAGTTGAGTAGGTGTGTTCTAGGAAGCAGTTAAGCCAATTATGATTATTTTGTTTATTTTATCTACTCTATTAAAATAGAATCCTATTTGAAACTACCATGACATGTTTTCTTTTTGCACCTACTCCCTCTGTTTCAATATATTTGATGTTTTGGTTGTATGCACAATAATTAAGGTATACGCTCTTTCCTAAAAAGTAACATTAAAAATATAAATCAAAACTAATTCAGCCAATCTTTTAAAATAAATACTAAACATTATTGGTCACATAGTTTTCTATAAACTAAAAATAATATAAAAATATCAAAACATCAACTATTTTGAAACATCAAAAACTCTCTAAAACATCATATATTTTGAAACGGAGGGAGTATTAAACATGTTGTGACTAAAATTTACGGACCCTTACTAAATACTTCCATTAATGTGACTTATTATTATATACACTGCTTAGTATTGCACTAACCGACAAAAATATTTAAAACATACCGCTTACTAATGCATTAACTGATATCTATTCTATTAATTCTGAAGTTTGCCCTATTAATAAAAGTTGTGTCCACTTTTTTATAACCCACATTACCTAATTAAAAATAAAATAAATATTTTATAACTGCATCTAAATAAATCAAAATAACCACATTCTCTATTTATCTAACAACAACAGTTACCTCTCTTTTTCATCACAACAAATATTGATTCATTGATTTAACAGAACAAAAACCCAGAATCCTCATCGGACAATTCATGAATTTCAAGTTCAACAACCTCTATCTTCCTGACTAACAGAACAAAACCCAGATTTTGAAAAACAAATTCTACCTTATCTGAAAATTCCTAGAACTGAACAACTACTTGATTATCATGAATACTCTTCAAACTATTCATGATTACCAGTAACCCAGATTGTGAGAAACCAACTCAAACTTTTTTTTTGTAACTTAAAACCAACTCAAACTTAACTGTCAAATTACTAAAACCGAACAACCACTGGATTATCATGAATATCCTTAGACCATTAGTGAATTTCGAGTTCAACATCCTCGATTTTTTTTGGTCAAACATCCTCTATTTTTCTTATTAATAGGCCATAAACCCAAATTACGAGAAACAAACTATGCCTTACCTGAAAAATTCCTAAAACTGAACGATTACTTGATTTTTATGGATACTCCTCAAACCATTACTATCACGCAACTTCTAAGTTGTCTTAAAGGACTTACATGATTTTGTTTTGGGACACAGAGTCGCTCAAACTTAGATTTTGTTTTCTAGGTTTTTGTTTAAAGATTGGGCCATAAGTCACGATTTTAAAAATAAAATACAACTGGGTTTTTCACAACTAAATTGGATCTTTTTATTTTTATTGCGTCAAAATTTACAAAACCCATTTTTTAATTGTATGAAAAATTATTATGTGTAATCTATTCTATTAATTTAGCAATATGACTAATTGATAATAGTTGAGTCTAATTTAAAAAATACATGAAACCTATAAATATAACTGTAACAATCTATATATACATGTTTATATGCCGAGATATAACTGCAACAACAACAAAGAAGTTCCATAATGATAAATTCCTATTTTCTAGGAATGTCATATTTTTTTGTATCGAACTCATTATCATGGAACTTAAATTCCTATTTTAAAGGCCTATCTATATCGAACTTCTTATCATACCAATCTCAATTTCGAATTTTGTATATTTTTTGCAGCTATATTTATAGGTTGAGAGATGTGACAGATAAATCAAATATATCCTAGAAAAAAAATATTCAGAGATATAATTGGTTACAACCTGGATTTTATAAAAAATATTTCCTAAAAAATATAAAACAAAAATATACCCATCCTTTTATGGGCAGATCATAAATTTGGTTCAACTATTTGAAATCGATTGTGGATGCGGGTTATGAGTATTTCATTTGGGGTGGGTGCGACTTAGTAGATTTTGGATTGTGGATACCAGCCGACCCGAAAATTATTTAATAAATAAAAATAAAAAGTGAAGTAAACACTTTTTAAAAAATATGGTAATTAAAAAAACAATTTAAATTTAAAAATATATTTTTTATGATTAATATATTTTTATAGTAATTAAATTAAATAATTATTTAAAAATTTATAACCCGCGGATAACCGCAAAATTAAATGGGACAGATGCCGGTACAAATTATTTGTTTGCGGATTGTGCGGGTCATATTTTTTTACCAAAACAAAATTGAAACCCGCGAGTTGGCGGGTTTGACTGGTAATCCAGCCCTAACCGAGCGTATACCGGATCCGTTTTTTAATTGTTATTATTTAATAAAATATATTTTGATTAAAATTTACACAAATATAACTAAAAAGAAAAATACAAATATAATCACAAAAATACACAAATATGAGAATTAAATTAAAACAAAAATATATCCGCCCTTTAAAGAGCGGATCAGAATCTAGTTATGCTGTTAAAATAGGGCAGTTTAATTATATATAATCTGGTATAATCAGCACCGTCTCATTGTTTATAAAGACTCGGGCAAACAAATACTTTTAGCCTTTTTAATGTTTAAATTCAATTTTAGCATGATTTTAAAATTATTTATTTAAAATGCTCTAAATGTAGATATAAAACATATAAAATAAAAAAGTTTCCGAAAAACATGTATATTTATTTATATTTTTAATAACTTTTTTTTGTAAAAAATGGACCTCTGGTATCAAGGACTCGGAGCAATCGCACTGCTTCACTGGCACTGGATATAATTAGTAAACCATTTTATACGAATTTGATCATTTATTTAATATAGTTTATCTTATTCTATGTCAAGTGTATTATGCCATGTATTTGTTTCTTGCCCACCGAAACGTTAAACAAAAGAAATAAAAAAAGTACAATAAGTTTCGAAGCATTTTGTACATAGGATCTGTTCATTTGTTCATCCAAATAAAATATTTAGATAAAAATAAAATTATATTTTTAGTATTAAAATGGATATCATCTAAATGATTTATCTAGATATATTTTAAAATTTTCTCCAAAATAAATTTACAAAAATGACTCATCTAGATGAATTTAATTGCTTAACTTCGATGGAGATAAATCTATCCAAAATAACAAATTACGTATTTATACCTTATTCAAACAAAAAATCATATCCGAATACAAAAAAGTTATAGTTTTTTACCAATATTGTGAACACACAATTCCACCAAAACCAAAACCGCAAATACACATTTTAACGTTTTGGCATCTAAAAGGAACATAACCTAAAAACCCTTTTCTGAACAACTAGCCCTTTAGTTAACAAACATATTCTTTTGACGACAACAATATATTATTACCTCCAAAGTCTAGTTCTTCCAACTATACTTGAATTTATGGACGCTTTCAGAGATGGGTTTGGCTACACTGAATTCAAGCCAAGACTAACCAAAGCGCTAAAGTTACTCTTGACATTAATGAAAGTTAGCCGTTTGAGGTTTGACAAAATTTAAAATATTGTAGTAAAAAAGCATGGGTATTCAAATTTATAATTTTGAAAGACTCCTAATAAAAATTTAATATAATTTCAGATATTATCATCACCATATTCATATGTATAAATAATATTTAAGTTATCAAGAAAAAAATAAAACACAAATTCCACTTAAAAATCAAAACTTAGTAGATCCGTCTAAAAACATTATTTGAAAGTAATTTTGTTCTTCCATATAATTTACTAAAAGTGGTCACTATTTCAGCTATTCATATTATTTTACTGAGAATAAATGGGTAATTGTTTATACATTATACCATTTAAATAGAGGACTATCATATATGACATTATTTTATTATTTAGATGATATATTTAATTTTTGATATTTTCTATTTATATAACAAGATTCTATACTTTTTTAATTCTTGTTTAAAAACAACTTATTCAATGTATAATTATTGTGAAAATTATAAATAAATATTAATTCAGTTTTAATTTTTCAAAATTTAATTTTTTTTTTATAATATTTATTGAGAATTACTAAATAAAAAATAATTTAAATGTGAATGGAGTTAAAATATCTAACAAAATGATACATTTATACAAAAAGTAAAACTGTCAACATATCTGAAACTTTATAGTTATAACTATATATTATCTAGAAATGATTAAACATTACAAGAATTAAAGTTTTTAAAAATAATATTTCCATATTTTCGAAGCGTCAATTTAGTAAAATTTACAATGGACTAATATGTTCTTTTACATTTTAATAGTTCAGATTCTTGGTAGATTTCAGGCCATCTGCTTTGGAGGTTCTTGATGAGTTTTGTACATTTTAAGCTATTGGAATTTAGAATATTTTTTTTCCTTAAAACGTTAGATACTAAAAGTCAGAAGAACTATATAACTTCATTTTCAACTTTGGCCTTGGTGATAGAGTTCTGGCAGTTACTGTTAGAGCAGTTTTAAGTTTTATCCTCTCTTGGACTATCAAATATATGGCTTTGGCTGTGACCCTTAAAAAAAATTGGAATTTTTCTAAAATTCCATAAATTACGATTTTTTTATTATTATCTTTTTTTTTTAAATGTTTCCAACTCTCAGAATTTGAGATTCGGCCAGGAGTCATCACTTTGATCAACGACTGTGAGAACTAGGTATGGGCACAATATCGGACCCAAAGTATCGATCCGAAACCGATCCGAAAATCAAAGTTCCAAATCCGATCAGATCCGGGATAAATATCCAAATGGGTTCTAAATTGCTATATCCAAAGAACCGATCCCGAATCCGACCCGAACCGAAAATCGAATGAGTACCCGAAGATATCCGAAATGTGAATATATGTATAAATATATATGTTATAATTATATTTATAATTATTTTAGTATTTTAAATTAATATTATAAGTTAACTATTGTAGTTATTTTTGGTACTTTTGAGTATTTTTGGATAAAATATGATAGTTTAGATACAAGTTTATCCAAAAAACTGTATAGAATAGATATTTTTGGTTACTTTTGGTTACTTTTGAGTAATTTAGATACAAAAATTTGAATCGAATCGGATACTTTGGTTACTTTGGGTACAAATAACCGAACCCATTTTAGATACTTTGGTTATTTTTCAGGTTCCTACGCATGAGAACCGAAACCAACCAGACCCGGGAAGACCCGACTCAAACCCAACCCGAAATTTTATAATATCCGAATGGGGTGTAATTTCGAAACCCGAACAACCCGATACCGAAAAAACTGATTCGTACCCGAATGGGTACCCGAACGTCTAGGCCTAATGAGAACTCTTCGGAGTACATCATATATTGTTTTTCCATCTTTCTCGTTTAACGTTTTATTGCTTTATCTTCATCTCTAAAGTTGGGAATTTAACCTTTATCTACAGGTTCCTCCCTGTTGATCCACAGTGGGGCGAATGTAAATTCAGCCGACCCATTTTTTATATTTGAACTGTGAATTTAGATGTTGGTTGAATGTTTTTTTTAATACAAGACGGATGCGGATCAGCTCAATTTAAATGGCGGATACTAGTCAATTCTCAAAATTAAATATTTTTTAGAAGATCATTTTTCTCAATTAAATAATAAAATAATAATAAATTTATAAAATAACTATTGAAAATTATGTTATATTATTTTAATAAAATTGTACAAAATATATAATTATATCCATTATTAGTATCATCTGCGGGGGTCACCCGCCAATTTAATGGACGTTTAATATTTCTCGTTACTGGAGTCATGCATGTTTTTTCAGAAAAAAAAAAGGAGTCATGCATGTTGAAATTTTGATTTTAGAAATAATTCAACCTGCGGCGGTGGGGTGGAATCGTTTTACCCGCAAACCATTCTTAGTAAAAAATGGGCTTGCAGATTTAATTGATTAGATGTTTATGGAATGCTGCTCTCTGGGCTCCAGCCTAATTAGACTCTTGCATAACTTGTAGTTGAGCCGAAAAAGGTTATCCTGTAACAAAGTTCAGTCCAACATTTCCAGGGCTAAACATGAACTGATGGGCTTAGAAGTGGGATTTTAAGCTAACCAAAAAGAAATAAAGTCAACATTCCATTATTTGGTCAAAAGACTCGAAGCCAAACACAAACATCTTGATCCCAAAGCCAATTCGTCACCGATTACTTCATCGAAGTCAATTACTTGTAAACTTCTCCAAAACGAATTCTCTAGACCCCTTTTCAAATTCAACATCCACTCTTATTAAACCCATAAAGCACTAATCAAATTCTTGTTAATAATCATCAAATCCTTAACACCTATTTCCTTCTCTCCATAAACACGAAACTAAAGATTAAGACCTAGAGCATAACGTATGGGAACACTTGTGGGGCATGTCGCGCCAGGTTTTGCCTTCTTTGCACTTGGTCTTTGGCACTTATACAACAACATAAAACTATTTTGCCTACACCCAAACACCTTTACTTCATCACCATGGTTCCCAACTTCGAAGTTCAGGCACCTAGAGCTCTACTTAATCATGCTCTCTTCATCAGCCTCCATAGCCATGGAGCTCTTTATTGGGCCCAAGAAACATCAACCCTTTGACTATGATGGCACCATACCTTCAAACCACCTACACAACTTTGAACATTCCTCTATCTCTATGTCCTTCTTAGTCTACGCTGTTTTCGCACTAGTCCTTGATCGAGCAAGGCCTAAAGCTGTCACTAAGGGACTGACCATACTCGCGGCAGCCTCTGCCTTTGCTCAACAACTCTTCCTCTTCCATCATCACTCTGCTGACCACATGGGAATCGAGGGACAATACCATAAGCTCCTCCAGCTTGTCATCTTCGTTTCTCTCCTTACAACTCTAATGGGTATCGCCTTGCCTAAAAGTTTCTTGGTAAGTTTTGTGAGATCATCAAGCATAGCTTTCCAAGGAGTGTGGTTTATAGTGACGGGCTACATGCTTTGGACACCTAGGTTGATCCCCAAGGGGTGTTTTCTTCATAAAGAAGAAGGGCACCAAGTGGTTAGATGTTCAAGCGACTTAGCTTTACACAGAGCCAAGTCGCTGGTCAACATCGAGTTTAGCTGGTTTTTTATTGGAATCACAATATTTGTCATGTCGCTATACTTGATTCTTGATGGAGTTTACGGTGAAAATATCGAATACTCAAGATTAACCACTAAAGACCAAGTTGAAGAAGATGGTGAAAAACAAGAAGACATGGAGTCGTTGAAGATGAGTAATCCAGGTTTTGTCCAGATGGGTAAAATCTTTGGAGATCGAGACTAGTAAGGTCATAAAATCAAGGTGTTCTTTTTTAAAATTCCAACTTGTACAAAAATATATAATCGATTAGAACGATAAAGTGTGACTGTAAACTTATTATGTTAAGAACGTTCGTGAACTTGTTTTATACAATTATACATTAATCTATCTATACTATTATTTGCGAAGTGATTTTTCGCAACGGAGCTCCCACGTTAAAAGTTAGAGTGGTTAATATCAATACTACCCTTAATGAATAAATTATATAAATTAGTCAAAAATAAAAACGAATTTAAAATATATTTGATTAGATAAGTGATTAAAATTAATAATAATAAGAATTATCCAAAATCTAAAATATATATTTTAAAATAAAATATAATTCTTATATATTGTGTTGTTATCTGAAAAGTATATTTAATAAGAAAGTTAAAAATTAAAAAAAAACAGAAAACACATAACTAAATATTAATCAAGTAAAAAAATATTTTGTATAATTAAAAAAAGAGAATACTGATTAGTGATTTTGAATATTGATTTATTAACAATAAATATAATGTACAAATAAATTTCAGAAAGTTATAATACTTAAAAATTTCCAATGAAAACATTAATAAAAACTACAATTTTTATTAGTTATATAAATATATTAATAAATAACTATAAAATGTTTATGCCCGCATGTGCGGACTAAACACCTAGTATAATAATATAATACATCACTTTAAGTCAAATTATTGTTCTTACGATTTGAGAAAACATGAATCTTCTTATCAAAACAATCATATGACAATCTATACTATTATTTGCGAAGTGATTTTTCGCAACGGAGCTCCCACGTTAAAAGTTAGAGTGGTTAATATCGATACTACCCTTAATGAATAAATTATATAAATTAGTCAAAAATAAAAACGAATTTAAAGTATATTTGATTAGATAAGTGATTAAAATTAATAATAATAAGAATTATCCAAAATCTAAAATATATATTTTAAAATAAAAGATAATTCTTATATATTGTGTTGTTATCTGAAAAGTATATTTAATAAGAAAGTTAAAAATTTAAAAAAAAAAACATAAAACACATAACTAAATATTAATCAAGTAAAAAAATATTTTGTATAATTAAAAAAAAGAGAATACTGATCAGTGATTTTGAATATTGATTTATTAACAATGAATATAATGTACAAATAAATTTCAGAAAGTTATAATACTTAAAATTTCCAATGAAAACATTAATAAAAACTACAATTTTTTATTAGTTATATAAATATATTAACAAATAACTATAAAATGTTTATGCCCGCATGTGCGGACTAAACACCTAGTATAATAATATAATACATCACTTTAAGTCAAATTATTGTTTTTACGATTTGAGAAAACATGAATCTTCTTATCAAAACAATCATATGACAATCTATACTATTATTTGCGAAGTGATTTTTCGCAACGGAGCTCCCACGTTAAAAGTTAGAGTGGTTAATATCGATACTACCCTTAATGAATAAATTATATAAATTAGTCAAAAATAAAAACGAATTTAAAATATATTTGATTAGATAAGTGATTAAAATTAATAATAATAAGAATTATCCAAAATCTAAAATATATATTTTAAAATAAAAGATAATTCTTATATATTGTGTTGTTATCTGAAAAGTATATTTAATAAGAAAGTTAAAAATTTAAAAAAAAACATAAAACACATAACTAAATATTAATCAAGTAAAAAAATATTTTGTATAATTAAAAAAAAGAGAATACTGATCAGTGATTTTGAATATTGATTTATTAACAATGAATATAATGTACAAATAAATTTCAGAAAGTTATAATACTTAAAAATTTCCAATGAAAACATTAATAAAAACTACTATTTTTTATTAGTTAGATAAATATATTAACAAATAACTATAAAATGTTTATGCCCGCATGTGCGGGTTAAACACCTAGTATAATAATATAATACATCACTTTAAGTCAAATTATTATTCTTACGATTTGAGAAAACAGGAATCTTCTTATCAAAACAATCATATGACAACCAACACAGGTTGGCCTAGAGGCGAGTTGAGGTAACAACCAATACGCTTTCCGTAGGTTCGATTCGCGTTGGCCACCGGAGTTTTCACATGGTTTCTCCGGGCCTCCGGGAAGCCGTCGCTGCCGTAAAACCCTCCGGACCCTTAGTGGTTCAGATTGTGGGGGCGGTGGTCGGCGCTAGTCGGGTTCTTACGGGAATCCGGACACCCGAGTTAACAAAAAAAAAGAAAAAAAAACAATCATATGATTGTGATTGATGAATTTCGTGATATATTAAAAAAACATTTAGGCGTGAGAAGAACGACACTAATTAAGGCAGCTAATTTTGAACAGATACGCCAGCTTCTCGTTCTGTTCTTAACCGTTTTGTGGCGGAGCTTCCTCCAACCGTACAATACATCCGCCGGCTTAACCCGCCTTGCCTGCACCTGCAGAGACGTCGCGGAAGCTTCTCCTCCGTTACTAGTAGCTAATCCAGTCTCGAAGACACTTGAAACAGCTTCGTTTGGGACAGCGTGTACTTCCTTAGGATCACAGAGTATGAGCAGACTTACACCTCTCCTTCCCTTCTCTCTCGCACAGGAAACGTTTCCCTAGTTTCTGATCATAAAAGTAAGACGAAAACAAACAAGGACCACGCTTTTCACGTAGGATATTTCACTACAAGAAAACATCTTGTTTTCTACGGATTTCGTCAGGAATCAGTCTAAATAAGCCAATTCCTACGAATTTCCGACCAACTTAATCGTCGGTTTTATTTCATCGAAAACAAAACGAAATTTTGACAAAATTCCGACAGACAGAATTCCGACAAAACTCCGATAGACAATATTTCCGACGAAATTCCGATGAATTCTATCTATCGGAAATTTGTAAAACACTAAAAAAAAATTTATTTAAAATATAATATTGAAATCAACTAATTACTTAAAAATAAAATTTAAAAATTGTTTATAATAGATATGTCTGATTCTTTATGTATAAATAAAATTTAAATTTCAAAAAAAGTTTTTGTAATATAATTATTTTCCAAATTATTTATATAATAAATGTTTATAATTTTTTAAAACATAAAACGTTTTATAAATTTAAAATATTTTTAAAAAAATAGAAAACGTTTTATAAATTTTCAATTTTTTTTTGTAAATGAAACTGTTTTCTAAAAATTGAAAAAAATCCCTATGTTTGAAAGAAAAGAAAAAAAAAATAAAGAAGAATCTTAATACAGTATTGTACGCGCGTCAAGTTTACAAACTTACGTTATTCCCAAAATACCCTCAATGTGTGTATTGTTCCTATATATTACGGACTCTTGGTAGTAGTGCAGTCACAATCACACACAGCAATGGCTTGTTCGATCACATTCTCCTGCCTCTTCCTCTCTCTCCTATCTCTCTCCACCGCTTTAGATCTCAACCGTCCATCTCTCGCCGCCGGCGTCGACGTCCACGATCTCCTCCCTCGCTACGGGTTCCCGAAAGGTCTTCTTCCAGATAACGTCAAATCGTACACTCTCTCCGACGGCGGAGACTTCACCGTAGACTTGAACACTCCCTGCTACGTCGATTTCCCCGGTCAGACCGTTTTCTACGACAAGAAGATCGCCGGGAAGCTCAGCGTCGGATCCGTGAAAGACGTGGAAGGAATCAAAGCTAAAGAACTCTTCATCTGGGCATCGATCACGGCGATGAAATCTGATCCGAGCTCTGGAGATATTGTCTTCTCCGTTGGATTCGTATCCAAGTCTTTGCCCGCGTCTATGTTCGTCAATGTTCCCTCTTGCTCCAAAACACTCAGTCTTGAAGCTTAATAACCTCAATGTGCAAAAATCCTCCTTTCTTTATATGTGTGTTTCATGAGCAAAAATTCGAATCATATATCGCCATTTGATTCGAACTATATATGAAAGACTTTATATTTACAAAATCAAAGAAAACAAAATGTCAATAGTGATTTGGTAAAATCATTTCAGAGTGATCATCATGCGTTTACTCGACCATATATTACTGAGTAATGCTCTTGAACTATTCATATTTCGATTTTATTCGAATTATAGACAAAAAGAGTTTGAGATTTACAGACCACAGAAAACAAAATGACAATAACAATTGCTAAAACCATTGAAAAGACCACACCTTCCTATCAATACCACACCAGAAGAGATGGCCATCTCTGTTCTTTCTCTCTCTTTGACTCTTGTACGACTGTTAAGACCAGACGTTGAGTTCTTTCTTCGCCTCTGTAGCGAAGATTCTCTCTATCTCAAACAGTCACTGAGCAAGCAAACAAGAGCAATCTTCTCTTCTTGGAATCTCAGTGTGGTTTGAGTTTCTTCTCAACACTAGGCTTGAAGCACTTGGCAATGCACAATATGGCTTTTCACAGCTCTCCCTGCGATACTCGACCATATATTACTGAGTATGCTCTTGGACACTCCTTTTACCGCTATGTTTTCCCATACTCGAGGGTTGTTCTTATCAGGATTCGTTACATCAACAAGACTCATGCTCATGTTGTTCCGTATTATACAAAGCTTATTGTTCAGCGGAACAAGAGCCGCAGCTTCAAGCGACCTCGAGTTCCCCAAGTGCACTTTACTGTCCATGAACCTGTTCCATGAGTCCGTGGATTCATCAAACACCCTGACCTTGCACCCGTCCCTACAATCCAATCCGTAAAGACAACCATTCAGTGAAGTACATGGGTTTCTCCAACCGGTAACCATCCCGTCACTGACCGGTCTCCACGAGTTAGTCTCAGGGTCATAAGCCTCACTCATGACCTGCTGGTGAGACCCAAGACCCTTGAGAAACCACTTCTTGTCATAAACCACACCGATAAGAGGCACCATCGCCGTGCTCATATCCGCAACGAAACTCCACCTGTTCTTGTTCGGATCATAAACCTCAGCTGAGCGCAGTGTCCTCTGTATACCTTCGCATTCCCCACCCGCTACGTATAAGCAGTTGTTTATGACGCAAGAACCAAAGAAGTGTCGCTTCCTGAGCATATCAGGTGCCCTGCGCCACTTATTCGTCCTGGCATTATAGAAAACGACCCTCCTCATCGATCCTCTAAGCGGATCCTTACCTCCGAACAAGTAAAGATGACAACCGCTTAGAACAGCGCAACCGAACCCAAGAGCTTCTGAATACTCTCTGGGAACAGGTGGAAGCAGCTGCGGTTGCTGGGAGACGGGATCAAAGGCCGTCCAAGAGATCTTCCCATCACGGTCTCTTTTGAAAACATAAACCCATTCTTCAGACATCCCGAGTAGCTTCCTCTGGGAGTAGAAAAAGTTCCCGGAAGCGAGCCTGTACCATCGCTTACACACGAGCCTGAGTTTCCTGTGTTGTGAACGAGGGACACGGATGAGGCAAGCGAAGGCTAGATCGTCAGGGAGGCCAGGGAGAAGCGGAGGTTGGATTCTCGTCCTCTCTCGCTTAGCGTTGTTCTTGCTGCTGCGACGATGAGCGTTGGGATTGATATCAGGTTGGATACAAAGCTTTGAACCAGGAACAAACTTTCTTGCTTCTACGACGGTCTTGAGACCTGAATCTACTCTGCAGTAGCAAGATACGGAATCTACCTGAAAGATTCCAAATTTTCAGAAATCAAAAAATGAAAGAGAAGAAGCAAACTTTCTAAAACAGGGGATGTTTTTTTGTCAGACTAGTGATTTAAAGCTAGGGTTTCTGAAAAAGGAAAGAAATTGAAAGCATGGTATGTCTATGTCAGAACAAGTCCATTGATTTCCTGAAACAGAAACCAGTGAAGGAAGGAGGATTATGGCTTATTATTACCAAGGGAGCTTGAAGGCGAAACCCTCTTGATCCATTTGGGGATTGTCGTTGGGAAGATAGATCCATCTTTCTTCAAAACCCAAAGCTCATAAAAAGACACAGATCCTCGAGAATTGACAAATCTATGAAGAAGAAGAAGAAGTGCGTGCGGCTGAGAAGAAGGAGCGAAACGTGAGCTACCTTCCACTTCGCTCTCTCTACACGGAAAATGGGACTGGTGGGTCTCTCCGCTTTATTTAACAAGTCACAAGTAAAGCGTAGGTATTTTAAATTTTATTACGCAATTAATGTACTTGTTTTTTTTTTGACAACATGTACTAGTTTTTCTTTTTAATTACGGTAATTACAGAATCTAGAGTTTGTTTATTTGAATGCATGATTAAATTTTCTTATTATACATACTCTCTTGAAAATTAACAGAGCTCGGATAGTGATTAGTCAAAAAGGTGTAAACTTTGTTGTTTCTTTAGTCAACCATGTCTAAGATTAATAAAAATAGGGTAAGTTGAGTTGTAATGTAACACACATTTTCCACTATGGATTTCAAAACGTAAAAAAGGTCTTTTTTTTTTTTTTGTCAAACCATCTGATTAATATTTCTAAACTCAATCAGAACATAGTAGCATAAGAGTTGTGGAGTGCAGACTTTGCGAGAGAATCGGCAACAACATTGCACGAAAAAGAAAGTAAAAGAGGAGGATAGTAACAAAAAGAAATCAAAAGATATTTTAACTATACAATATTCTATTACATATAATCATTTATTTAACAATGTAACTCAAAGATTGTGAATGCTTTTGTCAAAAAAAAAAAAAATTGTGAATGCTAGTCCGTGGAAATAAATAACAATTTCATGCCAAAATGTTGAAAATATAAAACATTTTTGGAATGGACCACAGTCGACACAGAGAGAGAGAAGAGAGAGAAGAGAGAGAAGAGAAAAGGAGATCTGTCGGTTCCGGCGCACGGCCGGCGCGTGAGCGAACGTACCGTCGCCGGAACCGTGTCTGTTCTGTGTGAAAATTTTCTGTTCGCCTCTACATCGTATCCTCTACTGCCGCCTTGTCTGAGTTCTGGTTTCGGCCTTCAATCCATATGGCCGCGTGGTGGCTGGAGTGAAGACGCAGTGGTGGGGGAGTCTCTGTGGTGTATGTGCGGTTTGTCGGTTCAAGGTTCGATTCCGGGAGGGGGAGGTTTCCACAACTCCATCGATGCCGGTTCTTCTCCGGGAGGCGGAAGCTTCCTTAGCTCCGCCGCCGCCGGTTCAGTCTTCGGGAAGGAGAGGCTTTTTGAGCTCTGCCGTCGCCGTTTTGTTGCCGGAGAGTAGAGGCTACGAAAGATCTGCACTGTCGGTTTTGGAAACCCTGGTAAGCTTTGGGTATTAGTGGTGAAAGGGTTTTTGGTTCGTTAGTCTTGTCGGTACGGGTGAGCGATGGTTAGATCGGATGAGATCTGTGAAGCGGATGAACTCTCCGACGATGTTACCGCCGACAAGAGAAGTTAGTTGAGGTGTTGATGACGGGAGTTATTCTCGAGGGTTCGAGTGGGTGGTCCTGATAAGCTATCGGTATGTCCGATTGATGCTTTCGATGGAGGACCGCCGGTGATAAAGGGTTGTTGAGGTGCTCGCTTCCGGAAAGACGCCGTCCAGAGTCCGCCGTTTCCGTCGGATGGAGGCAGAGGAAGGGTGAGCGTAGATGGACTAGGGTTTCCGCAAGTCATGGGTTTAGACTTGGGCCTCAAGCCCAGTTTTCTTTGTAGTTGATTGTGTTTCGGATTGGATTCGGGCTTTTGTTTTTCGGTCTTGAGTTTTTGTAAGATTATGGGCTCTGGCCTTTTTTAATATATAAAAATTTGAGGGAAAAAGAAAAAATAAAACATTTTTGGAATTTAGTAATTGAAATGCGTACTTCGATCTTTCTACCTATGTCCCATCACATAATCTATACTATACTAAAAGGAGAATAATCTCAAAGGTTAGAGTGTCCACATAGGATTAATAAATCAACCAATGAAAGAGCTTTATCTTTCCACATCACCAATGCTTTTGTCGACAGAATAATGAAACTGAAAAAAGAATTATGGGCTTTAAAATTTTGGTTTTAGCCCAGATTAAATCCAACATGACTAAACGTAATTCACCGGTTCCAACATGACTAAACCTAATTTCTTCTAAAACTTAGACCTGAGCTTCCTGACTCTTGCACTTCATCTTCACCGGATTCTCTCCGTTTCTACTCGATCCTTTTGATCAATCAATGACGCTCTTTAATCTCTTCTTTATTGTTTTGCTGCTATATCTTCGTCTCTGCTTCTCCACTCCACAAAGTAGTCAATCAAAACTCAACGAATCAATGGCGAACAACAATGGGAAAATCAGTTTGCTACAGCTCCAGCTAATGGTAAATTGCTAATAGCCCTCACCTTTTTGATCCCAAATTTAAGCGCTTTATATATGTTGAGATGAGATTGTCATGGCTGATTTCCTAGATTGGTTCTTTGTTGTTTCTGCTTCCTCTCCCCCCATGCGCTTTTTTGTCGCAATTTGAAAGACTCCTATAACAGATTTCATGTTATTAGATTTCATGTGATTTTCTAGATTATCGCTTTTTTTTGTCGATATGTGAATGAAAGAGGTTTCAAGATATTCAAGTATTTCATGTTAGAGACATATGGTAACTTATCTTGCAAAGTTTGTCTAGAGATGTGGGAAGACAAAGCTGGAGTAGGCAATAGAGTTGTTTGAGCATGATGTGTCCATGGTAATCTAAATCTTTCTTTCATATACATTCTTTTTGGTTTAAAAGGTTATTTTTTGTTGTTTATCGATTTATACTTTGATCTAAATTATCTTATCTTTCTCTTAGGCTCCATCAGATGCTGTCTGTCAGGACCTTATACCTTCAGTATGACAAGCTAGAAGAGGGTTATAGTCTGGCCAAACAAGCCGAAAAAGCCACCAAAAAGGTTCCAGAATTCTAGAGTGTAGAGATGTGTGAGATATATATTCCCCGTTCAGCACATATTCTTGGTGATCGTGCAGTCTACAAGTATGTCTCTCACTATGCTGATCCAAGGTACGACCCAGAATTCATTAAGGGATGGTGCTGCCATGTTTCTGTGCAATAGTTATATGTTTCTGTGCAATAGTTATATGTCATTAAGATATTGAAGTCTAGATGAGCATTTAGTTATGTGAAACTGTGAATATTCAACTCTGATCTAATTGAATATGCCTTCTTTAAAATTTATTATAAAATTTAGATTGGCATATATATGTTTGGGGTTGGTTAATATATGAGAGGAAGAAGTTGGTTTGGAAGTTTCTGTTACACCATGTGGCACAGGTCTTACGTGCAACGTGGGAAAGAAGACACATAGAGAAATGCTTCGGATCAAGAGAAGCGTCTCCGCAGGTTACAGTCAGGTTTTCTCTCTAATCTCTTACAATCAGGTGTTTTTAGATGGTTTCCACTGTTTTCAGCTCACAAGCAACTTTTTTGGTCAATTCTGGAAATCCATTTGTTGTACTTTTGATAGTTGGAAGCTGGCTGACGTGACCATATTTGATATTTTTGTTTCAGACTCATTTCATTCTGCTAGAGATAACGATGCAAAAAGGACGAGACAGTAGATGTGGAGGAGACAAAATACTATCTGAATAAAGCAGGTTAGCCAGAAGATGAAATGGGAGCTTTGAAGAGGCAGCTCATGTCCCCAATGTCTTACCATAGTTGCATCAAAAGATGGGGCAAGAAAACTGGGGTTTATGAGCCAGTGACAGGGAATGTGGAAGGTACTGAGCTTCCTGAATAGTGTGATGATGAATCTGTTGGAGAAGACAAAGTATAGATCACTCATAAAGAAGTCCATGATGCTGTGTTTGGAGGACCTGCAAGAAAGAGAGAGGAAGACTGTAAAGAAGCTAAAGAAGGCGTTGAAAATGGTAGCCAAGGGTGCGCCAGAGAGGACAAAGAGACACAAACTAGCTCAGTGAGTAAATCATGTTGACAAATTACTTGTGATACAGTTTGGAATTGTAATATGCAGAACATGATCGTGGAAAATTATGTACTTCTATTTTGTCTCAATTCCAGTGAAAAATTATGTACTTTGTTTTGTCTTAATTCCACCATATTAGTTTATTGCAGAGTTATTTGTACTCTTTCCATTACTTGGTCTTTCACCGGAATTACATTTTGATCTAAATGTGCAATCTTTATTTTAGGTATTCAAACAGTCGCTAAAAACTAACAAAAAAAGGACTCTAACAAAAAGAAGTAGAATGAAAGAACCACTGAACCACATAAGATAAAAAGAAAAATCAGTTGATGAGCTTTGCTTGCTTTGTAAGACCAGTTTTGCTTGCTTTGGATGTTGTTGATAGAGCTTCATCTTTCTTGGAAAAGGCGATTAAGATTTGTTTTTGATTAAGGAAATTTGAGGAAACCATTTAAGGAGACAAACTTATACCACACTAAACAATAACAGCCAATAAACATTTTAAAATTTATGTTCACAAAAAATAAAAAAAGATTAAAAATCAAAATAGTGTATAAAGTTTAACAAAACAAATATTAAAGACTCAAAGTAAGAAAGAAAAAAACTAATCGTCTAAATCACTAAATGTTTTTTTAATGGAAGTTAAAATAGTAAGGCTATATCGAATTAGAAATCATTTATATTTTCAATTTGTGATATTAGTACACAATTTTCTATATCGAATTAGAAAAAAAAATAAGAAAATAATGTTTTGGATCTTAGTTTTGGACTGAAAATATATTCAGAATTCCCCTAAATGGTATATAAATATTCATTTTTAATAACAGCGTAATAACCTGATTGTATTTTTAAAAAAATAGTAATTCTAGAACCAACTAATATATAATAATAAAATTTAAATAAATTGTGAATATCTTTTGAGAATATTTTGATTATCACTTTACACTGAATTTTAATCCAAAATAATATTTTATTTATAGCTAGATTGGAAGATGTCTTTTTGTTTATAACTAAACAAATAATATCTATACTATTAAAGCAGAATCCCTCCTGGGATTCTGCCCCTGTCTTTTCAGTATATTTACAACCAAATGCCATTACCTCTTTTTTAAACAGAAAAAATAAATGTCGCCAGTGTATTCTAACCAATTAGAATGCTTCAATTTTTATAGTCTATCAAACCTATTTAAGCCCACTGCCGAGTAAGCCCATTTTCTAAAAAATCCAAACAAAAATGATTGTTTCAGCCCATTGAATATCTTCATGATCAAGTCTTATACTACGAAATCCCATCAAATCGTTTTTTTTTGTCAAACCCTATACCCTGAAATGAAAACACTAACCAGGATTAATATAATTTATAGATAAACAAAAAATGTAAATCAATGTTCATAATAAGCTTATTTAGATGATACGTGACACCTACATACATGTTATAATTCCTTTACAAAATGTAATATTATAATGATGGACACTTCAATCAAAACAAAAATGTTAAAATAAATATATTTGACCACAAGTTACTATGGTATATTTCAAATTTCTTAAAACAATATTTATTTAAAAAATAATAACAATATTGATTTACAAATTGATTTATTTTTAAAGCAAAAAATTAAATTTATGTTTTTCATTTAGTTTGGATACCATATCTATTCTAACTATAATTTTTCAAATCATCCCCTAATTTTCGTTATCAATTTAAAAAAAAACAGTAACATACTCCTAAATTTTGGCAAGAATTAATAATTTTATTGAAGATACTGTTTAGCTACATTCACGATTCAAAAAATAAACAATCTATATATTGCGTGTACAATACTCATATAATATCTAAGGTTTCAAATTAGTAACTGAATTTATTACTACTAACTAGAAAATCTCGCCAAGATTCAGATTTTAGAGTATTCCACAAGTTTTTTCAGAAAACCTAAACAACTCTCCCTATGGTCTCTTCCTATTATAAATAATGATGCCTCTTCCTAAACTAACTCATGCCTTCAAACAAAATGACACTAAAATTGTTTATGTGAAGGTTCTACATTCTTGGAAACAAAACATTAAACCATGGGGGAAAACCATGGAATTCATCTTGGCTGATGAGAATGTAAGCAGTCCTAACTTTTTCATTGATGTTTTGATTTGTGTTTTTTCATATGTTATTTGAACTTACGATTAATGATATTAATATTTTCAATGTGATTGTAACATGTATAAGGGGCATAAAAACTTACTGGGAGAGTAAAGGAAGACTTCTTCCGGTTGGAGTATGACGTAACATCAGGAACTTCCAAATTACATTGGAGGAGGATTTAGTCATGTGTTCGACTACTTTCATCAAACAAGGTGAATACACATATCTGTCCAATTAAAAATTAAAACGCGTATTAATAAATTTGAACTATGCCATATTTGATATGAAATTAAAATATATATTAATGAAAAAACAAGATTAAGTATCAGGAAATAACTTATCTTTCATATTAAAGCCCGTTGTATATTAGTCCTGAAGAAAAATAAATGATGTTAAGTATAATAACAAAACAAACAAATACCTCAATTTTCTTTCAGATAAGTGTTTTAAAAAAAATTCAAAATTAAATAAAAAAGTAGAAAGTAAATAAATTCTCGCATACAAATCTTTAAATTTTCCAGTTTTCTCAATTGATATCAAGAAGATCAGATTTTTCAATGCTTCAGATCTTATTCGAACACTTTGAATCATTCCAATCATCGGAATAACGAAAGTCATAATCCGGTTTCTTGAAAAAAAATCTGATTTACCTTTTGTCATTCAAAAGTACATATGACTTCGTTGAACAGATCGGAAAGTTGAATCCGATAACCATCTCCGTCTCATTTTTCTTAACACAGATGGCTTCAGATTCGCCATGCAAACGTTTCTAAAATGAAAATGTTTAGATATGTACTGATGTTAGAGGTTTGTAAACATAGAACTATCAAGTCTATATAAACTAAAAGAAAAGTGAGAGAATATTACTGATAGAGATCGGAGAAGGTGAGTCGTCAGTCGAAAGTTCAATCGTCCTTTGGGTTTTACAGAAATAATTTTTTTGTTTTAAAACACCGATGAACTTGCAGAGATAAATTTGTTTTTTTAGCTTGATATTTTGTGTCTGTAATGTGTAAAACAACACTATAGTTAATGTGGGCTGGGCCTATAAATAGGTATCTAAATTAAGATCATAGAATTGATCAATTGTATTACAATAAAACCCAAAAATTAAACCCATCATATAAAGAAAATAGATTATAATCTAATTCTTAGATTTATGAAGTTCAATAATTGAGTGTTGTCTTAATTTTAAATGAAATTGTGATTTATGAAGCCCAAATTTCTAAGTGTTATATCCTAAAACTAAAACAATAGTGTTCTATCCTAAACTAAAACAATGTACACTATAAATTATATAAAATTACTATGAAAACAAAATTACCTTTAAAATTTTTAAGTATTAAAAATTAAATTATTTTTGTATAATTATAGAACTTTATATAACAATTCTAATTGTTTGCATATTTTATAAACATAAACAATTAACACAAGTGTAAGTAAATTATATTATATAATCTTACGTACAAATATATAATTTTATAATTAACAAAAATAAATAATAATGTAAAAGAAAAAAAATCATCTATACTAAGCATGATCATATTTTTAAAATTTTGGATTATGCACTTGGATTTTCATCATATTTACAAGACAATACCACTCTTTTCTTTAAATATTATTTGGCAATTTTTTGATCAAATATGAATATATACATGAACTTAAAGTGATATTATGTTTTTTAAATAACCATTTATTCATTTTCTTTAACTACATTGTAAAAACAATTAACAAAGTTTTAGGAATCACACATTTGATCAATTCATATAATATTAATAAGTATATGAATAATTTAATCAACTTTTAAAAAATATTATCATATTTTCCAAGTTTTTTATCGGATCAATTGGTATTAAATTACGGGTTTTCACCCAGTTTTTGTTTTTACTGAGTTTATCGATTTCTTAATTATTCCAAAAAAAATCATAAAATACAAATCTAATTATATACAGATCGCCAGATATATTAGTTCAACTATGGGTTAAAGTCGAATATAAAAACACTATTTTAAACTCAAATATTATATTAGAAAAAATTTTGAATTATAATTTTTTCAATTAAAATTTTTTAAATTCATGTAAACTTTTTCTCGAAACCGTCAACAAATCAAATGCCCGCGCTTTAAAAAGCGCGGGTCAAAATCTAGTAGTAATATTAATATCTGACAAAAAATACTGTAATAGTAATAATTTCATAGAATTTTCAGTGTATTTGACACATACAGCATTTTTAATGCTCATTTATTTTAAAAATGAGCATTTAAATTAGCTTTATTTATTATAATTGTAAGAAATAGATTATAATTGTAAGAAAATATATTATAAAGATTAAATAACATATAAATAAAAAACATAAATATGGTATAAATAATACATATAAAAAAGAAATATGTGATGTGGAGATTAATAATATATTTTCTTAATAACCTAAAAATGTAACAGAAGATATTTTGGATAATAACTACGGTTTAACAATTTCTTTATTTATTTCACATTTTCTCGCCATCCCAAACATATTTTAGATAGAAACAATTGTAAATTTTATTCATTTCTAATTATATTTACTATTTATGTTTTTATTACATAGAATTAATTTATTGTAATATAGATATTTAGTAAAATATTATTTGAATAACCCGGGCGTAGCCCGGGCAAAAGATCTAGTTATTTTAATTTTTCTTGGATGAGATTCATCTTAAATATTGGACGGAATTTAGTAGTTAAAATATTTATAAATGGACAAGAACTCAAAGCGTTGTTTTTTAAAAAGTTTAATGGCGGAATCTGTCAGGTATTTAAATAGTATAACTAGTTTTTGACCCGCGCTTCGAAAGCGCGGGTTTTTCTTCGTATTGTAAATAAAATTTGTAAATAAGTATTTTGGAATTGATTTACATTATTATGTTACACTATTATATAATTTATAAATTAGTTTATGTGAAATTTTGTATGTACATTCTAATATAAATTATTTTAGGCCTAAACATTTTACATAATCCGAAAAACCATACTAAAATTGACCCGGAAATATAGTTGTAATTTGGGTCCATGTTCAAGGCGAAGTACATATTTGGTTGTTTTTTTATCCGTGGTCTCTGTTTGATTCCATGTCCTATCCAAGTTCTAATCGGGTATCCAAAATATTTGAAATGTTTGTGTATATTAGGTATATTTGTATACTTCAGATATGTATTCGGCATTTCCAATGTGTCTTCGGTGTTATGAATATTTTTTTAAGTTTTAGATCCAGGTTTCCGATTATAGTTCCGAGTTTCAAGTAAAATTATTAAAAAATATATTTGGGTATTAGGAAATATTTTTAGGTATTTTCGGTTTCTCAAGTCGGATTTATGGTAATTGTTTTTTTTTGGAATTTAAATACTTTCATGTATTTCTTTGTGTTTTCGAGTATTTTTGTGTTCCAGTATTTTTGGGCTTTCAGGTACTTCAAATCTTGTTCGAGTCCTAAAAATCTCAAATCAATTTGAACCCGTTACGTATCAAAAAGTTATAAGTATTTGAATTATAGATCTGAAAATATAAATACCTAGTTATGTCCAAATATTTAAGATCCAAAAAACTTAGACCTGAAAAGAACGATTTTTACCCGACCATGAGATCCAAAAAATCTAGACCTGAAAAGAACCGATCCGTACCCGACAAGAAGACCTGATACCCAGACCTACTCTCTCTCACATTATTTTGCAATCATTTTATAAGAGTTATATTTTTTAAGCTCGTGAGACTTAAGATTTATTTGGTAGATTTTTGCTAATTTAATAGTGTAGATTTGTAAATTTTTTTAATATTTTTTAAGCTTATATTAAATAAAAAGTTTATTTAAAACATTTTTATAAATATATTTTAACAGAAAATATATAATTTTGCTTTTACATATGGTTTGCTAAAGTGTTTGTATTAAATTTTATTTTGTAAATATTTGGAACACATTTATACAAAAAAAAATTGCAAAGGGTATTTGGTTAGTATTTAAAGGGACATATTTTTTAGTAGACCAAATATGTCACAAACGTTTTGCTGACAAAGAAAAATATGTCACAAACTTTCTAAAAGATAAATAAATATCTAAGAGTTACTCAAGTAGAGTGTATTCAATTTAACATTTGATGTAATTTGATTCTAAAGAGGTTTTAGATGATTTCAAATAAGTTGCAGAAATTTAAGTGATTTTTGTTATACTAATCTAGAATATCATCTAGAATCATGGGATTTGAGTTTTAATTTTTTTTTTAACTAAGAAACTCCATCCAAACACCCTGAAATCACCTCAAAACTATAAAACTCCACAAATTAAAATATTTTCAATAACAGTGGATTTCAGAGTGCTTTGCGATATGTCAAATTCAATAACAGTGAATTGTAAATGAGTTTTTAAAATTCATGTTTGAATAACAGTGAATTTGCCATTTTAATATAAATCACTTAAAATTAGTTTGAATACACCCCCCTAAATATAAAAGAAAGATCTTCATTAGATTCGTTTGTTACCAATTGGTCTAATAAATTGATTTAAATATTGTGAGAAAAATATATGGTAACATATTGTTAGTATAAATTTAAAGTAAGACCAAAATTTTAATAGTTTAATGAAAAGATGTAACAATTTTGTATAAGTAGATTTAAAAAAAAAAAATTTCTTTTAATTGTATAGATTTATAATATTTTAAATTGTATATATACAAAAATCCTGATATATATGATATCTTCAATTTGTGTTATTCCAAATTTTCTGTTTATTTAGAAAATTTACGATTTATTAAATCTAATATTAATGTATTTTTAGAATATAGTGTGGTTTTTATTTTATTGTTAAAATTTTGTTATGTATCTTTGCAACACTTTTATTAAATACAAAAATTTTAAAAATAAACTGCATCCAATTTTTTTATATTCAAGAAATCATTTATAAAAAAATAGAAACAACAAAAATTTTGACAATATATTTTGAGGAGTATATTTATATTCTAAAGGTTTGAAAAAGTTTGTTCGTAATTTTTAAGTTGCAGGATTTTATAAAAATGCAATTTAAAAATAAAAAGTTACATTTTTATATTTAAGAAGCTATTTTATGAGATAATTTTAGCATGAAATAATATTTTGACAATACCTTTCTGTAATACATAATGGTGCATATACAACAGAATAGCACATAAAATAATTTGGTTTAGGTATATTCATAGTAAAATATTGACGTGTTAAAAAAATATTAATGCACAAGCTTCAACTGAAGATCAATGCAAGCCTTTAGTAAAAAAAAAAAAAATTTAAGATCAATGTTCATAATTGAGATTGCAAGAAAATAATTGAGATTGCAAGAAAACTTGATTTTGAAACATGTGAATTAGTTGTTAATTTTTGTACAGTTTTTTTTCTTTTCTGAAACTGGCTTTCTAATTTTTTTTTTTGTATTTTTGGGTTTTTTGTACAGTTGCTTACGTGATATGGTACATAAAGATGTAAATCAATTGCTTGTTTAATTGTTATTGTTTACGACCCTAGCTAACGTAATATGTAGCATATTATATATATATATATATATATATAATAAATGAAGACATGTATTCAAGGAAACCAAATATTCCACATGTTATGCTAGCAAAATTAATGAAACAACACGATAGCAAATCATCTCAATAGATATTTTATATAGTTAGAGAAAATAAAGGTAAGACCACAAAATATTATGAGTAGGTGCAACAGCCTTTTATAAGTAGATTTTTTCAAAATGTTTCTCTTTTAATAGTATATCTTTTAATAGTATAGATTGTTTGGACAACAAATCACGCTAAGTGATGCCTTGCGAATGCTATGTTTGGAACCATATAGCATCAACCGACTTTTTTTAATTAAAAACTAGTTCAAATACATTAAATTATACGTCAATTGTTCAACCACTTCAGCAAGAGATACTTAAAAGAAGGGGACGATTTTGTCTGAGGGGATTATACCACAGTTTTCAAATGCTATTAGCTTGTAGAATAAATACAAAACGACATATCTATCCACACAAATAATTGTAGAATCCGTGGGCTGTGTCTATGAGCTATTGCATTCGGTTTATTTGAATGTCCATGAGATCCGTAGGCTGTGTCTATGAGCTATCGTTTTCAACTTATTTGAATGTCCATGAGAAAGTCTATTTTAAGTTATACCTCTACCCGGAGAATAAGTCTGTGTCTTTAATAGATACGGGTTTAACTTTTTCTGTTTACCTAAAGAAAACAAATTGTAGAATCAACTAGAGACATAGGTTTCGAATGTTACGATCCGCCTCGCACCGCACCACACCGCAATTAACATTAACAAAAATCTTTATATATACCATATATTTATACGTTTTATAGCTGTTAATACCATACCACAGTTGTACCGCTTGTCCGCACTGTTCAACCCGCTGTTACTATTCAGAACCATATAAACATATCTCTAACTTCTCTCTCTTTAAAAATCTTCTCCATAAAACTTCAATTTCTAATTTTGATTGGGTAGCCAGCAGTTTCTTTGCCGTCTTTAATCCGCCTTCATCCTTGTTCATCTCTTCTTTCTCATTTTCTTTCTTTTTATCTTCTCGTTTCCTAAAGCGTGATAGTAGAGATATAGAATAATTTCTTTGGTTAAATGTGGTGGCGGCGGTCTCGATCTGGGTCAGATTTGGATACTAGAATAGGTCCTTCTCCTTCTTCTATCTTTTATGCAATTATCTTTCTCGGTTTCAATGAACTTGCTCGTTTGGAAGGACAGTGTTTTTCTGCATTGTTTTTTTTTTATCTCTTGTGACATGTTTTTTTAGATTTGTTAGTATACCTTACTGAAGAGGTTCATGAGTTGCTATCGTTTTCAAAGCTGAGAAGATCTGGTACATGTTCTCCATTTCAAGTGTATGAGAGGCAGTGAGTCGAACTGCAGCTCTCTTCTTCGGTGGTGGCACATGCTGAGCTAGCAAGCTTCAAAGGAATGATCTAGGGCTGTTTTCTGTTTGCTTCTAATTTAAGATGGTATTTTCTATCTCTGTCTTCTTTGATGTAGGTTCGTTTTTGTGTGGCGTTCTTTGTGTCACTTTCTAAATAATGTTCGGTCTTCGTCTGTGCGGATGTTATTGACATTGGGTTTTGTTGTTCGGCTGTGATGGTTGTAAGTTGAAATTTGCCGCAAATTGTTCTTGGTAAATCAAATTTTTTAAAATTGATCATCTGAGAGGTCAATATTTACCGATTCAGATTTTCATATTATTGTGGTTTTCTTTTTGGGAAAATTGCCAAAACGGAACAAAAATTCAGCATGGTTGTCCCTATAGTATTAAACCATCATTTAGTTGTCCCTTTAGTATAATTTTTTTCATAATCCCAAAAATAACCTTTGATTAATCTAATTAAACATATTAAACTAATAGAATTTTAAAAAATAATAATTAAAAACGTTTAAAAAGGGAAAATAAAAATAAAAACTTTTATTTTTTTTAATAAAAATAAACTTTGTAAAACTTAATTAAAATAAAAATAAAAATAAAATAATTTACAAATTTCTTTAATAAAAAACATTAAATCAACCTAATAAAAAACAATTTACAAAGTTTTATTTTTTATAAAAAGTTTAAAATGTATGTAAACTTTTTAATTTATCAAAACTTTTAATAAAAAAAAATTAAAATGTATTTCTATAAAGTTTGTTAAAGTTTTATTTTTATTTTTATAAAGTTTACAAATTTTATAAAGTTTGTTTAAAGTTTTTATTAAACACATTAAACTAAAAGAATTTTAAAAAATTTAATTAAAAACGTTTAAAAAAGGGAAAATAAAATAAAACTTTTAATTTTTTTTTAATAAAAATAAAATTTGTAAAAGTAAAAATAATTTACAAAACAAATTAATATAAACGTTAAATAAACTTATTAAAAACATTTTACAAAGTTTTATTTTTATAAAAAGTTTAAAATGTTTTTAATAAAACTTTAATTAAATAAAACTTTTAAACTTTATAAAAATAAAAATAAAACTTTACAAATATTTTTAATAAAAACTTTAAACTAACTTTATAAAAAAACATTTTACAAAGTTTTATTTTTATAAAAAGTTTAAAATGTTTGTAACCTTTTTAATTTTATCAAAATTTTAAATAAAAATAAAACTTTAAAAAATGTTTTTAATAAAAATAAAATTTGTAAACTTTATAAAAATAAAAATAAAACTTTACAAAAAATTACACCTAATTTCAAAACACCACATGTTGTATAGATATGTATCATATAGAACAATAGTTTATGAAAAAAATCAAAAGAAAAACTATGGAAAAACCATAGATTAATGAAGAAGACAGGAAAATCATTTTTAAAAAATTTTGACAAGTAAAATCGAAAATAACACGTTTTAGGAAGTTATAATATTTTTAGGAGATTTTTAGAATATTTTCTTAACTGAAACTTTCATTAATTTTCGCAAAAATCATATAATCTTATCCGTAGAAGACATCTTCTAAAAGTTTAGAAGATTGACAAAAATCCAGAACACGCATCTACTTTTAGTAGACGTAAGAGTACATTTTAGAAAACACATTCCGCAAAATTTAGAATACTTAATAAAAGTAGAAGATGCATCTGGACGAAACGTAGATAGCTTTAGGATTAGTAGAATGCGCATTCTATTTATTTAGAAATTTAGTAAATAGTAGAATGTACGTTCTAAAAATAGTAGATGAACGTGTTTATTTTAGAAATTATTTTCTACTATACCATTTTCCGTAGAAGGCACATTCTATCTTTAGTAGAACGTATTTTCAAATTTTTATTTATCAACTTTTTGAAAAGAAAAAAATACAGCTTGTGTATATAGGTGTTTTATTAATTGTTTATATTTTTAATATATTTTTTTATTCACAAAACTATTTATTTCATTAGTTTTAAGAAATAAAAAGGGTAAAAAGAAAAAAAATTAGACGAAAAATGATTTATACCAAAGGGACAACACTTTTATTTTTTTTTTCTCAGTTGGCAATTTTCCTTATTTTTTTTGTGGTAAGCGTCTTTGTCCAATTTTATAGTGTTTTGGTTAGTTGTTTTGATTGTATGTCAGTCCCTACGAATTTTGATAAAGTATATCTGTTTCGTTGTTTCCATTTCATCTGTTTCTAATTTTTCTTTGTTTTTCTGTGACATATTTAAAGAGTTTGTTAGTGAATCTTAACAGTTTTACCAAAAAAAAATATATAATTGAGGTGTATTAAGGATATTTATCGTAACGTTGTCACTTTTTTCAAACAGGTACATGAGAGAAAAGAGCCAAAATATACTGTAGAGCCGAAGTTTATGTATTGAATACTGAACGATAGTAATTTGCTAACTATTTCTTTTGTAGCCAAAATTAAATACTAATTTTACTTTTATTCAATAGACAAAAAAATTTGTAGTTGAAAAAGAGATAATTTGAAAAATACCTTATTTATAGTTTGAAATTTGAAAAATACATTTCATTTTCTGTTTTTTTGAAAACTACACTTTATCAGATATGAAAAGACATTTCTCTACAGATTAATTGCTTTGATAAATAAAATACAAATTCAAAAACACAATAATAATAATAATATTTAGGTTTAAGATAAATCTGAGTTTATAGTTTTTTCAATCGAATATTTGTAAGTTTATAGTTTTTTCAATGGAATATTCTTCAGTTTATCTTTCTATCTAATAATATTTCTCTTCTTTTTTAGCTCATGAATTGCTGAATTATATGTGTGTTTTAGGTTGTTTCTGTTTGAAGTTTTTAAAATCTAAATACAACCAGAAACGTACTTAACGTGCAGATGAATCACAAAAGATTTCTTATATTTATGAATCACAAAAGATTTCTTATATTTATATATTTCTTTTTTCACTAGTTCTCTGTCCAATTCATCCTTTGATGAGCTCTTGTGCTTTTTCTGATATCATTGCATATGTTTACGACAAAATCAAATGCCTAAATAAGTTGTACAATGAAGAAACCAGAGCGTCTTGTTCTATAAGTTCAACACAAAAGCATAACTAATTTCAGAACACAACAACAAGCATAGTTAGACACTGTTGATCTAAGTTTGATATCATGAGAGAATCCTTTTCTAAATTTATAGAGATAATCAAAGAACATGAGTGAAGATATATAAACTTGTGAATGTGAGGAAGGAGAAGATGCTGGCAAAAATAGAGAACTTAAAAGATTAAAGAGAAGATAAACGAGACGTTTGATTTCTTTAAAAATAAATAAATTTCAGATATATTTTACTAAGATATTGGATAGATACTAATTGCACTGTTTCAAAACAAAAGTAAACAAATCTTATTCTTGTTGAATTTATTAATTTAAATATTTGAACAATTATTAAGACAAAAATATATAATAATAATTTCAGATATTCAGATTGGGTAACTTAGTCATTTTACATTTACTGAAAGTATAGTTTTCAAAAAAAATAACACAAAAATATAGTTTTCAAATTAAAATCTCAAATAAGAGTATTTTTCCAAATTTTCCCTAAAAAAATCAGTATATTTTTATATATACTAGATATTATGGGTAAGCAAATAGAGACACACAAACATATGGACAATTTAGATTATGTACAATTGGGTAATTGAAAAAATTATTCAACCGTTAAATCAATACAATTAAAACAGCAGTTTTTTTTGACATCCCCTTAGTTTTTAAAAATATTTACAGAAGTGCCACTGATATTTAATTTTAATTAAAATCGTGGAAATTAATTATAACAACCTAATAACTAACTGATAAAAAATAGGAAAATTATAGGACCTAACTGATTTACCATCGAAAATATATGGTAAACAAAACATATCAAATTCAACGTTTTGTAATATGTTAAATTTTGTGCTTAATGTCCACCTCACAATACATTATATCAAATATTCTCGATATGTAATCCTAATTACATGAATAATTGAATACATATTTCTATGAATATAATAATATTTCTATAATTGTAGACTTATTTGATATAATATTTACCAAACATTTAAAATAATTTTAATTTATTATTATGTTCTTAGTAATAATATTTTCTAAATAAAAAGAAAACAAAATCAACACCAAATCAATATTTATAAATATCTGAAGAGTTCCTATATATTGGGGACGAAAAAAACTAAAATCAAATCAGAGCTAAATTAGAAACCGAATTCCAAATATTCAAAATACAGTTTATATACTTTAAATATTAATTATTTTAATTTTAAAATAATCAATATTCTAAAACTACTACCTATAAACCGAACTACCCAAAAATGGATTACCCTACTATTTTTATCCAAATTATTTAAAATTATTTTAATTTTATGTTATAATAGAATCACCTGAATATTTTTTATCCAAAATATCTATATTTATCTGAATTATCTGTTATCTTATCCAAAAATTTGAAAATATTATTTTACCCCAATTACTCTAAATTTTCCAAAAGAAAAGAATTGGACCATAGTTGAACTGAACTCGAAATTTTAACGGGTTCCTAACGTTGTTATCCGAAACAAACCAAAAATCAAATCTAAATTCCTAAATAATCGAACGGTTCCTATATTTATTGAACCGAAAAATGAAAACCATATTTTTTATGTTTTGGTAACAATTATATTTTTCTATAGATATTTTTCTGCAATAATTTAAAAAAGGAATATTAGATATAGAAGTTTTGTATAAAAAGATTTTACTAATTTATCACATAAACGAATAAAAATATATCCACTTTATATGTTTAGAAATTTTTTATGGACAATATAATTGGTAAATCTAAAATCTTGCACAAGTACAAATTTCAGGTAACAAACAAATTTTACCTTATTTAAAATCATAAAACGGTTGTGTGATACATCATAAAATTAAAATTGGTCATACTGCAATGCACTATAACATTTATGTTTCGTTTCTTATTCTATATAAGTAAACCATATTACTTATTTACAGTTTATAGAAATAATCAACAATTCATATACTCACATTTTTATATAATTAAGTAACAAAAACATATTTGTGTAATTGAACTTGATCACATGACAGTTTATATAATCAAAATAAAGATATACCGATCTATTTGTAGAAAAAATAACAAAAAAATCTATCCGCGTTTTTAAACGCGGGTCAAGAATCTAGTTTGCATTAAGATTGTCGAAAAAAATAAAAAGAGAGCGTGGATTCATCTTAGTTAAATTTATCCAACTAGTTGAAAAAAATGAAATAGAGTCCACATGAAAAGTTTAAACCAATCAGACTTAATATGTGTGTTCCACTCTCTTAGAAAGTGATTGAATGTTAGAAGTTCTACTTTTATAAAAAAAAAAAAAAAAATAATGTATTACTGAATTCTAATTTTTTATTTAAATAATTTTATTTTTGTTTACCCTGCTTGTTTCAGGTAATTTATTTTATAGAAAATATTTTTTTAAAATATTTATTTATATTAAAAACAATTCATTTCCTATAAAAAGAGACCTGGTTTATTTAATTTGGATAGATAATTTTTATTATAATATAGATATTATTTACTAATAAATTATTATTTATATAAATATATAAAAATTATAAAAATAAAATTCATAATTAAAATTAAAAAAATGAAAGTTGAAAATATTTATTTTTGTCAGTAAAATGGTAGAATGTCAAAAAAATTATTGTATAATATAGATGTTAAATAAATGTTAATGATTATGTGGAATAAAAAAATGTAATATAGTGATGTGGATTGTATATATTGAAAATAAGAGAACTATTGTGCATTATAGGACAAAAGTCGTACAATACAAGTAATATAAACTAGATTTTGACCCGCGCTTCGAAAGCGCGGGTATTATTATTCACTTTTGTGAAATAAATTATTTGTTTGTAGCTATTGAATGTATTTATCTTAGTAAAACTTTCGTTATAATAAATTCAACACACTCTAGAGTGTCTCTGGTAAACTATGTGTTTCTCTGACTTTGTTTTATTCCCTCTCCAATCAACATATTTATTTGACTTGTTGTTAAAATAAATGATTTTTAGAACGCAACTGTACAATAGTTTTATATTAATATTTTGTTTAAACAATGTGATATATTTCTATATTAATTAAATATTTACATTGTAATTTAAAATAAATTTTGACCCGCATGCCCGTGCGGGTGTATATTTTAAAAATATATTGCTATTCATTTTTCATGTCAATATAAATAATCATATAAGTAATAGTATTTTATATGTACCATCTTATAAATAACCATATATATTATATTCTTAAAGTTGAATGTGAAATATAAAAACCTTAATTTAAGTTGGTATATAAAATTAATCTTTTTGTTGTATTTTTCTTATATATATTGAAAATATTTTTCATAACGGTTATTTGAATATATGCATATTTTAATATGTATAAAAAATTATTTTATGATTATTTTAGACAAAACAATGTTTTTAGGTAATTAGATTAGTCCATTTTGTATATTTTAAAAATAATATAATGGATTTCCAATTTTTATTAATAACATAAGCCATTATTTGTTTTTCTTGACATACTTTTATCCATGTTTCAAAGTTTTAATTTTTTGCATTAGTTTTCTATGAATTATTATTAATTTATGATATTTTTTTGAAAATTGAACTCTTGAAATTTTTATATTTGACTAAACTAAATAAGGTAATAACTGTTTTTAATTTTTAATATACTATTTATATTTCAGTTTGTGTTTTTATTTTTACCATAAAGAATTGTAAATATAGTGACAGAATTATAAATAAAAAGAAATATAGAAAGAAGGTTGTTTAATTTATTATAAAACAATGCCTAAATGTTTAAATAAAAAGAAGTATTAAATATGTTATTCATGTTTCTAAGCAATTCTCATTTGTTATTAATTTATTGAAAATACAATGGTTAAATATGTAAATAAAAGAAAGTACAGTCTCTACTATCCATGTTGCCAAACATATCTCATTTATCCTAGTATCCTTGTTTCCAAACATCTCTAATTTGTACTTCAACTTTAATAATATAGATGTTAGTATCGTTATCAAATAACAACTTAACATATAAAAAAACAACTAGATTTTGACCCGCGCTTCGAAAGCGCGGGTATTATTTTTTATTTTTATGAAATATATTATTTGTTTGTAATTATTGAACATATTTATTTTAGTAAAACTTTCTTTATAATAAATTTGACACACATAGTGTCTCTGGTAAACTATGTGTTTCTCTGACTTTGTTTTATTCCCTCTCCAATCAACATATCGAAGCGCGGATATTATTTTTTACTTTTATGAAATATATTATTTGTTTGTAATTATTGAATGTATTTATCTTAGTAAAAATTTCTTTATAATAAATTTGACATATAGAGTGTCTCTGGTAAACTATGTATTTCTCTGGCTTTATTTTATTCCCTCTCCAATCAACATATTTATTTGGCTTGTTGTTAAAATAAATGATTTTAGAACGCAACTGTTTACTTTGATATTTTGTTTAAACAATGTGATATATTTCTGTATTAATTGTGTTCAATTAAATATTTACATTGTAATTTAAATTTGTATACAAATCAACATATTTGTGTAGTTTGTTATTAAAAAAATGATTTGAATCCAAATGTAAGTACTCTTATAGTGGTTTTTTCAGTTCATATAATTTTTTAAAAATATATTTATTTCAACTGAACCAATTAATATTTTGTTAAATTGGCCCGTGAAATATTTTTTTATACATCGATATTCAAAAGATCTGGTAACTAACGATACTCAAAAGATCTGGACCGAATCAGGTTATATGGTTATTTTTGTTACAAATATCCGAACCCGTTTTAGATACATTGGTTATTTAGATATTTTTAGGTTCCTATACATCAGAACCGAATTCATCTAGATCTAGAATGATCCAACTCAAAATCCACACATAAGTTTATAATATTCAAGCGGGACTTGGTTACCAAAAAAAAGGATACCCGAAAAGAACAACATGTACCTAAATAGACAGATAATGTTCATGTCTAAATGATTATATAAATTAATAAAAAACTGTTTTATGTATTTTGCTAAATTAAGTGAAATAGAAAGAGTTTTTTTATCAAGTAAAATAATTATATGGAGTGGAAAATTAAGTGACAATAAATGTAGGACATTTTAAGTATTTTGATTTAAGTTATTATTTTATTCACAAAACATATTTTTGAACTATGTTTTTGGGTACGTAATTTTCCACCGGTAACTAAAATAAAAATATTTTAGTAAAATAAAATAAACCAAATGTTTAATCATATGTAAAACCTAATTATTTAGCATTTTTGATTTTATAATTGGCACAAAGTTAATTTGATTAACTAATAAATAAAAATATGCACTATTATTATTATGGTAATATAATTAATGATGTAATTTATTATTAAGGTAATATAATTAATTAAATTGTTAAACTAAGTGAAATATGGAAACACAATTAATAGATACTACTATTCAAGTTTCCAAACACTCCATTTTTTATAACTATAACCAAACACACCAAATTTTTTTATTAATCTTATCCAAGTATCCAAACGCACCGAATTTGTACTTGAGCTTTAATAAGATAGATGTTAGTAAAGATTTGAAATTTATACAGACCGAAATAAAATGATGAATGTCAACACACAAGCATGCATGTCAATGGACCAATGATGGCAACTGGCAACAGTTACGACTTACGACTTAAAAAAATGATTTCTCAACCTCACTTTAATTATACTTTTATACGATTGCACAAAAGTAAATTTAACAATAATTCATAAACATAATGGTTGTTAGTAGTTATGCATTATGATACATAAAAGTGTCTTATCTTATATTGAGAAAACAAACCTCCTCCTAACTATACTTTCATAAGTCATTGCTTGCTCTTTGACAAATGACATCCCACTAATTCCTTAAGAAAACAGACTAATCTGGTATGCCATACACTTTCTTTTGTCCTTGTAAAATGCAATCTTCAAAGAAAACAAAAACATTAGGTCAAAGTCAATGATTCAAAGAATTGTACTAAGAATCAAACTATGCTTTGGTGAATTTATACCAACTTGTACGATGTAATGTCAGCTACACATGGATCTTTATCTATTTTACACATATCTTTTGTATACAAAGTTATGAACTTATGTACATATATTTTCAGGATTTGAAACACTCAAGTCAGAGTTTGTGAGAAGAGAAGAGAAGACAAAGCATTGTCTCTCTTGAAGCGTTGAGAGTTAAGAACAATCCTTCAAGGGCTTAAACACAAACCAAACAACGGCTACTTTGCACACAAGAAAGCTTAAAGTCTCTATCACTCTCTCTTTTGGTGTGATTGCAAATGCGATGAGATCTTCTCCACTCTAACCTCTAACGGCTCAAATCGACAAAATCCTATGGCCAATGCAAGACTTAGAAACGGAATACTGAGTCTTTCACTGCAGATTTGATTGGAGTTTTTGGATCATGAAGATCATGGTGCCTGCAGTTCATCAACTGGTCTACGTAGGAGCAGCAAGTAAAGAAATTCAGTTGTTCCACCGAGGAAAAAAAAAGAGAGAAGGAAAAGCTGGAACTTTCAAGAAGAATGATGATTTTACCATAGAGAAGCAAAGAGAGATTCATGTATGTGTACTTTGTGACAATAGAAGTTTCTTTAATATATGATGCCTATGGCTCAAAAGCTAGAATCAACAAACTCATAGAGGTTACTATTACCAGACCGGAACACTCTTCTCTTGCTGACAAAGAACCAAATAAATAATAAGTGGTAAACATAGCGGCAAATTCTTGACATACACTAGCGCTGTTCGTTTGGTCGCCGCACGTACCTGCGGCTGCGGCTGCGTCAATATTTTCTTTAGACGCTTGTTCGTTTCATTGACGCGGGTATCGGCGTCTGCGTCTGCGGCCGAACGCAGCAGGCATGCGTCTGACGCCATAAAATCCGGCGTCCGCGACGTAAATCCGCGTCTATTTACTGCAATTACAATTTTACCCCTAACCTAATTTAATATTTACAAAAATTTGCCATCACCTAAATCTATTGACGCTGCTTCTTCTTCTCCATCGACCCCGCTCTCTTCTCTTCTCCTTTGAGCTTTCTCTACAGACGCATCTGGAGCTCTCTCCATCTCCAACCTCTCTCAAGCTCGCTCTCCATCTCTCTCAAACTCTCGACCCTCTCTCCATCTCGCACGATCTCGAGCTCTCCATCTCCAACCTCTCTCAAGCTCGCTCTCCATCTCCAACGCATCTCAAGCTCGCTCGAGCTCTTCATCTCCAACGCATCTCAAGCTCGCTCTCCACCTCTCGACCCTCTCTCCATCAAGCTTCGTCTCGTCTCTCACACCATCTCCAGAGCTCTCTCTCGATCTCAAACCCAGGTGAGACTCTCTTCCATCTCTGCAATGTGTTGTGTGTGTGTTTGAGATTTTGATGCGTCTGTGTATATGGGTTTGTCACTGTTGCAGAACTTGAATGAGATTATAGCCTCACGAACTTGCTTTGTCTCAGGCTCTCCACCTCTCGACCCTCTCTCCATCAAGCTTCGTGCATCTCCTTCAAGGACTCTGCTTGTCGCTGCTTCGGTTATATGGTGGTGTCTAAGAAGAAGTACATCTTCACTATTGACGACGATTGCTTCGTAAGTTTTCTTCAAATTCTCAAAGTTTGCTCCTCTTTCTTTCGTTCTGTTTTGTCTGATTGGTTCTTGCTCTGTTTTGTTTTTTCAGAATTGCAATTGTATAGTTTAGCTTCGTTGGTCACTGATTTAATCGGTCATGATCTTCTATGTCTAGGTAATTTTAGTGATGCCATTGTTGTTCAACCAATCTAACAATGTTATGTCTTATCAGTTCAACTTCAACGCAACTGCAACATTAGTTCTTTTTTTTTGTTCTGTGATTTATTCTGAAACTGAGAATAAGATGTGTTGTGTGTTTGCTTTATCTCAGGCTCTCTCAGGCTTCTCCATAGCATCTCCGGCTCTGTCTGTGTGTCTCAAGCTCTCCTAAGCTTTGTCTGTCTCACTCTCTCGTAAGTTCCTCTTTGTTACATGTGCTGTGTTTTTTATTTGTGTACATCTACTTGTGTTTGTGTTTGCGGTTGTGTTGAGTACAAAGTATCAGACTTTTCATGACTCTTCTCTTTCCTCTTGTTATCATCTTCCACAGTTCATGGCTTTTTCTTTAAACCAAACTGAAGCTCACTCAGTGTCTGTCTCCCTCTCTCTGTAAGCTCACTCAGTGTCTGTCTCCCTCTTTCTGTCTTTTTTTGCAGGCTCACAAGTACTTGCGGCAAAGAAGTGTGTTCTGTGCTTTGTCTCAAGGTCTCCAAAGCTTTGTCGCTCACTCTATTGTAAGAGCTTTTCCTCTGTTGTTTTGTCTGAAATTTGAACAATTGCTTGGTTATCTGAGTCTCTCTCTACCATTATTGTTGTAAAAAAATGTTTTCTTTATCATTGGAATCAGTTTATTTTAGTTGTATCTTTGTAATTGGATCTCTAGGCTTTTAGACAAGAAATTGATTTGTTTCTGATCTTTTGTATGAAATGTGAACAATTGTTTGTTTGTATATATGAATCTCTGTTCCACTATTGTTGTAAAAAAATGTTCTTTATCACTGAAATCAGTTTATTTTATCGTAATTGGATATCTAAGCTGATGTTCAGACAAAGACATTGATTTGTTCTGTTCTTGTGTTTGTTTGTCTGAAACTCTGTTTCATTATTGTTGTAAAATAAATGTTTTTTTTGTATTTCGTTGGCTGCAGAACCGTCACCACTGCATACGACCACAATTGTGGAGAAGTGCACTCTCAAGCTTGTTGATGATTATAAGCATATGCTTTGTCCAGCTCAGATTCTCCAGCTCTCTCCTTCTCTGACGCCTCTCCAGCTCTCTCTCTCAAGCTCACACTCTCCAAGTTCACGGTGGAGAAGTGCACTCTCAAGCTTGTTGATGATTAAATCATGTTTTAGTTAAATGATTTGATTTTTTTTTAAGACTTGCTGTAATATTTTTTTTATCAACCAACCTAATTTTATGTTTCTTTTATCTGTAAAACATATTTGCCTTATTTATTTGAAGTGATAATTTCAAAAATTAAATGTATGATTTTATCATATTTACTTCAGTATAATTTTTTTAATATGATTGATTATGATTATAAAGTAGTTTGATGTATTATTTTTATTTTTCTTAGCTTATGATTTATGACATCAAATATTTTTATATTTGACCAAAAATTTATTACCAATTAAACATAATATTCTTATGGATGTAAATATATTTAAACTACATTTTATTTATTTAAAATACAATTTTACAAATTTTTAAAAATAAAATATGAATAAATGAAAATAGTCGCAGCGTCAACCAAACGAACAACCCAAAACAGCGTCATGCGTCGGCGTCTTGCGGCTGCGTCAATTTCCTGCGTCTTCGAAACGAACAACAATCGGCGTCAACGTCAGCGTCGGCGTCGGCGTCGGCGGCAACCAAACGAACATCAGATAAACGAGTTTGACGCAGCCGCTGACGCTGACGCCGACGCCGACGCTGACGCTGAAACCGGCGGCAACCAAACGAACATGGCTACTATCATCGATGGATTCATTTCTTTAAAACCCCTTTTAGGCATATCCTATAGCTTTCGCCATTACATAAATAACCTCTCACATTGAATCATCAGAATCTTCTGATTCACTTCTCTCCGGCTCAGCTTCGGTTACATTATTATTATTATTATTAGTCGCTGTCTCAAGAGCTTCTTCAGGCTTTTCACCAGGTGTATCAGCAGGTGAAGAAGAAGACACTTTCTTGTTTGCATTATTATCACTAGTATTCTCGTTCGCAACTGTTTCCTCTTGCTGCTCATTTACCTACAATACATACACACCCAAAAAAAATTCAGGTAAAAAAAAAATGGACCTTACTCACAACTCAATATCAATTAAGCAATTAGACTAAAACAAACTTACGTTTCCGATTGTTCCGCCACTCAAGATGTTCAGTAAGTCTCTCTCAACACGCTGAACAAGCTCCGGCTGCCACATTTTTTTTTGACAAATACGTCAAAAGAAGAAACTATACAGCTCTACATGCATCAAAGGTTCTATCATAACTTTCAAACTAGAATCTACACTACAACCTTTTTTTTTTCTGTTCTTGCTCAGAAATAAAACCTATTTGGTTTCCCAAGGATTAAAAGAGCTTTTCTACTTAATATAACAGTCTACTTAATATAACAGTTATGTCGAAAGCATCAAGTGTGATGGTGTTGCAAGTGTGATGGTGTTGCTCTTGTTGATAATATAAAAAACAAATGCAAAATTACATTAAGGTCAGGCTCTCGACGGAATCTTCTCTTTCGAGCATCCTTCATTGGAGGAGTTAGACCATGTCTGTATTCTACTGTATTAGGCGAGGGATCACCTGAATCCCTAACCATGATCATCTGTGTGCCAATATACCACATCAAAGCACCCCATTATATGGATTTTTTTTATTCAAACACAATATATTACTTCATGAAAAGTAAAATTTGATAATTACCTGCCCAATATCAGCAGTTTTGACTAATGCAGAATCATCATAAGTTTTAAAAGACTCAACAACAGCAGGAAGATCCAGTAGAGAAGCTGGGAACTCTTCGTTTCCAATCATAAACGTCCCACTTCTCCCATCCTCTGCACACAACATCAAGTTTCTTTCAGAGATTCAAGAAGGATGCCAAAAGAGTGCCTTTCAGGCCGCTTCTCGGACAATAACAATGAACTTTTAGTAGACATACACTGTTAAAATACCTTTTTTTTTTAACTTTTAAAAACAGATTCAAGAAGGAATGTCTTTTGATTGGTTGAATGTTAAAAAAAAACAGATTCAAGAAAGTATCAAAATATCAAATCCGTGAAACGATCCAAAGATAGTTTTCGACCAAAGGACAATGAATTGATGGAAAAAAGGATGAAACTTTGGAGGATAAAACTCAAAAATTGGAGAGGAACGAAACCTGAAAAGCACAAATCTAAAGGGATTTCGTCGGAAGTAGAAGCCTCGTCGCTCAAAAGACGATCGATTCGCTCAGAAACAGAGGGTGGAACCCTAAGTATGAACTGTTCCTCCATTTATAGGTAACACGGGCTTGGCTTTAACGATGTCGTAACTCGTAAGACGAGGAGAATCTATTGCATCGCGGAGGATATTATTAACTCGCTCTGTTATGTAAGAAATATTTGGAAGAAAGAGATGTGAGACCGTCTATTATTAATTTTTGAAGTTGTTGTAGAAAAAAAACGAAGTTAATTTTTTTTAATTTACCTGAAAGTGGAAATCAAAATTAAATATATGCTCTAAAGTAGATACTTTGGGGCCAAAACCAGTACTTATAAAGCTATGGGGGTTAAAATGTAAAAACAATCTCTACTATAAAAGGACAATATTCCTTTTTGATCCTTCCACCATTAAATTCGTCGTCTTGTTGTCGAATTCTTACAGCGACGCTTTTCCTGTTGTTCTATCGCAGCCGTTCGCCACCAGACCTTCGTTCTCCGGTAAGTATTTTCCCTGTTAATTTACTTGTCGCCACGCATTCCTTTTTCCTGTACACGGCTTCGTATTAGTAGATTGAAGTTTTCTCTGTTTGGCGGGTAAATTGCATTTTAATAGTGTTTTAACTTTTAATTGATTGAATTAGCAAAAAGAAGAAGAATTGAATCGCATCGTAGACCAAAAGTTGTAAACCGGTTTTGTCTCTTCGATATAATTTAGTTTTTCTTTTCCAATCGGAAGTTGGAACAAAGCTACTGATCTTTGTAGAGCAGCAGGTTGTTTGTATCGTCTCTGTGACTTGTTTGTTTTATGATGTTGGAAGTCTTAGGTTGAAAGACTACTTTGTGTTAGTATCTGAAAGACTGTTCTATGTTAATATTTTTGTAGTGTGGACCTCCCGACTAGTCTTTTGGTTCGCAATCTACGCCATAAACCAAAATTAGCCTCCATTTTATTTCATAGCTTTCTATGGGATAAAGAGAAACTGACTGAAATGAGAGCAAGGGAGGGTCACTGGTGGAGGAAGGTGCATGGAATCTTTTCTCTTTTTCAATGTTTCTGTTTATCATCATTATCAATAAGTCTTCGATGGAGAGAGCGATGCTAATCACCTCACCTGACCCTTTTTAACATTCTTTTTTTTGTATTGGTAGGAGCATATCAGCTCTCGAGAAAGGAGGCGTAGTCCACCTCGTTACTACTCTCGCTCTCCTCCCCCCCTCGACGTGGTGATTATTATTCTCCTCCCTCTAGAAGACATCACTCAAGGTTTTTGTCTGAACTTTATTTCTGCACAAACGATCATTCTCCACTTGATAACCTTTTTGATGCTCACCATCTCTCTATTGTCGCAGGTCTATCTCTCACAGGGAAGAACGATATGATATGGGGAGGTCATACTCACGATCACTCGCCTACAGTGCCTCCAGGGGTCGCAGTGTAACTCCAGCCTAAGAGCCGCAGTATAATTAAGCCGTAGCCCGAGTCCAAGAAGAAGCCTGAGCCCTAGTCCGAGAAGAAACATAAGCAGGAGAAACACACCTGTACCAGCCAGAAACCGGGTCTCGAGCCCTAGGAGCAGCAACACACCTTTACCAGCCAGAGGCCGCAGCCCGCCTGAGGAGCAGTACGAAGACCGTTCACTAAGCCAGTGATTGGTTATTCACTCTCTTAAAAGTCTTTTCTCTAGTTGGCTTTTCTGTCTCATTTTTTCTTATCTAAGACAAAGTTAATTATGATGATCTGAAAAGATGAGATCTATGCAGGGATCGAATCTTGGCTTTTTATGTCTATGGTCTATGGAGTATTTTGGGAGCCCTTAGCGTTACTGTGTGTCCCATTAAGATGATATGTGAGTTATTATGGAATTTCCACTGTGGTAAATTTTTGGCGGTACAGAAAAGCTTTTTTTTTTGGCCAATTCTTTTGGTTTTGATCACACTCGGCAAAAAGGAAATATTCACGTCATATTAAGCCAGCCCTAACGGTGGTCCAGAGTTGCTGGTCATATTCGCCGGTCAAGAAATACTATCTGTACGGAGTCGGAAACAAAGCTATGCAAAACATATACTGGAACAAGAAACTATTAAAAAACCATTTTCCCAAAAAGAAAAAACTATTAAAAACATTCCACGTTAGTGTCTATTGAATAATAAATTATCATAAATAAAGATATAGGCACACAATCGAGATATATGCTCTGCCAGTACTAAATTATATTTTTTGTTTGTTGGTAAACATGTTTTTTTTATTTTCATTCTAAGACCGTTTATGTCTTTTTATTACAGGATAAAGCAGTTATAGCTTGTGGTTTAGTTTATGTGTGAAATGACTCAAATTGCCCCTGACTAAATCCTAACCGGCGCAGCTTTTTCCTTTCGTTTAGTTTGGTTTTGTAACTGTTTTTTTTTGTTTTTAAGTTTCGAAAATTTTGTGGACCCGGGGACATAATTAACTCGATTTAATTTGGGAGACGGTTCAGCGACTTTTTAATTTTGCAGTTTCACCATTATTTTTCAGTTTGCGCAGACCAAGGTTTTTAGAAAGAAATATCTTGGGAGATTAAGTTGGAGAGGTATTCCGTTCTTCGTCGGGCGATTAAAAACAACGGCGGTCGTAGAGCGCATTTTACAATGGCTAGAACCCGTAGTAGTCGTGGCAAGGAACGACAACAAGGTTAGGATTTTTGCCGATTTTGATTTTAGTAGGCGCGACGGAGACAAATTATGGATTGCTTAAATTGATTGTGTTTTGTTTGCAGATTCGGCGGACTCCGGTGTGGAGGATGTGAAGGCCTTGTTGCCTATGCGTCTCTTTGCAACCGACCGTTTTCCAAGCGAAATGACCAACATATATTCAAAGGCAGATTTCCTTCTGAGGATTAGAGACGTCCTTACAGGTGGACATCAATTTAGCTGTACAAGTGGACAACCAAAGAATGCACATCTTAGAAGTTCCGTATATGTACAAATGGACACATTCATGAATGTCTATTGTACACGATGTAAAAGATGGACACATTCATGATGAAAGTGATGTACGAATGGACATTAAAGAATTCAAGTGATGTACAGATGGACACATTCACTATGCAAGTTTGAACCATGTATACTTTGTAGCGCATGGATATTGATGTATGCATGGACATTGCATTTTACAAGACACAAGTATAGAACGTGTTTGTACATTTGAACGTTTTGTGGTTATTTCATGTTGCACACATGTACACTAGCTAAAAAGGAAATGGGATACGTATTGTATGCAAACCGTGACATCTATGAAAACATGGACATCGAACTTAATTGTACACATGTACAAAAAACGTAATGTCCATTTTAAAAGCAATTGGACATTGGGACTAATGTATACACGTATGGATGTCCTTAATGTACATTACGCTGTGAGTACCCTGAACACATGTACATGAGATGTATGTTCATTGTACATGTTGGTGAACCTGGGCATAAACTGAATGCATGAAAATCGAACCCGATTGTACACATGGACGTCGCTTTATATTGTACGTTAGTGTACATGACATCTTTGAAAACATGGACATCGAACTTAATTGTACACATGTACAAACAATGTAATGTCCATTTTAAAAGCAAAAGCAGTTGGACTTTGGGACTAATGTATACACGTATGGATGTCTTTAATGTACATTACGCTGTGAGTACCCTGAACACATGTACACGAGGTGTATTTTCATTGTACATATTGGTGAACCTGGGCATAAACTGAATGCATGAAAATCAAACTCGATTGTACAGATGGACGTCGCTTTATATTGTACAGATGTACCAACAGGAATATACATGGTTAATGTTGTGGAACATTGGAACTAATGTGTGGACGTGTGTAGCAGGGCTTAAAGTACATTAGACGCCCCCTACTGTATGCGTGAACAGAAACATGCATGTACATTGTATAAGCCATGGAGGATGGACACTGAAGTACAAACTTGTAATGGTCCTTTATTGTACACAAAGACAAACCCAGGTACGTGACGTGTACAACATGTGGTTCATGGACAATATGTATGCATGGGCATTGGCTCTATACACATGTATGGTAAGCAAACCGTGAGGTCATGTACACTACGTAAAAAAGACATTGTTTATACGTACATATTGTGAACGTGACATTTAGCAGACAATGTACAACTTCTTGTAGGTTTTTATTCTCAGAACAAACCTATTTCTTGCAGCAGAAAACCGTACGAGGAATATGATGTTTTCTGAAGTTTTGATTTTTTTCTTAGAATAAGGAAAATAAGAAAAGTTGATAAAGAACTGTGATATGGTTAAATCCAGATAATCTGAGCCGTCGGTTAGTGGGACAGATGATGTAATCGGATGGTTAGGAATTGGTAGATATAAGTCATGTCAAAAATAGCAGAAAAGATCTACACCGTCCAAAAAAAATTAAGATGAGTGGTGGAGAGCTGTTCCCGCTAAAACACTGGATTTAGTTAGACAAAGGGTTAGCGCTCTACGTTATATAATGACCAGCTAGTTAGGACAAAGAAGGAAGCTGTTAAGAAAAACTGCTTGAGTAGCAGCAATAAATGCTCTATCTTATAATTAAAAACTTGAAACTGCCCCGTGGTGTAAAATTTTCTTTTTTTTTGCTTAAACTTTGGTGGTAAACATGTTTAGAAAGAATAACAGTATACTTTTCTCAAAAAAAAAAAAAAAGAATAACAGTATACTATCTTGTACATTTATCGTGATTAAAAGAAAAAAGGAAGAAGACAATCATGTTGCAAAAGACATACTGTATTATTAATCGCTGACTAGGTTTTTGAATTCTGTCTTTAATTAATCAATGAGAGTTGACTAGGCAAATAAAAAGAATAGTATGTGTGGCTAAGTCAGCCCACGTCTTCTTTGAATTTGTGTTTGTGCCTTTTCTCTACTTTACTCGTTTACTTCATCTAAATCTTCTCTTGATCAAACTTTTAATCTCTCTTTCAAGTCCTATCAGAGCATTGACTTGGGACGCAAGAAGGCAATTATTCCATCTAATCATCATTTTGTTTTCTACGAATCTATGGAGAGAGAGAGCTTTGATGTAACGGACTATGAGTGGGACACAGAGAAGAGCAGCGACCTAGGTTCAGTGATCGGATCATCGCCGCTGATGTCAAACCTTGGAAAGAAAGTTAAGGATAACCGGATACGTCTCATGAAGAAGCGGCTAGCCTCTGTTTCTAACCGCTTAACATCGATCTCTGGAGAGAGAGAGCCAGCTGCTCGATCGTACCAGCGGGAGTCAACGGCCTTGACCGGGCTCAGGTTGATCAGTAAATTTAACGGTGCTGCTGGGTGGACCGCCGTGGAGAAGCGGTTTAATGAGATTACGGGCACCAGTGGTGGAATGCTGCCAAGGTCAAAATTTGGAGAATGCATAGGTAAAATTTTATGAAAATTTACAAAGGCCTACTAGTTAAAACTCTCTGTTACATGATAGTCGCGTTAGGAGAACATGATCTCTAAAAGAAAGTTAAATTTTTCATCCTAGAAGTTTAAGGGTCCATGAACCCGTAACCTTCTAGTCATTAAATCAAAATACTAGAATCAAAGAAATGGTTAGGATCAAAATACGAAGTCATATTGTGATTTCAGGGATGGATTCAATAGACTTTGCCTTGGAACTGTACGACGCATTAGCTAGAAGAAGGCATATATCAACAGATGTAATCGATGGAGACCAGTTAAAGGAGTTCTGGGACCAAATAAGTTCTCAAAGCTTTGATTCCAGGCTTCAAATGTTCTTTGACATGTAAAGATTGTTAAGTCATTATCCATATTAATCTTTTGTTGTCTGTTTTTCTTTTTCTTTTTTGGAACTCTTTTTGTTATCTGGTTCCATAACAAGTTTAGGTAACAAATGTGAGATTAAGCCCAAAAGGTTGTGAAAATGCAGGATTGATAAAGACGCCAATGGTAGATTAACTGAAGACCAAGTCAGACAGGTGAAAGTTTTTACACTAATCAATGAATATCTTCACAAACGAAAATACTTATGCTGAAAATTGTAAGTTTATTTAAACTAGAATAACAAACAATCATCATTACTATAGTTGTTTTCTATAAAATTAGATGATTTCCTGCGCATGTACAAAAATATTATTTTTAATAATAATTTAATAAAAATATAATTAAATTTTAATTCACTATTTTTTAAATAGTACAAAGTAATCATTTGTAGTTTTTTATTTATTTTAATTTCCTAATATGATAGTATTTATATTAGTTTAATTTAATAAAATTATTTTCCATTTTCCAAAATAATAATTTGTAAACTATTTGATTTATTTTAAAAATAAAATTTAATAATTTTTAGTTTTTTTTGCTTTTAGTTAAAAGGTTTAAATTATAAAATACATTTACTAAACTTAATGAATCGATTAGTAATCACTCAATTAAATTATTTTATCGCAGCTAAACTTTAAATACATCAGTTTTTATTTGCATAATTTAAACTTTTTTTTTAAATATGAACGTTTTGAAATATATATTTTAAAAATTAAATATATTTTGGAAGTATGAAGTACATATTATTTTGAAAAAAGTATTTGCATATTTTAAAATATTAAAAAATATTTAATACAAAGCACTTTAAATTTACACATGATAGTTTATATTTTCATATTTTATGTCTTGATTATAGTATCATGTATTTATTATATTTTGAAAAATAAAAACATAAACAATATATAGAACACTCTAATCATGAAATTAAATTATGAGAATCAAATATCTTCTTACAATTTTACCATATATTGATGATTACTTATTATAAAATTGAAAATATATAAATATTAATAAAATAAATGAATATTTTAATTTATTTTTATTAATTTGTTAATGTATTTTAATGTATTACAATTTTATTTAAGATTTAAAGTATTTTGCTTATATTTTTTAATTATTGTAGTTACCATATATTTATTAGTTTATATTTTAATTTCTATAATTGAACTTTTTCATAATGATATTAAGCCATATCATCATTTTTACTATGCCAATGTCATCATTTTCACTATGTAATGTAATCATTTTTTCCAAAATATTTAAATATTAATAAAATAAATGAATATTTTAATATATCTTTATTAGAATTTTAATGTATCAGTTTATAATAAATTTTATTTAAGATTTAAAATATTTTCCTTATTTTTATAGCTATTGTAGTTACCATATATTTTTTAGTTTATATTTAATTTTTGTAATTGGCTTTGTCATAATTATGTTAAGCCATATCATTATTTTGTACTATGTCATGTCATTATTTTCACTATGTCATGTCATTATTTTTTTCTTATAATTATTGTGGCGTTAACACTTATATAAATTATTTGTCAGATAATGTTTAAGAAATATGAAAAATTTAATATAGGTGTAATATTGTCTGTCTTTTTGTGTGTTTCTCAGATCATCAATTTTAGTTCATCCACCAACAACTTGCCGGACATCCAGAAAAAGACAGATGAATATGCTGCAATGATAATGGAAGAGCTTGACCCCGATGATATCGGATACATCATGGTAAAGCTTTCTTGATGATGATATATATATACTCTCTCTCCATGTAACTCTGTGGTGAATCTAAAACAGACAGAGAGTCTTGAGACCTTGCTTTTGCAAGCGGAAACACAGCATATGCGCAGAGATAGTGAAGACAGCAAGAGGCTAAGTCACATGCTAAGTATTAAGCTTAAGACTACTTGTGACCCTAAACCGTTGAAGAGATGGTGCAGTGGACTGAGACACTTCGTATCAGATAGCTTGCAAACGGTGAGTACTTAGAGGTTCAACGCTATCAGTCATTTAATCACCTTCAGACTCAGGATTTAAAAATGTTACTGATGCAGAGGCTTTAAATTGTTTCTAGATGTCGATGTACTTGGCAGTACCAGTAGCTTTCCCTGCATGCGAGATATTAATACGACCATTCAGATCCAGTATCAGCAGGGTAACAATTTTGAAAGTTGCTGTTCATCCTGAAAACGTGTTGAGTTTGTACATGTCAAGGCCGAGAAGCTTCAAATACAAAAGCGGTCAATACATGTTTCTAAACTGCCCAACAATCTCAACATTTGAGTGGTATATATGTGAAAAAAAAATTAAACACTCCTAAGAGAACCCTAAACTCATTTCAATGACAATTTTCACGTGACAATATTTCTCCAGGCATCCATTTTCAATAACTTCTGCGCCTCAAGACGATTATCTGAGCGTTCATATAAAAGTAATGGGAGATTGGACAAGTGCTCTCAAAGAAGTTTTCTGTGAGGTCTTATTTACTTATAAGTCTCTTTATAAAGTGTATAGGTTAAAGATGAAAGATAGCTTGAATAGCATGTTGGGTTATGTATCAGGTGTGTATGCCACCGCCGGTGTATCATGTTAATATTGACATGGCAGGGAACCAACCAATTTTTCCCAAAATCATGATTGATGGTCCATACAATGCACAGGCACAAGACTACAAGAAATATAAGGTGGTTTTACTGGTTGGACTTGGGATTGGGGCCAGCCCAATGATCAGCGTTATCAAGGACATCATCAAAAATACAGAGGCCAGGGAGCATTCCCAACTCAACCCAATAAAGACTCGAAAGGCTTACTTCTATTGGCTAACAAAGGAGCAAGGCTCATACAGTTGGTTTAATAACATCATGAACGAGGTAGCAGAACGAGACACAAATGGAGTCGTAGAAGTAAATAACTATTGCACTAGCGTCTACGAAGAAAGAGATATTCGTTCTGCGTTCATACAAATGCTTCAGACTCTGAACTATTCCAAAAATGGTGTGGACATTATCTCTGAGACAAGGGTCATGACTCACTTCTCCAAACCTAACTGGAAAAACGTCTACAAACAAATAGCCATGGATCACAATGACTCTCATGTTGGTAAGCTCTATTTAACTGTTGTAGGCATGTTTGAATCAAATTGCATGATCATATGTCACTACCAGTCATGTAAATACTAGTTTAGCTTCATAAGTTCTACTCGTTGAAAGCATTGGTGCATGTAACAACATCCTCTGATCGAATTAATTAGTGACGCTATAAAACCAGAGATTGGTATAATAAAATGAAATTTCTATGCAGGAGTGTTTTATTGTGGAGAACTCGCATTGGCAGAGGAGTTGAGGAACCTAGCTTTGGAGTTCACACACAAGACAGCAACAAGATTCTCCTTCCACAAAGAGAACTTCTACCCACAGTGCTGATAAATAATGGTGGCCAACAAGATGATTAATGAAATAAGTCTGGAGTAAGTAAGTGTGTCATGTTTGTGTTCTGAAAGTTAGAATGGTGATATTTTTCCAGAATATAACGTGTGTACTGATGATTAAGTATGTGTGTTTGAGGCAATTTCAGTTTCGATATACAATATTCGAAATCATGTTTAACATGATGTAATGTAATAATCAATATTAGCTACACAATTGGTTGAATAAGAATAACAAAACCACGTTAGCGGTTGGGTGGTACATAGCATCCTGCAATGATCTTAACTGCTTTTGCGAGCAACTATGTCTAACTGGCACAGTTGTCAGGCACCCAGAGATTAGTCGGTTGGGTTTTGGCATGTCGGATATTTTAGATCAACAAAAAAAAAGTATAACAATGTTCCAAAAAGTATTCCAAGAAAAAGAAAAAAAAAAGAATTAAAAAAGGACAATTTTTATTCATTTCTCTTATTCAGTAGTTGGAGCATATCCCCTATATATCAAAGGAGAATCATTTTAAGAGTTCCTTAATAGTGAACTAGTGATCAACCCGCCCTACGGGCGGGGCTTTGAAAATAAATGAAAAATAATATTTTAACTATTTAGTCTATTTTTAAGTAAATATAATATTTTTATTCTTTTAAAAAAAAATATTTTAACTGAAATTGATCTATATATATATTTATTTTGATTTATTTCTATGTATTCAATTTAGTTGGTTGATATGTTCTAACCAATCAATCCTTACTTGCCAACCGAATCATAAACTGATTAATATTTTAATAATGACCAATTATTTTATAGTTACCTTGCAATATTACAGTGAAATTGTAAAATGTTAACTAATGTAGATTATATGCATTGTGCTCTTATCATAATTTGATTTTCATGTACTCTTCCAAATTTGCCTTAACACACATATTTTTGCAATGACGATTATGGCTTTGTCTTACCTTTAAAAATACTTACGACATATTTTATGCCTTCACATGTCCTCCGTAAATATACACCTTCAATCTGACATATGTGGCTTGGAAAATATCAAGATTGTGCATGCAAAAACCATCTCGAAACTATCTTCTTCATTCTCTTCGTTACTCTGTTTCCTTCTCTCCACTGTTCTGGTCTGTGTTTTTTTTAAGTCATACAACCATCACAGCCAAGCCGTGACCACACCACCTCCTCGCGACTCAACTCTGCTGTCACCGCCATAGCTCACCATGACCCTACCACCACTTCTGCACCGTTATACAACAACTTTCATTAGACTCATCCTGAAACTTTGATATTGATTCAATTTTGTTGCTTTCTATAATTTCTACAGTACCATTTGATGCGTGATTCGTCATCTCCCGCATTAGTCTCGCAGATCCTTTCTTCTCTTTATGTTTCAATCTGGAGAAGAAGACGACGAAAAAAAAGCATTTAGAATTCCAACTTTTTAAAAACATATTATTTCCTACATTTTTGTTTTTTCTTCTTATCTGGGATAGGTGAGTAGAATCATCAGACTGATGATGGAGAAGTAGCTGCAACAGTCAAGTTCTTTTATCAGTTCATCAAATGTACATTAGATCAGACTCAATTTAAGGCCATACTCGAAAATGCTACAGAATCTCAAGACAACTCAAATGTTATTGCAATTATGTTCACGTATAAGACCTGATGGAACCATGAATCATTCAAGTTTGACTACTGATTATTAAATTTGGCTAAATGGAAAACTCATTCTAAATAACACGTGCAAATATATTCAATGATGTTATTCAGGTTGTACATCGACTTCATCGGTCCTCAAAGACTTTTTTATTTATTTTACTATACATTTTTTTCAGATAGGTGTTTAATTTAGTTTTTCATTTCTTGATTGTATATTTTCTTATTGTTTATTTTCTCATATATTGTATATTTTCTTATTTTAATTTTCTTGATTTTATATTAAATGATAATATTATGATAAATGTTTAATGTAATATTCCTATTTCTGATTTTGTATATTTACTTATTATTTATATTTTCCAATATTTTACATTCACTTATTCTTAATTTCTATTCTAATATTATGATATATGTTTAATGTAAGATTTTTCTTCCTTATATTCTATATTAATTATTATTTATTTTACTATAATTTTTTTAGATAGATGTTTAATTCAATTTTTCCATTTCTGATATTGTATATTTATTTATTGTTTATTTTTATTTTATATTTACTTATTCTATTTTTTTCTTTATATCAGATGATAATATTACGTTGTATGTTTAATGTAATATTTTTATTTCTTATATTATATATTTAATTTTTATTTTATTTTATTATATTGTATACTTACTTATTCTAATATTACGATATATGTTTAATATAATACTTCTATTTTTTATATTGTATATGTATTAAATATTTTACTATAATTTTTTCAGTGAGTTGTTTAATTTTTTTTCTTAATTGTATATTTACTTACTGTTATTTTTTATTATTTTGTATATTTACTTATTCCAATTTTCTTGTTTTTGTCTCATTAAAATAATATTATGATAGATGTTTAATGTAATATTTTTATTTTTTATATTGTTTATTTACTTATTATTTTTATTATATATTTTTCATGTTGATGTTTAATGCAGTTTTCTAATTCTTTTATTGTATATTTATTTATTATTTATTTTTATTATATCTATATTTACTTATTCTAGTATTATAATAGATTTTTAATGTAATATTTTATTTCTTATATTGTATATTTACTTATTATTTATTTGACTATACATTTCTGATATATTTTAATTTAGCTTTTCTATTTTTTATATTGTATATTTACTTATTTTTTATTTTTTCTTATATTGTATATTTATGTATTCTTATTTTTTTGCTTTTATATCATAGGATAATATTACATTAGATATTTAATGTAATATTTCTATTTTTTATATTGTATAGTTACTTATTCTTATTTTTTATATTGTATATTTTCTTATTATTTATATTATTATACATTTTCAGATAAATTTTTAATAGCTTTTTCATTTCTTAATTGTATATTTACTTATTGTATATTTTTCTTATATTATATGCTTACTTATTCTATTTTTTATTTTTATATTAAATGATAATAGCATGATAGATGTTATTTCTATTTCTTATGTTGTATAATTAATTTTTATTTTATTTTTTATTATATCGAACATTTATATATTTATATTTGTGTTTTTTTTGTAATAGCAATGCTACACGACTTCTTTTGGAAAAAGGATTTTCCGCTGAATCGAAGAAGATCATCGGAAACGAAGAACTCACTATGGCTCCTGATACCATATTGAGTAAAATGAAAATAAACTTCTTGATTGTGTAAGTTTGTTACAGAGAGTGACATAGATAAATTGGTTAACTAAAGGAAACTAAACCAATTTAATAATGGTTAAGGAAAATCCGGGTCTCTATCTAATAATAGTTGAAGTAGCTTCGAAAACCTGTTGTTGTAACTTGTAATGCATCTCTTCCAGGCAGAAGTTTATATAAACAAAAAAAAATGTTGGAGGTGGTAGATATACTTTAACAAATATATAAGTTTTAAGTGCCAATATTGGACATCAGATGGTGCGACATAAATATTGTTTGGCTATAAGATTTGTAGAACAAAGTTTACAATGACCATGTAAAACCATTGCATAAGTACGAAACTGATTAACAGAGTAGAAACTTAGGTGGAAAAAACACATTGAAGGGTAGAAACTGGAGAAAATATTCATAACAAAACAAAAGTGAAAAAGCCTGCAGTGCATCTAAGAGGTGAGAGTCAAGTAAGGATAGTAGACTCAAAAAGCTGGGAGTCTAATTAGTCCGGGCCTACCTCCCAGAAGTTCCGTCATCAGTAGCCGGGAGATTAGGGCAAAAACAACAGGGACTGTATTCTGAACAGCTTCCTCGCCCGCATGTCCCATACAACGTCTCACCATCAGTGCAAAACCTCTCATGTTTTTTTTTTTGAACTTATCAAAACCTCTCATGTTCACAGGAACATTGTTCTTCACATCAGTGCAACTCTTCCCCTTTGAACCAGCACCTGGCATATCATTATCAGGATGGTCGTTTACCTCCCTTGCTAATCAACCACAGTGAATCCTAAGCATGATCTTTAGGAAAAGACATTAAGTTGCTGGTACTAATTTTATTTACCTGGGGAGCAAAATCATCAAGCGGTGGCACTGGTGGTGATCGTAAATGCGTACGATAGTAAAGCTCTGATGTTTGTAGAGTAATTGAATGCTGTGAGCTTCAACTGGAAGGTTAAGGTACTGTGAACAATGTCTTGAGGGCTGTGTTATGTACGTCTTCCATACCCGCATCATGTACTCAAAAAAAGTGAGCAATGTTCAAATCTTTGAAACACATCGAAGGAGCAAGTAATAAGTTTATATGTACCAGGAATTGGGAGACTTTAGCAGCACGCACATCCGTTAGCTGAGTCATTGTCAAGTGCGACAAAGATAGCGGTGTCAAATGCATCCCCTTAGAACAGGAGGTGTAGGACCATCCATTATCAGTATATAATTATATATCTCCTCCACTTTACCAGTGCATAGGAATTCAGTCTAATAAAAAGACTGGTTAGTAGTATAGGCTGAGTTTTTTTTTTTTGTGAAAGATTATTGATCTAGAGTCTTGGGCTTACCTGTAGACTGGCAGTAACCACATAAGCCTTTCACTCCGATACAGTCAAGGACTCAATCTTCCTCACATCGCATACTTCGTAGAGTTTTGGAGGCAGACACTTGTTCATCGGGAAAGTGCCTAAATGGACCAAATTTGTTAGAAGTTGTAGACGATGTTCTTTTGTGTAGATTGCGAATTACTTAAACCGATTACCTTTCCAAGTAGGTCTTTCCAGGGGAGTTCTCATTGTCGAAATAGAACTGAGTCCCAAAGGTGGCTTTACGGAAAAGACTTCCTGGAAGAAGAGCAGTATGCAAGAATCAACATGTCCGTATTTTGAGAAATAAACTTATAAGATACACAGAAAAATATTTAACTCCAACCAATTTTGGGTTGATGTTTGTGGCTAGAAAAACTTTGGTTCTATACCTAAGGCAACCAATTTCTCATCGAGGAGCATCAGCAGATTGTCAAAAACACTAAGGCAGATGGGAGTAACCTACATAGACTCATGCTACGTAAATCTGATTGCAACAGGCGCATCAGGGAAGCAAAAGTTAGGGCTGCTCTTTGTCACATCGAAAAGGCTAAGATCATAAACAGTTGGAAACTGTTGAGCCGGTGACGTTGATGGAGGCCTGGATTAGCGTCGACTGTAAAGACATAGAGAGTTAGTGACCAGAAGCAAATCAACACCGACCCTCCTAGAAACGTAGCAGCCTTGTCCAAGTCCGCTCCATGCAGATACCAGCATTTAATTAGGAGAAATTCTGCGAGAAGCAATTTTCAGAGAGGATTAGTGAGAACTATTATTGTAGTTGTAAACATATGACTGTTTTACAATATAATAACATCCCTTTTAGTGATCATTATAAGACGTATGTCTTATTCAATCTCGTCTCCTGAAAGAGCCACCCAGAGCATATGGTCCTTCTTAACCTCAACGCTGCCTAATCTTGGATATCCCGGCGGAATCCATCTCTACATGTTTGATCTCTGCTCCATCATTCCGCCTTGTTTCATTCTCTACCCAATATACAGATTGATGAAAACCTACATTCGGAGGTATTACCGATTCTTCCGAGAAGCAACGATCTTCTCCTTGTCATGAGATTTCGAGGAAGTAGTTAGATTTGATGTCCTCACGTCTGACTGAAACCCTAATCCTTCCATAGGAATAACTGAAACCCTAATCATATATAGTGTAGCTGATTGGTTGATTAATGTGATATAAAGGCCCAAACAAATAAACGTCAACAAAACATGATGGCCCATAGACTTTGTTAACGATGAATGTAAAAAAAATATGCCACGTGTCTTCCAAAGAGCTATTATTTTTTCGCTGATGTGGACGCTCCCTCGAAACAATAAAATTTTCCTTTTATTGTTTAAAGTAATTTTTTTAAATGCATATTTGCCTTTTTAATTTATTTTACATTTTAATGTGGTATTTGTATTTTTAATCTGTAAACTGATTTTTTAGTTTTTTTTTTTTAAATGCAGATTTGCCTTTTTAATTTATATTACATTTTAATTATGGAATCGTGTAAAGAAATTATGGAAATGTTATTTTTTAATTGCTGAAGTTGCTGAAGTTTTTTGGAAATTTATTGTTTAAATTTACTAATTAATAAACATCCTACGTGTCCTACAAATAAGCTATTATTATTAAACGATGAGGTGGACGCTCCCTGGTGCCTCAAAACTGTACTTTTAATAGTATAGATTAACAATGTGTGACGTGGCTTCATGAGAAGGCTTTATTTTGAAAAACGCTTAGGTGTCGCGCTGAGAACGTTTCTCATTAAAATTTTGTATTTAATGCAAACAAAAACTTACCTTTAAAAGAATTACAATATCCTCGACACTATTCTTGACCACGTAAAAGGATTTTACGTGATAAACTTTCAGCTTCGAGTTCGAGTGCTTGAGTTTTTTTTCGACGTTATCACCTTCACCTTCACCTTCATGCTAAATATAATCACAGAGACGAGAGGTGTTGCTGCTCGATGAGTACTTGAGCTTCCTTCTTCCTCGATCAGTTTCGAGTAGAGACAGAACTCGGTTCTGTTGCTGTTCTGTTGCTGCTCAAAGAGGCAATCTCTGTTTTGACGAGAGGTTTTCACTGTAAAACATTCCGATAGTTAGTGTAGTAGTCTTCCCGAGCAAGCAATATAAGCATGCGACAGTCAACATCTTCGCCGCCATGAGAGCTCTGCATTATAAAATTTTGTTAAGATATCACTTTCTCTATTTGTGCATCGCAAACTGAATAGTTTTCGTGATATAACCGCATATTCCTTTTCATACGTGAACAAAACCGACTTTTTGGTTGAGTTCTAATTTTATAAAACTTTGTTGAATTGACAGATCAAGAGAGTTTTTTTTTTTTGTACGTTGGTGTAACTAGAGAATGCTTGCTGTCTTTGATTATTATTTAATTCAGGCGTCCTCTTTTAAAAAGAACAGGAACGTGAAGGAGACAACTTTGACGATGACCGACCAAAAAATCACAGAGCTTGGATTTGAACAAGACAGCGATAGAGAAAACAAAGGTGGTAGTGGAGAGTACATGTTTTTTTGGAAAAAAAGAATATTGACGAAGCACATAGCAGCGAAGCAAAATAGAGAGGAGAGAAGAGAGCCAAGAGAGGTGAAACATGTGACATGTCAGCTGTGTTTTTGTTCATTTCCCCTCTTTTATTTATTTTTTGTTATTAGAAAGATATTATTTATTTTCGCTGCCATGAAAGTTCTTCATTTGATTACATTGAAGATGAGATGAAACTTACATAAACGAATCATCAGCAAGTCTCATGTGTTGGTAGTATCTGGAACAGCCTGTAAAATTTAGGAAGTTCACGCTTACGTGACACCAAGAGATATGAGCAGAACACTTTGACTGATCGAGGAAGAAGGAAGCTATTTTGTTGCTTCTCGAAGAGGTAACATATCTTTCTTACGATATTTTATCTTGCGCACGAGAAGTCTTCAATTTTTAGATATATTAACTAAGATCCTCATCTAATCTATTAAAACTGAAGTACAAAAATAAAATAGCCCTTAGTTTCCTCAAGATTTACCAACTTTGCCATTAGTATTAACTTCACAATTTTACTTATTATTTAGAATCTTTCAACGACGCATTTACACGAGAAGCCCATTAACTCTTTAATACCCACTAACTTCATTTGTATGCTGTAAAGCATTAACTCAAAAATTAAAAAATGTTCATCGATATAGTACATTTAGTTTTTAAGAAATCAAGTAATATTGCTAAAATCATTGAACATCTTGGTAACTTAAACATAACAAATCCTTAAATTTAAGCTACAATATTAATAACAATAATAAAGATATATTTGCAAAACAAGTTCTACTGTACTACATGTTGTATGAATTTTTATTATATTCCTAAAATATATATTATCAATTTGCATGATAATATATATATATATATATATATATATATATATATATATATATATATATATATATATATATATATATACCTAATAATAATAGCTTACAAAATTTATAACTTTGATTTTTTATCACCATAGGATACACTATCTAAAATATTAAAACCGAAATACAAATAAAAGTTAATCCTTACTTCACCTTTGATATAACAAGTTTATGCCACTGACATTTTAACAATAATAGTTCCTATATTTAAGAAAATACATTAATTAATATAATATCAGTATTTAAGATAAAAAATTTGCACTTACCTAATTAATTGCTTTGTTTAAATATTTGGATAGAGAATCAATAACTGTTTAAAGTATTTTTGGTGTTTTGAGTATACTTTAACTATTTTAGATATTCACTTTTGACTATTTGTATATATTTGTAAGTATTGAAACCAACTTACAAATTATTATATATATTCTAGATGTTTTTATATACATTAAATCTAAAACAAATTATATAAATCTATTTCGAATACCCGAAGTATTTCTGTTCGGATCGAATTAGGTTTCAGTTCTCTAAATACGAAAATTTTGAATAATTCGGATATTTAATAAATTTTGGTTCGGTTTTGGTACTAATTTTTGGATTGGGTTTAGTACTATCTTTTGGATAGAGATCGGTTCGATTCTTCGAATTCGGTTTTTTGTCTAACCCTAAATAGTGACATGAAAAGCAAATAATAATATATTGTTGAAAGAAATACACCCGCACGGGAGTGCGGGTCAAAATCTAGTCTATATTATTAAAAGAAAAGTACACATATAGAATACCCCTTACTTTTCAGTGTTATTTACACTTCTATGCCACTGATATTAAATAATATTTCCTATTTCAATGCTGTCTTTTCCACTTTGATTAATGTGTTTTCCAAAATTAAATTTGAATTTATACATAATTAACTAATATTTTCTATTTTAATGTTTTGTCCTTTTCACTTACAGTAATGTGTTTTCTAAAATTAAATTTGAATTAAATACTTTTCATTAACTTCTCAATTAAATCAATGTCAAATTAAAAAAAATACATTTTTATTGGATAAAAATTCATGAAAATTATAATATCAACTCTTCATTGAACAAATCTGAACGAGAAAATATTACCAAATTTGAACCGAAACTAAATAATATCCAAACGGATTTACCATTTTGGAATCTAGAGAACTATAACTAAACCTTATCCGAACAAAATATTTCGGATTTTCGAATATATTTAAATCATATTTATATACTTCAATATTTTATCTATTTTTCGAGTTAATATCCAAGATATAAGCTATTTTAAGTCTTTTAAAATATTTGAAATATAAAAAATAGTCAAAGTAAACATCTAAAGTAGATAATCAATAATTAAAACACCAAAAATACTTAAAATATATATTTATTCTTCATCCAAATATTCAAGTTAAATTTATTTTAATTTTTAATTTAAGTACTTTAGCTTACATTACTCAAATTTACATGTTATATTTTTTACTTAGATTTAAGGATATTTAAAGATATATAAATTTTAAAAATTTAAAAAATAATTTAAACGGGTTATCAAACCCGCAAAAATCTAAATCAAAATGGAACCAAAGTTTATAAATACCTGAATAGAGCTAGGATCTTTAAACTCGAAAATCTCAAACCCGAATAGATTTTAACCGAATTCGAGTAGATACCCAAATACCTATCCCTAACTTAGTCAATATAAAACGATCAAATATATAAATATATTATTTAGTATAAATAAATAAAAACTAAAACTAGAAATTAATATCCGTGCGGTCGCACGGGTCAAGATCTAGTCTATATTATTAAAAGAGAAGTACACATATAGAATACCCCATACTTTTCAGTGTTATTTACACTTCTATGCCACTGATATTAAATAATATTTCCTATTTTAATGCTGTCTTTTCCACTTTGATTAATGTGTTTTCCAAAATTAAATTTGAATTTATACATAATTAACTAATACTTTTTATTTTAATGTTTTGTCTTTTTCACTTACAGTAATGCGTTTTCTAAAATTAAATTTGAATTAAATACCTTTCATTAACTTCTCAATTAAATCAATGTCAAATTAAAAAAAATACATTTTTATTGGACAAAAATTCATGAAAATTATAATATCAACTCTTCATTGAACAAATCTGAACGAGAAAACATTACCAAATTTGAACCGAAACTAAATAATATCCAAACGGATTTACCATTTTGGAATCTAGAGAACTATAACTAAACCTTATCCGAACAAAATATTTCGGATTTTCGAATGTATTTAAATCATATTTATATACTTCAATATGTTATCTATTTTTCGAGTTAATATCCAAGATATAAGCTATTTTAAGTCTTTTAAAATATTTGAAATATAAAAAAATAGTCAAAGTAAACATCTAAAGTAGTTAAACAATAATTAAAACACCAAAAATACTTAAAATATATATTTATTCTTCATCCAAATATTCAAGTTAAATTTATTTTAATTTTTAATTTAAGTACTTTAGCTTACATTACTCAAATTTACATGTTATATTTTTTACTTAGATTTAAGGATATTTAAAGATATATAATTTTAAAAATTTAAAAATAATTTAAACGGGTTATCAAACCCGCAAAAATCTAAATCAAAACGGAACCAAAGTTTATAAATACCTGAATAGAGCTAGGATCTTTAAACTTGAAAATCTCAAACCCGAATAGATTTTAACCGAATTCGAGTAGATACCCAAATACCTATCCCTAGCTTAGTCAATATAAAACGATCAAATATTATAAATATATTATTTAGTATAAATAAATAAAAACTAAAACTAGAAATTAATACCCGTGCGGTTGCACGGGTCAAGATCTAGTTAACCTTAAATTGTTTAAACTGAGATGCTTAAAAAAAAAACCCAAGGTGATGCTTTTTTTCCTCTTCTACGGTACAATCAACATCAGTTTTAGTGCTTAATTAAGCACTTAAGTTTCTTCTTCCTCTTCTCTTTCCTCTTTTTATAAATAAAAAATGGTTAAGCACCTCTGAAGCATCTTGGGTTAATGATGCTCTAAGTTACTTACAATATTTAATGTTTAATTAACAGAGGAGATTTGGCAACATTGTCCAAGAACAAGTGTTTTAGGGTGAAAGGTATGATGATTTATTTCTTTTACTAGGTGCTTTCCCGTGCTCATGCACGGAAATAAACATTTATAAGGTAAATATATAATAATTTATTGCTATTTAATTTTGATTTTAAATTAATTTATAATTTTTATGCATAATATATATTAATAATATTATATTATTTTAGTTAGATATATGATTTTAGATGATTTACCTATCATTTGAGTATATTGGATTACATCTATTTATCTGAATTCAACTATAATATTTTTTATTCTAAATCTATTAAAATTTTAATTAATTTTCTTATTTTCATTTAGGTTGGTTGTTTTCTTAGATATATATTTATATATTAGGAAGACTATGTATAAATTAAGATATATTATACTTAGAATGAAATAAAAAATAAACTAAAATGTTTGATTCAAAGTTATGTAAATTAGTATAATGATATTATTCTGAAGTCTCATGCATATATATAATTTTACAAAAGAACTAAATTGTAGCAGTTGGTTAATATTTTATTTTCATTTGTTAATGTGTTTTGAGTCTTCCTATAATTTATATTTATAAAATAAATTATTAGTACAAAAAATTTATTTTCGTATTGTAGTTAAATCTATGATTTTAGATCTAAGTTGGATTAGTCGAGTCACTCATATTATGAGTATATTGAGTTACATATATTCTTTTATATTCAAAATGGAAGTATGATTATTTTTATTATAATTAATCCAAGTCAATTAATTTTATTTATCATTATGTATTTTCATAATATATATCAAATTAAATGTTATTTTAAAAAAAAATATTAGAAAATAAATTGATGGTCTATAGAAAATTACATACATAAGTAACTGATACTTTTTTGGAAGCTCATGAAGACATATCAATATTTACAATAATTAAAATATTTTATAATTTCTAAATAATTAAATGAATATTTATTAAATTATATTTTTTGCTGTAAATGAAAGATATTACAATCAACTAAATATAAGAAAAAATAACATTTCAATAATACTAATTATGAACTATTTTTAGTCAACTAAACTATTCTTAATTATTTTATGTAATCATCTAAAACAATAGATAGATATGTAAAAAATATTTCTATTACTTTGAAAATATATTGTTGTACTTATTAAAATTGAGTTTTATAAGAAATATCATTTCTTTTTATAATATCAAGATTATCTGTGAAAATATAATTATAAAGAAAGTATTTTATTAGTATATTTTATGTTATCAAGTTTTTTTTTTTAGAAAAATGGAATATTACTATTTTGTGAACTTTCCTTTTTAATGAAATCTTATTATTTATACATATAATTTCGTTTTTAAATTCATTTTAACTTTATAAACGTTTTCTTTTTATTATATAGTTATTTGGAAAATTTTATAAAGGAAACTAAATAAAAATTCAATAATAATATTTAAATATAATATTTTTAATTCATTAAGGGTATGAATGTAAACAACCACCGTGAGAGTTAACGTGAGCGCGACACATAGGAAACTGACTTCTCAAATAATATTATAGAGATATTTGAAACAATACTGTCTGCAAGCTAGCAAACAATTTACTAAAAATAATTGCAGGGACAAGTAAGACACCGACAATTTGTAGGCAAATCAACTGAAGTTTATGCGCAAGACCTTTCATGTGTACTATGATCCATTCAAGTCTATCAAGGTTATATGTAATCATGAAGCTGCTATGTACACCATTTATACTATTATAAATCTGTAATTTCAACCAAAAGGAGCTCTTTATAGGCATGTTTTTAAGTTGACAATTTTTCATATAAAAAGAAAATCATTTGTTATATGCACTTACAAAATTTGGTTTGGTACCAACCTTATCCATGTTGGCTTAACCGGACTATTATGCTTTTCAGATTTTTACTTGGTATTGTTTCCTTTTGTCATATATCCTCTCATTGCTGTATTCGTATTTCCTAGAAATTTAATCATAAAAACAAAATATAAGCACAATAAATTTAATTTCATATATCATTTCGGTGTATATAATATATATATACTGTTTATTCTTCGTCACTTCTTTACGGTCGAATTTATATATATTGCATTTTTGTTACATTAATATCCTTATTGATTACAAGGAAGTTCTTTTGTGCATTACGTAATAAGTGTCCTATTTTCATGCAAGGAAAATAAGATACGTATTTAATATAAATCTCACTGGACCGAGTGATTGTGGTCGGGTGGTAAGGAGGCGGGCCTGGGACACTAACATTGTACGAAACTAAGTCACAATTATTTTGATCACCTAACACGGATATGGGTCTATGTTTTAGAACCCATTTGAATACCCGGAGAGAGGGTCAATCCGTAGACTGCACCTCCCCTTGGGATTAGTCTGTGCCTCTCTATACCCTCAGGTTAATCCAAAAAAAAAATCTCATTGATAAATTTAGTATACAGCCGCAAGGTTAATTGCCTGTCTCCAAAGATCGTAGGATATCTAATTTATGTATTCAGTTATTGAAATATAACATTATCTAAAATAACATTTTTCTCAAACGGCCGAAACAATATAGAAAACCTATATTTTAAGAATTACATAAGGTATAATATACTGTAGAGTGTTTTTATATTCGCAGGCACATTCAATTTATTGCAAAATTTGCATCACAAGTAAAATATTTCAAAATATGGTAGCTTTAGTAGTATATTAAGTCAGCCAGATTTAGAATGATATTTATATTTTAGGAGGTTAAAATAAAAATAATGTAATACCGAACGAATATCCAGATTAAGCAAACATAATATCATTTTATCTTAAAAAAATAAGGCTGGGCAAAATATCCGGAACTGAAGAACCGACCCGAAATCGACTAAAAAATCAGGGTCCCGAACTCGATCAGACCCGGGGTAAATAACTGAATAGATCCTAAGCTGATGTATCCGAAGAACGGTACTCAACCTGATCCAAACCGAGAACCGAATGAGTATCCGAAGATATCTGAAATGTTAAAATATATTTTAAAATATTATTTATAATTATATGTATAATTATTTCAAAAATTAAAATTATAAATTTAATATATTGATTATTTTGTGTATTTTCGGATAAAATATGATAGTTTGGATAGAAATACTCAAAAAACCGTGTCTAATAAGTAATTTTAGTTATTTTTGGTTCATTTGGGTAGTTTGGATACAAAATATCCAAACCGAATCGTGTAATATAGTTATTTTAAGCACTATTATCCGAACCCGTTTCAGACACATTAGTTATTCTGTTATTTTCAGGTTCTTTTACATCAAAACCGAACCCACCCGAATCTGGAAGGACCGACTCGAACCCACTCGAACCTGACCCAAAATTTTGTAATACCCGATCGGGACATAATTTTCAAACCCAAAAAATCCAATATCCGAATCTGTATCGAACGGATACCCGAATGCTCATGCTTATTAAAAAGATAACAAAATCGATAATCTGATTCCGTGCAAGGCACGGTTTATTACCTAGTCATATATGATTTGACGAATGGAGAACCAACCAAACTAGGCTCCAAATTAACTTCATGCATATACTTCGTGATGGTTCCACTCCTTTCGACCATCTCCCCGTCAAGAAGGTCCACCCATTGGAGTTGACCGCATACTGGCCTCTTTCCCAAAGGCAGAAAACTTGTTCGTCTTTTTCTTTTGTTTTTAATTTTAATTGATTATGATATTACAAACTATCTATTTTTATTATCTATAATATTATTTAAAAAGTAAACTAGTTGATATCATTTATTACTTAACTTAATATCATTTGTTTTTCTAATAAAACAGAAAATAATTATATTTTTAAATTGTTTTACGTTTATAAAACCAAAAAATTATTATAGTAAGAAAATTAAAACAATTAAAAAAAACAAAAGTAGGTTAGAATTGTTATTATTGTTATGAATATTATAGTGATCGACTCATAACCAGACGAACCGTACGGACCAGTCTATGTCGTACCAGACATGACCAAACCCGACTCAAGCCCGGCCCAAGGAGACATGAAGATGGCGACCATAAGATAGAGAGATAGAGATGGCTCAAGAAGATTGATACCGAGGAGATTCATAGTTATCCATATTCCTATATAGATTAACAATATGTATATATCCCTTATATTATGAGATTAGGAATATTGCTATTTATCTTTTTATGTAATCATGTATATAAAGGGACCTTTGGTCTTTGAGATTAATAAGAAGTAATTCACAGAAACATTACTTTCACAACAATTATTTTATTTTATTGAATTTTTGCTTTACTTCATAGATGAGATGATGTAGTATTGGTTTTCGTATACCGGTTTTCCCTTAAATTTTATAATATTTCTAATAATGTCTATAGGTTTAGTTCTAATTATTATATAAGAAATATAATATTCAAATGTTTGAATCTTTATAGATAAAAACAAATTATTTTACTTATAAAATTTCTACTTAAAACTATTGCTCTTTTTGTTTCATAAATATTGTCATTCTAATTTTTGTTACACAGAGAATCTCACATTAAAATTCAAGGTAATGCATATTTTTTTAAGTTTAATATTAACTACAAAATGCATTGATCTTAAAAATATTTTTTTGTCAAATATTATTGATTAAGCAGTTATAATTATAAAAACATAAATGCATTTCAATTCTTTTTAAAATTTTCGTCAAAAATGCCAAATGGCTCTTAGTTAATACATAGAGAGTAATATTATTCATTAAAAAATTTTAAAGAAAAATTATTTTATTTTGAAATATAAATTTCAAATGATATCCTTATTAAAAGTTACAGAAAAAATTATTTATACAGATTAACTAAACCAATTGATATTTTTCTTTTGTTTGTTTACCTTATTTTAAATTGAGGTATATTTTATTTTAAATAATTTTATTTTTTGGAAATTTTGACATTTTTAAGATATTAAATTATAATGTTGATTGCATATTTTGATTGATAGTGTTAAATCCTATTTGGGTACGGACATTCTTTATGACTTGTATCTTCGATTTCTATATAGTATATATTATTATGTATTGCTACAGTTCTCGGTAGAGTTTTTCATATTTTGCACTCAGGTGCATCATTATCTGAAACATATAAAAACATAGAGCTGGATGAGAAATATCAAGCTAAGGTATTTAACGGTTGATATATATCGTTTAAGAGTTTTGTTGGTGGAGCTCATCACTGGAGCATATTCAATTTTTTTATGCTGTCTCAAGAAATTATTTCATTGGCAAATTATTCATTCTCGCAATGAAAGAAAATAGACTCGACGAAAGCATCGATGGTCTAATCAATTGGAGAAAGTTACGGTAACCGCAAAACTCGCAAGGAAATGTGTAAATCTCAAAAGGATTTCATGGCAATGTTGCAACTTCATTCTTAGATCATGATCAGTGAACTATTTCCTAATCAAGTATAGTGACCATTGATAAATGCTTAATTTCTGTATTTATGTCTGTAGTAAACTTGTGACAATAATTTCAACAATTAAACTTCAGATTAGAACTTAACCCACATATATGGGACAAATTTGCAATTTATATATGGACTTCAAATGATGCCCTAGGCATCAGTTTTCTACATTGCTAAGGTGACATCGGTTTTCTACATTGCTAAGGTATATATTTGATAACAAATAACCTCGTTTCATATTTTTCTTCGACCTTAAGAAGCCCTTTTTGTTTCTTTAAATCAAATTAAGACATCGTATCATCTAATTCAGCTTCCTCATCCTGCTCAAAAACAATTTGGAGAGGAAGTCAAAAATGGAACCAAAACTAAATGAAAAAAACCTAACTTTTTTCTGATGATCTCTGACTGTCTTTGCATATTCTCCGGTTCAAGTTGAAAGCGTACCTGGGTACATGATGGGTGGCACTTAAATTTTCCAGAGTAACATTTATGTGAGCGTCAGTATTTCCTCCCATTCCACATTGTGTAGGATCCTCGAAATTAACATGGTCTCTGCTTAGATCATAAGAAGATGTAACAAAACAAAAAAAAATCATATCCTTGGATATATAAGGAAATATGTGTAGTAGAGAAAATCAAAACTCTACGAAAAGACTCACTCAACATCCATCGGGCTAGGGTCTGTTTGAGCCTCATCAATTGATCCTTTTACGTAACTTTGTGGTGGATCCACAAATTCATAATAGTTTCTGCTTAAATCATAAGAAGAGGTAACAAAAAAAAAATCATATCCTTGGACATATAAGCAAATATGTGTAGTAGAGGAAATCAAAAATTTACGAAAAGACTCACTCAGCATTCATCGGGCTATGTTGTGTTTGAGTCTTATTAGTTTCATCCAGTCGAGTTGAGAAATGAGAGTCAACTCAATTGTTCTATCTAAAGAGTCAATTTTAAACAAATATGAGACTATATCAATAACCCACTTCCCTATATCTTAGTTAAGGAGAAACTTATAAATTAAAAAAAAATAGAAAAAGTCATCTGTCGCAATTCAGCTGTAGGAACCATACTGGTGGAATTCGTTCTACTATGGAACTTAAACATCAAATTTTTACCTTTTTTTATCAATTCCAGTGTCATACTCTGTCATGCTTCTACTTGATTCACTGTACAAAATTCTTTCTATATATGAAAACTTTTAATGTGCTGGTACACATAGAAATTATTATTTTTTACAAATAGTTACTTCCCAATTCTTGTTTCCCTCTTTTGTTGTCTCCATTCTCTTTTGTCAATCCAATCTTTTTTAACTCTCCATCTATTTTTGCTTTTCTATTCTTATCCACCAAAATTACCGACTTCTCACAAATGAGGTTATTCGCTTCTATGAAACCTATTGGTGGTATATGCTGAACAAAAGATTTATAGTTTAGAAACGTGAATGCTTTCATAAAAAATAGAGATAGAAGCGTGGAAATGTCACATATTTACCATCCCTAAAGCTTGCCTTTGTAACAGAGAAAAACATAAAATTGTTTTATTCTACTTTTTTTTATTGATCCCGAGTAGTTAGAGCGTAGCCGAGTCCTCGGTTGTAGTAACCTTAAATCTTCATCGGGCTATGTTGTGTTTGAGCCTTATTAGTTTCATCCAGCCGAGCTGAGAAATGAGAGTCAACTCAATTGTTCTATCTAAAGAGTCAATTTTAAACAAATATGAGTCAAGACAGAGTGGTTAGTATATTTATTTTAGTAAGTTATTTTACATGTGTGCGAGAATTGAAATTATAAATCTCTGACGATGCATGTTGATTGATACAGAAATTGAGAAGGGAGTACGTCATGTTCAACAACCATTTGGACGAAGAAAGACCGATAGTATTGTTGAACAAAGGTGGTACAATTTTTTTTGCAGAATTAAAGAAATATGAAAGCGGGTCACATGGGAGTGCCACACACCATGGTTGGAAAAACTTTTGCTCAAGAAAAATGCTTAAAGTTGGATTCAAATGTAGATTTAAGGTTACTACAACCGAAGACTCGGCTACGCTCTAACTACTCGGCAACAATAAAAAAGGTAAAAGAAAACTATTTTATGACTTTCTCTGTTACAAAGACAAGCTTGAGGGATGGTAAACATGTGACATTTTCGCGCTTCTATCTCTGTTTTTTATGAAAGCATTCACGTTTCTAAACTATAAATGTTTTGTTCAGCATATATCAATAGATTTCATAGAAGCGAATAACCTCATTTGTAAGAAGTCGGTAATTTTGGTGGATAAGAATGGAAAGACAAAAATAGATGGAGTTAAAAAAAATTAGATTGACAAAAGAGAATGCAGAGGCAACAAAAGAGGAAAAAAAGAATTGGAAAATAATTATTTGTTAAAAATAATAATTTATATATGTACCAGCGCATTAAAAATCCTTATATATGGAAAGAATTCTGTACAGCGAATCAAGTAGAAGCAGGGTAGAATATGACATTGAAGTTGATAAAAAAAAGGTAAAGATTTGATGCTCAAATTCCATAGTAGAATGAATACCACCAATATAATTCTTTCCGCTGAATTGCAACATGCGACTTTATCCTTTTTTTTTAATTTACAATATAAGTTTTTTTATATATATCTAGGGAAGTAGGTTATTGATATATTCTCTCATATATCTGTTTAAAATTGACTTTTTAGATAGGAAAATCTAGTTGACTCTCAATTCTCAACTCGGATAGATGAAACTGATGAGACTCAAACGCAACCTAGCCCGATGAATGATGGGTGAATCTCATCATAAAGTTTTGATTTTTTTCTACTACACATATTTCATTACTAGGGGTGTGCCGACGCTACGTGCCAGAATTTTTTACAAATAAAATATTTTATAATTTTAAACAATTTTAGTATTTTTGTAAAGAAAATATTTAGCATACATATGAAGATTTTTTACCGTGTTTCAGTTTCTGCATTATTGGTTTTGAAATTATTTTAAAATAATTAAAATTTAAATATATGTATAAACATATTTTAGTTTTTATCTAAAATAGGATTTGTGACCTTTTTTAATCTTCGTTATTTTTGACAGATTTTTAATAATTGGATATTGTTTTCCTAACTTTTACAAGTATACACATAGATATTAAGTTGTGGCATATCAGTGAGTTCACGATTATATTTTCAAATTTTAAATGCAGTATAAACAAAACAAAATTGCTAACCACATGTACTGTGATCTAAGATACTACAATATCAGAAAAACTTGCATTAGATTTTTTTATTAAAAAAAGAAACTTGCATTAGAATCGAGACTAATTTGAAAAAAATGCAGTCTTACATCTACGATTAATTTAATCTTTTTCATAACTGATTTGAAAGTGTAATATCTTAATTGTTTATTATTTGAATGTAAAAAGTTGGTTTGGGGACTAGTTATGTTGTCGCAGGGACCTTGGCATAAATTCCCAAGCCTTGGCGAAGAAGATTAAAAAAGACTAACCAAAGTTGAGGCCAAGGATGCAGTGCCAAGTAGGACCATGAATCTTGTGCGAAATGAAAGAATCAAACTCCTCGCCGGATAACTTAGGGAACACACCAACCTACGACAAAACAAAGCGACAATCATTGTTGCAATACTTGATAAAACCAACGGAAAATGAAATAACACGAGAGGCACTGGACTCACAGCAACAACGTTCTTCTCCCCAATAACCTCACCAGCAACATCAGCTGACTTAATCTCAGCTGAAGCAGGTCCACTTTGCAGTGGCCACACCTGAAACCAAATGAAACAGAGATTCTTAAGTTCATATGAAAGTGAATCAAACATCATCGTCCAAAGAATCGAAACACTTAAATCTCTACTCGATTCATCAAAACAAACGGAGATTCAGATCTTACCAATGGAGAAGAATGTAGCGCGCACGCTTCCTTCTGCATGTCCTCTTTCATATCAGCACTCTTGATTACAGCTCTCTTCCCTGCCGCTTCAGCTTCCGGAAGAGTAGATCTCCGATCATCCGGATTTGTTTGCGCCGGTGCGTCTCCTCCTCCGTTCACACTCTTCTTCCTCATACTCCCCTCACTAAGTAACAGAGCAAAGTCATGATCCATATCTCTTTAACCATTTTCAAATCAGTGAAATGAAAAATAGAAAGAAACTCACTTTCGAGTAACCATTCAAATACCAAATGCAGACTCCGTCAGTTTCCAAATTTGAACTGTTGGCGAATTGGCCGTTCGCTTCCTGAACCAGATCTGGTGGTAGATCCTCGTGATCAAATCGGTGAACGGAGCTAAGTTCTGGATCAAGGAATGTAGATTGTCGTATCCTCTCACGTTCGGCCACCTCTGGTGAGAAGATTCACGGGAACGAGTGAAGTGTGTGTATTTACGAGAAAACTTGAGAAAACTTGATAGCAGTTAGCTAGTATAAATAAAATATATTTAGACTGCATGCAAGACTCTTTTCTCTACGATCTTTTCTTGGTCTGCGGGTGAGAAGAAGAACGTGAGTGGCTAAAAGTAGAGGTCCAATGCATGTGCATCTTTATTTATTTATTTTTTTAAGAGTTATTCTTGGGTTCACCCCCTAGGATGAACCTTTAGATTCACCAACCAATAGGATTCAAGTATTTTATATTTAATATCTTTTTAAAAAGTAAATAAAATATTGTTAAATTATATTATGTTTTCAAATAAATAGCTAAAAATAAATAAAAATAGTTGTAGTTGCAAAAAGTTTTTTTAATAAAAACTCTAAACCCAAAATACTAAACCCTAAACCCTAAATACTAAACCCTAAACCCTTGGGAAACCCTAAACCCTTGGGAAACCCTAAACCCTTGGATGAATCATAGTTTTAAAAATTAAAAAAATCTTTTTTTTCAATTATTACTGTTTTTGTTTATTTTTAGCTATTTATTTTAAAAACATAATATAATTTAAGAAGATTTTGTTTCTTTTTTAAAAATATATTAAATAAAAAATACTTGAATCCTATTGGTTGGTGAACCTAAAGGTTCACCTAGGGGAGAACCCAAGAATAAGTCTTTTTTTAATGACTTGCTTTATATAAATGCAGAAAAAAAAATATATTACAAAAGCTTCAAGGTTCTAGTTAATGAGTCAGAGCCCATTTAGAAACTTATATAGTAGAACCCATACCCTAATAATTGGTTTTGGCCCAGACCAGTCTAAGCCCAGTTCGAGAACCAAAAAAACGAAGAGAAGTTGCGATCATTCACCGTTTGCGTGTCGATGGAACCAAAGTAAACGGAAATGAAGAACCACAGAGGAGAAGATCAGAGACCGTCCATTCTATTCTTTCTTTTTTCTTTTAAATAAAACACAATCTTGTCTATAAATTCCAAATACTCTTCATTCTTCATTTTCACAAGTTCATAAGTCTCTCAAGCAAGTAAGTCTTGTAGTTTTTGTAATATTTACGTTTTATATTTAATAATTATCCTAATTTTCTTATGATTAATTGTTTCTAATATATTTCAGGTTTCTTCTATCAACATCACTAAAAATCAGAATTCAAAGTAAATTTTTATTTTTTTCTTCAGTCAATTATGGAAATTTATATCTTTAAAACACTAGAATTTTTATTCGATAGTATTAAATAAATTTAATAATTATTTTATGATAAATATATTGCTTTTTATGTTCTAATTAATTAATCTTTATTTTTCTGTAAATTAGTTTATCAAAATAATGTCTGTAACTAATAATCATCTAAAATATTTATAAATTATCATTTTTATAACCAATTAATATTCTAGACAATGAAATCATATATATATATATATATATATATTTCGTTCCTTTACATATATATATAAAAATATATGCAGTTTTTAGTCTTGTGTATAATTAGTTTCTATATTTTAAGTTCTTTTTTTATTCTTTTCGTTTTTATATTTAATTTGAAGATTAACTTTTTAATAAAAATGTACAACATGATATATATTTTCTTTGTATATATAATATATTCTGAATTTCTTTAAAATTTCATAAACACTTTATATATATATATATATATATATATATATATATATATGAATTGACATATTCAAAATTTTATATATTTCTCTCATATATAACCATATGTAATATTTAGGTAAACTGAAAACATATAAGTTAGAGTTGATTTTTAATTGTTGATGATACTTAACATAAATAAAATAAATAGTAGTTTTGTACAAAAAATATAATGTCATCTGATTATATTTATATAGAAATCAGTTTAATATATTAATGCATGTTATTTATTGTATATATTTATAAACTTAAATATTTTTATAATCACTTAGCATTTTTAGACAAAGAAGTATTGGTTTTAATTTGTAACTAGAGATTGACCCGCCCTCAAGAGGGCGGGTATATTTTCTGTATTTAATTTTTTTGCCTATTATAATTTATATGTTTGTGTGTTTATATAAGCATAAGTTTTTATATTTATGTTTTTATAATCATATTTTTGTTTCGAGAAATTTAATTTTTATATTTGTGTCATTGAGAAATTTTTTTTTTTTTAATTTTTGTTTTTAATTTTTATTTTGAAAATTTAATTTTATATTTGTGTATTTTCATTTATTTATTATTTCAAAAAAATTAGTTCTAGATACTGTCGCAAAACTATAATCATAATTTAAAATAAGTTTATGGCTACAAAATATTTGTACAAAAACCAGTAAAAGCTGCAACGGTAATCCAAAATACTTACAATACTGGAGATATTTGAAGTATATATTGAGTTTTAACCAAAGTTTTGAATAGAAGTAATTTTATGTTAAATTTATGTATTATAAATTTATGTCATTTGTTGTTTTTATTTTTGAATTTGAAAAACTATAAGGTATATCTATACTATTTAACCACAATTCAAAAAAGATAGTAATAAACAATACTCTTTTTCTTATTTAAAAAAAAATATTTCTAGATACTGTCGCAAAACTATAATCATAATTTAAAATAAGTTTATGGCTACAAAATATTTGTACAAAAACCCGTAAAAGCTGCAACGGTAATCCAAAATACTTAAAATACTGGAGATATTTGAAGTATTTATTGGGTATTAAACAGAGTTTCGAATAGAAGTAATTTTATGTTAAATTTAGATACTTCTTTATGTATTATAAAATTTATGTCATTTGTTGTTTTTTATTTTTGAATTTGAAAAATTATAAGGTATATCTATACTATTAAAATCTAAAACAACAATTCAAAAAGAGAGTAATAAACAATACTTTTTATTATTTCAAAACATTTAGTTCTAGATACTGTCTCAAAACTATAATCATAATTTCAAATAAGTTTATGGCTACAAAATATTTATACAAAAACCCGTAAAAGCTGCAACGGTAATCCAAAAAATATATATTCCAAAATATTTAAAATTTATTACGATATATTTTTAAGTTTCAGACAAATGTAGCTATATATTAAATTACGAAAGAGATTTATTAATATACATTTATTTTAGCCTGTTGGATTATTGGTCCATTTTACACATTTTTTATTCGACATATAATCATGTATTGTGTATTGTTTCTTTTATTTTTTGAGTGGCATTCTTGTAATTGTTTCCATTTTCCCAGAGAATATTTTAGATTTCTCTGCAACATTTCAATGCCACCGTATTTTCCTAACTGATCAATTTTTACGTTTTGCGTGTTTCAAAACATTGAGCGATAGAGAATCACTTTCAATATGAAATATTTGAATAACATTTCTTTACACATCAGTTTGATTAATTTAACGCTTAGATAAAAAAAATTAAAACTACCATAATATATAATGCAGTTGACAGTGCGAGAACTGATTATTTACATTGGCTTAGTGCATTGAGGCGTTGTTATTTTCACAGCATGTGACGTGTTAAAACCTGCTACAGCACTTTTTTTTTGTTTTCCTAAATAATTTATTTAATGAATGGCACTATTGTAAATATATAGTCGTCTTCCTTATGACAGCTTTAGGTTTCTGCAAAAACATTTTCATGGCCGTCATAGAAAAGTTGATCATTATAGGCTGCAATATTGCGTTTTTCTTTCAGATCCTTCATCAATTTTGTAGATCTAGTATATAAATTCCATTCCAAATATTCAAAACCCAGAAAAATGGATTATGTTTAGAAAACCAATTTATTAACCAAATTTGGTAAATTCACAACTGTAACCTCCGCTGAGCAATCGATCACCACGTTCGCTTTTCGGAACCTACATATATGTATGTTTTTGTGATTAAACTTATACAATTTTTTGTTTGTATTATACTCACACAAATTGTTAGTCATATGAGTACTCTATAGTTAGTTGACCGTTCCAGGGAGAAAGAAGTGAATCCCGAATTTAAAATTGAATTAGTGGTTACAATATTTGTATAAAATACATAATTATCAGTTATTATTAATATTTAGAAGGTGGTTATATTTTAAATTGGACCTAACCCATATCAACTGGTCATGTTGAAGAATTAATAGAATAGATTGTTCGCATAGGTGAATTTATAATTGTTCGCATATCTATATTCATATAACATATTTATATACTTGTATCTTGTGTTATCTGATTTTTATTATTTGCAGGTTGTCTCTTATACGTACAACAATTCAATAAATCAAGGTACAGTAAAAATCTATGTTCAATAATATTCTGGAAATATAAATTAAAATCTATGTTCAATAATATGATTGTGTTAACTGATTTTTGATAATTCATATGTTATTTAGCTTATATAATTCAGTTAAAATTTTAAAATAAAGATAGGCTTTTAAGTTACTTATTTATTGAATTAATAACAAAATCGTAGATATAAATTAAAATATATGTTCAATAATATTCTGGAAATAACATAATAGTTTAGAATACATATTTTTTGTGTTAGAAATTTCAGTTTTACTTAATCATTCTATTTTTATATTAATTAATAAGTGCATTTTTTGATAATTCATATGTTATTTAGCTTAAATAATTCAATTAATTTTTTTAAAAAGATAGGGTTTTAAGTTACTTATTTATTAAATTAATTAAAAAAGTTGTAGATATAAATTAAAATCTATGTTCAATAATATTCTGGAAATAACATAATAGTTTAGAATAAATATTGTTTATGTTAGAAATTTCAGTTTTATTTTAACTATTCATTGTAATTTTTTATATTAATTAATAAGTGCATGTTTTTGATAATTCATATGTTATTTAGCTTATATAATTAAATTAAAAATTTAAAATAAGGATAGGGGTTTAAGTTACTTATTTATTGAATTAATTAAAAAAATGTAGATACAAATTAAAATCTATGTTCAATAATATTCTGGAAATAACATAATAGTTTAGAATAAATATTTTTTATGTTAGAAATTTCGGTTTTATTTTAACTATTCGTTATATTTTTATTTTAATTAATAAGTGCATGTTTTTGATAATTCATATGTTATTTAGCTTATATAATTCAATTAAAATTTTAAAATAAAGATAGGGTTTTAAGTTACTTATTTATTGAATTAATTAAAAAAAATTGTAGATATAAATTAAAATCTATGTTCAATAATATTCTGGAAATAACATAATAGTTTAGAATAAATATTGTTTATGTTAGAAAACTAATATAATTTCAAATTTTTAGATATGGCGTCTAATCATGGAGAAAACGCGAATTTTAGTGAGCATCATACAGAAGCAGCAACACGGGTAACATATTTACTGTCATATTTAAATTTGTTGTTTTGTTAGAAATTAATTAATATTAAATTATCAATTTTAAAAAATTTTAGAATGAAGACCATTTGAAATGGGACCATAGAAGAGAACGAATGTTTATTGAGTTGTACGAACACACATTTGCCATGAATAAATATCGTCTAAAAGATCCGTCACCTCATGGGAAAGAGTTTATAGTTGACAAGTTCAACTAAGAGTTTAATCTTGATATAAACTACAAGTTTTTCCGAGAAAAACTTGATCAAATGAAAAGAAAGTACAAGAAGTATACAAATTTTATGCACAACTCAACGGGTATCTCAGTTGATCCTGTTACATCAATGATTTCTGCATCTGTTTCATGGTGGAAAGATAGTGAAGTAAGTCTTTTAATCTTTACCACACCAAAAAAATCTTAAGTAATTTTTAATAACACAAATCTATATAATTTTGTTGATAGGTGTGTAAGATTATAAAGTCATTTAAGCGAAAGCCACCAGAGTTTTGGGATATTATGCAATGATGTTTCAAATTATATGACGTCTGTTCGCAATCTTAATACTCTGTGAACCAAAGAAGAGAAGAGATTATGAACGAAAAGTTAGCAAATGATGAAAGTTATCTCAATTCAGAAATGTTTGGTGATGACATGGCAGAAATTCAAGTTCCAGAAACACAAAAAATGAAGATGTATATCGTGTTAACATTGACGATCAAACACGACCTACCAGTGAGTTTACTCGTGAATCCATGCGTTAAGATATGTCAATTTCTTGATTTCTCAATTGTTTTTATTCATCGTTCTGAAAATGTATCATTTGATTATTTAGTTAAGATAGCAAAATCCTTCTATAGAGACATGTACTACATTGGTTGTTTTATTCCGGTCTAGTTTTCCAAACCACCTCAAGCTTGAATAATAGATCAGCCGTTTGATGTGAAAAAAAAAAGTTTATTTTAATTAATTTGAACAATTATGTTCTTTCTAAATTCGAAACTATGGTTATATGTGTAGAAACATTAATAAACAAGTGGTTTAACTTCCAAAGAAAAGTTGTTTTGTTTTGGACAATGACAAGTATCAACAAATATGTGTGAATAATTTTCATGAATTTACAAATTATACAAATATCCATCCTAAATTATATCAGGGGTTTAATATAGTTTTGGCAAAATCCCAAATTATTTGGCAAATGGGAAGGTTTAAAACCAAACTAGATTTTGACCCGCACACCCGTGCGGGTGTATATTTTTATAAAATATGTTATTTTTCATGTCAATATTAGAATTGAGCAAAAATCCGAATCCAAAAAATCGATCTGATCCCGATCCAAAAAAAGTTCCAAACCCGGATCAAAATTGATTTAATATCAAAATTTTGGTATTTAGAGAATTAAAACCAAATATGATCTAATACCAAAGTATTTTCAGATACCTGAATGTATTCGAAATAGATTTATATACTGATATATATATTATTTTTTAGATTTAATGTATATAAAAACATTCAGAATATATATAGTCCTTATAAGTTGGTTTAAATAATTGAAAATATTTACAAATAGTCAAATGTAAATATCTAAAAAGTTAAAGTATACTCAAATCACCAAAAATATTTAAAATAATTATTGATTGCCTATCCAAATATTTAAATGAAACTAATTTATATGTTAAGTTCATGTATTCTGATAAATGTTATTCAAATTTATATGTAATATATTATTTTGTTTATATATTTTGAGAAATTTAAAATATATAATAAATTTTAAAATAACTTAAATGAGTTATCCGAACCCGAACAAACACGCAAAGATCCAAATCATATAAACAATCAACGTTGCCGTATATAATTTTATTTTTAGTTTAATCTGAAAATAAAAGACTGTCAATATGATTTGTTGTTTTTATTTTGTGGTTATCTGGAACTGGCTCATTCCAGAAAAAAAGTTATCTAGAGCTGATTAATTAATAAAAAGTTCATGTTACACCTAGAATAAGGATTTCGTACAAACACTTATAAACGTAGATGAGTTTTAAAGCAAGGTGATATTACCCTAATCCTAAACATGAAATTATTTTCACAAAAATGAAAATCCCGATAGCATATCTGACCCTGATTATAACAAAGTGATATATTTCCAATTTCCTAATTCTGGCGAATTTGCTATGTGAATAAGAAAAAACAATGTGACTAAAAGAATGATAAACAAAGCTTCAGTATTTGGTCAAAAAAAAAAAAACAAAGCTTCAGTATGTTGCTAGAGTATATAGACGGCTCTTAGAATTTAGGTTAAGACTTAAGAGGATAGAGATGGCGAGTAGCTACAGCTAAGGTATTTTTATGTTCTGTTTTTGAAAAGAAAAAAACTGTATCGTATGAATATATCATATATGTATGCTAATCAAATTCTAATTATTTGTTAAAAACTCAACCGCAGAATATGGAAACTAATTAGTGATGTTTGCTTAATTGTAGTCAATTTTCAAGGAATATCTTGGGAGGCTAGATTAGAGAGTAAGAACCTTCTACAAATATACCTTGAAAGAAAAAATAAATGATAAGAATAAGGTAATATTCCATTGTTAAGATTGCAAGAGCTATATACGGAAACAACTTTTCTATAGAGATTTTAGATTTGATTATGTTTCCATATATCAATGAGTATCATTAAACACACAAGATTAAGTTACGTCGGTTTTATTTCGAGATAAAAAAGTAAGGCAAGTCAAATTTAAGTATTTGGTTTAGTAATTAGATAAAATGAGTTTTATTATTCTAGTGGCATTTCATTGTAATTATTGAGCAAAACTAAGGGTTAAATACTATTTGTACTTCAGTTTTAATAGATTAGAAGAAAGACCGAAAAGAAAGCCCAAGGCGCGTTTGGATCTGGTACGAATTTTTTTTTTAATTTGCACGTATCGGAGATTTTTACCGATCAGGAGGGAGGAGATCGAAGCTTCCGATTCATAAAACTGCCTCACTCTTCCCAGAGACTCTTCAATTTTAAGGTTTTGGATACATGATCAGAATCGCGATTCCGAGGGTCTCTTTACGATTCAAGTAGTAGAAGTTGAGAAAACGCATTAAAGAAAGGGATGTGGACTAATGTTTTCAGAATCGTAAGTCTTTTTCTCTACACGGCGTGCGTTCACTTTCCTTGTTCGCTGCTATTAACACTAAATTGGGAGAGGAGAAAGTTTTTTGATTTTGATGGTCTCCTGATACCTAATTGATTTTACACAGGGAGGTCTACATAACGTTTCTTGGTTTCAGTTTCTTCCAAGTGAAGCTGAGCTGAGTCCTGCCTCTGATACAAGGTTCAACCTTTCAGCCTTTTTTTTTTCTTTTGTACTTTATGTGACTGTTTGTAGTAACTATTAAACTATGATGGAGATTTCAGTTCAAGAGCTGAGCAGAATGATGTTGCAACGTATCTTGTGCTTTCATCTCATCTTCGTTTGCAGAAGGAAGGCTTTCTTACCACATGGACCAATTCTTTTGTTGGACCTTGGGATCCTTCTCAAGGCTTATACAACCCTGGTAAAACTAAACTATCCTTGTCATTCAATCTTGTAAATTTGTACTTGTATCTGATGATCGTTCCTCGCTGTGCTTCTCAGATGAAAAGATCAAGCTTTGGCTTTTTCTTCCTGGCCGTCATTCTTCAATCACTGATAAAGCTAAGGCTGCTGTCTCAAAACTTAGAGGTAACATTTGTCCTGTTAATTTATTTGCCTGTATCTGTGTTGGCGTACATGTCCTTACCCCTTTTGTTGCTTCTGTTAAAAGTTGTTGCTTCTGGAATCTGGGTAGCACCTGGGGACTCGGAAGAGATATCAGTTGCCTTTTCACAGTCTTTACGTAATTGCATTGCAAGGTTAGTATGATCCCCAGAGATGATGGTTCGATTATTAGGGTATAATGGATTAATGCATAATGTTTGATATTGCGACAGAGCATTAACTGGACTTTCCTACATGAGATTTGGAGATGTTTTTTCAAAATTCGTCCCTCAGAGTGAAGAATATTTGAGGTATCTGCAACCTCATGCCATTTAAGCACTGAGTTTGGTTCTTTGTTTTATCCCCCTTAAGAAGACATACATTTTTTTCTTGCGGCTTTCCACCATAGCTTCTGTTATTCGTTATATATGAGCCTGCAAGACCTTCGTTTCCTAAGTGCAATTTTTGAAACCAAAAGAAGTCTATGATTAGCTGTGTGGCTAATGCTCCTCGGATATTTATGCAGGAGGGGACAGCCTACTGTTGAATTCATCTTTGCTGCTACCGAAGAGGCAGTTTTTGTCCATGTCATTGTGTCTGCCAAGTCCGTTAAGCCTTTTATCATATTTGCTCGAAATTATGTTATGGTGCTTCTTGTACTTATTGTGAAACTAACACGGCTTTTAATGCGCGAAGGAATGTCCGGACACTTTCAAGTGACGATGCTGAAAGACTGTTAAGGAGTTCCTTGAAAAACTCCAGTTATAGGCTTCCCGGTTAGTCATATCTTCCATCATCCCTTGCAATGCTAATTTTTGCTACTTGTCTACGATAAACCAAAAAATGTTGATGGAACTAACTAAGTTTGGATGTTCGTTAATATATTTCTGCTTTGTACTGATATGCTAGTGAATACATTGGGAGCATGAGACATTTGTGAGCTTAATGTTCAATTCATTTGACTCTGAAAGAAGCTAGTGTAGTCTAGTGCTACCATAAGTTCCTCGAGCAGAGATGTAGCATCTCATTTTTTTCGCATGGCACAAGAGCTTATTTGTATTATTGTTCTTTCTATGGTTAGCCAAGAGATATTAGATTTTGCTACTTTTAATTCTTTGAAGCCATTTTTTTTGAATTGAGACCTGAAATGATTCTAGTGCTTTCTACACATGCTTTAAGAAAGATAAGAGCTTTTTTCTTTGAGAGAAACACTTCTCACAGGCTTACGTTATTCCCACCAGTGATTGTTTCTCCTCATGGTATGCGGGGCAGCCTCACTGGATTCTGTCCCAGTGACCTTGTCAAGCAAGTCTACTTCAGGTGCGATTCATACATATGCTGTCCATAGATGTTAATCTAATGAGACCAATTTTATCAACTAAGATTTGATTTTGTCTCACGCAGTTCTGGAAACATGGGGACTTCGAGTGGATATATTGGTCTCCCTTCTCATGTTGGTCGTGGGTCCCATCTAATAAATGACAATCATTGTTACGTGGAAGTTACACTTGGTAGCTGCCAAAGTAGAAATGACAACACAAGTCAAACTAATTCGACCTTTGCGGTAAACTTGCCCCATAATCAGCGTCCTGAACCATCAGTTGGGAGTAGAGATCACCGGAAAGGACAACCAGATATCTTATCGGTGCGTGAAAAAAAGTTCATGTATCCAGCTGAGGCAGTGCTTGTGCCAGTCTTACAGTCGGCATTTGCTAAATTTTCTTTGAAAAGGTAAACTGTCAAGGTGGGGTAGTTATTTAGAGTTTTTTTGAGTAGTCAAACTAGCAAACTGTGGACAATTTTTATATCGCTTCTGTTGAATTTGTCTACAGTGTCAGGGTGTGTATATATGTATGTAGAAAATCGATTATGTAGGGTCATAGTAAGATGTACTACTTGTGTTCTTTCTTTACCTTGGAGCTGATGCAAGGTGAAATCATATTTGCAGATTTTGGCTTCAAAACTGGATAGGACCATCACTGGCAGGCTCATCGTTATTTATGCACTGGTGAGTCTTTTCCTTCTGTCTCGTATCTATTCTGAACATCGAAGGGAACTCACAAAATAGAGGTCTGGAATGCAACCCTAACTTATTTGAGAAACCAAACTTTGTGTAAACCCTCATGATTGGTTGCTCCATCGGATTGAGATCTGTGGCATTTCTTAATTTTTGAATATAAAGCTGAGCGATTTTCTTTGCCATTATAACAGTTTGTTCATGATTACTGAAAATTTATACTTTATTATATGCAGGGGTGGTGATTTTGACTTCCTTGGATCGTCTGGAAATAAGAGTGATGGGTTTTATGAAAAAAATGGTGGTTATAGTAGCAGCGGCAGTAGCCGTAATAGTAGCATTAGTTCAACAAGTAGTGCTTCTAGCGGGAGTGATTGGAGAATGACTTCAAGAACTGGTGACCTTGATGCTGATGCAGATTCTTTGACGTGTAGGCAGTCTGGTCTAACTTGCAATGATGATCGGCCAAAATCGGTATGTCTTTTATGTGGCAAGGGTGGTGATTTGCATAGTACTACTGATAGGCTAAGTAACATAGCATTCTTTGCAGGGTTCCAAGCGGTCGCGAGCAGGGAGGGCAGAGTCTTTCGGTCAAGTAGGTACTGTCTCTAATGCACCTATTTAAGAAGCTTAGAAGTCAGGATTTGGTTCTACTAAAACTTATAAGATGGTGCTCCAGGCATTGCAGATGATCAAATTGGCTGGGATTGGGATGACGATGGTGATGATGATGATAGAGGAGTTGGTATGGATATCAAGGCACTTCTTTCAGAGTTTGGAGACTTTGGTGACTTCTTTGAGAATGATGCGTTGCCTTTTGGGGAGGTAATTCCCGCCTTCTGTTATCTATCAGAAATAATGAAACAACTATTACTTGTTTTATCTATGCTTGTGAATGATATTCCGGAAGGACGGTGGTGCCTCGCTTTCCGTTTCCTGCCATGCCTCATTGTGTTTTTGTCCTATTGTCTTTGGTGTTTAATCTTTATCTAACAAAGCACCTTATCTATTATGTACGTGTAGCCACCGGGCACAGCAGAGTCACATACGCTAATGATTCCTCCAGATTCTGCTGAAGTAGGTTCTAGTCCAGTGGATATGATGGATGTATCAGACCAGATTATTTTTCCCGATGGCTTTTCCTCTTTTGAGAGCTTTAATCCTGCTCCCCCTATCATAGATGAGTGCCTTATCAAAAGTCAAGAAGTCATCAACAACAGTGTCACTTCAGATCATTTAAATCAAATGTCAAGCTCTTCTACTGGTGAGTTTGATCATTTGATAAAAGCAGAAGCTATGATGACCTTTGCTCCTGAGTATGGAGCTGTTGAAGTACCTGTGAGCGAGATTTCGTCTTTCAAAAGCCCATATCTCCCCAAATCTCATATAGTGGAGAGTTCAAATTCAAGAACGAGTAACTATGTTTATGGGCCCACACCACCGGCCACCGATTGTGATGGAGCAGCCGACAAGAATTTACTTGGATCAAAAGCGTGCATTGGTAACAATGATGGCAGAACTTTGTTTCAGTCGAGAGACTATTACACTCAAGTGGAGGGCAGAAAGGACCAATATAACATGCTACCTACTGTAATTAGCGACAACAGTAGTACAAAGGAGGGTGTTTCTCAGTTAAAATATTCAAACTACAGTGCTGTTAAGACCGTACAAGGGAAAAAGTCTGACGGTATATCTGCTGTTGTTAGTACTTTATTATCTTCAAAGACCTTGTTGGCAACAGACGTGGGAAGCTTTATGTTCCAAGCTTTCATGTCTAGGATGCGGCACATAATCATTTCTTCGAAGCACAGTTCACCAGTTAGTCTGACAAGGCTTAGTGGAAACTTATTTCTCAACCAGCTGTCAAATGACCCCAGTAGCCTAACAGACAACATATCTGCAAGGAATGAGATATATAAGAAAGAAATACCAACTAGAATAGCTGGAGATTTCGACGGAGGAATGTTAGATAGCCGCATGAGTGCACCAGTTGGCGTGTGGCGGACTGTTTCAGTCCCAAAAACAGCAAAACCTGCTAGCTCGCCAAATATTGAAGCAGGCTCATCCTTGCCCCATAGTTCATTTAGCGAAGACAGCTTGCTTTCTTACGGCCAAAGGCAGCCATTGCAAGAACTCCAAGATGGAATACCGCTACTTGTACAGCAAGCTACTTCTTTTGTTGATTTAGCGCTGGATTCAGATTGTGGAGATGGTCCTTATGGCTGGCTTGCGCTGGAAGAGTTATGGAGACGGGAACTTTCGTGTGGGCCCTCTGCTGGCCATGCGGGTTGTGGGGGAACTTTGGCTTCCTGTCATTCTCTGGATATTGCTGGTGTCAAGCTAGTTGACCCACTCTCTGCTGAGGTAAGCTTTCAAATTGGTGTAAGATGCATCGAAATGAGGGTATTTAATGTCTTTACGTTCTAAATTCTTAGTAATGGGCTAGAAATACTTTTGGTCACGTATATATTGTATAGAACTTATTCTTTTAAACCTGATTATGAAGATTTCTTTCTTTTCCAGGTTTTTCCTTCGTCTGTCATTACTCTATTGCAATCTGACATCAAAACAGCTCTGAAATCTGCATTTGGTCAGTCAGATGGGCCATTATCTGTGACAGATTGGTGCAAGGGTCGAAATCAATCAATGGATGGGGGATCTATGTCCGAGGGATCTACTGCTGAGTCATCCCTGCGTGAAGGTAGAACATGAGTTTTGATTATTTATCTCGTTGAACTTTACTGTTTCTACTATGGTTGTTCAATATCTGATGGTGCATACATGTCAATATCTCTGATGATTTTATTGCTAATCATTGTGTTGGAAAACAAGTGATGTCAATAGATGGTGGGAAGGGAGAGGAGACTACTCAGAGCCAAGATATATACAGTTCAGAATTACTCCGACCGACACTTTTTGTTCTTCCATCACCTTCTATACTTGTCGGGTATTTTTTTTTTTAATATAAGTTGGCGTTGATCAAGATCCCCATAGTATTCATAATTTCATTTTGTTAGGATTGCCACATTATAGTGCTGGTTATTTTAAGCTCTCTATTGTCTATCCCCTGTGACAGGTACCAAGATGACTGGCTTAAGATATCAACTAACGCCTTGCAACATTGGGAAAAGGCCCCTTTCGAGCCATATGCTTTGCCCAAAAATGTGCGTTTTCAAGGAATTCATCTGAGAATACTATTGTTTTCTCAGTTTAGGCCAATTGATAATCTTCTCCACTAAGTTGTTCTTTGTTACTTGTCTCAGATGAACTATACTGTTGTATGCCCGGATATAGATCCTTTAACTAGTGCTGCTGCTGATTTCTTCCAACAACTTGGAACTGGTGAGTCAACAAATATATCTATTCTGACAGAGGTTATCCTCAAATTTGACAGGAACTGGTTTCTGCTAAACAACGTTTCTAGAGGAACAAAAACTTAAAGACATTTTCTCATCATTATGTTCTGATGAACCTTTTTGTCTCATAGTTTACGAGACCTGCAGACTGGGAACCCATTTGCCACATATCCTGGGAAATCAAATGGAAACTGACGCTGGAAAGCTATCCTCATCTGGATTTGTTCTGCTTGATTGCCCTCAATCCATGAAGATTGAAAGCAATAACACATCGCTTCTGGGATCTCTCAGCGATTATTTTCTGTCTTTGTCGAATGGGTGGAATGTGACTAGCTATCTAAAGTCTTTATCAAAAGCGCTGAAAGGTCTAAAGCTTGAGTCTTGCCTTTACACAAACCAGAAAGAAGGATCAGCTAGTCCTTGCATTGTAAGTATGAGCTAAAAAAATACAGATGTTAACTGGGATAATTAACTATTTGCCACTTCTACCAAGCGTAGCTGTTGAAACTTGTTGGCTTCTACTCTTCTTTCAGGTAGTGTACATAGTGTGTCCATTTCCCGATCCTTCGTCAGTTTTAAGGACGATCGTCCAATCGTCAATTGCACTTGGATCAGGAATACAGCCAGATAAAGACAGGAGATCGTTACTTAACAATCAGGTTGCAAGGGCGTTTGGTAGTTCTGCTGCTGTAGACGAAGCATCAATATCTCATATTCCAGTGCTTTCGGGGTTTAGTGTCCCTAAACTAGTTCTACAGGTGGTGTCGGTTGATTCTATTTTCCGGATAACAAGTCCGAGCTCTGAGCTTGTCATTCTCAAGGATACTGCCTTTTCTGTATACAATAAGGCTCGTAAAATTTCACGAGGAATGGCTAATGATGCAATTCAATCGTCCTCTTTATCAAGCAGATCCTCTTCAGCCTTGACACCATTGAGCTCTATTTCAGGAATCTGGAAAGACTGTGTTAGTTCTCGAATGACAAGTTCTACACATCCAAGAGATGGTGAAAGGGATAGTAGCATGAGAACGAGTTGGGATAGCTGGCAAATGAGAAGACCTGGTGGATTAAGCTGCGACCCAAACAGAAATGAAGATTTTTACCTTAATGATGAAAGTTTCTATTTATTTGAACCGCTTTTCATTCTTTCCGAGCCTGGTTCAGTGGAGCGTGGAGTTTCACCTACTTTTGGCGGCCTAGGTTCGGAGTCTTCAAAGCCAATACCTGAGGATGGTGGCAGAGGTTCTGGACTTGGCGTCAATGCAATGGAGGGTATAACATCAGCAGGATCAAGCTCCCAGGGGGATGCATCCCAGGTTGAAGGAAAGACTATTCCAAGTTTACATTGCTGCTACGGTTGGACAGATGATTGGCGATGGCTTGTAAGCATCTGGACAGATGCCAGGGGTGAATTGCTTGACACACATATATTTCCCTTTGGTGGAATTAGCAGTAGACAGGATACGAAAGGGCTGCAGTGTCTTTTTGTTCAAGTTCTGCAGCAGGGATGTCAAATACTACAGGCATGTTCCTCCCCTGACAATGGATCTTCGAAACCCAGAGATTTTGTCATTACACGTATTGGCAATTTCTTTGAGCTTGAATACCTAGGTAAATTAGCTCCTTTTACCCTTACCTCCGTTCTTAATCTGAATTTTTCATCTCTTTCGTATTCCAAATGCGCTCGGGAAATATAATTCTCTATTATTGTGTGTTTCATAACTCTGGTTATTTTTTTGTCTACTTTAAACTGATATAACAGAGTGGCAAAGGGCTATATACTCAGTTGGAGGTCCTGACATTAAAAAGTGGCCTATTCAACTTCGTCGTTCTGCACCTTCTGGCATAGCCACCAATAGCAGCGTATCTTCCTTGCAACCGCAGGATATGAGTTTGATTCAAGAGAGAGCCTCGTCAAGTAGCACACTCTACAGCTCTCACTCAAAATCATCCACCTTTGTGAAAGGCAGTATGGGGCAATCTGCTGGAAGAAAGCAGATAGTGGGTGGACAAACCATTTCTGGTACTCCAAGGGGTTTGTTTCAGTGGGTTCACAGCATCAGTTTTACTTCTATTTCACTTGATCAATCTCTGCATCTTGTTCTCCCCGCTGATGTGGTATCTCCTGGTCAGTTTCTGATTGTTTTTTCTCATATATATATGTCTCATCCGTGTAATCAATTTTAAATTTCCATAAGAAAGGGAGTAGATACTGACTTGCATGTGTATTTGCGCGATTATGCAGGAGGTACTGGTATGAGTTCATCAAATTACATTGAAGGTTTCACTCCTGTCAAATCTCTTGGGTCAACGGCCTTCTCTTACATGATGATACCATCACCCAACATGCGGTTTCTTCACCCAAGTCCTCTTCAGCTTCCCACATGTTTAACTGCCGAATCACCTCCGCTTGCTCACCTTCTTCACAGCAAGGGCTGTGCAATCCCCTTGTCTACCGGGTTTGTTGTTTCAAAAGCTGTGCCTTCCATGAGAAAAGACTCGAGAATAAATATGAAAGAAGAATGGCCATCAGTTCTCTCTGTAAGCCTCATTGATTACTATGGTGGTTATGACAGCGCTCATGACAAAATTCTTCAAGGAATCATGAAGCAAGGTGGAGGGACCCAAGAAACTAGAGATTTTGAGGTGGAAAGCCATCTTATCCTTGAGTCTGTTGCGGCAGAACTCCACGCTCTATCGTGGATGACTGTAAGTCCAGCATATTTGAATAGGCGGACGGCATTGCCTTTTCACTGTGATATGGTTCTCAGACTGAGACGTCTGCTTCATTTTGCGGATAAAGAACTCCAGACTACCAGATAAACCAGGAGTTTTTGAAACAGTGCAGAAGAATACAGATGAGACCAACCTTTCCGTGAACTGCATCCTGACCTTCACTTAGGTTTCTCGGGCTAGTTCAATAGTGCTGTACGTTATAAAAGTAGGAAGAAATGGTGTAGATCTACTCTAGATGTAGTCCAAGTGTTTTATTTGGGGCTTATGAAAACTGTAAAAAAAAAGGCATTTGCGGCGTGCTCAACTGGTTCTGATTCATGTTAGGTGCATAGGCTAGTTTTCTTGTTACCACCCCCTGTATTTGTAATTTTAACTTTTTTTTTAAACACTAATTTTCATTGAGAAGTGAAATGTACAAAAGGGAAGAAGGAGCTACAACAATCATAAGGAAACATATCCTAAACAAACAGGTGGCTAAGCCAAGAAGGATAACCAACAGCTATATATGATTGAAATAGATCCTTCTTGATCACACTTTTAGCTATAAGCTTGGCACCAATTATATCTTGTAATTTTAACTTTACTGATCATTCCTCTGTAAATTTGGCACATTATTATTAGTATTGGTGTCTCAGGGAAAAACTTATTCTCTTGTAGAACTCTGTCTACTTTTGAGTCTGAACATAGTGGTTTTCTCTTGATTTGATCACATAATGAGTCCTGACTCCTGAGTGTTGGGTGAGTTATCCATTCTGATAGTAGATAAGGTTCTCAAGACTCAAATGTTGCGGCTCTCTTTTTGTCAGCCTACAAATTGCAGCTTCCTTGGGTATCTTATATTGGTAAGTTATTTATAAGAGAACTCTTTACAATATTTTAGTTGTTCCTGTTTCTAAACTGTTAACTGGACTTAGAAGTGGCGGCCAGTTTGATTTTCATTTCCAGGCAAAGGTCATAGAACTTAAATGCTATTGTATGGTCCCATTTTTTTTTTCTATGCATCACATGGGTTGAACAGATTCTTGTCTGTAACGTCTCTCATACCCAATCTTAGCCTGTAGTTTATTCTATCTATATATACAGGGTAAGGTTCTATTAGGTGAGAAAAAGTATATACAGGGTAAGGTTCTGTTAGATGAGAAAAGAAACGGAAGAAAATGTTTTGAACACTTAATTTCCAGGGAGATGGCTTCACATTTTACATATCATTTGCTTTTGGAGTTGCCAACAGTCAAATCATACTTGATAGGTGTCTGCAGTCATATTTGTGGTTCAAATTAGGTCTTTATTATCTGGATTTGTTAATCTGGTTTCTGTCTCCGAGCTACACACATGGAATACTGCAAATGAGGTTGTCTGGGTCATTCATTAGATATCATTTATTAGGGGTCATTAAAGTTGTTCTTTAGCTTTCTTCCTGTGGTGAGTTACATGGAAACTCATGCTGTCTCAAGGCACCATGATAATGATGATGGTTGATGTCGGCATCATAGTGCCCCCACACATCCTTCCAAATACAGCTCATTACATCATTGATTCCACCAACTCTGACGATTCCAAAGTAACCCCCCCCCCCCCCCCCTCTCCCCCCCTTCCTTGTCTCCTATTGATCTTTCTGTGGACCTAAATCAATGAAATCTGATATTTGTAACATCCATTAACAAGTTATATGCGATGCCCTTCTTGGATTTGTGGACAGATTGTAAGGTAATCGAATTCATAAACAGTCTGATGAATGATGATATAATATAGAAACAGATGGTTACATTAAGAATAATACAACGCTCTATACAAAATAGAATCAAATCACACACAAACTCATGAACGAAACAATAAAACTAATGGAGAAAAATGAAATATTTGTTTTGACTCAAAAGAGAAGACCTGATGCCAAAGCAACAACAGATGCAAACAATGCCGGTACGAACATGGCAGCATCAGAGGTTGGACTTGGAGCTGGAGCTTCCACGGTGGCAGCCGCCGCTTGTCCTACGGCTGAGAAAGCCACTGCAACGACCATGAAAACAACCATCATCTTCATTGACTCCATTACTTGCGTCTCTTTGATGTATGAAGAAAGATTTTAATATTTTGTGTATCTGTGCTGTGTTGTGATGATAATAATTGTGGAGATGGTATTGTCTATTTATACAACAATTGAAGGGGACTTTCACAGCTGGCAAATTGGCTGTCTCTTAGCTCAAACCACATTCTTCTCTTTAGTCTCAACCACTGTCCATTTTTTCTTTCCAACCTCACAATTATATTTCAAAAGTACTTTTATTTTATTTAAGTTTTCATTACACAATATATTTATGTGTTAGTTCACATGAGTAGTTAAAAAAAACATGTAACATCAACTTCTTATATGTTTAATTGCTTTTGCTTTAAGAAAACTAAAATGTTCAAACAAGTCCACTACAACATTTTTTATCACAAAATCTACTAAACCATTTGAACTTTGTTTTTGTTAACAAACGCATTTTCAAATCAAATCATACTAACATACTTGTTGCAGTATTATCTTCATAGAAACTATTTATTTTATAAAATAATACTGTAGTTTTACTTAAAAGCACAAATATTTAAAAAGTTAATATTATTTTTAAAATATCATTTAATCAATTAATTCGAACAATTATAAAAAATCAATTAAATATTCAATAAACAAAAATGTACATTAAAATATGTAAATTATTTATATTGTGAAACAAATTATCTTTTTTGGTAAAACTACCTACGATTGGAAAGTGAGGGAGTACTTTTCTAAGAATCACTTTATAATGTTTGTTTCATTTCATTAAAGGGTCAATTAGCCGTTTTAGTATTCCTTGAAATTGTTGACAAAAAAAAAGTATTCCTTGAAATCAGTGAAGTTTTGAATCGAAGTTCACACCAAACTTTGAAAATGACCAACTACCCCATTGCATAAAAGGAACTAATTATTTTGTTGATGAACGTTTAATTTGATATTTTCTTCCTTTGATCATTGCAATACTGTATATCAATAGCAAATTCGTTGTATTTAATATTTATATATTCTTAAGCCAAACTGACCAAAGAAGAAGATAAATTAAAACTAGCTGGAAAAGCCTTGAAATATCAAAAGACAGATATGAATATCATAGGAAGTACTTTGATATTGAACTCTAGTATTGCATAAAATGTAGGCCAAGATAGGCCTCCCCAGATCAATCTCTCTGGCCTTTAGTATATTTCATTAATAAACTTTTTCAATTTTCTTATGTTCGCAAATTCATATGTTATTTTATGTTTTTTTTTCCTTCATCACTTACATCATATTAGTTTTCTCATCTTTTGTATGTATATTCTTCAAGTCTTTTATACTAGTAGGATCATGCTGCCAACTTTTGCAACGGTATTGAAAAACTAGATGTGGAGTTTTGAAATATGTGAAGATCTGACCTACAAATTTATTTGTTAATAATAATTTGATATTTAAATACACACTAAGTGTCCCACCGTGGGATGGACAAACAGGTTTACCCGATAAATTATAATCTAAACTAGATTCTGATTCGTATGGATATATTTTTATTTTATATTTTTTTTTTTAAAATTAACTTTTGTATTTATGTTTTAGTTATATTTGTATTTTTATTTGTATAATATTTTCTTAAATGATTAATAAGAAATTTTAATAATTATATTAAAATAGTTGGACCACACCTATATCAATAGATTATGTTCATATTTTAATAGTATTGATATTAGTTTTTAATTTAAATTATTAATTAAGATATAAATTTAAAATTGGCAAAAATATAAAATATATAAATTTTAAAATCATAATATGAATTATCTAATTTCAGTATCATAGCTGATGCATTAAATTCTTATTTTTCATTATTTTATTTAAAGAATGTATATTTTGTATCAAAATATTTGTAGTAATAACCAAACCATCATTAGACATTTAGATTTGAAATCAAACATTTCTTTTAGTTATAAATTACGTTAAGATCCAGACCTTACGCAGAATAAGAATTGTATATACAAATTATTTTTACTATTGTTTATTTTTCATTTTGCATTTTTTTACATATTGTGAAACAATAATATAATATTTTCTTTGGTTATCTAAATAAACAGACACAATTCAGACTCTGCCAACTAAATTAGTAATTTCAAATCTATGTGAACAACATGAGACGGCTGTTTCCAAGCACCACATGCAAAACTGAATGTCCTTGTATTATGTGTCTGAGGAACAGAGATGCTCTCCAGATGACTAAATCTATTTTTCTTCAGGCTAAGTATGTCTTCTAGATATGTTGTAAAAACAGACTATTCTCCTGGTTCCGAAACCATCTTCACCAATTGAGAATAATATGTTGCAAAAGTCACATATGTCTGCCTTCAGGTTCTCATAATTATATTTTCCAAATAAGAGTTTCCAACTCCATATCCAGAACTGAGAGGTAGGGTCTTCTTCCCCCATAATCCAATCAAAACCCTCATATGTGCTATATCAACCTCGTTCCGAGGATTTGTCTTTTGCCTTCCAAGAACCATATGTAAAGCACCAGAGTCAAAACCATCGCTGGCGGTACTTGTGAACTAGGAAGTGCCACTTCTGTTTGTGCTTCTCTCCATACATATGATTATGTGCAGGGATGGGCCTCTCTCTATACATATGATTATGTGCAGGGATGGACGTTCATATATCTATTTGTGTTCGATTCAGATCTATTCGGGTTTTTGGTTTTTGGGTTTAAGGATTCAATCCTATTATGGTATTTATAAATTTTGGTTCTAGTTTGGTTCGGATTTTTACGGTTTGGTTCGGGTTCGAATTTTTACGGTTTGGTTCAGGTTCGGATAACCCGTTTAAATTATTTTTAAAACTTTGATACTTCAATTTTTCAAAATCTAAAGATAAAATAATATATAACATATAAATTTGAATAACATATCCAAAATACCTAAATTTAATATTAAATGTTGGTTTGATTTGAATTTATTTTAACATTAAATGTTGGTTTGAGGTTTCCTATCCATATGGTTTTATGATCATCTTTTATTTTTATAACAAATTTTTAAACTGTCAATAGCAAAAGTGACATATGCGTTAAAAAGTAGACCGCATCGTAAGTCTACACATGCGTAGACACATATCTGAAAAATGACAAAAGCCATGTAAATAGTTATATTTTCTGGTGTAAAGTTCGTTTCCATCCTTTACCACCGTCAACGCTCCAAAATGAGCAAAAAGAACCACCTTTGTCGACTCACAACTGAATAAACTCGAAATATGAAATTTTAGCTTATAAAAAATGGAAGTTATGGAAGTCTGTTAGATGAAAATGAAGAAGAAATGAGAGAAAATGAAGATTTGTTGGTTTAGAAAGAGGAAAAAGTGGTTACAAATTGAATTCTTGAACTTTTAAGAACTCAAAAATGGTGGTTCATAGTGGTTGAAAAATTAATAATAATGGCACTGTTATAAATAAGAAGAAATATTTAGGATGTAATAGGTTTTCCCTATTTTAGAAATAATTAATTAACAATGGCAATTTGTAAATAATTCAAAATCATAAAAAGAGTTTGGAACTTTCAAAGGTGAATAGTAATGACAAAAAAGTTGGGTTTTGGGGTTGACTTAAAACTGCAGTTGGTTTTGAAAAAAACCCAAAATAAAATGTGTGACTTTAACATCTTTAGTAATTTATAGTCTTTTTTAAATTCAAAATATAATATATATATATATATATATATACGAAAATTATATAATATATATATACGAAAATTATATTTTTATTATATAGTTAATGTGACTGTATAGTTAATTTTAATAAAATAAAATCAAACAAAGAGATGATGAAAGATACATAAATGTTACTAAATATTATTATTCAAAATATTAATTTTTATATATATTATAAATTCCGTAACTTTTATTTAAGGAAAGAACGAAAAAATATTTTGTTGTATATTAATAATTAATTTTATGTTCAGCTTAATAAAAAGTATAATGTGTGTTTAGATTCACCAATTTATTCTTTTAATGATCTCAAATCTTGTAATTTTTTTGAATAATATATAAGAGATTATAGGAAATCTTAGTCGCAATGAGAAATTAGAAACAGTTACGGTTCATAAAATATCAACAAAATAATAATAGCTAATAAATATAATATAATATCAATAATGTAAATCTATAGAAAATAATAGTATAGTATAGATAGATATTAGTTTGACGGGTAATTTTTATAGCCATAATTTAACTGATGTTAAAAAGATTAATTCAGGTAATAAATTGTTTTTCTCCTTAAATCTCTATAATATTATTTGAGAAGTCAGTTTCCTATGTGTCGCGCTCACGTTGACTCTTACAATGGTTGATTACATTGTTATCCTTAATGAATTAACAATATTACGTTTAAATACTATTATTTTTTATTTAGTTTACTTTTTTAAAAATTCCATAAAACATATATATATTAAAAAAGAAACATTTATAAATTTTAAAAATCGAATTTAAAAACGAAAATATATATGTATATATAATATGAGTTCATTAAAAAGGAAATTTCATAACATAGTAATATTTTATTTAAAAACTATTTTAAATAACATAAAGTATACTTTTGAAGTAATAAAATACTTATTTTATATCTATTGTTTCTTATATGAAAAAAAATTCTTTTTATATAATGTGATTTTATAAAAACAAATTTCAGAAAGATAATCTTGATATTAGAAAAAGAAATATTATTTATTTTAAAACATAATTTTAAACAATACAAAATAATAAAAATATTTTAATATATCTATCTAATTTCTTAAAATAGTTTAAAAATATTATATTTAAAAATACTATTTTAGTTTCTTTTTAAGAAAATTTCCATATAACATATATATGAAAAAGGAAAGAATTATAAATTTTAAAAATCGAATTTAAAAATGAAAATATATGTATATATAATATGATTTCATTAAAAAGGAAATTTCACAAGTTAGTTATATTCTGTTTTCAAAATATTTTTAAATAACATAAAATATACTTTTGAAGTAAAAAAATACTTACTTTATATCTATTGTTTCTTAGATGAAAAATATATATTTGTAAATAATGTGATTTCATAAAAACAAATTTCAAAAAGATAATCTTGATATTAGGAAAAAATATTATTCTTTTTGACAACTAAAATACTATACTATTTCCAAAATATTAAATATTATTTATTTTATAATATAATTTTAAACAATACAAAATATATATTTTCAAATTAATAGAAATATTTTGATATATATGTCTAATTTCTTAGATGATTACATAAAATTATTAAGTAACATAAAATAATCAACCTTATATCTAAAATAATAGATTATATTAAAATTAAGAAAGACAACAACCAACCTAAATAAAAATAAGAAAATAATCAAATTTTAATATATTTAGAATAAAAATTGTATAGTTGAATTCATAGAAATAAATGCATTCTAATATACTAATTAAAGTAATGTAATATTATTAATATAAATTATGCATAAAAAGTTTAAATTAATTTAAAATTAAAGTATATAGCAAAGAATATATTTATTTTATAAATATTTATATCCGTGCATGAGCACGGGAAAATCACCTAGTGATACAGTAAACGTTAATAATATAAAAGATAGGAAAAGTAATATAAATATGCAAGTGTTTTGGTTGTTTCTCTGTCAGGCATCAAGCAGATCTTGCGGCGTAGAACGGAGGATGTTTATGGAGTTTAAAGACTGTGTTCTTCTATGGTCTCCGTATGTCTCCACTGTATGTGTCTCCACTCGAGCAGATGGTGATGTTTTGATCCTAAGCCATGATGCTTCTCGCATGATGCAAAGGCTGTGTTTCCAGCCTGGTTGAGTCCATTCATGGTATCCTATTGTTGAAAGTGTTGGTTTCGGTATTATTGGAGTAGTGTGTTTACTATCAGATTGTTTTCCATGGTCTTTGGCTTTTATTGGATTTTCATCTTCTTTGGTGAAATTGATCTCTTTGAGATGAACCTTTAAAAGCTAAGTTCTTTTCAAGTCGCTAATATGGATAAAAGAAAAGCCAAACAATTTAGAGGTTTGAGTTTATAGTTTACCAACAAAAGAGAAGACATCAATTACGGAATTTGTCTAATGTTCTCTTGACGACTTTCCATTGTAGAAACGGTGTAAAATTTCAATCCTTGATTTTGGCAGAAGCACTAGCCTCTACTCCAGCCTTCTATTTGAACGCACATGTACCATCATGAGGATGTTGTCTTTGTCATGTGTAATGCATTTTTGTTTCTTAGATTTGGATAGCTTCTTTGCTACTGTCTATCCATCGTATCATGTGACATACCTACTGGTATAGTTTATGCTTTTATTTTTTGTAATACTTTGGAATTTTATACCTATATGACTCAATAAGAAACACAGTGTTAAAAACAAAAAAAACAGATAATGCAATGGATACTAGAGGCCAGAGAGATCTGGGGAAGAGGCCTATCTTAGCCCAAGTTATGATTTTACAAATATTTTTTTTGAGGCGTGAAGACCACCGCTGTTAGAAGACTGTCAGAAGCGCGTGGTACTAAATCTTTACTGTCTTAACGCAAAATCTTAAATAAGATTTTCTCGACAGTAACGTATTCCGTCATATAATACACGTGTCAAAATTTAATTTGTTATTATCCATAACGAATTTCTCGTAATAACACTACAGGCTAGGGCTTTTTATGCTATCAAAGTCCATCTAGCCGTCCATTCTATATCCGACGGTTGCTATTAAATTAAAAATAATTAAATGAGAAAATAGCAAAAAGGTATAGCAGAAAAAAGGAAAAAAAATGGCTAAAGAAGGTGAGCGTCGGAGTAAAAGATCAGAGAGGGTAAACAGTAAGCAGTTTCTTTTCTTGTGTGTGTGTTTAAAGTTCAAGATAGAGAACAAATAAAAGAAAGTGTTCGATCTTCTGGTCTCATTCACCATTTTTTATTTTATTTTTAACTTGAGTTTGAATCTATATATCTTCCCAGTTTAGATTCACAGTTTCTGTCTTCGGTTTCACTCTTGTAAGTGTTATCTAATCTGTCTTGATCTGCTTTGTGGCTCTGTATTTGTTATCTAAAACAATGGTGGATTTGGGGGTTATAGAACTTTTGAAGAATCGATTCCTCTGCTGTTAGCACTCTTTTTTATCTTTTCTTATACTGTTTTGGATATTGCTTCTTTTGTAGTAGGGTGATTCTGGTATTGTGGTAGCCAAAGCCGCTGAGTTTAAAGTTGCAGATCCTGAGGTTAGTGGGGGGATCTTTGTATCTACTAATTAGTTCAGATTGGTCTATTTTTTGGGGGGAAGAATGTTTGATGTGTGAGTATGTGTCTTTGTTGGATTGGTTGTGTAAAGGTTGTGATGGAAGAAGCGAAGGGACAGAGAGGAAACGGAACCACTGAGGCTGATTTTGTGTTGCAATGGGGGGAGAGGAAAAGAGTTAGGTGCATGAAAGTTAAGAAAGATCAAAGCCGCAAGTCAACTGATTGTTTGTCTAATAAGCGCAAACTCATGTCGCGGGCTGTGTCTTCTGAGAGAGGCTCTCCTTCTCGCCATCTTAACCGTCCAAACAAGTAAGCCTGACTCAGAGCTGTATGATTCTTTTTTTTTCTTTTTATATATAGTTTTTTTTTTTGATGTAAAAAGCATTTTTATGTAGGATGGTAGATTCTACAGGTGGTAATGTTAGGAGATCGTTTGTGGCATCCCCTGAGAAGGAAGATAGATACTACACAACGAGGGGTTCTATGGGTACAGATGAGAGTGGCAAAATTATAAAGGAAACTGTGAAGGAAACCAAGAAGCATGTGTGGCCAAAGTTGTTTATAACTTTGTCAAATAAGGAGAAGGAAGAAGATTTCTTGGCTATGAAAGGGTGCAAGCTTCCTCAAAGACCCAAGAAACGAGCCAAATTGGTTCAGAAGACATTGCTTGTGAGTCCCCTTCATCAATAAACTTTTATCATTTGTGTTTTCTTTTCAATTCCCCTCTCATAGTTAATGAGTATGGAATGTTTTTACACCAGCTGGTGAGTCCAGGTACTTGGTTATCAGATCTGTGCAAAGAGAGGTATGAAGTAAGAGAGAAGAAGACTTCAAAAAAGGTACTTAACTGTGTGTTTTTCAGTTTCTTCTCTCTTTTACGACAATAGATAATAGTGAGAGTACACTTGGTTTCTTTTGTGGATGCAAAGATGACATCTCTGATGTTTTAAATGAAGCGACCAAGAGGATTGAAGGCAATGGGGAGCATGGAAAGCGATTCAGAGTGAAGAAGAAGAAGAAGAGGACTTGAGAAGCATTCCAGATTTTGGTGAAGGCTAGAAGAGGGAGGAGACAACGCACAAGAATCTGTTTTGTTTTTTTTATTACATTTTGAGATATTTCTCTTCCTCTTCTCTACAGGTCAAACAAACTATGAGGCACTTGCATTTTTGCATTCGAAGCTAATCTATTAGTCTTCCTAATCTAAGTCTCCTTTTTCTTGCTTAACTTATTGATTCTGCAGTTATTTAATGTATACAGAGCTACCCTGATGAGAAGAGGTTCTTGAATCTCTATTGTAGGAATGGATGAGTAACACTGTAATGACAACTCCAAACAACAGATCAAGAAATAGATTACATATACATACATTAGAGTGGAAATGAAATATGGAAACAGATTAGTGACTGAATATCACAAACACACCAACCAAAACTGCAGCTACCACTACTACTACCAATTACCAACCCTTTACCATTACACTTCTTGTTTTCTCAGTTTCCAACTATTATTCTCTACACTTGACAAATCTGTACTTGTCACAATACCTACAAATGTACATTTGATGCGTATCCCATGATTAGAAGAAAATGCTGGTGAGACATTCCAGCAAAGTGCTTTCTCCAGTGATTTTTTTTAATCTTCTGAACCACTAGCTTCGTGGATGCCGATCATGAAAAGAACTAAAACACTTCATTCCAAGATTCACCAGATAATGGCCAGCTAGCAGATCAGATACTGTTAAGGAGAGTCAAGTCTGAATGTTCTTTTATGGAGCAATAGTTGCAGAATGATTAAGAAATTTATCTTCTCTAATTTTTCGCTGATAACATTGACAAACTGAGCCGTCTGGTTCCTTGAACAATACAAGCACTTAGGACAACTTTTCATGGCTATGCCAGTTGGTGAAAAGGAAAGAGAGGACCATCTGCCGATAAGGGAACTACAGAGCTTCATAACAATGAAGTCTTTAGTGAAAACTGAAAGAATTGGTTCTTATACTGTATAGTGGTCAGGAGACGATCGTATAACCCTTAGGAACAGGATCACGAACCATTTAGCATGATATCTCACGGGACTTCACATAGTCTGTTCCACCTGAACCAATGCTACAAAAAATGTACCTGATACAATGACTTAGGTACCTACAAAAACAACAGAAAACATAACAAGTTGTAGGGGACAGACTTTAATCTATAAATTAGTAACAGGTTTTAGCTCAGGATCAAACCAGCAGTGTATGCCAAAACATATTAGGAAAAGACGAGAAGTGCCAGCAACACGATTTTGAAGATGCTTATACAGGAACTTTATTTTAGTACAATGGGGAAATGATGTTTTTAAAAATAGTACGAGCATAAATTCAAAATTACAATACCAAAGTTAATTAATAAAGAAGAATTACATAGTCTAGATGATTAATCTATTTTTTTAAACTTTTAAAAGTCACATAGTGTGACGGTTTCAAGCGTTCCGATTCTTAGAATACAACTGTATATATTTCTGTTTCCCATCATGGAAGAATAAAACTTTTCGAACCTATTTTTTGTCTTGTAATCATTTGATACAAAACAAAACCTAGAGAATATTCAAGGGAGAAAGAATGACTTTGTGTTGTTGAATGTGATTGTTTTCTTCTTTATGGCTAGCAAGCCTTATTTATAGGAAATGAAATGACATTACATTATCAATACTGATTTTTTTATTTATTTACAATATCATGCCACTCCTATTTAATTTTATTATTGATATTACTTTAAATTAAAATTTATTAGTGAATTTTGTTTTCAAAACACAATCTAAATTATGAAAATATTCTGAAAACAAAATAAATCCATCTAAACTACATAACAAAACGTGATCTATAATTATGGAGTATATGTTAACAATGAAATATATTCGAATTATATCTAAGATTACAAAAACTATTCAAGTTACTATTATTATGGCAAGTACCAGTTATGAAAAGATATCTTGCGATTTTTATCAAATAATGCTTATCTTTACTTCAAAAAATTAACAAATAAAAACCAATATAAATTTACTTGGATACAAAAATATTTAACGAAATGTAAAATACTAAAAGTTAACTAATATTATAATATTTGATTATATTATTACAAACTATGTTTGATGTTTTTACGGTTAGATTTTTTTAGGTTATTCATGAGACATACAAAATAATTATCCAATACAAAATAAATTGAAAAAAATAGTTGATCATTTCTATTATAACATATTAAAATAAGCAATAATCAATGTGAGACCAATTAGAAAATTTAATTATACCTCATTTATACTATTAGCTGCGAAGTGATTTTTCGCAATTGAGCTCTCACGTTAAAAGTTAGAATAGTTAATATCGATATAACCTTTAAAGAATTATTATATTTCTTTATTATATTTTTGATCATAAATATTTTATTTAATTATAATAAAAGTTGTCAAAAGAAAAAAGAGAAACATATATCATAAATATTATTGTTTGATATTAAAATAAATTAAAATAATAAGACAAGTTTGTATATATGTTTATCGACTAAAGAATATCTACTATTATTATTTAAATTATCTGCTTTTTAAGTTTTTTAAACTATCATCAACCTTTATTTTTGATTTTTATATTACTTACATTGATTTATTTACCGTTGTATTTTTGTAGTTTCATACATATTGATATTGATGGTTTAAATAAGTAATTTACTGATGTAATGGGGATTCAAAAGATGAAAATTTACCGTTGTATTTTTGTAGTTTCGTACATATTGATATTGATGGTTTAAATAAGTATTTTACTGATGTAATGGGGATTCAAAAGATGAAAATTTACTTTTTAATTTATTTTATTGCATATTTGTTATGTGATTGTTATCATAGTTTTATAGATTTTAGTTACGTTTAAGAAAATTAAATATCTTTAAAAAAAAATTAATTATAATAATCGCATATATATTCCATAAAATTATTAAGTCTAGGCGAAACACCTAGTTTTAAAATAAACATAAATGGTTATACCATTTTATTTTTTGTTTAATGGTATTCATATGAACATAATTGTTATTATATTATTAGGTTTCATATCAGTTACTCATTAGTTCAATTGATTACACTTTTTAGAGAAAAAAAAAGGGCTAATTGATTAAGCATGTCAAGACTCAACTCGAGAAGATTTCTGTCTTCGTGTAAGGAACAGACAAAGATTTTGTGATTCGTTAGAGAATAATTTCCGCTGAAATTCTGTCCAAAACCATCGTTGAAATCTGCAAAAGTTCATGTTTATCAAGACTTACCCATCCGATCTGCGAAACCTTGGTTAATGAATTCATGGATACAACAAATGTACAATCTAAGAAGTGTCTAAAACGACCAGCTTCATGGTCTTACTAGGAAATAACAATCAACACTTGGTGTTAAAAGCAAACATTTGTTATCTTGAAACGTCTTACGTTTATTAACATCACAGAATCAGCATGAAAGGAACATAACCATTGCTCAAATAACAACATCAATCTGAAACATAAGGAATATCGTTTCTTTTGTCTAAACTCTGTTATCCATAACTTTGAAAAATTTCAACATTATTAACTTACATGTAAAAGTGTTGACTGAATAAATTTTCCATTCTTTCAAAAAAAAAAAACCTTTGAATAACCAAGCGTAATTTACAGTGTCTAAAGAAAATAAGAAAAGGTTGTAACAATTTCAAGAAACAGAGGGCTTCATCACCTATTCAATCAGCTCAGAAAGCGACATGAAGGATAAAAAGTCAATCAAAAGAAGAAGAAGATCGACGATCATCAGAACGTAGATATGGGTTCGTAGGTGTATGAGTTGATGGAATAAGAAGGAGGGATATACATAAAACTCCATAAACAGAAAACTAAACGATTTAACTGATATAACGCTATGTCCACAAGCTCCCGTGTGTTGATCCTCTGCGACGACGGAACCCTCCATATCAGCTGCCACGCGTCGATGGAGACGTCGGCTACAGCCACAACTACCGCACTGTTGAAAGCCATAACCAAAAGACTCTCTCTCTCTCTCTCTTTTTGTAACTGGGCTTAAGACTCTCTCTCTCTCTCTCGTTGGTTTGACTTTCGTCTTGGAACTTTTCGTGCGTTGCTATTAAAGTATGTGAATGTTCTTTCTGCACGTTGAGCTCCTTTTTTTAATCAGAAATAAATATTTTGTTATTTCATTTTGAAACCAAAGTTTTCATCTTTTATGGAAGTCATCCAAAAGTTGGAACTTTGACAAAAGAACCTTTTGATTTTACAGTTCAAAAAAAAAAAAATACAGTTCTATACTCATCCCATTACTTGCTAGTTGCCTTCTGTTCAGCACTCAGGACACAAAGATAGACGCACTGAAGCAGATCAAATGGTCACATGAAGAGCAAAGAAGATGTGGTGGTACATTAGCAATAATGTTCGTAAGAAAAATCTCTAGCCTCTATATATTAACATACACACTAAATCTTATTAACCTTCCTAATGAACTTTGAATATAGCTATGTTTTTTAGGTGTTGCAAAAGTTAAAGTTATTTGGCATATAAAACAATTGTGATTCACTATAAATGGAAAATGTAGCATATTATTTTGATATGAAACATGGGTATTTTTAAAATATATGTATTAAGCTACACAAGTATACTAAATATTATGTTTTATAAATAAACAAGATTTTGATCTGCGCTTCTAAAAATAGGAATATTTTTACTATTTTTGATAAAAATTATTGAATTTATATATTTATATTTAAAAAAAAAATTATAAATTTTATTAGAAAACAAATAGTTAAAAATTGTTCTATTAGTGTTTAAAACAAATTATTATACTGTAGTGTTTAAATTTCAAGAAATTTTTTCATATTCTACTCAAACATTGGTTGAAGCAATTGGGCCTATTTAAAACCATGTATCCAAAAACTCGTTATTAATCCACAATCTGATATCAGATGCTGAGCTAAAAACCCAAAATATGGTAATATTTTAAAAAAAATTTGATTAAATAACTCATACGTTTAATATGATATAAATTTTAAAAACTTTAATTCTTAGATTTTGGTGAAATGTATTATGTTATTTGAAAAAATAAATAATGGTAATAAGAAAATAAAATTTATTGATATGAAAATATTATTTTGTTTTCGTTATTAATAACTTATGATAAGTTTTTATTTCTATTTATTTTATATCTAAACTTTAATTTTATGAAAAGTTTTAATAGTATAGATTTGTATAAAAATTAAGGGGGGGGGGGGGGGGGGGGGAGAAGACACTGAGAGTGACTAGTATCTTGTACTTGTGCACTTGGTCAAGGGGAGCAGTGAAGTTTTTTTTTTGAGGCTCCTAGTTAATGTTTAAATGTTTAATCGGCGGTCTGCGGTTCCTCAGGATTGTGCAATCTGCTTTTGTATACTTTTGATTTGGTCGGTGTTGTACTAAAGACTATTAATTAAGTGAATGATGCTTTCGGATTAAAACTTTCTTCCTAGCATTTTCTCCTCTGGCTGGTTGTTTCTGAAGACATGTGCAGGTGTGCTTGTGTTGACATATTCACATAAAGGGAGAGATTGTTAAAGTAGGATTTTGGGATTAAACACAAAATACTCAGGCTTCTAATCTATTAATTTAGGGATTATCTACTATTTGAAGTTCTCATTTAAATTTTGGACTCTTTCATAATTGTTGTTAGAATATATGATGTCTCATATACAATGCAACCTACCAATTTAAATTAAACCAAATCTTAACCAACATAGATTAGTTAAACCTAACCAGTAACACTTTTATAATATTTTTGGTTAATATCTTAATATAATTAGATCTAAGACTGGGCGTTCGGGTACCCATTCGGGTTTCGGTTCAGTCCATTCGGGTTTCGGGTTTTCGGGGTCAAAGATTTCAGCCCCATCCAGATATTTTTAAATTTCGGTTCCGGTTTGGTTCGGATCTTTACGGGTTCGGTTCGGGTTCGGATAACCCATTTAAAATGTTTTTAAATTTTCAAAATTTATTATATACTTTAAATTTTCAAAATCTATAAGAAAGATAATATATTACATATAAATTTTCATAACATATATGCCAAAATACCTTAATTTAACACATAAATTAGTTTTCTTTGAATATTTGGATAAAGAATCAATAGATATTTAACTATTTTGGTGTTTTCAGTATATTTTAGCTATTTTAAACATTTACTTTTGACTATTTGCATATATTTTCCGAGTATTTTGGAAAATTAAAAGGTATCTTATATATTTTTAATATTTTTAATATACATTATATATAAAAATAATGTATATATTCAAGTATATAAATTTATTTCGGATACATTCGGGTACCCAAAATATTTCGGTTCGGATCGGGTTCGGTTTCGGTTCTTTAAATACCGAAATTTTGAATCCGTTCGGATATTTAATCAATTTTGGTACGGGTTCGGTGCTACTTTTTTGGATCGGGTTCGGTTCGGTTTTTCGGGTTCGGATTTTTTGCCCAGCCCTAATTAGATCATATAAAACTGAACCACTCTTAAATCAACGAGTTCTATATCATTCCAGACATAAAAGAAAAAATATCCGACTCATTTACAACGTAAGCATACAAAGACCGTGTATGCTTATGCTCATTGATCTTCCAAAAACCAAATAATTGTGGCATAAACCAACATAGGCTCATGTTCGTATCACTAACTTTACTTCTATATATTTACTCTTCACCTACATCATATCACAACATACACAGTTATACAAGAACATGATTTTTTTGTTCAAACAACCAAATAATGGTGGCATATGGTCAGTAGATTTTTTAAATATGTTTTTTTATATATTATATTTTACGAGACTATGTGTATAAGTTTTTTTTTGAAAAAAGCATAACTATGTGTATAAGTTAAAAGGTAAAAGGTGTGACAAGGCAAATTATTATACTAAAAATAAAAGAAGATTAAATACAAACTAATAACAAGTACAACACAAATTATAACACTATTAAATTCTATATATATTTAATAAAATATTATATATATGTCTAATATGTATATATATATATATATATAAATGTTACACAAAATATATATAATATTATATACACATATTATATATACCATATATTATTAATTGAAATTTGACAAATCAATTTCCGTCCTTTAGGACGGGTCCTAATCTAGTTGGCTTGCGGAAAATCTTCAGGGTGACGTGTCAATTCTTATCCAATTTGAGCGATCTAATGTCAATCTTACTCACTTGTCTGTTCTTATGGGGTTTATTTTATATATGTACTAGATGATTATCTGCATCTTGTGCGGATTAATTTAATTTTAGTGTTATTTTATAGTTTAAATGTAAATTATTAAATTTGATACAAATTTTGAGTAAATTATTTAATTTCAGTATTTGTATTGACCATTATGCATTAAATTATACTCATTTTCACCTTTGCATTATAAATGTATATTTTGGATACAAAATTTATCACTACTAACAACCAATTTATGATTAGGAAACTTGAATTTGAAATTAAACACTTATTATAGTTGTAAATTAAAAAAATCTCACCAGCAATAAAATATTAGAAACAATCACGGCTAAAAAAACATCAAGAAAAATAACAATGACTAATAAGCTTATATATATTATTAACAAATTAGATTTAAGAAAGTGTGAGAGACAAAAAAACCAATAACATATAGAACGTACCTTTTTATTTGTTTAGATTATACTTAAATTATTTTATACTATTCAATATTTTATTCTTGTTTTATGTTTCTTTATATTTTTACTAAGTTTCCTATTTCTTTTATAGATTATTTGTATAAGATTTAATATTTTGGTTTTAGTACATTGTTGTGATAATGTTTTGTGATTTTCAAGATCAAAAAAATAATTTAATGTTCGGCAATTACAAATGAAATTTTGATTTATTTTAGTTAGGAATGTGTTTTACCCACCCATGCGGACATAATCTTCTTATCAATACTTATTAATGTATGTCTTATTAATCTAAAAACCAGCATAATAAATTATTCTTTCTGTTTTAAAATGATTAAATCGAACATCAAAGTATTTATATATGTCAAATATTTTTTATAAAAATATATACTTATTATTGTGTTATTTTTTAAAACATTCATATCTTAGAAATAGTTTAGAAAATATCTTTATATACACGTATTTTCTTGACTAAAATTTAATTATAATATTTTTGCATCTTAATTTTTTAATCTTTATAATAAAAATTGTTTTGAGATAGCAACACAATATATATAAGAATTATCTTATTTTATTTTTTTGATAATTTTCTTTTATTATTTTAGAATCAATTATTTAATATTTAATATCACATATAATTTTATATGTTAAAATAAAATTTGTTTTTAATTATATATAAAATTCATTACAGGTATTTTTTTAAATTAAAAATTAGCGAATCAGATAGAAACTAATAATAAATCAATAACCTAGCTAAAAGTCGAAAATTTTTAAAAATATGAAAATAAGGAAAATTAAATAAATTTTAATATAACATATAATTTAAATAATTTAAAATAAATTCGTTTTTGATATTTATAAAATTTATTTAGGGTATTTTAAAATTAATAAATTAGTGATTTAGCTAAAAATAAATAGTAAATCAATGATTTTGCTAAAACTTAATAAAAACATGACAAATAAGCAAAATCACCTAAAATTTGGGAGAATATGACAAATCAACAAAATCACATATACTTTAATATTATTAAAACTAAATTCGTTTTTAATATTTATAAAATTTATTAAGGGTATTTTAAAATTAATAAATTAGTGATTTAGCTAAAAATAAATAGTAAATCAATGATTTTGCTAAAACCTAATAAAAACATGACAAATAAGCAAAATCACCTAAAATTAGGGAGAATATGACAAATCAGCATATTAATACTGAAACAAAAATACTTATTAGTTTATAAACAAAAATACTTATTTGTTTCATCGGTCCTAGGTATTTTGCCCGCACATGCGGGCATAAATTTCTTATAAATACTTATTAGTTTATGTCTTATTAATCTAAAATCAGCATAATAAATTATTATTTATGTTTTTAAATAGTTAAATCAAACATCAAAATATTTATATATGTCAAATACTTTTAATCAAAATATATACTTATTGTTGTGTTAAGTTTTTTAAAACACTCATATCTTAGAGATAGTTTAGAAAATATATTTATATTTTTTGGTTGACTAATATTTAATAAAAAATTGTTTTGTATCTTAATTTTTTTAACTTTTATAATAAAAATATTGTTTTCAGATAGGCACAAAAAATATATATATAGAAGAATTGTATTTTTTTGATGATTCTAAAATATTATTTTGTAATCAATTATTTAATATAGCATATAACATATAAACTTTATATCATTAAAATAAATTAGTGAATAGTTAGAAACTAATAATAAATTAATAACCTATCTAAAAGTCTAAACCTTAATAAAAATATGACAAATAAGAAAAGCTAATATAACATATAAATTTAATATTAATAAAATAAAATTCGTTTTTATTTATATAGAATATTCATCAATGTTATTATTTTAAATTAATGATTTAGTGACTCAGCTCAAAACAAATAATACATCAATGATAATTTAGTTTAAACTTAATAAAAATATGACAAATAAGCAAAATTAGCTAAAATCATGGAGAATATGACAAATAAGCAAAATCACTTCATAAATAATAGTATAGATTTTTGTGTTCTATTGCAGTTAATATTGGAAGTTTGGAACACATGACCAAGAGGATCATAGGTGACATCAAAACCTGAGGAGAAGAGAGAACTTATGCAAGACTTTGGAGATTTGAGGTTCGATTTGGTTATAGTTCCGATCCTTATACTGGAAGGCTCTTCAAATTCGTCTTATGGTAAGAAATCTTGTCCATACTTTTTTCAGCTCAAGGACTTGCCTAGTTTGCATCAAAGCACACAGAAATGGGATGAAGCAAAAAGAAGACATGGTCTGTTTACACACAAATACATGACTACATGTATACATTCTCGATAGATTTATTGGAAATAGCCTTCAACAGATTTTTATTCATAAAACGGTTCTTGTCCATTAAAAGGTATATATATATTTTAAGTGTTCTTCCTCGCAGAGTAGGCACAGTAAGCCGCCACTCCAGCAAACGCAGCAGCCGTCACTACAATTTAACAACACAAACACAACTCAATTTCGTTAATCAGATTGTAATAGTTTTATTTGGAGATAGTTAATAATGAAAGATTTTAAAACACACAAACCTGAAGCAATAACGGCTGAGTTGTTACTATCCTTCAGTTTTGTAACCACACAGTTTGATTCAAATCTCTTTCTATGACGTTCTATATCTGCAGCCTGCACATTACGTACAACAAATAATTCATTTAATTAGAACATGAGCAAACATACCATGAATATAATAAAAGTAAGTGAATAATTTTACCGAAAGTTTGCCAACGATCATATGAGCTTTGTAGAAAATATCCTTAACATCATCATCATCACCCCAAGCATCTTCAAACTGATTGATCAAATCTTCGGTAACAAGCTCAACACCTCTTTCTTTGGCTTTCATAGCAGGCTGCCAAGATCTCAAGAACCCTATAAACCCTTTAAGCGAAAGCTTATGAGGAATGTCAAGCTGTATAGGCTTCCCTTCTGATCCCATCCCTATGCCTTCAAAAGGAAACGGTATCGTTTTGTAGCCGTCAAACGCAAGATTCATAACGGGAGTTCTATACGGAAACGTGGAGTCAACAAGACGTTTCATGATGGCATCGACTTCAGGGGAGATGATCAGGTCGTTGTAGACCCAAACAGCGATTAAACCTCCTTCTTTGCGAAGAACACGTTTGGCTATGTTGTAGAATGGTATGAGATCGAAGTAGTGAACGGCTTGTGCAGCGACGATGAGGTCAACGGAGTTATCTCCGCCGACTAGAGCGACCATTTTGTCTTCGGACAACTCTGTTGGAGTGTGATGGTAGCTGATTCGCTCGTGTTTCACCGCTCGTTTCAGTTGTGCTTCGTTTATGTCTGTAGCCACAACTTTCTCGAAGTACTCTGCGAGCTGTAATTAAACAACAGATGTTATATATGTTAACTTCACGATCAAGTTATACCTAATCTGTCTTAGACCTAATCAAGTGAGGAAAAATAAGATAAAAAAGGAAACTTTGGGAAGAAGATGAAGAAAGAATAAGCTTACACCAATGGCGGCTTGACCATTTCCAGTACCGACATCCCAAGCCAATTTGTGTTGACCGGTTCGAGCAGCAAGCTTCGTGAACCAGTCGATCGGGTACCTTGGCCTTGCGTTCTGGTAAGCATCCGCTAGTTTATCAGACAAAGCAGCCATTCTTTTTCTTCTTCTTGATCTCTCTGTATGTTTCTTGTTTTTGTTCTTGTCTTGGCTTATTACCTTTTGAGGATATAACACTGATCTTTATACTGAAGAAAGAATGATGGAATGGAACCAAGTCAAAGTTGACAAAGTCAGATCTGGCGACGAGTCTTCCTACTTCTTAACCCAAGAGTTGGTCTTTCTTCCATTTTCCAAATTATTTGAATTTCTTCTCTTTTTTTTTTAATTCTCGTCTGTATATTGTTGACTTTTCTTCTATGTCTTAACAACTCATGATTGGTAGATATGTAATAAAGTGACTATTAATTTAATAGTAGGTGGACGCCCCCTGTTTATGTTTTTTTTTTTTTTCTGTCAACTCGCCCTTGTTTATGTAAGCACTAGTATTTTGCCCTATGCTATTCCTATCTACAATTGGAACCAAACAAAAATATTTAGGATGACTGAAATTTTGATTCTAATATTATTATCTATAAAAGTCTATAACAAAACATAGATAGGTTTAAACTGTTGTGAATGAAAATATAAAAGTATTAAATTTTGGATACATTTAAATCCCAATTTGCAACAGATCACCAAAAAAAAAATTAGTTTTTTAAAGATACATATAATTTACATAAAAATAATGACAAAATTCACCTAGCGAATGCTAACAGTTCGATCAATGATCAATGATCGAAATATAAACACGAAAAAACAAAAACACTCTCTGATTCTCTCTATTCCTTATGAAATATTTTATTTTGATAAAAAGAAATATAGAAAGAATTTTGGGAAATTTGTTCCAATATACACAAAATAATTTTAAATTCACTAACTAATTAGAAATATTCTTTCTCTCCTACTTTTTCTTCCTATATCTCTACTATCTCTCTAAAAATCTAATCTCTCTTATTTTTCTAGTTATTTGGCAAATAAGCCCAAGAATTTTTCTCTATAAAAGAGAGAGAAGAGTAATTAAAAAAATCTAATAATAAAAACTCACTAATTTATATATTTCAAATATATAAAATTAAAATTGTTATTTTATAGAACAAAAGAATCTAATATTTGTAATTTTGTATTGACTTTTAACCATTTTGATCATATAAAAAAAAAGTTGACCGTTAAATATAACTAAAATGAATTGATTTAACGAAAATATAAAATTGATTTGTGATTAACGGAAATTGAGGATTAAAAAGACATGTCAAGAGTTAATAATTTTTTCGGGTTAATTGTTTTCCTTTTTAATTTTTTTTTCTCAATTTTCCTTTATTTTCGGATTATTAGCATAAATAAAATAAAGTTTGATACATACGAGAAGCAACAAAACTCGGTTCTTCGCTGCTCATCGACAAGAAAGAAAAACTCAGATCTCTTCTGCTCTTTCCAGCTGAACCCTATATTTCCCCAATCTCAAGAACCCTAATTTCGCTAGAGGAGAATCAAAAGGATGGGAAAGAACGATTTTCTAACCCCGAAGGCGATGGCGAACCGGATGAAGGCCAAGGGACTCCAGAAGCTCCGATGGTACTGCCAGATGTGTCAGAAACAGTGCCGCGACGAGAACGGCTTCAAGTGCCACTGCATGAGCGAGTCTCACCAGCGCCAGATGCAGGTCTTCGGCCAGAACCCCACGCGCGTCCTCGAGGGCTACTCCGAGGAGTTCGAGACGACGTTCCTCGACCTCATGCGTCGGAGCCACCGTTTCTCCCGCGTCGCCGCCACGGTCGTTTACAACGAGTACATCAACGACAGGCACCACGTGCACATGAACTCGACGGAGTGGGCGACGTTGACGGAGTTTATAAAGTACTTGGGGAAGGCTGGGAAGTGTAAGGTGGAGGAGACGCCTAAAGGGTGGTTCATTACTTATGTAGATAGAGATTCGGAGAGTTTGTTTAAGGAGAGGTTGAAGAACAAGAGGGTTAAGAGTGATTTGGCTGAGGAGGAGAAGCAGGAGAGGGAGATAAGGAGACAGATTGATAGAGCTGCTGAGATGTTTCATGATGATGATGTTGAGAAGAGGAAAGATGAAGACTTGGGGATGAAGAGTGGTGTTAAGGTTGGGTTCTCTCTTGGCGGAGGGATTAAAGCGAGAGGGGAAAGCTCGAGCTCGAAACAACATGTGTTTGAGGAGGATGAGGAGGAGGAGAGAGGGGAGAAGAGGAAACAAAGCGGAGGAGGAGACTCTGAGAGAAGATCGTCGGCTTTGGGTGAGTTGATGAAGGAGGAAGAGAAGAAGAAGGAGAGGATGAATAGGAAAGCTTACTGGCTGTTCCAAGGGATCGTTGTGAAGGTGATGAGTAAAGCTCTGGCGGAGAAAGGGTATTATAAGCAAAAAGGTGTTGTGAGGAAAGTGGTTGATAACTTCGTTGGGGAGATTGAAATGATTGATTCTAAGCATGTGCTACGAGTTGATCAGGAGGAGCTCGAGACCGTGCTTCCACAGATTGGAGGGTTAGTGAAGATTGTGAATGGGGCGTATCGTGGTTCAAATGCCAAGTTGTTGGGTGTGGATACAGACAGGTTTTGTGCTAAAGTGCAGATCGAGAAAGGCGTCTATGATGGAAGAGTCATTAAGTCTATCGAGTATGAAGACATATGCAAACTTGCATAGTATCATGTTCTTACTGTGCTTTGTATTTCAACTTGAACCTTTTGTTTTCTGCAAGCGAGCTTCAGACGCTTACTGTTACTGTTGTAATAAAACAAAATGTTCAAAAGTTTCTGTATTTTGGTTTATTTTAATCCTCATTTGTCTAGTCAAATCTTTGTGGCGAACAGGGTTCATCTCAGAGGTTGAAGCATTTTTGTTCATTATGGATCATCTCTTTGAGTGATGACCAAGGTACTGCAGATGATTCTGTTTCAGACATGTTCTTGCCTAGATGGTCTTGGTTTTTAATTGGTTTACTCAATAGCAACCATTTGTACAGTACGTCAATATCTACTTATGCGATGTAGTTTTTTTCATATGGATTTAACATCACCATGTAGATCAAACGTCTACATGAAACTTTAATCTGTCTGGAACTTGAGCAGCATCTTGTCTTTGACGCAGTTCTTTTACATGTATAACAATAAGACATTGTGTGTGTATGTAGTTCTCATGGATGTTGTGTTGGCGCTTTCCATATCTAAGTTTCCTAGGTTGAAGCAAATGTTATCAAAGTTTGCTTCAAGTAACAAGCAAGTTGCAGTGCAGAGTTCTGTTTCGCCTCCTTCCAGTTCACAAGAAGATTACTGAACTCCAGAATCTTTTCCTGAGAAATTGTTTGTAGCCAACATAAGAGGATCATGAGACTAGAATCTCTTCTCTCCTCTGTTTATCTAGAAAGATGATAGTTTTTCAAGAGAGCCAGTAACACTTTCACTGAACATACCACGTCGATGTAGTGTTGCGTTTGTCTTGTTGCTGAATTGATCATTACTTGAAGAGTGAAAGCACTACTAGTATTGTAATAAAAGAATCCAAGTGATGGGAGATGCGAATTTTAAGACAAAAAAATAAGGATCAAGCTCGCTGATACCATTACAAGATGACACGTGGCAAAACACACCATAGCCACTAAATCATGCAAACTTGTAATCCAAACCACACACACAAAGGTCTCCTCCTCCATATGGCTAAATCCAATTAATCCTCTTGTTTCTTTGGCTTGTGTCTGAGCTCGAACCTAAAGATAAGAATCCACCATCATGTCTTTAGCTCCGACCAGTTATCCATCTCTCTCTTCACTGCCAAGAACCAAGCAAAACCCTGCCTTGATCACTCAACCCAGTTTCATTTCGGTGAAAAGTCTCTTCCTTTCGAGCAATTCGTGCAATAGCCATGTGGCAAAACGGGGGAGTTTTGCTTTGAAAGCGTCGGAGACGGATTCAACAGCCAAACCTGAAGCAGGAAAAGAGAAAGATGGTGGAGAAGGAAATGAGGAAGAAGAAGAGAAGTACGAAACGTATGAGATAGAAGTGGAGCAGCCTTATGGTCTGAAATTCAGGAAAGGAAGAGATGGTGGGACTTACATTGATGCTATTTTGCCCGGTGGTTTCGCCGACAAAACCGGCAAATTCACAGTCGGCGACAGAGTTATTGCCACAAGGTTTGCTCTCTCTCTCTCTCTCTTTTGAATTTTGATTAGCTTTTAGAGAGATTGTCACTGGAATCTTGATTATGTAACTAGTGGACGTTGAATATTTGGAGTGTGCAGTGCAGTGTTTGGGACAGAGATTTGGCCTGCAGCTGAGTACGGTAGGACTATGTACACCATCCGTCAGAGAATTGGTCCTTTGCTTATGCAAATGGAGAAACGATATGGTTTGTTCCCATTCCCAAACTCCAGCTCTCTGGCTTTTTGTGTCATCTATTCTCTCTAAAAATTTGTATTGTTGTGTGTTTCTTAACTTGTAGGTAAGGTGGATGATTCTGGTGAGCTAACAGAGAAAGAGATAATTAGAGCTGAGAGAAATGCCGGATTCATTAGCAGTAGGTTGAGGGAAATTCAGGTTAGTTTCCTCTTGAAACCTTTTTTTTTTTGAAAAAGAATTGTTTATGTTGCAGCAAAAGTAATGTATTGTATGGCTTGGGGTAGATGCAAAACTATCTGAGGAAGAAAGAACTGAAAGCTCAACGGGAGAAGGATCTTCGTGAAGGGCTTCAGTTTTCCAAGTAAATCCTCAAAGTGCTCTTGTGAGAGTTAGCACTTAAAAGTGAGTATTTGACGTGCATCTCTGATCTATGTAGGAATGGTAAATATGAGGAAGCACTGGAAAGGTTTGAGTCTGTGTTAGGCTCCAAACCAACACCAGATGAAGCATCAATTTCAAGTTACAATGTTGCTTGTTGCTACTCTAAGCTTAATCAGGTATAATCTTTTTCAGATATTGCATTTTTGACTTGCAGACCTGATGAGAGTTGTGTTGAATAGGTTCAAGCTGGTCTCTCGGCTCTGGAAGAAGCACTGAAGTCAGGGTATGAAGATTTCAAGGTAATCTCAATTGTGTTCTTCTTATGTTTCAGTCAGTGAGACCTATAAAAGATGGTGTTGTTTGAATGTTTGTTTAAGGTGATGGTATTTTGTTTTGTTTGCAGAGAATCCGAAGCGATCCAGATTTGGAAAACATCAGGAAGTCGGAAGCTTTCGATCCACTCATGAAGCAGTTTGATGAATCTTTCATCAACGAGAGTGCCATTAACGCCATCAAATCCTTGTTTGGCTTTAACAAGAAATAGTTCACCACCTCAAGTTCATAGCTTCTCTTTTCTTCTCTTCTTGGCTATATATATACTGGTGAGGAATTGTATTCAATCGTATAAGGTGTTCTTTTTTACATGTGAATCTCTCTTTACCATTACATTCAATTTGTATTTTCTCATATGAAATGAAAGTAAAACTATTACCTAAATTCAGATACGATAATGTGCATGCATTATTTGTAGACAGTATGAAAATAACAGGATAAACTATTTCCAAACATAAGGAATCATGATTTTATTCATAACATTGATTCAAAATTTCAGTACACACATCACATTCTCTTGTTCAAAGTCATTAACACTTAGCTCTCATCTTTTGCAAGCTAAAAGGAATCTGTTTCCGGTAGAGTTACTTTGTTCCCGCCTCTCCTCAGTATCCATATCCTAGAAACAATAGCAAAACATAATGAGTTATGAGACATGAAGTTGGTGATCTTCTTCACCGGATATTCACAGTATATGAATGTCAAAACAAACCTGAGTTGTCCATTGGGTTGCCTACGGGAACTGGCTCAGGCTCCTTGATCTCAACGACGACACAGTCTGACATCAAGAATGTCTTTGCAACAGAAGCTGCATGTTCCAAGCAACATCTCACAACCTAAAATCCAGACAAATCACAATCAAGTTCAGGGAACAATTAGCTTTAAAATACAGTTTATGCATGTATGTATGCAAACAACTGACCTTTGTTGGATCAATGATTCCTGCAGCCATTAAATCCTCGTACTTGCCGGTAGCAGCATTGTAGCCGTATTTCACGTTATCGTTAGAAAGCACCTGAAAATGAATAAAAAGACAGCTCTTCAAGCATCTGATTCAAACAAGAGCACAAGTGTTTGTGTGTGAAGGTTTTCTGTTAAACTACCTTCTCGCTAACTACGCTTCCATTAACTCCAGCATTCTTGGCAATCAGTTTCAGAGGGTAACTCAGTGCTCTTTTCACGATATCCGCACCAACCTGAAGTACAGGGAATCAGGGAAGTTAAAAGAAGACCTGAAAAGTTTAAGAATCAGTAAGTGAAAGCTTGATGAATTTTACCTTTTCTTCATCATTTTCAAGGGCGGCTTTAATGGCATCAACCTTGGAAGCAAGCCGAAGCAGAGTACAACCACCACCAACAACAATACCTTCTTCAACAGCAGCCTGAGGAATAGAAATCATGATGATCAGGTTAGTTCACCAGAACACAAATAGCACGCTTTTTTAAACCTCATAATAATAATAAAATAATCACCTTTGTAGCATTAAGAGCATCTTCAACTCTCAGTTTCTTCTCTTTGAGTTCTGTTTCTGTTTGTGCTCCCACCTTTAACCAAATACATAAAATCTTTAATTAATATCTCTCGAGCATATTATACTAAATAATACCAATAGGGTTTGTATTAACCTGAATCACAGCAACTCCACCAGAGAGCTTTGCAATTCTCTCATTCAGTTTTTCCTTCTCATAATCTTGCTCTGCTTGCTGCACAAACCAAGTACCATATGTAAGAAGTATGCTAACACAAAAAAACAGTAGAGATCCTACACTTGCTCTACTTTTTCTACTTGAAGTTAAACGTTAATACCTCAATAAGATTCTTAATCTGTGTAACACGCTTTTGCACTGCGTCTTGTGTTGTCCCATCACCTACAATGGTCGAGGTCTCCTTCGTAAGGACGACCTTTGCCGCATTACCAAGAACCTCCTTTCCAGCTTTGTCAAGTGAAAGACCAACTTCCTCACGGATCACAGTTGCTGCAAGGACAGATTGAAAAACATGACAAGATTAAGACCACATCGATTACGCCTAAACACAAGGGCTGAGCAAGTTACCTCCAGTGAGAATGGCAATATCATCAAGGTACTGGCTCTTGCGCTCTCCAAAACCTGGAGCTTTGAGAGCTGCAATCTTCAGTGTGCCTCTAAGCTTGTTAACAACAAGGGTCGCCAAAGCCTCCTGCTCAATGTCTTCTGCAATAATTAAAATTGGGTATCCTCCTCTAATCGCATCCTCCAGAACACCAACAAGATCCCTTGCATTGGTAATTTTCTTGTCAACGAGAAGCAACTGCAGTCAAAACAAACGAACAATACGTTAAGAACATTAAACTCATGAAACACACTTCCGATGGAGCGAGCTCAGAGTTACCTTGCAATTGTCGAACTCAACTGACATTTTCTCACTGTCTGTCACAAAGTAAGGGGAGATGTAACCACGGTCAAATTGCATTCCTTCCACAACGTAGAGTGCGTTCTCGGCACTTCTACCCTCCTCAAGTGTCACCACACCCTTCCTGCCCACTCTGCTCATTGCTTCAGCAATCATACTTCCAATCTCTTCGTTGTTACCTGCACTAACAGCTGCCACATCTGCAAGTTCACTGTCTTCAACCTATACATAAGACATGTCTTCCTTTCAGCGATCATATTTTTTGACTCGTCAGATATTAAAAAGAAAGAGAGTTTATGTATAAAATTTGTAACCTCCTTAGACATTTTCTTGAGCTCGGCAACCAAAGCCTTTGCTGTCTTCTCAATGCCTCTAGTGATCAATACAGGGTTTGCACCAGCAGCCACCACCTGAGTGATACAAAATAATTAAGATTAACATCACTGTAGTTTTTGAGTTTCACCTGAGAAAGCTGAAAGAAGAACGTTATGAATACCTTGACACCCTCAGCAATAAAACCTTGTGCAAGAACAACAGATGTTGTGGTACCATCACCAGCGAGGTCATTGGTCTTGGCAGCAGCTTGCCTGACAAGCTTAGCACCAATGTTCTCAACCGGATCTTCCAACTCAACCTACAGTAGAAAGTTCAAAAGTATTAAAGAGTCTTTTCAACAAAAAAAATAAACATCAGTATTAGAAGAGGGGCAAAAATTCCAATTCCATACCTCCCTGGCAACAGTGACACCATCATTGACAATTCTTGGTGATCCATACTTGCTCTCAAGAACAACATTTCGCCCTTTAGGTCCAAGTGTAACACCAACTAGGTCTGCAAGCTTGTTGACACCAGCCTAGTACAAATTCCAAAAAAAAAAACACTTTAGTAAAGTTTGGGAATATATATATATATATAATCCACTAAAAAAACACAGAAAGCTCACTTGAAGTTTCCTAATAGTAGCCCCGTCTTTGTTGAAATGCAACTCCTTGGCTGCACATACAATAGCAGGAGTGGATCTTCTTAGCCTGGGGCACACGTTCTGCCTCCTTCCGAACGAGCTTGAAGACAGCTTTTGGCCATTTGGAGCAACCATTGAACCAATGGAAGACGTTGCAGTGAAAGTCGATGCCATTTTTTTTTATAACTACAGACACAGACAGTTCAACAGTTAGATAACATTTCTAAGAATTATTAAAAAAAAAAGACTCTTTCTTTTCCTTGATATTTGCTTTATAAAATCAAAAACAAAACAAAAACTGATGAAAACTCGCAACAATATAAGAAAAGAAGAAGAAAGGAGGCACATTTCAAAGTAGACAATTGACAAGAGTTAAAAAAAAAAAAAAGGTTTCAGCAAGTTCTCATCCAACATAACAACACCACACATAAACTGAGCCACAGAAATGATTATAAAATGGGCAAGGAAGAAAAGGAACTAACGGAGAAGTGAAGAAGTGAAGCAGCGGAGAAGGTTCTTCACCGGAAGGGGGTTTTCCGGATAAGGAGATTGGAGGGGAGTAGTGAGTGAGTAGGTTTATCTCTTCCTTGGAAGATGCCTTTTAACGTTCCCTTAGCTCTCCAACCTTAGTTAATCATGGCCGTTGGATTGGATTGGTAATTGGATCCTGGATCTCTTTTCCTGGCCTTGTTTCAACTGGGCTTTTAACACTTGGCCCCTTTTAGATAAGAACTAGTCAAAAATGTATAATCATTTCTAAGTTTTCTTTATATTGGAACCCTTAGAATAGTTGAATCTAATGATTTAATCAAATGACTAGGTGTTTTCCTGCACCATGTGCAGTAAAAAAAATTCAAAATTTAATTTATATTTTAAAATAAGGTTTATTAAATATTATAGTTTTTTACCAATATTTAAATATAGATTTGATTTAGTTAAATATTAAATTAAGATAAAATGATTTTGTTTATTTAAAATTATATTGAATAGTATATATGTATATATTTAAATTATAATCTTATATAGTATTTTCTATCTATTTATATTGTTTAAATATATTAAATTAATTTGTATAAAACTAATAAAATGATATAAAATTGTATAATTATCAAAAAGAAAAATAAACAATATTTATAAAAAATATATATGTAAGAACTAATGATTTTACAACTAGAAATCTAAAGCTCTAGTAATACAAATTATATAATTATAGAAAATAAAATAATATTTCGAAATTTGTAATGTTATATATGAATATATCTATATTATTAAAGTTGAAGTACAAATTGAAGATGTTTGGAAACAAGGATAGTAAGATAAATGAGATATGTTTGGCAACATGGATAGTAGAGATGTATACTTTCTTTTATTTATACATTTAGCCATTGTATTTTCAATAAATTAATAACAAATGAGAATTGATTAGAAACATGAATAACATATTTAATACTTCTTTTTATTTAAACATTTAGCCATTGTTTTTATAATAAATTAAACAACATTCTTTCTATATTTCTTTTTATTTACAATTCTGTCACAATATTTACAATTCTTTATGGTAAAAAAAAATACAAACTGAAATATAAATAGTATATTATATAAAAATTAAAAACAGTATTATTACCTTATTTAGTTTTGTCAAATAAAAAAATTTCAAGAGTTCAATTTTCAAAAAAATATCAGAAAATTAATAATAATTCATAGAAAACTGATGCAAAAAATTAAAACTTTGAAACATGGATAAAAGTATGTCAAGAAGAAAAAAATAATGGCTTATGTTATTAATAAAAATTGGAAATCCATTATATCATTTTTAAAATATACAAAATGGACTAATCTAATTACCTAAAACATTGTTTTGTCTAAAATAATCATAAAATAAATTTTAAATTTTATATACATATTAAAATATGCATATATTCAAAATTTTATTTTTACTATAATATTTTCCAATAACCTTTATTAAAATATTTTCAATACATATAAGAAAAATACAACAAAAAAAGATTAATTTTATATACCAACTTAAATTAAGGTTTTTATATTTCACATTAAACTTTAACAATATAATATATATGATTATTTATAAGATGGTACATATAAAATACTATCACTTATATGATTATTTATATTGACATGAAAAATGAATAGCAATATATTTTTGAAATATACATCCGCACGGGCATGCAGGTCAAAATTTATTTTAATTTACAATTTAAATATTTAATTAATATAGAAATATGTCACATTAAGTATTGTACAGTTGCATTCTAAAAATCATTTATTTTAACAACAAGTCAAATAAATATGTTGATTGGAGAGGGAATAAAACAAAGTCAGAGAAACACATAGTTTACCAGAGACACTCTAGAATGTGTCGAATTTATTATAAAAAAAGTTTCACTAAGATAAATACATTCAATAGCTACAAACAAATAATATATTTCACAAAAGTGAATAATAATATCTGCGCTTTCGAAGCGCGGATCAAAATCTAGTCTATATTATTAAAGTTGAAGTACATTTGGAGTTTGTTTGGAAACAAGGATAGTAGAATAAATGAAATATATTTGGAAACATGGATAGTAGAGTAAATGAGATATGTTTGGAAACATGAATAGTAGAGATGTGTATTTTCTTTTATTTACACATTTAGCCATTGTATTTTCAATAAATTAATAACAAATGAGAATTGTTTAGAAACATGAATAACATATTTTTATTTATTAGTTAATCAATATTACGTTTTACAACTATATTATTAAAGTTGAAGTACATTTGGAGTTTGTTTGGAAACAAGGATAGTAGAATAAATGAAATATATTTGGAAACATGGATAGTATAATAAATGAGATATGTTTGGAAACATGAATAGTAGAGATGTGTATTTTCTTTTATTTACACATTTAGCCATTGTATTTTCAATAAATTAATAACAAATGAGAATTGTTTAGAAACATGAATAACATATTTTATTTATTAGTTAATCAATATTACGTTTTACATATGATTAAACGTTTGGTTTAGTTTATTTTACTAAAATATTTTTATTTTAGTTTCCATCGGTGGAAAATTACGTACCTAAAAATATAGTTCAAAGATATGTTTTTGTGAATAAAATAATAACTTAAAATAAAAATAATTAAATGTGTTACATTTATTACCATTTGATTTTTTACACCATATAATTATTTTACTTGATAAAAAAAACTTTTTATATTTCATTTAATTTAGCCAAACACATAGAAAGAGTTTTTTTATTAATTTATAAAATAGTTAGATTATTTGTCCATTTAGGTACATGGTGTTTCTTTCAGGTATCCTTTTTTTGGTTTGAAACCAAATCCCGCTTGAATATTATAAAATTATGTGTGGATTTTGAGGTTGGTCATTCTGGATCTGGATGAATTCGGTTCTGATGTATAGGAACCTTAAAATATCTAAATAACCAATGTATCTAAAACGGGTTCGGATATTTATAACAAAAATAGCCATATAACTTTATTCGGTCCAGGTCTTTTGAATATCGTTAGTTATATTATGATAAATCTAAAATATATAACATTAATTATGAAAAATAAATATTGGTGTATAAAATATATTTCAGGGGCCAATTTAACAAAATGTTAGTTAGTTCAGTTGAAATAAATATATTTAAAATATTTATATGAACTGAAAAAGAAATCAATATAAAAGTAGTGTACATTTGGATTCAAAATCATTTCTTTTAACTACAAACTACACATATATTGATTTGTATACAAATTTAAATTACAATGTAAATATTTAAGTAATATAGAAATATGTCACATTGTTTAAACAAAATATCAATGTAAAAGTATTGTACAATTGCGTTCTAAAATCATTTATTTTAACAACAAGCCAAATAACTATGTTGATTGGAGAAGGAATAAAACAGAGCCAGAGAAACATATAGTTTACTAGAGACACTCTATGTGTCGAATTTATTATAAAGAAAGTTTTACTAAGATAAAAATACATTCAATAATTACAAACAAATAATATATTTTATAAAAGTGAAAAATAATACCCGCGCTTTCGAAGCGCGGGTCAAAATCTAGTTTATTTTATAGATAATGTATGAAATATTACCATATTTAAAAAGGTTTATCAAAAATAAATATCAATATTAAATGTAATGTATGAGTTATTACCATATTCTAAAAAGTTTACCAAAAATATAAATCAACATTAAATGAAATAATCCATGTCATCTTTTTCGGAAGCCATGTCATCAATTGTAATAGTCATGTCATATTTATTTTGTGAAACTGATTGTAGAGAGGACATGTGGCAAAATCACTTCCCAAATATAGTCTAGGGGATTAACTAAACGTGTTCTCTATGACTTTGACATTTTACTCATACCGGAATCCCAATCGAATCACGGATATTGACATAGAAAAAATTGGATATCCAAACCCAGACAGTAATATCCGAAGTTTATCTACTGGAGCTTTGACCAAGCACCCCCGGTCAATTCCGCTTTGGGGTCACCCCTTACTTTACCATTATTATAGGAGTATGGGGTTAGAGACAAAGAAAGATCAAGGCAGCATATCAGTTTTTCCTAATTATATAATTTTAGTTTTCTTTTCTCATTTTATTCAAGTATTTAAATTGATGTTGTACATGGTTTAAAATTATATAATTGCGGATAAGTTAATTTGCTATTCACTTAACACATGTTCAACTCCACTCAATTTTTTATTTTAAAATGTAGTAAAAAATGTTCAAACTCAACTTTATATCTCACTTTATAATGGAGTTTATTCCATAAACTATATATGGATCCGTGCGATGCACGGATCTTATTTTATGTTTTAATTTCATGAACACATAAAAAGAATGAAAATATTTTTCACATTAGTTCATGAATTTTCAATATATATTAATGACTTATTTTAGTAACAATAATATGTTTTCTTATATTAATTTTGATTGGTATTTGTATTTCAATAGTCGTGGTATTTTAAATAGTATATTAATTTTTTTATTTTTTAATAAGTACTTCAATTTTAATTATTTTCCAAAATAATTCTCCATCTGCTCTGTTTTAAGCGACGCTTTAGAAATTTCACATAAATTTCGGCTACTTATACAATACCTAATTTAATCTTTTTATATATATACTTAATTTATTCTAGCCATTATTGATTATTGCGATAAATCATGTTAAAAGATTAAAATAAGTCAAATTTGGTAATTTTTTGCCTTTATTCTCAGAAACGTCTACTATATTGGAACAAAATAAAAACACTAAAATGACTTTTAAAAAAGAATGGAAGGAGTATTAATTATAGTTAATTGAAACATATAAAACTGTGAGCTCTCTATATTGTATATATTGTGTAAGACAAATTAAAAACAACACAACTCAAAATATTAATGTTACACAATTCAGTATTTATTATTGATAATTAGCTAAATATCGAGTATATTACTAAGTAAAACATCAAATTTGTTTACTTTAGCATTTATGGTATGACTTTAACCTGTTTTCTATATATCATATATTATTTAAACTTTTTGATATATAATATTTTATAAAACACTAGTCTTTATGTTTTAAAAGTTTGAAACTCTGCAGTTGTAGTGACTTTTGATAGTACAACGTATATTGTAAAATTCGAGTTGACAAATATAGACCAACTTTTTAAGCTTTGGTCTTAAATTTTGTTGATAGTCATTGCATATTAAACTTGTAAAGTAAATTGAAGTTTTTTTTGTTTAAAAGGTCACCTTGCATCTGTTGGTATAAGACTTATTCTAGGAATAAAAATCTGTTTTTCCACATAACTTCCAGTTATGATTTTTGTTTCAATAATCATGTTGCCTAGACGGGTTATTTGTGACATCGTTCTATTGCAAAGTTTTTCTCTTTTATCTAAATACCTTAATGGCATGATCTACAACATTCCATTTACAAAGTCATTCTCTTTGATTTCAATTCTCCGGTAGCATAACATACAACAAAATAACATATTTTATATGTCGATAAGAACAAACATACATAAGCATAATAATCACATTAACTTAGGCACCAAAACATAACATTTATATGTATAGATGCATAAGTATAATTGTAGCAACAACAAATGTATGGTAACATGACTATTATATTTGTTTTTTAGAAAAAAATCAACATCAATTTAATGTGAAAGTAAGGATATCTAGTTATTTCCTCAACATATAACACCTAAAAAGGTAGAACACACGAAGATGTGAAATAACATTCATAAAAACTCACATAAAATATATTTCTTGTATCTCTTATTATGTTTGGTGTCAAAGTATGAGAAGTGACAAAATATGAGAGAGCTTAATCATATATATAGATGTGAATAATTATAGCTCCTTTTAGTTTATGATTTTTAAAAAGAAAAATATAGAGTTTAATCATGATTGTGAATAATTATAGTTGCTTTTGGGTTTTGATTATTAAAAAGATTATTAACTATAAATAGGAAAATTAGTTATTCATAAAAATATAAATAATTATTCAACAAATCTTTTTGGATTAAGATTTGAAGAAAGGCAAATTACTATTATAACACATTTTTACAATTCTTTTATGTTTAAGATTTTAGAAAAGGACAATTACTATCAATAATTACTATCAATTTGATTTTACAATTATATTTTCTTTATAAATTGAGAAAACGAAAAATTAGTATTAAAAATCATTAGACAAGTATTATTTTGTGTAAAAATATTTAAAATAAAAAGTATAGAAAATATTATTAAATAATTTAAAATTACTTTAAAATGTTTTTATTATCTTCTTATATATTTTATTAATCATGATATATTTTAACACGTGTCAAAATCTAAAAATGTAAATTAATATCAAATAATCTTTTACAGTTATTCTTTTGGATTTTAGAAAAAGAAAATTAGTATTAAATAACTTATTTTACAAAACTTTTTTTCTTTAGGATTTTTGAATATTATAATAATTACAATCTTATTACTTTCCAAATCTTTTTCTGTTTAGTATTTTAAAGGAAAATTTCTAAAAAATATTATTAAATAATATTAAATTTTCGTTTTACCATTACATAAATTTTAAAATTAGTTTATTTCAAAATTATTTTTAATTATCTTAGTATATATTTTTATAATTATTAAATATTTTTAACACATCTCACATAATAAAAGGAAATTACTATCGAGTAATCCATTGTAATTATCTTTTGTTTAGTATTTTAAAATAAAAAATTAATATTATTATCTTAGTAACAAATGTCATAATCTTAAATTTTCGATTGACACATGTCGCGATCATGTTAATTAGTAACTTTGGAGAACCAAACTTTATATAATAAGATAGATTAATCTACCTTTGTTTGTTCATTACTCCATTATAGAATGAGATATAGAGTTGGATTGAAGCAATTTTATTCTATTTTCTATTTTATTTTATTTTGGAGGAAAAAAATATGGAATTTTACATCAGAATGCTCTTATAATGCATGTCAAGTTTCTTGTTTTCTGTATTAAGAAAAGTTGAATTCAAAATTTTTAAAACAATTAAATAAGTGTTTTTTAATTTTAAAAAGTTTTGTTTCGAAACCAATTAATCGTCCAACCTATTAAAATTTTAAAAGTTTAGTTACGTTAATTGTCTATTTTTAAGTATAAGAAACTTGAGTAATAAAAAAATTGAGTTTTTCTTCAAAATCTAAAATATTCTAACTTTACCTGAAATAATCGAATCCAAACTAAAAATAGTCAAACTTAACCCGATATGTAGGAGTACTTGAACAAGTTTCTAGACCCCTACCTATATTATTATTAGAAAATTAAATTTGCTTATTTTCATATTTTCATGATTTTAGGATACATCATTAGTTTAATTAATATAATTATTTAAATAGTATTTTAATATATATTTATCATAATATTTAAGATAATTAATAAACATTAACCTATTCTACTGATATATATGTATATATATTCATCATGTTATTTATGATATTTAATTAATAAATAGATATTAACATTTGATATTACAATATATATTGAATAATATCATAATTATATTTATCTTATTTTTACTTTATAATTGTAATGACTATTACTATAGCCAGCTTCTCTAATTCTTATCAGATATATTGAACCTGATACATATTACTACAATATTATCATAGAAAATATGTAGTAAAATATAAATTTTATTCTATAAATATTTTATAAATATTTAATATTAAAATCATATTCATAACCTTAAATTAATTATTTTTTACTTTTACATGATGATATCAAAATCACAAATGAATTTATACTAATAACGGATATATCCGTAAAATCTCAAATATTATCAAAAATACATATTTAATACCAAAATAGTAAATATTATATAAACCTCAAAATGAAAATTTACTAAAATATTTATAAAATATATGGAATATTTTTTTAAAAAATATATATATATATATATTTATTTATTTATTTATTATGTTATGTAGGACATTTAATTAATAAATAGATATTAATAATATCTTACAATAATATCATAATTACGTTTATCTTATTTTTTATTTTATGATTTGAATGACTAATATCATAGCCAGCCTCTCTATTTTTTATTGGAAATATTGAACCAAATACAAATTATTACAATATCAAAGTTAAGATTAAAGATAAATCATCATAAAAATATGTCTTAAACTATAAATTATATTCTTCTGTTGAATATTTTTTATATATTAATATCAAACAGTTATATTCCTAACCTAAAAATAAATTAATTTGTATTTGGACTTTGACAAACATCAAAAAATCACAAATGAATTTATATTAATAATGAATTTATCCGTAAAATCCCAATTGTTATCAAAAATATATATTTAAAGAAAAATAGTAAATATTATATAAATCTTGTCAAAAGGAATTTGGAAGGACAAAAGGAATTTGGAATTATACAATCTGTAGCCACCAAAAAGTAGTAACATAAGCGAATTTAAATTCTTTAAACTGATGTATGAAACTAAAAACATTTCAGAATCTAATGCTGCAAATCGGTTTAAAGGAGTTTATTACAGAGTCTTGGTGTCTTATTACAGATGGTTAGCAGAGAGGTTCTAAGTTACTATGGTATTGCTCATTGAAACAAACATTACAGGAAAAAGATACGTGGAAGAAACATACAACAAAAAAAGAGATACATTGCCATCTCCTTTCGGTATTTACAGTTTTTGGTTTTCAATCTGGATCAGACCAAGTCCTTATTGAAGTAAGATAACCTCACTAAGCGCTTGCCACCATCCTGAGATCTCTAGTTCATGACAATCCAAATGTGAACATGTTTTCTGGTGTATAGACTCTGCTTGTATCAAAGGATAACAATCAATTGGGTTAAGAGGTACAGAAAAAAATACAAAGAGAGATAAAGAAAGTTGGGAGACTTACACTACTATTGTTGGATTTTCCTGAACTCTGTAAGAACTGGGTAGATATTCTCAAAGGCGGTGTAAGTCTCTTCTCTCATCTGTGATAGTGTAACCTCAAGATTCCATCAGATGACCCCAAGTATTTTCATGACAACATGTGTTTTAAATCATTCAGAGAGAATGTAGAATTATTTACTTACTTTGGCTCCAGTTATAACAATCTTTCCAGACACAAAAATAAGGAGCACTATCTTTGGTTGTTTCATCCTATATATCAGACCTGGGAATAGTTCAGGCTCGTACTGGAGAGAGAGAGAAGCGAACCATCAGACAACATTATCTCAAACAACTACAATGCTATACGATTCTTGATGTTATCACTTACACTTGAGAAAGCACTGTGAGAGTAAGCAAGACCTTCAAGCCTAATGGGGAATTTGACATCACAAGAGCCTACAATGTTCTGAATCTTGAAATCCTGCAGAATGTAATCAGCTCTTTTTACAAGACTTGTACACATGGAAACCAAACGAGCGGCTACTTGAACTGGTACTACTCAAGTATAATGCAGTGTATGTGTTACCTTGAACTTTGCAGGAAAGCCAAGCTTTTGAACAATCCGAGCGTACTGAAAAACAAAAAAAAAAGAAGTTCAATACCATAATAAATAACAAACACCTGTATCAAGTTTATGACTACAGTGTTCCCAGAAGACAGAAAATCAGATAGTACTAAGAGGAGACGATTTACCTTCCTTGCAGCCAGTTTTGAAAGGTGTTCACTCTTAGCTCCAGTACACACCTAAAATTAGAAAACATAGATGCAACGTTAAAACGAGAACGTGGTAGATCGATCCATTTGAGATAAAAGGTGAACAAATATGCTATAAAGGCAATACACACGATACCATTTTTCCAGAAGCAAAGATCAAAGCGGTGGTCTTTGGCTCTCTTATCCTCATGATTACCGCAGCAAAACGCTGGAACGTGGAACACACAAAACATTAAACTAAATCCAGAAAATACAAACAAAATTAGTTTAAACTTCATATAGCCACAGTGACTTTTAAACAAAATCATTTTCAAATGGCTTTTAAATTCACTTTTTTTTTAATTCAGGTCCCAATCAACAAAAGAAAAGACAGAAGGTAAACCTTGGGATTATATTCAGCATTACGAGCCTGCAAAGCAATGGCTTTAAGATCAAGCTTGCAGTCTAAGTTGACTGTTGAGACAATGTTTCTGAAACAAGACAAAAAGTTCATTTCACAAAAGCACAAACTCAACAATCAAAAAAGGGAAAAAAAAAACAGAAAGGAGAGAACTCACTGAAGAGTAGGAACAATCCCTGAAGGATGCCTGCTAAGGTCAACTGGCTGGCTCCCTTCCATTCCTTGCTCAGCCATTCTCTTTCATACACAAATCGTAAACAAAAATCAGCAAGATCCCGACACATACAGTACAATTAAAACACAAGTGGTTCTAAGCCGACAAACCATCCACGAGACAGATGATTCAAGTTTCAACAGTCGAATTCATTGACGAAAACAGGTTGTAATAAAAAGGGTCTTTGATTACTGAAGCATAGAGCTTATTACAATTGTCTCATAATCAGACAAGGACATTTTTTTGTTGTTGAAAGAAGCTAATCGAAAGAATTATGAGATCCAATTCGAAACGACAACTTAAAAGGGTTACGATGAAACTCAAACCAGATCCGAGTAATTGAACCCATAAGAAACTAAGGGTAAGAGACAAAATCAGACCTTTCGCTAGTTTGCAATCCGGAATCTGAAATCTAGGGTTTAGTTAGCCCCAAAATGATTGGAAGAGAAGGATTTGAAAAAAAAGGGGAAGGCTTTATATACACAAGAGTGATGAGATTTTAGAGAGGGAAAAGAGATTTGTAAAATGGGGGATTTATAAAGGATCTATCGCTCCCTCTGCCTCTTGGGGATGAGATTTGTGATGAGGGGGTCGCGTTTTGGATCTGAGGAGGAGCTTATTGACTTCTTTGTTGGTACGTATATATACTTTCCTAAACTACCCCTCTTCTATTATGTAAAACGAGGGTAGTTCTGGGAATTCAGGTAGATAGTTCTAACATTACTGTCTTCGCTGGATATGTATGTCAACGACCACTCTTTGTCCGCCACGTATTATTACTCGTGCGTGTACTCTTTATTTTGATAACATGAACATAGTATGCCATTCTTCATTTGCTAAAGCTCTATCCAATCGACATCGAATCATTATTGCTTTCCCATTTACTTTCCTCCTTCCTTGCCAAGAAAGCTTATTTCCTTTGGCCTGAAATTCCAAGAGTCCACTATTACGGATCATATTATTAAATGATACGAATGTTTCTGAATTCCGTAATGGGCCGCCTTCTTTTTCATGGTTCCCAGTTATTTCATTCAAATCTCCAATAATAAACCAAGGGTCATCCCGTGTAATGCCATATCGGGTTAGCCTCTCCCAGACTTGGTCAGAATACTTGAAAATGGTGGGGTCAGACCATCGCCCAATAGTGGCTTTCCTAGAGGACAAAGTTACCAGACGTAAGGGACAATTTAGATTTGATAAAAGATGGATAGGAAAGGATGGTTTTTTAGAATCCATTGCCCGAGGTTGGACAAAGGAAATGAGGAATACAACGGGTAATATTGGGGATGTTGTATCAAAGATCACAAATTGCAGACACGAACTGTCAACTTGGCGTAAGAATAACCCACCATATGGAAAAGAGAAAATAGCAGAATTACAACAGGCGTTGGAAGAGGTACAGACTGATGATAATCGGTCTCAAGAGGATATATTGGAAGTATCTCGGAAACTTCAAGAGGCTTACAAAGATGAGGAGGAATATTGGCAGCAGAAGAGTCGGAATATGTGGAACACGGCGGGCGATCGCAGTACAAAATTTTTTCATGCCTTGACAAAACAGCGACGAACTCGTAATCGGCTGGTAGGATTATACGATACAAACGGGAATTGGGTGGTCAAGGAGGAAGGGATTGAGAAGGTAGCAGTGGATTATTTTGACGATCTTTTCACTACTACGTCACCTAGCGAATTTGACGAATTTCTGGCTGAAATTAAGCCAACCATATCTCATCAAACTAACCAACGGCTGATAAGGATAGCCACAGAGGAAGAGGTGCGCCAGGCTTTGTTCATGATGCATCCAGAAAAGGCACCGGGTCCAGATGGAATGACAGCACTTTTTTTCCAGCACTCGTGGCACATTATTAAAAAGGATATAGTGGAAATGGTTAACAACTTCTTGACCACAGGAAAATTGGATGTGCGGCTCAATGTAACAAATATTTGTTTGATTCCCAAGACGGAAAGACCGACAAGGATGACAGAACTCAGGCCAATAAGCCTCTGCAATGTCGGATATAAAATTATATCAAAAGTCATGTGTCAAAGGCTTAAGGTTTGTCTACCGGCTCTGATTTCAGAAACACAGTCGGCTTTTGTGGCAGGGAGATTGATTTCGGATAATATCCTAATAGCACAAGATATGTTCCATGGATTGAGGACAAATAAGTCCTGCCAAAACAAGTTTATGGCTATAAAAACGGATATGAGTAAAGCCTATGATAGAGTAGAATGGAGCTTTATCCAGGCCTTACTTCGGAAGATGGGGTTTGATTCCCATTGGATTCAGTTGATGATGGAATGTATATCTTCGGTGCAATACAGAGTTTTAGTAAATGGACAACCACGAGGACAAATTATTCCAAATAGAGGTTTACGTCAAGGGGACCCGTTATCCCCATATTTGTTTATCATGTGCACTGAGGCCTTAATAGCCAATATCAAGAAGGCTGAGTACGAAAAACGACTAACGGGAATCAAAGTGGCGAGGGCATGTCCCCCAATATCTCATTTGCTTTTCGCAGATGATAGTATTTTCTTCTGTAAAGCACAGAAGGAGGAGTGCGAGACTATTTTGGACATTCTTAAAGAATACGAAATAGTTTCGGGTCAGCAGATTAACTTCCAAAAATCGTCAATTCAATTTGGTCACACGATTGATGATGATACTTGCCAAGCGCTCCGGGATCTCATGGGAATTCAAAACTTAGGAGGAATGGGAAACTATTTGGGCATCCCAGAGAGTCTGGGTGGCTCAAAGGTACAAGTATTTCGTTTCGTTCAGGAAAGATTGAATAACAAGATCAATGGATGGACTTTTAGGTTCTTTTCCAAAGGAGGAAAGGAGGTAATAATAAAATCGGTGGCAACGGCTCTACCCAATCATATTATGTCCTGTTACAGAATACCAAAAACAGTGGCGAAAAAGCTTACAAGTGCGGTAGCACAATTCTGGTGGAGTCCCAGTGGGAATACAAAAGGACTCCATTGGAAATCATGGGATAAGGTTTGTGTACATAAGGAGGATGGAGGATTAGGTTTTCGGGATTTTACGGATTTTAATACAGCTATGCTTGGTAAGCAGCTATGTAGATTAATAGAGAATCCAAACACTCTATTTGCTCGTGTCTTTAAAGGTCGATATTTCAGGAACGCTTCACCCCTGGAACCGATCAGATCGTACGCGTCCTCCTATGGGTGGCGTAGTATAATCTCTGCTAGATCTCTGGTTAGCAAAGGACTAATCAAAAGGGTGGGATCAGGGACATCCATATCAGTATGGCATGATCCCTGGCTCCCAACCACTCGCCCGAGACCAGCAAATAAAAAACAAAATGTTCTCTTACCGGATCTTATGGTTGATTCCCTCATTGATGAAACAACGCGAACTTGGAAATCACATACTCTTCAGGAGATAATGGAACCCGAGGATGTTAAAATTGTAGAGAGTATACCTTTAAGTAGGATACCAAATAATGATCGAGATGGCTGGCACTTTACAAAAAATGGCAAATATACGGTAAAATCAGGATACCAAGTGGAGCGAACATATCCTGATATAGAAAGAGGGACGGTAGAATTCGGACCAACGGTAACTGCTCTTAAAGCTAATTGTTGGAAAGTGCGCTGTCCGCCCAAGATGAAGCACTTTCTATGGCAAGTTTTATCGGGATGTATTGCAGTGAAGAAAAGTCTAAAGGCAAGGGGTATTAAAGGAGATATACGATGTGACAGATGTGGAGCAGAAGAAGAGTCTATAAATCATGTTTTCTTTGAATGCCCACCGGCAATCCAGGTGTGGGCACTATCAACGATCCCAACGCATCCAGATCACTTTCCAGGACAATCTTTATTTGTGAATATGGATTATTTATTTTGGAGGGTTAAACCAACATTAGAGGAGCACCATTATGCGTGGATACTTTGGTATTTATGGAAAGGACGGAATAGTAAGGTATTTAGTAATTTGGACACGGACCCACAAGAGACTCTCCGCCGAGCTATGACTGAATCTTTGCTCTGGAAGGAAGCTCAACAGGAGATTGCTCAGCCCCAGAATCAGGTTACAGAAACGACTGGAGCAGTACTACCGACTAGAGCGGGACGATGGTGCTTCACGGATGGATCATGGAAAGCAGAGGATACTTTTTCAGGACACGGATGGTACAGTACTTTGGAGGGTTATGAAGGTTTACTGGGAGCTAGGAATACGAGGGCTAGTCAATCTCCATTACATGCCGAAGTTGAAGCCCTTATTTGGGCGATGGAGTGCATGAGGAATTTACGGCAATATAACGTTACATTTGCAACGGATTGTTCTCAATTGGTGAAGATGGTTTCGGAACCAGAAGAATGGCCGGCGTTTGCGAGTTACTTAGAAGACATCAAGAGTCTGAAGAGAAGTTTCAACAGCTCAGAGATTATCCATATACCACGGACGCAGAACAAAAAGGCGGATAGCTTAGCACGCAGTGTGAGGCAACAAACGTCGTTTACTGTCCATATGGATACAGAGCACCCAGTTTGGTTTACAGAGTCCACATGAGTCTGTAAAATGGCCGAAAAAAAAAAAAAAAAGATAACATGAACATCGGAGATTAAACGATTGATAAAACTATAGCCTGGTTTATGTAATAACACAATTTTACACCATAAAATATAACTATGAGTCTATGATAATATTTAACTTTTTTTTTTTTGTCGGCGATAATATTTAACTATGAGATCAACGATTTTGTTTTCCAGGAGCTCCAGGTCCCTTTTTGCGAGTTGGCGGCGATATACTTCTTGAGACACCAATTTTTATACTTGCTGCTACTCCTTCCCCTTGGTAATTGTACAAAAAGAAATGAGATAAGAGAATTGAATATAAATTCTGTTTACGAATGAAAAAAAATATTAGGTTAGAAGCCAAGAAGGTAGCCTAGATACCCATTTACAGAGAAAACAGACACTTACTCGGCAATGTTCGGGCCATTATTGTGTTGTTGACCGCAGAGAGTAACAGAAGAATCAAAGCGACTAATGATAAAACCTGAGGATTCATCTCTTTACTTGTTTATTCTTTTGGTTAAGATTACTCTGAGAGAGATAGTATTATAGTACACTTATATAGAGAAAGAGATCTTGATGAAACATTTGGTTCTTAAAACATAAAGTTCGTTAAAGCCGCACCTTTTGTTATTTTTACACACAGCTCTTTACGAATTTCTAAAACTACTACTAGTCTTCACGCGTAAACGGAAACTATTTCATGTGAATGCGATTGTTGACTAAACAAGATACTGCACTGTTTCTTAAAATCAAAGAGCAACAACTGTTCAAAGCATACTTTTGTTGTTCAACGAGTACCTAGCGTTCAACCAAATCCGAGAAGCTGTATGTACAGACACACAAAAAAAAGATGAACCGTGGTCTCATGACCATAGAGTAAAAAGTCTAATGTTGCCTCAGGTATCATTTTCAATTTGATGAATTCCTGTCTTGAGAGAACAAGGACGAGATGAAGCTGCTAAACGGCCATGGGATCGAGAATGCGTTCCTATTACCATCATCGTTCTCCTCTTCTCCTTCGTGACTGTTTGCATCGCTGTTCTCAGTTCCCTGGCTACTGCCTGTAGCAGAGGACTCACTAACTTCACTGTTGTCATTTGTTTCTTCACCGGTAGTCTTATTAGTCTCATCTGCGGTAGGTAACTGATACCTACAAACAGGGCATGAACTGTGAAGCTCAAGCCACGGGAGCAAGCAGTCAGCATGGAAGCTATGCTTACATGGCATCTGTTTAGCCTCGATCCCAACCTCGAAATCATCCAAACACACAGAACACTGCAGACAAGGATCCTCGATTCTGACAGTAGCCAAAGACTCAACATCTTCTTTACGAGCTGGAGGAGTTCCGTATCTGTTGGGATCATTCTCCGCCAAGCGCTGAAGCAGGGCTTCGAATCCAGGACCGATGAAATAGTCGCTCAGAGAAGAACCAGCAGGGATGGAATCCCTAACGAGAGAGCTCGGGATGGCGATGAACTGACGATGCGGATCGATGAAGATCATGCGTCCTCTCTCTCTCTCTCCATCCGCCCCATCGTTGTTGTTGTTGTTGTTGTTGTTATCATCGCTACTCTCAGGTTCAAGTGGTCTTACTCCATGAAGAAGTTGCACAACGGAAACAGAGCGTGGTCTGTTGTTGTTGTTTCGGATTATTTCGTTCAGAGTCTCAGCACTAAGGTTCCTTGTAGCAGAAGAAGACGAAGAGTTGTTGATCATTTCCATTAAGATGGGAGCCAAGATTGAAGCGTTGTTTGTTGCTCTCCTCCGATCATTGCCATCTGAAGAAGAGTGGTGATGATCCTCATCCATCTCTTCAATAAAGCCGCTTCGACAGAGGGTGCATTTGATCTCCTCTTCCATCACCACCGCGTTCACGGTTTGGGAACACATGTGGCACCAATATCTCGTTGCGTTTGCTTCTTCTTCCATGCCCCTATTCCTGTTCATATTCATGTCATAACCAACACTCAGCTTTTAACAATTAAAAAAATCATTAAAGGGTTTTCCATGACGGAGAAGAAACACTGACCCTAGAACAAAGTCTAAGGTAAGAAAACAATACTCAAACTCACGAATTATCCAAAAAAAATCTCTCTTTAACGAGTAGAAAAATTACTAGTCAGAAAAGGAGAAACTACTTCAAAGCTTTGAAGAGAACCGAAAGCGAGGTTTTGAATGTTCGAAGAATCTGCTGGTGCTTATTCACAAAGAGGACGAACAACCAGACTAGTGATGGCGATTAAAATTGACCAAATACGAACCAACCTAACTCAAACCCCACCAACAATAAAACGATAAATGCAAGAAAGGAAGTAGAGAAGCACCTTTTTTCTCACGGACGAAATAAAAATACGAGCAATTTCTGATTATTTTGAAACTTTGAAGGAAGGAAAAGAGAGAGAGAAAGAGGGTTTAAAAGTTTTGTGTGGAGGAGTGGTGATTCCAGATCCTTCTGGGTTTCTCGCTTGTCTCTCCTGATACCGACATTTATGACTTTTTTGGGTTTATTTAATAGGCTTTTTTTTTAGCTACACTTTCTCGTGGGCTTTTTCTTCATATATTTAATTCTATGGGCTTGGCTTACACGATGAGATTAGAGTGTTGTAGAAAATCCGAACAATGGCAAAGTTCCAGTTTAAAAGTTGGAGCAAACTCCCAAGTCTCCAAACCTCATCTACCATCCCCATTTCCCATATTAACCGGTTTCGAAACATCTCTCATATCATGCCTCTGCAACATGCAACTACAATCTTCACGCGTATGAGCAATCCAGAAGATTCGACTAGTTTATTATAAGTATTTTTTTTTCTGTTCTCAAGGTCATCTCCTTCTAAACTCATATCAACACACAAAAGGACAAAACATATCAACGCCCCAATCTTTATACTCTCTCCATTGAAACCCAAACAAAAAGAAAAGTATCTCCATTTACACACAAAAGATAAACCCGGAAAGAATCATCAGGTAGATTCCTACTCTATTCTAACCACGTATCCCCAAATAAATAAATGTTTTCATACAAAATAAATAATGAACAAAAAAGCAAAGTAGAACCGCGCTTACTTGTCGTCAAACATACAGAATCTCATCTTCTGGAAGGCAGGGTGGTATATAGTCCTCTTGTTCTTTGTAAGAACATGGAGATTATTTCATAATACTCTCACTTGCGCGTTTGCTTTAAACCCTAAACCTCAGCTAATGCAGAGTAGACACTTCTTTGTTTAGAATTTACTAAGATAGCACCATATGCTCATAATGAAGACATCCCCGGCGGTTGCTTCAAACCTTTCTCTTCCTACACAGAATAGAAACGAGAATTGTCTTTATATATGTGATAAAGAGAGACGTGAAGGCAACAGAAACAAGAGCATGAACCAAAGAAATGTTGATTGGGAGACTAACATCAATTGCATGCAATGATCTGGATGTGGGGGACTTAATCTGAGAGGCTTCTTCTGCAGATGGTGATCCATTGTTCTCAGCTGTATAATGATCCACCTACGAAAGACACATATATAAAAAAAAAAATTGGATTGACTGAGTAACTTGTTCAATGATGTTAGCTGAAACTTCCCATTACTATCACTATGTAGTGTGTGTGTGTGTGTGTTATGTATATCCCAAAACAGGAAGTTATTATCACTAATCGCTCTTGTTTTTTATTTGCATCTACCATAGATAGAAGGAGAAAGGAAGAGAAGAATCATCTAGCTTAAGTAATCCACCACAGCTAAGACCGTTGAGAACAAGAAACAGGACACTCTTTCAAGATGGACTGCTTAATCTGAGTAATCAGGCATGAGAAAGCTGACTAGTGTAGATAAAACAAGAGTCACCTGTGTAGCGGTGGGTGAACTCATATTAGATAGGCCCTCTTCAAAAAGAGAGGCGTAGTAGGCAGGGTCGTAGATAGAACCACCCATGATCTCTTCTTCTTCAGCAGCGTCGCCTATAATAGCAGGAGTTGGCGGGTTCAAGAAACTGCTCCGCAAATCAGAATCAGGGGGAAGTGAAGTGTGGACAATAGAAGCACCAAGCCTATAAATCTGAAACCACAAGAGAGAGGAAGAGAGCCTAAGAAAGAAGCCAATCATCTCCATAGCCATGGTGAGCTTCACTGAAAACACGAACAAGGTGCCATACGTCTCATCAGCTGAAATGCTCCTGCTTCATCCAAACAAAGGCATATGATAATGAAACAAAACAAAACAATAATAATGTCTCCAAAGAGGTGTTAAAGCAGAGGAATAAATACCAAATCTGTTGGGTGAAGAGGATGAACCATGAGATATCGAGAAGAAGAGCAGAGAAGAGGAGAACAGCGTAGGTGCGGCCGAGACTTTGGCTATTGCTTTCGATTGCCACAAGCGCAAACAACGCAATCACCAAGTTTATCAGTAAAACTCCATTGTATAAGGCGCCTAGTGATCCAATCAGGGCGCAACCTATCTGGATAAACAATCTCGAACCCCTAAGACCCAATCAAAACAGATTTTGAAAAGAGAGAGAGAGGACCTGAGCGTAGATGAGGATGAGGGCGAGAGATTGGAGTTTAACATAGTCGCGAAGCCAAGGCTGTATTCGATTTCGCAAAGAACCACAAAGCATCATCAATCTCGTCCCTTCATAAATAAAATATCTCTACGACGCTTCCAAATGTTCCGGCGATAAGAATGGATTAAAGAGTTTTGTGTTGGCGGGAGGGATCACATCGTATCGAAGAAGAAGAAGATCAAAACATGGTATACAATGGCGTGGGCATTCGGGTCCCAATCGGGTTTCGGTTTTAGCCAATCAGATTTCGGTCTTTTGGATTTATCAAAATCAGCCCCATTCGGATTGTTTGAAAGTTTGGTTCGGAACCGGTTCGGGTTCTATTGGGTTCGGGTCGGGGTTAGTAAATCTTCAAAGAACCGGTACAATCCAATGTATTTTCGGGTTCGGATCCCAATCGGTTCTTCGATTTAAAAATATCTCATTTGTACCTACTTTGTAACCAAAATATAAGTAAAATTAGTTTGTTTTAGTTTCAAATACCCAATTTGTACCTTTTTGTAATTAAAATATAAATAAAATCGATTTAAAATAAGAAACAAACATCAACCATGATCATTCAAAATCAAACGAAAGGAGAACATATTTATTGATAAAAAAACCAAATGAATGAATCATAAAATGAAAACCACGACTTTCCAAATATTTCAAAATTCAACATCCACCTTTAACCATCAACCTTCATGTAATGGAACCACCAACATCAATATATACTATACTAAAAGGGAAATATACTCAATAGAGAGGATGTCCACGTCATTTAATTAAATCAACCAATTAGAACATTCCTTTCCGCCATGTCAGATTTAATTAGCCCATTCTAAAAATTGTAGATTTTTGCATGTGGACTCGACAGTATATGGATGGCCCAGTTTAAGACATCTTCAGAAGCCTAACATCCATTTTCATTATCGTACCTCTCTACAATTGTCGTCTCCGTTTCCTTTTAATTTCTGTTACCAAACCTCCTCTGCTATCAATCAATCATGCTCTTCAATCCCTCATTAATGAATTCGTTTCAACTCTTCTCTTTCTCCTTCTTTATAAACTGCTTTGTATTAACTTCCAATCAACCCCTAATTCCTCCTCTCAACAAGCTGAAGCCATGGTGATGAACCCAACGGCAAGTCCCCTGACTCAACCTGCAATTCCCCTTCGCTTTGTATTTCAACTTCTCCCCTTCAACACAGTCCCGAAAACCAAAGTCTCAGAGCTATTAATAACAACCCAAATGGCGAAATCAACCGGAAAGGCCCCACGGCTCTCTTCTTCAATGATGTTGTTCCTGGTTTAGGACAGTCTGAGATATGGTTTCAGTTAATTCATTCTAAGAAGCGAGAAACACATTGAAAGGTGCCTTTTTAATTGGCCTGGAGCTCCTTTTTTATGTTGAACATGTATGAACTCATTTTCGCCGTTTGAAACTAAACGACAGGGTTGTGTGATCCTGTCTATACTGAAATATGTTCATCTATGTTGATTTAGTTTCCTGTTCTTTTCCACACCAGGAGTTGTGTAAGGGATTGAGTTTGGGAACACTTTTCTTCCAGCGTAGCTTCTTCGCTCCTGTTGAGGTAATGCAAGTCTTTGCTAGATTTGATTTAAGGATATTCTTAGGCCCTATTTTTGTTGCATATGGTATTTTTTTGGCCAGATCGACTGAGCTTAGAATCATAATTCTCTTTTCTCATTTGTATTTTCTATGAATGAATGAGATGGTTTTTAATCAAAAAACCTTATGGAATCATCTGAATACATGTGAGAAGTAACCAATTCTCTAGCATAACTAATTTTCTTAAGGAATCTAATAGGGCTTCTTGATCAGTCGAGCATGAGATATTATCAACACTTTGAAAACATAGTTTTCAAAGTTTATCTCTTTTTAAAAGATCTTTACTCTGTTTTACTCATGTTGTGTGACAGATTATGAAAGTGATGATCCTGAGTTCAAACAGGAGATGGAGAAGCAGTTTCTGGGAAGTTTCAGAAGAGCATAGTCACTCATCATATGGATTTTACATTGGCCGAAGCTAAAAGGGTTGCTTTACAGTACCAAAAGGAGGCTGACAAGTGTAGAGAGCTCAAGCATTGTTGCTCAAAGAGGGGAAGGTCACTTCTTTGTGGGAGCGGAGGGCTCGACATTTAGGTTGGAAAGGTGAGTAAGCATTTCACTGTTTTGTGACTTCTTCTCAGTGTGCCGTGATCGACTGAGCTTAGTAAACATAATTTTTATAGTTTATCTCTTTTTAAAAGATCTTTACTCTGTTTTACTTATGTTGTGTGACAGATTATGGAAGTGATGATCCTGAGTTCAAACAGGAGATGGAGAAGCAGTTTCTGGGAAGTTTCAGAAGAGCATAGTCACTCATCACATGGATTTTACATTGGCCGAAGCTAAAAGGGTTGCTTCACATTGGGCGTTATATACTTCCTCATTCATAATAAGTCAATATAATGCGTATTGGTTTGGTCTACTAACAAGTGTGTACAGTTAGCTGATGGATATCAGATGCCTCTCCAACTTAAACCGAACCCAGAAGATCATCACCATGTTGACTACGGTCGTCATCAACAAGTACATGAACACTCTCAGCAAGCTTTCTTCCAGCCTTTGGAATGCGAACCCATTCTTCAAATTAAATGGGGTAACTAAATAACTCTTTTATATATAATTATCAGCAATTTTGGTCTCCTTTTAATTTTGTTGTGTACATATAAACATTCTTTTAGCATCTTAAATGGTTATGTGACGATGGAGCAGGTATCAGGGGCAGCACGATCATGGAATGGGAGCTGGACCAAGTGTGAATAATTACATGCTGGGTTGGTTACCTTATGACACCAACTCAATTTGAAATTTTCTTCCTTTTTCTGTTCACTTTTTGACATTTTTATTTTAAAACTTTCTTCTATTCTCTTAGGCTTCCATTATGTCAAGAAAAAAAATCATATTCCAAATAATAAATTAATAGAAGTTCAAAACAGCTTATTAAACTGAATAAAAACTCAAACAATTTAATTGACATAATAATACAATTTTTTTAAAGAAATTAAAAATTAAAATATATAACCAGCGGTTAATATTGAATATATCAGTTTAATAACTTTCTATTCGTGCTAAAAAAAAACTCTATTCGTACTTGCAAAGCTCGGAATATGATTCGAGAAATCAGGTTTTCTACGGGTGTAAGGTTAACGAAGCATGAGGAGATTAAAGCTGAGGCAGAGAGTTACTTCTCAGGTTTTTTGAATCAGAATCCTGCAGATTATCAAAGAGCGATAATCAACAAAATAAATCAATCAGAATCCTGCAGATTATCAAAGAGCGATAAACCAATCAATTAAAACTAATGAAATAAACATTTAAATATGAGGTTCATATCAACAAAATAAATCAAGTATATACTATTAATTATATTATATAATTTACATGTACTTATGCTATTATATTTTAATTGATTGGTTTCAGTTTGAACAGTTTAAATACCAAAGCATATCTATATATCCTAATTTCTAAAAAGGGATATACTGTATGTTTGGTATATTCGGTATCGCCGTATTTAATCCACTTTCTCTAGCTCGGTTTGGTTCAATTTTAGTAGATTGGTTTTACCGGATTAAAATACCTCTAAATAATTCCAATAGCACGTACAATTAGAAAATCAAGTTTATTACATAAACTATTCTTTTTGTTTTTAAACAATTGATGTTTACCAACTTTTCCATTGTTTTAAAAATACAAAACTCCGATTACAAACAAAAATATTGAAATACACGATCGATAAATAAAATATCAACACATTTTTCCGCGCGTAGCGCGGAGATAGACTCTAGTTTATGTAATACATAAGTATTTTAGATGTTCAATATATCTTAATGTATTTTGAGTACATATTAGGAATTGAGATCATGTTTGGTATAAAATCTTTCTAGGGTTTTGAATGTTTCGGGTTCTATCGGATATCCATTTAGATTCGGGTTCGGTTCGGATAATATCCATAACCCGAAATACCAAAAAACAAGATCCATTCGGTATTTATATCGGGTTCGGATTAGTTCGGATTCATTTTTATCGGATCAGATTCGATTCAGATTTTTGGGTTCTGTTTATTTGCCCAACCCTAGTATACATATTTTCTCCTCACAAATTACAAATTCTCTTTTAACCAAATTAAATCTAAATCAAATCAAATCAAAATAAATGACTGCATTAGCTCCATTTGCTCGCTATCGTTGAAGCACATTTGGTTCAGTGGTTTGACGAAATGTTCATTAGTATTTTTACATCAGGAAATTTGGATTTCAATTCATGAGAATACTAATTATGCAGAATATTGGAGAAAAGACTTACAAGAAATTTCAGGCATAGCGTAAAGCATACCGTCAAAAACAAGTTTTATTGGACAGCTCAAGTGAATTACGTAGGATATTAAAAAAAAAACTTACAAAAGATTTTTGGTATGACGCAAGGCGTACCGTCAAAAATGGATCTAGTTCAGGTGAATTATGCAGAATATTAAAAAAAAAACTTTGGTATGACGTAAAGCATACCGTCAAAAATGGATCTAGTTCAGGTGAATTATGCAGAATATTGAAAAAAAAACTTGCAAGAGATCTTCGATATGGCGCAAGACGTACCGTCAGAAATGGATTTCATATGTCAACTCAAGTGACGTAGTTAGACGGAAATTCTTATAAGATATGTAAAATTGTCCGACTATAGTATCAGCTTTATAACTTTTCTTTATAGTAGTAATAGCTTAGTTAACTTAAAGAAAAAAAACTCAATCTGCTTCCACCAGGCCCACTCTTTTTTTTTTCTTTTAAGTTTAATTTTAATATCAACTTTCACTGAACTTAGGCTCCCACCATGAGAAAAAAAGACTCTAGTAACACTATTTGTAATCAAACTTCAAAACTACATAACTTATACTTACATTGCGTCAGATTCTTTATTCATTTTGATTCTAAAAATATCAGGAATACTTAATTCTACAAAATAAAACAAATAATAATATATAATATTTTTAAGAAATAAAGCAACCTAAAAATAATAATAATTTTGAAGTACGGATATTCAAGCATATATACATATATATATATATATATATATATATATATATATATATATATATTACCTAAGCATTACATTTTATATAAGTTTTACAAAAAAAAATATTTATTAAGTTTATCATATTAGCTATTAAAATTTTGAAAGTAAATAAATTTTTATTTTTGAAGTAAAATATTATTATTTTATATTTTTATTTATTTATTTTTGTACGGATCGAATCAGATATCCATTTAAAAATCTATAATTTTCTGGATTTGAAACGCTGAATATCTCGTAAAAAGTCAACACGACGCAATTTTAGATTCAATAAGAACACTAAACAACAGAAAAGAGGCTCTAGAAGTATTATTTGCAATCAAATTCAAATGTAAAATAACAATACACTTGTGAGATTTCATGATTTGTTTTTGGAAAAAATTTACTTTCACTTTGTTTACCACCAATAGAAAATCATTTTCGTAAATAACTCGATCATTAAAGTAAAAAAAAATTAAACTAACCCTACTTTATCTTCAAACTTATCGCATATTCTTTGTAGAAATATCTGCCGTTGAGATCCATATTCTCTCTCACGCAACCGGCGACGAAAGCGATTACAGAGAATCATGGCTCAAAAGCTCAAAGATGTCAGCTCCTCTCCACGATTCACAACTTGTATGTTTTTAATTTGTGTTTTTTTGTTCGTTTCAATTAATTTTGATTTTGTTCTTTCTATTATCAAAAATCAAACAAAGTTGGTTTAGACTTCTCATTTGAACATGTCGAATTGAGTTCTAATTGGAAATTTTTGCTCACTTTTTTGGTTTAGTTTGGATTGAGTTTCTTTTTAAATCTCGAATTCAAAAAAAAAGATGTTGTTTCCTTCTTCTTTTAAAAGTTGGATAGGATTGGTTCCATTTATCAATATTAAGCATCATTAACCGATAGAATTTAAAGAGTAATTCTTAGGTTCACACCATAGGATGAACTTGTAGGTTCACCAAACAATAAAAATTCATTTTTCATATTCAGTATCTTTTAAAAAATAAAACAAAATATTGTCAAATTTTATTATTTTTTATAAATAAAAAATAAATAAAAATAATAGTAGTTGCATTTTTAAAAAAAATATCATCAGCAAAACACTAAAGCATAAATCTTTGGTAAACCCTAAACCCTTGGATAAATTCTAAATCCTTGGATTTTAAAAAAAATATTTTTAACAGAGTTAACAAAACACTAAACCCTGAACCCTAAATACTAAACCATAAACCCTTGGGTAAACCATAAACCCTTGGATAAATCATAAATTCTAGGATTTGAGATTTATTCAAGGGTTTAGGATTTACCCAAAGTTTTAGAGTTTATTTACGGTTTAGGATTTCGTGTTTCGCTGACGGTATTAAAATCATTTTTAAAGAAGTGTTTTTGTCTGCAACTATTATTATTTTTTATTTATTTGAATTTTTTAATTTTAAAAATATAATATAACTTTACAATATTTTATCTCCTTTTTAAAAGATATTGAATATGAAATAACAAAATCTTATTAGTTGGTGAACCTACAGATTTACCCTATGGGGTCAACCCAAGAATTTCTCAAATTTAAATAGGTCAAAGTCCAAGAATAAAAGATTTATTCTTGGGTTCACTCTTAGGATGGACTTTTAGGTTCACCAACCAATAGAAATTAGTTATTTCATAATCAATATCTTTTTAAAAAGGAAACAAAATATTGTCAAGTTATATTATATTTTTAAATTAAAAAGGTTAAAAATAAATAAAAATATTAATATATACAGAAAAAAAGAAAAATTAAAAGTATTTTAACGCTGTCATCAAAACACTAAACCCTAAACTCTAGGGTTTAATATTTTGATAACGGTGTTAATTTTTTTTGTTGCATATATTAGGGTCTATGGTTTAGAGTTTAGAATTATCTAAAGGTTTAGGGTATATCCAAGGGTTTAGGGTATAACCAAAAGTTTAGTGTTTAAGATTTAGGGTGTAGGATTTAGTGTTTTTTTGACGATGTTAAAAATATTTTTAAAAAATAATTTGTAACTACGATTATTTTTTATTTATTTTTAACTTTTTTATTTTAAAAACATAATATAATTTGACAGTATTTTGTTTCTTGTGTTTTTAAAGATATCGATTATGAAATAATTGTTTTCTACTGGGCGGTGAATCTGCAGGTTCATCATACGAGTGAACCCAAGAATAACGCTGAGTAAAATGCATTAAAAATCATAATAAGCTGATGATGAGTACAAGTTTTTGGATATCTTGTATTATTATTGTAAAATGCATTAAAAATCATAATAAGCTGATGATGAGTACAAGTTTTTGGATATCTTGTATTATTATTGTATATCACTATGGTCTACGGGTAAGGATAGAAAGAAGGGGTGACATCAAAAGTTTACGATCTAAAGGCTGAGACCAAAGTTGAGATTAAGTCGATCCCTGATCCCTTTGAATACCTCTGTGCCGTCCGGTATCACACGATCAATCTTCGGTTCTTCATTCCGGTTCATCAAACCATGGTTCTGGTTAACCGGTAAACTCGGCAGCTTAGCGAGTCCAGTCATATAGAACTGTGTCATATCCATTGGTGGGTCCAACGAAGAAGGGAAAAGACGCATGGCTTGAGAGGATGAAGGCGGCCTGCCTAAACGCACGGTTTGGTGATTGTTATAGTCTTGAGACACTGATGAACCGTACCGGCTTTTTAGACCGGAAGAACTGCTACCACGTGCAGCTGGTGGATCGTGCTCGTGTATCCCATCGTATGTAATCAATAGAAACTTGACATCTTCTGCTCCTCTCTCCACATGCTTCTTCACATTGCACGCACTGTATGTGCATTTGTAGTAGCTTCTGCACCAAAATAAAAAAGTATATATATATAAAAAGCTAACATATCAACTAACTAATTAGATTATGAGAGAATGTTATAATAAAAATAAAAAGATGAAGAACATAATGAAAGAAACAAACCTTGCATTTGGGTTCCCTTTGACAACTTTCTGACCGTATTTTCTCCAGCGAAAACCATCGTCAGGATTGTTTTCTTCAGTTTCCACTTGAATGATAACTCTTTGGCTCTTACATGATCTTGTGGCTCCAATCATGGTTGCTCCCCCAAATTTACTGCAAAATAATTAGGTGTAGTCTAGGTTAATTTAATCAATATGTTAAGTTTAGTATTATTAATTAAATAATACTGATGTTATCTTGGGACCTTCTCTTTGGAGATGAAGGCTCAGCATCTAGCTCATCAACAATATTGTGATCATCTTCCATGTATTCCTCGTCGTCCTTGTTCTCCCTCTCGATTTCCATGTTGATGACGTCGGTTTCGTTAACGGCTGGACCAGATTCAAAAGAAGCGTCTATAGGAGCATCAATGGAATCAACATGAGATGGGATATAAATGGAGGCTTGGAATATCAGCAGAGCATGTAAAAAAAACTAGGCAAATCCGAAATGGAAGCAAACTTGAGACAGAAGCAACTCTATTACCTTGTTGAGGAGGCAGAGCAACATGCATTGGATCGTTGTTGGATACCTTCATCATTGCATGGTCGGCACCAGAACTTTCCACCGCCTCTGGAGGCCCACCATTGGCGACTGGAGACGGAAGGATCCTCTGGAATATGTTAAAAAGAATGATTCCACGTTAAATCTAACAAAGTATAGTTTTATCATTCATACATAAATTATAATTAAACTGTTATCGATCTGAAAATTGTAAACGCAAATAGAGTATTCAAACGTGAATAAAAAAGGAAATGTTAAATTCTATATCTAATTTATATTGCACCTAAATGTTTTAAAATATCATACATAACAATAATCCTAAATATTTTCTACATCCACATATTCATTCGACTAGTATCATATGATTGTATATATATGTAATATGAAACAATCATAAACATTGTTACTTACGTGTGTAGGATCAAAGAACCTGTTTGGAAATTGCAACATAGCAGATGGGCTGAATCCTGGAGAGATTAGGAGGAGAGGAGAAGGAACGGTGGGCGACGGGTTCCTGAACAAAGCAGCAAATGGACGGTTGTTCTGTATCTCGAGCGGTGGAAGATTGAATTCAATTCTTGCAGCTACTCTCTCGCGCAGACCGGATCTTTGTTCAGACTGATGATTAGTCTGAGGGAAGATCTCGCTGATCTGATCCACAACATGACCATTGTTGTCGGCTTGATTCAGCATTGCCAGTAGCGTTCTAGGGCTAGGACTAGACGGTGAAGCCCAACACGTCGTCATTCCTATGTTGTTTCCATCAAAAGCATTCATTTCTCCTGGAGAAAACACTGAGACGTCAAAACAAGACACAAATAATAATAAAAATATATAATGATCGTCGAAAATGGATATCTATTTGGAATAATGATATATTTTAAATTTTAAATATTGGTAAATGAATGAAAATGTACTTAATTTACAAATAGGGGTAAAGAAGAAACCTCTTTTATTCAGAGGAAGCTAGCAGGAAAAGAAGAAGACAGAAGAGATGGGTGTGTAACATAAGAGGGGGAGGGATGGTGTTTATATAGTAAAACTAGCAACCATTTTACTTTGGTAAAAAAATTATATGGTCAAACTTTTGTCATTGGGATGGGTGTCAAAAGATTTTTTTATAAATTTTTCTTTCATTTCTATATTCTGCTATATAATATTTTTATATAAACTCACTATAGTACTCTCTCTATTTCATTATAAGTGTGTTTAATTTTTTACACACGAATTAAAAAATGATTTAATGTTCTGTTTTACTCTTATTTATTACATTATTTTGTTTGATTTTATTAATTATTAAGGTAAAAGTAAGAGTAAAAATGAAAATAAAATATTTAATATTTATCTTGAAAATGTAAAACAAAACTTATAACGAAGCAAAATTTAAAAATTAAAATAACATTTAATATAAAACAGAGAGACTAATAGTTTACATAACCAAACTAAATCAGATTTAAAACCAATCTATTGTATATTGTTAAATTATCGGTTTGTAATCAATGCCACTGTAATCAGAACATCAAACTAGTAAATTTAATTGTTTTTTATTGTTAACTAGGGATGTATGCGCTAAAGATAACTGATTTTATGGAGTCAGTTAAGACAGTTTGGTTTCGAATGTTTTACTGAAGTTTAAAACGTAGGCATGTCTTCGCCTCGCCAGACACCACCAACTTTAAATTTTTACCAACTTAATTTCTAATAGAAATCAAATCCATAAATGATAAATTTAAATCTCTCTCAGACAAAACCTTACTACGAAACTACTACTACTTTGCTAGTATTTATTAATAGTTCGAGTTAAAAAAAAAGATTTGAGGTGATACATACAGTAGATTTAATCAACTTTAGATAGTTTTAAATCGTTATTTTCTGTCAAACAATAGTCATTGAAATATGTAATAGGTTTAAACGAAATAAAATATTACAGTGTTTTTGTATTAATTAATAGCTTTTTACATAGGTAATATAATATATATATATATATACATTATTTTTAAAAATAATAATTATTAATACAGAAATTTATATAAATATAATATTACGGTGATATGATATTTATTGGTACATAAAACTTTTAAAATTAAGATTAAACTTTAATTATAATCAGTTTAAATGGTTTGAAGTTTTTTATTTTGGTATTATTTGGATTTTGGACCAACGCTATGAGTCAACCAAGTAATCAGATTATTGATCCACAAATCAGTATGACTAGGGTAACTAACGAGGGTCAAACACATGTCATAATAAACTTTGATCATTGTTGTTTAAGAATAACACCGTTATGGAATGATTGTATTAAATTGTTGACTATCAAGCGATGTAAACTAATGCATTGATTCTTAAAAAAAATCAACTAATGCATTGAGTTTTGTTAATGCAATGTGCAAATAAAAGATTCTATAAAGAAAAGATAGTCACACCTAATTTTGTATAGAAGGTTTGACTACGGAAATAGAGCAGAGTCAAAGATCTGTGAGGATCTTGTTAACAAATAAAGCTTTAGTGAAATCATTCTCAAATTAATTTTAATCTTATCCTCTTTACTGTATGATGTAAATTCGATTTATAATAGTAACTAGATTTTGACCCGCACGCCCGTGCGGGTGTATATTTTTATAAAATATGTTGTTTTTAATGTTAATATTAGAGTTGGAAAAAGAATCCGAATCCAAAAAATCGAACCGATCCCGATCCAAAAAGAAGTATCAAACCCGATCTGAAATTGATTAAATATCAAAATTGTGGTATTTAGAGAACTGAAACCGAATCTGATCCGAACCGCAGTATTTCAAAGACGTGAATGTATTTGAAATAGATTTATATACTTATATATATTATTATTTTTAGATTTAATGTAAATAAAAACATTCAGAATATATATGGTACTTATAAATTGGTTTAAATAATTGAAAATATATATAAACAGTGAGATGTAAATATCTAAAAAGTTAAAGTATACTCAAGTCACTAAAATTACTTAAATAAGTATTGATTATCTATCCAAATATTTAAATCAAACCAATTTATATGTTAAGTTCAAGTATTTTTATATATGTTATTCAAATTTATACGTAATATTTATATTTTATATATTTTGAGAAATTTAAAGATATAATAAATTTTAAAAATAATTTAAACGGGTTATCCAAAACCCGAACAAACCCGCAAAGATCTGAAGCGAATTCGAACCAAAATTTATAATTCGAATGAGACTGAAATCTTTCACCCCGGAAATCCGAAACCCAAACAGACCCAAACCAAACCCGAATGGGTACCCGAACGCCCACTCCTAATTCACAATCAAATTTTCTTTTAAAAACACAGCACACATATAATTAATAGTATTTTATATGTACTATCATATAAATAATCACATATATTATATTTTTAAATTTAATGTGAAATATAAAAATAATAATTTAAGTTGGTATATGAAATTTGACTTTGTATTGTATTTTTCTTATACATATTGAAATTATTTTTTAATAGGGGTTATTGGAAAATATTTTAGTAAAAATAATTTTTTGAATATATGTATATTTTGAATCAATTTTTGATATAAATAAATAAACTTTAAATTATTATTTTGATTTGAAATATATATATATATATATATATATATATATATAAAGTTTAAATTTTGTTTTATGATTATTTTAGACAAATAATTTTTTAGGTAATTAGATTAACTCATTTTTGTATTTTAAAGTTGATCTAAATAGATAGTTTCTCATAATATAATATATTTCTAATTTTTAATAACATAGTTCATTCTTTTCTTAATATACTGTTATCTATGTTTTCAAATAACTTTATATCATTTCTAATAATGATATTTATGTTTTCAATAAAATTATTTATTTTAAATTGATATTCATGTTTTCAAACAAATGTATTTTTTAAACTGTTATCCAAATTTTCAAACAAACATTTTTTCAAATTGTTATCTGTATGTTTTCAAAGTAAACCTAATTTGTATATTAGTTCTAATAATATAGATATCAAAATATAAATGTTGTAATTAATATACAAAAGGAATATAACAATATATGCATATGGACCGAGAGATCTTGTATCCCATATCAAAATACAAAGAAATCTAATATGAATTTGATTTTACAATCACTTTTAAAACAATAATCATATGTCCACAAAACTATTTTTGGTCATCATATTCTTAATGGGCTTGGGAGATCTACTAACGAATAAAAGCTTTGCAGAGAATTTTCATTATTAAGTGGAGTGGCATTTGATTGTAAATATTAAAGAAAAATTAAGGTAATTTCCCATTTGTAGTTCACTTTTAATAGGATAGAAGTTTAATTTTTTCTTTTCTTATAAAGTCAGTTCATCGTTAAATTTTTTTCTTTCTTTGTTAAAGAAAGTAAGGTAGAAAAAAAATTAAATTTCTCTTTTGATGACTGTGGCATCATCTAAATCTTTTTTTTTGAGCAACTAGCTAAATCTTTTATAGTTTAAATTTTTGTTAAGTTTCTTCCTGGACTTATGATAGACTATCCAAAATTTTAGAAATGGACCAGCATATATATATATACAGAATTAAGCATCAAATATTCATGTTGATAACCCAACAAATTTCTGCTTGATCTTTTTTTTAAAGATGATATCACCGTCATATTGTTGATTGATGTTTTAGACCTCTCCTCCAAATATACAGCAGCATAACTATTGTAGGATGCATACAATTAGGGCTGAATACGGATCAGATATCTGGAGTTTGAAAGTATTTGTGATTGGTTGCGTATGTTACGAAAATCTAATTTTTTGTGTTGCTTTTCTTCGAAAAAATACCGATATCCGAAAAATAGATATCGTGAAAATCTCCTATATATTAAAGGAGAAACATTTAAAAATAGTAAACTCAATTTTGTAATAATTAAAAAAAAACATTTGCTTATGTGGCAATCAATTAGATAGTCAATTAATTCTAAGTGCCATCCTTACATTCAAATTGAAAAACATGGTGGTCCAACTCAATTTATTATTCTCGCTAGAAACATTGAACGCTAACTATATGATATCATATCTCCAAATAACTAAAGCAAAGTTTTAACAAAATCGTTCATATTAACAAAATCGTTCATATGCTATCATATCTCCTATTAACTAAAGCAACGTCTTAACAAAATCGTTCTTAGTACGAAGCATTAACAAAAAACGAAATCTAGAAACTAAACATTATCGTTTTAACACAAGGGATTTAGATGATCGTTAATTCATGGGGTCGGCAATATGTATCTTTAGTTCTTATGTTAACAATTCAGTCTATCACCAAACTCGACTCTATATCAAGACTGAGCTCGTGCTCTGACCACCACCACAGGATCGAGTCCTTCTCCGTCGCAATTGTCTTCCACCGTGGAATGAAGTTTCTTCTGTTCAAGTCACCTCCGTCTGTCCAGCTCTCACTCACGGCCAGTTCCTCCTAGAATCTATTTGTCTTCAGCTTCGAATTCGGTCACGACCTTCTTCTTTTACAACCATGTCTCTTACGTTGCTTTGTCGCACTTTGTACCTCACGCCGCCATCTCCATTACAGCTCCAAGTCAGCAGACTCTGACCGGAATCCATGGCCACGAAAATCTCCTCCGTGTATATTTTGAATTTATCCATATAAATATCACACTTATATATATTTTGAATTTATCCATATGAATATCATAAACTCTAGAAGCATCTCTTAAGCATACAACTAAAAACCTAAATCTTTATTTTTTCGACTTCTTTACAGGTTAACACCGATTATGCATGCCCATGATATATTAGTTTTTAAAGTCTCCAATTTTTAATAAAAATGGATCCGGTCCATCAAACTTGAAAATCTATTTGACTAAAAAAATTGGAGACCTTATCGCATAAAATTATCAATACGATAAAATATGAAGAATAGGTAATATTGAAATCTTAATTCATTGCTGAAGAACTTATATAATAACAAAAATTGTATTAGGAGAAATTTTTTAACACATGTAGAAATTAATGTCAATACTATATACTTTAAATATTTATAAAATAAATTCATCATGCGCAAAACGCAGGTCTTATCCTAGTATATATATATTTACGGATATTTACGAATACTTACAGATATATCATCTGTTTTGATTAATACAAATAATCATAAAAATTCGATACAAATTTGTTTTGTAAAATAATTTTTCATGATATGTAAAATAAAAATTAAAAGAAGTAGTGAATCTACATATTTTAAAAAACCTTTAAATTTAGTTAACAATTATAATAACACAAAACATAATAAGAAAAAAACTGTCATAATTTTTTTCTTTTCTTTTTATGTAATAATTTTATATAAGTAGTAATATGAATACAGTTTATCATATCATATGTTAGAATAATAATTATATAATTTTATACATTTAAAACTTTAAATATAATCAAGATATACATATATCTATATATTGCCGGATTAGAGCGGATATCCGCTTTCCAAAATTTTAATATTTGTGATTTGCTTCGATTTTAACAGATTTAACTTTTAGTTTTTTCTCTGCTTCAAAACTTTACGGATCGAATCGAAACGAATAATGAATTGAATAAAATTTAACACATAAAATGTCAAACCCTAAATACAACCATCATCATTTACCATGGCGTTAACACCATCGATCCACTTCTCCCACTGTCCCTTCATGGTTTGATAAGAAAAGACAAATCAGTAGATAATCTATTAGGGGGGTGTATTCAACCGAGAGTTTCAGGTGATTTGTATTAAAATTACAAATCAACTGTTATTCAAACATGAATTTTAAAAACTCATTTAAAATCCACTATTATTAAACTTGACATTCCGTAAAGTACTCTGAAATCCACTGTTATTGAAAATATTTTAAATTGTGGGATTTTAAAGTTTTGAGGTGAATTTAGGGTGTTTGGGTGGAGTTTCTTAGTTAAAAAAAATAAAACTCAAATCCCACTGTTTTAGGTGATATTCTAGAGTAGTTTAACAAAAATCACCTAAATCTCTGCAACTTATTAAAATCATCTAAAACTCCATTAAAAATCAAATCACATCAAATGCTAAATTGAATACATCCCCCTTAATCTATTCTTTCAAGATAGTCAATATGGAAAAACATTATACTCTCAATTTCCTTCTGATTTTGTGGCAAGTTCTTGATTTATTCAATACTTAGGGTATGATTAGTTTCTCTACTACCACCTGCAAACGCAGTTTTTGCGATTAGTAGCAATTGATAGCGTTTCAAAATAATCATAAAATCTGCTACATATCGCGTCATACCGCTCCGAACCTTTTAAATCAAAAACTTGTTTCAACTAGTGTTTGCGGTTGTGGACGGTTGCGGGTGGATAAATAAATATAAAATTAATTTAAAAAAAAATTAAAAAAATTTAAATTAAAAATTAAAAATTGAAATATTATAAATAAAAATATATACACATTTTATATATTAGTTTAAATTCACAAATAGTGTCACAATTTGTTTTATAAAACTTTAAACTAACTATTCATTACAATTTTTAAAAATTAATATACACATATATATAATACACACACATATAAAACAAAACAAATATCCTTTTAAAAGTTATAATATAAATCTTTAAAAAAATTATTAAAACTTAACTTTCAACTAATTAAAAATAAACATATTATTATTATGATTACTATTAGAGATATTAGGCTCCATATACACCAAAAATCCATATTTAAGTAAATACCCTAAGCACTATTGATATTTCTAAGCTCCAATATTGTCCCTACCCTTGCTCTTGCCCCTTCCCATGCCCTGCCTGCCCAAACTCTCTTCTAACTTCTCTCTCTCGTATCTATCCAAACTCCCTTCTTCTTTCTCTCTTCTTTTTGAACAACCCTTCTTCCTTCTCTCTCTGTATTTCTGTATTTCTTTATAACTTTATCTCTTACCCAAATAATATTATTCATTCTCTTTTTGTATTATTTCTAATCTCTTGCACAAAACAAATGGATTCTTTTTCTATTTCCACTATTGTGGATGCAAAGAATGTTATCTTCTTGAGGAGTTCATCTACACTAGTCTTCATGTCAATTTGTTTGATGTTGACCACGATTTTGAAGGTTTCAGGTGAGTACATGACACTACAAGAGAGATCTTTTCAATTCACGTGTTGATAAATCAAATGTCAGTAGATGTTAACAAAAGATGTGGTTTGCAAATTTTTACATAGTGTATTGTTATTAACTGATATATGTTTTTTTAACCGTTACAAAATATGTTGATGATTTTTAAAATTTATGTGTAAAAACATTGAAGTAGCTTGTGTTAGCTATATATATGATTTGTTAAATGCTACAAAACAGGTTATCATGCTAACTTAATCTTTATCTATTAGTTTCTGTCTTTTTGACGGTTAATCATTATTGTATCATATGTAAACTAATAAGTTACATCAACCATATGTTTAAGTGCTAAATAATATAGTACATTAAGATCATTGCTTTTGTTATATGATAAGTATTATTTTGTAATAAACAGATTATATGCTAACAATTTATATAAAATATTGAGTTAAAGTTAGTGTTAAACTTCCTTTTTACAATATAGTTATATTCATATGATACATAGTTTGTTAGGTGTTTCATTATAGATTAACATGATAACTTAATCTTTAGCATATACATGTGTAGTTAGCTGCTATCAAACATGTTAGACCTTTTTGAAAATGGGTGATTAAATATTCAGAAATAATTGCCCTTAACTGATACATAGTTTGTTAGATGTTATAAAATAGGTTATCGTTCTAACTTAATAGTTATCTATGTAATTTGCATTGCAATCCCTTGTTCTTCCATTGATTTTCAGTTCAGAAATTTTAATTGAAAAAAACATAAATTGGGAGGAAAATTTATAATTGTGTTTTGAACTGATATCCCAGAAAATATATTTGGAGCTTTGATATTTTTGAATCTATGATTCACTAGTATACATGGCACTTCAACCATCAATGTTATTGATGTGCGATGGTGAAGATGACGAGTTGGGGAGGAGGAGATTAGTTAAAAACATAGCTGATGATGATTAATGGGATTCAAAAAGAAGATGAATTATTTGAAGAATTCACTATGGATTAGAAAATAAGTGAAAGATTAATGGTGGGGAAAGAAAGAGAAATAAGATGAGGGTAGAACAATAGATGGAGAATCGGGAAAGAAAGAGAAATAAGATGAATTTAGGGCAGGGGTAAAATAATCATTTTGTGTGTATATTGCTATAGAGATTGGGGATTTCTATGCATTTAGGATAGTTTTCTAATTTTAGTTGTTTTGTGTATATACAAAAAATTATCTCTTACTATTATTATTATTATTAATCATATTATATTAATAATTATTATATTTTATCACAATAATATGTTTTTATATTTTTATAATGGTATAATATGTTAATATTGGTAATTTATTATTATACCACCATAATATCTCATAACCAACCAGTCAATATCTCGCAAACGTAGTAATTTTTAAACGTTGTGTTAGTCATAAAAAATATTTAATAACGCTTGAAACCGCTACCACTCGCATCTGCAAACTTTCGTACCTGCAACTGTAACCGCTGCGTTTGAACCAGTCAGACACTTAGGAAGACATTATGATGTTCAGGTGAAAGATGATGTTCTAGAAAGTAGATGAAGTACAATGGCAAGGTTTGTTCTTTACCAGAATCAATTTTAATATGATCTTTCTCAATATTAGTTTATGTAATTAAATTTGAAAACCTCTTAAAATGATCAAAGGATAAAGATATCCAAAACAAAAAATACTATCTCGACGATGGATTCTCGTGGTGGTAAAGTTTACTACTTTCTATTCTTCTATTTATATGTATGCTTGATAAAATACATTTGGAACACAACGAAAAGAAATTATAAAATAGTCTTGTACGTAAAGGAAATACGATAAATACGGATTTTAACAGATTGGAGTTGAAGCCAGATCATGGAAACGATAATAAATATTTAAATTATTATTTAAAAATAAAACTATGTAAATACAATATTTAAATTAATTTATTTAAAAAATTACATATCTTTTATAATAAATACTTTTAATTCTTTATATATAAATAAAAAATTTAAAATTAGAAAAATATTTTCATAATAGAATTATTTTAAATCATTAATAATCAACGTTTTTATAAGTTTTTAAAAACATAGAAAGGTTTCTAAATTGAAGATATATTGAGACAAAATGAAAATGTTTTTGATAATTTAAAAAAAAATTAATTGAAACCATTTTCTAAAAATTTAAAAACGTTTTAATTAAATCTAAAAGCAGATTTTTTTTTATAAATTGAATACATTTTCTAAAAGTGACATTTACTAAAAGTGAAAAAAAAACATTTTAATTTTGTTTTATAAACATAAACGATAGGGCTTTTTAACTTTTTAATTTTTTTATTGATTAGGGCTAAAACATATTGCACATTATAAGATGTAAATTATTATATTCTCGTGCAAACTCTTGGCTATTAAACGATATGACCAAGACTGGTGACACATATAATGGTCAGAAGAGTTGATGGGTTCTTGATCCGTAAGAACAAAATTTTAGCCTTAATCAATAAAAAAAATTAGTGGCCTAATTATATTTGCAACTCATTTGTCGGCAAGAAAACAAAAACAGTTTTTTTTTTCATTTCCAATATCGAACATTTTCCTAGATGTTATAAAATCAATTGTGTGGATGGACAATAATCAAGTACTTAACCAAGTACTATACAAGTCCAACATATACAAAAGGAAGTGCAAGGAGGTTTACATCCGGTCTACATCGGTTCATCTACAAACCGGACCGAGATCAGAAGACTCAGTCAACCTTGGAGTTATCACCATGACCAAGTCTTCTCTATGACATCAATGTAGTCAATGTAATCAATGTGTAGATTTTATTCCTTGTAAAGCATTTGTAAACCCTTATATCAAACCACTATATATTGTGGTGTTGACTAATGAGAAATACACACAACTTTCTCACAAATCACTCTCCACATTCTCTTTAGTTTATAACACGTTATCAGCACGATAGTGCTCTCCACCTGAGAAGTCTCTCTCCACCTGAGCTCTCTTTTCCGGCCATCTTTTCCGGCCAGAAAATCTTAAATTCAGGCGTAACTTTAAACCGCCGTATCTCTCTAACCCTGTGGATCCAGACGACGATCCACCTATCAAACTGAAGCCCAAGACGAGAGGAATCCGTTGCCGAAGACGGCTTGTCGATCCGATCTCTGACGCGTCATGAATAGCATATACAATCCACGCTGCCGACTCATGGTTTTTCTGGCCAGCTCCTCCACCTCTCTCTCAACCAGCTCATCTGTAGATCAACTCTCTCTCATGGTGGTCCATTCAGATTCTTGTGGTGTAAAATGGTAAACTAATCTATCCATAAAATCTAAGAACACCATTATATTTGAAAAGAAATCTAAGGATCTATATGAATCCATAATATTAAACTTGTTTCTATGATCCATTGATCCATAAGAAACTTGATTCTGAATTATTTTGAATCCATAAAAGTTATAATTCTCTAAAGGTTCTAAGTATCTCAAAACAGATTAAAATATCTAAAGATCTATATGAATCTTGATTATAAAATTCTTATAAAATAAAATGTGAAATCCTAAATCCCCTTCTTGGTTTGTAAGCCATAAATCGGCTCTACCTTTCTCCTATATGATCCGACCTTAAATCCGGATTTGTCTAAAGGATTGAAACCAATAATCAAACCTTTGTTCATTCGCATCACCAGCTGTTCCAGCAGGTTGTATAAGTCGTTTATCAATACCATCAAAACCCTTAAACCTCTTGCTTGGTTTTTCAACCAGCAAAATCGAAAATCCAAAGATCAAAACCATGAATCCAGTCAACCAAAATAAAATCGAAATTAAATCCCATCATTGCATATCTTTGAATATTGATGTTTGCTTTGTAACTGTTAAAAGTTTTATGATTTTTATAAATGCAAAATCGGATTTTATAAATGCATATTTGATTTTATTAAATGCATATCTTTGACTGAAAATGTTTATAAATTTTTTATAACATATAGTCTTGATTTTAATAAGATATAATAAATATGCATGAAATCATTTGATCATATAGGTTGATAGCTAAATAATTGAACCAACCTTGAATAGATTTCATATCATATTGAATATTGATCACATAAGTTGATAGTTAATCTTGATCTTTTACCATGCTTGAAATTGATGATTAAAATTATATAGTAATCTTGTTGCATACTTGATTGCATAAGTTTAGTAAAAATTTGAATCATCTTGAACCAACTTTGAATGCATGCTTGCTTTTATTAAAATATAAACCTTCCTTGAAACCAATTGATTGAAAATATAATTGAATTTGGTTTAGACATTTGCTGAAAATTATAAATTTTGTTGTCTTGGTTTACCCTGTAAAGGGGGGAAGGAATCGGTTATTATTTTATGATCTTTGAAAACCAAATATCCTCATGCATTAAGAATCACATTTATATTATTTTGGTGCAATGCTTAGGACAGAACATCCGATTAGTTCTTGAGCCATGCATTTATCATTCGACCATTGTGATTGATTTTCATCCATATTGCTTGATCTCATTTAAAATTATGATTGATCCTTATTCAAAATTCTAAAGGGCTTGGAAACCCTATATGAAATTATATACATATATATAATCAATCCAAATATGAATTATAATTAAAAGGATCACTAGATGCAGTGATCAATTGATCATTATCATACTAGAAATGCTTAAAGCAAATATATTATATGATTTGGGGGAAGCCTTATTAAATCATTATTAAATCATATAAATTAAATCATATAAATTAAGGCTTCTATTGCTTGTATAAATTCTTGATGCTTGAAAGCAATGTTAAATATTCAGATGTTGAAAATCATCTTGAAATCTAAATCTTGGTGATTGAATCTAAATTTCTCACTTTTGAGATAGATACAAGGCGATTTTCTTAATCATAAGCCATCACCTTACTGAAAGTCTCAATGATCAATATCTCACTATTGAGAATCCTCTCGACCTTTGGATAAATCTTAAATCCAGAAATGATCACCATAATACGGTGCTATTACCAAAGGTCCTATATGATTTGAGGGACCTAAAGACCCAAGACTATAAGTCTGTGGATGAGTATAACTCGGCTCTATTCATGATAGTCTCATAGTTGAAACTGTGTGGAGAGACTATCACATATGCTGACATGTTAGAGAAGAAATTCTCTACATTCCACAAGCAATATTTTGCTTCAGCAATAATACCGAGAAAAGGGTTCCTCCACATATGCAAATTTAATCTCTTGTTTGTTGCTTGCTAAGCAAAATAATGAGTTACTCATGAGGAATAGTGAGATGAGGCCTCCTGGATTTTAAGGCATTGCCTAAGGCACATACTGATGCAGATAAATATTTGGAATATTTCCAAATATATTATTTATTTAATTAAGGGTTTTGATAATTATTTTAATGTTTTAGGGTTTTATAGTTTTCTTATATATAGTCTTTTAGACCCTATGGTTGTATTCAGTTTATGATGATTTAATAAAAAGAGTTTTCCAGAAGAGGTTTTGATAAACCACTGAGAAGAGTATTCTCAAACCCTAAAGAGGTTTTTATAAACCACTGTGAAGAGTATTCACAAATCCTAAGAGCTTTTAATTAAGCACTGTGAAGAGTATTCACAAACCCTAGATTCGTGTATTCTTGGAATAAACAGATCTAGTTCTATCCCTAGAAGCTTCCGCTACATCACATACGGCCACAGAGCCATATGAAAGAGTCAAACCATGGCCATGCGAAGGGCCATGGAAAAATGACAAGGGTGTGCGTGGATATCACCTACAACATTAGTCGAGGCCGAGGCCAAGGTTATCAACCTAGCCGTGGGTATAAGTCCGTGGGAATAAGTCCGATTTTAAAAACCCAGGCCTCGACCAAATCTGTTTGCCATCAGTGTGGGATGAATAATCATTGGGCCAACCGATGTAAAACTCCCAAACACCTTATTGAACTCTACCAGGAGAGCATAAAGGGATAGAACCCTATGGCCCATTGGGTCCATCTAGATGGTGCGAATAATTTCGACCATAAGAATGATGATCAGCTTGAATACGAGACTTCATATTGCCTTAAAGAGGCCAATTAGATTTTGACATCATTTTACTTTGTCTTTGTTCTCTATTGTGGACCAAGCCATATTATATTATGAGACAAAAAAAAATATTTTATTCAAAGTCATGGCTAGTCCAACCTCATGATGTCTAAAGGCACGCATCTAAAAATCTCTGATGCATAATATTCCCCATAAATCAAAGTAAAATTTATCAAAGTTTCAAAGACATTCATATGAATGGTCTACATATTGAAACTATGGGCAAAGGAAAGAAAGGATTCCTTATGATTTATGAAAATGCCCAAGACCAAAGGAAAGTCCTAGAGACTATACCTAGTATATCTATAGGCCTTCATTAAGCCAAGATAAATATGATTGTGGGTTAATACTCCAAATCACTTTCCAGAGAGTTCAGAGAAGCCTTTAACATATGGCACGACATGCTCGGCCATCCAGGCTCTATTATGATGCATAATATACTCTTGAACTCAACTGGACATTCCTTGAAAGAAAGGAAAAATGGTCCGACCAAGGCATTGCCTAAAAGGCATTATATTCACCCTATAAGACCCATTGAATTAAGAAGAAAATATGGTTTCCAACAAATGGGCAAAAGCGAATAAGATTACCTAAATTAAAATCGCCTAAATGGTCGAGACTACATTATCTATTGATCTAGAGATCAATATGATATTAGGCAAATAGCCAGGGCAATCATAATCATGTTTGATTGACCCACGAAAATTATCACTTAGATGGCATTACCATACTTAGCCATCTGAATTATGATGCAAAGATTTAAAAAGGCACAAAAGCTATCCCATAAGATCTCACGTTTGTGTAATTTATATCTATGCACAAGGGAATTTATTGTCCCAAGCACCACGAATTAGAGTATGTTCATGAGGGGGAGTGAGGACAAATCCCATGATACATGACCATACTAAAATCCGTGAAACATGGTCCACAACCATATTACATATTGGTTGAATTTATGATATTATGACCATTACCTATAAGGTTCAAAATCTAAAAGTCCATATGCTTGGGGACATCATGAGTTATAAAAGATTAACTTGCATCAAGCCATTGATATTATATCAGGCCATATAAGTGATAATAAATATTCCCACCTCAGACTAATACGGGTCATGAGTCCAGACATATATCATATTAAGATATTATGAATTAAGATATTATGAATGAATCCACCACAAATATATGTGCCATCTAAAGATCATATGATCTTAGAATCTCATAAGGAGGATTGAGAATATATGTTGGATATATATTATGAATATACTTTCTCCATAAATTTAAAAGAAACCTTAAGCCAAAATGGGTGATTTAATCATAGGCCAAGGAACAAGGATTACATAGAGTTTATGAATCCCAATATCCAACATTTGAAAGGAGAAGTAGTAAGCTGGTAAAGAATGGTATCAACCATCATTGTCTTGGCAAAGATCCTCGGACTAGAAAAGATTTATAGACGTCCATATGCTACAATGATAGCAAAATAAAATACCAGACACATTGACCCGAGAAAAAATGACTATGTCATCCCAGCTTAGCACCACACGGTTTTGATGTCTTAAAGACACAACCAAGTTGCTACAGAGTCTAATATAAGACCGAATATATGTTCCAAAAGGAACCTCGGAAATTAAAGAAAGGTGCAAAAAAAAACCGAGGTCATAGACTTTCCAGACAAGGCCGAAATGGCTATGCCGTCAATATCAACACTTGGGGTTCGGGACGCCGGACCTCATGGTACTGAAGGCATTGATAATGATGAGATCTCAATGAATTATTTGATGTCTGGAAGGAAACCATATATATATAAATGTGTCGACACAATACATTCATAAGAAAAGCGCGAATATGTAGCACATGAATAATGAATCGAGGATCATGAACCCACGCAAGAGTACTCATAATAATGAATAAAGAAAGAAACGTGGGGTTTCTAAAAGTGACAGATAAAGGCGTATTGAATTGGCCATGAATATGTAAACGCCATATGATGCCCAGTGAATAGATAAATCCTGAAAGAAGGATAAAATCGTGAGACAGACCAAGGGAGTTCTATATAATCCAAAGTGGTGGATAATACTACATATGTCACTACATATAATGTCTGGAAGAAATTCAAAAGATGTAGTATGTTATATATGACTCACTGGATGATGATAATATTATTGGTACCTAAAAGGTTTACCAAAATATACTGAGCTCAGAGTCATAAGATGAGAAAAGAAGTTCTCATGAACAGCATTTTCCTAAAGCTGTCCATGGACTGAATTAAATTGCTACATGTAAGCAAATGAAAAGGTTCTATAAGAACAATTCAAATCAGTCCATAGAGGAATTTTTAAATTTTTTGTGATATACTAAACAGCCTAAGATAGGTTAAATGGTTATTCATCAAACCTTAGAAAGGTTATAGACCATCACCACAAATTAGCCAAATTTTGGTAATACTTATGGTTGGTCAAAATTCTCAGCATGAACCAACCAAGCTGTGGTATGAATGAATAAGCTATCATAAAGATAAGCTATAAGATCAAAGTTCATCTTTGAACAAAAAGGTGTAGGACCGCATTATGCGTCCATATGCGACCCAACGGGTCCGACCATATTATAAGATTTGGTCCATGATAAAGCTGTAGATCAGGGATGTCATTAGACATAAATTTGAGGATCAATTAGATCAATTCTATGTCATGACCGTGTCCGGCCTAGATCAGTCCAATCGTCCATATATATATATGTGTACGAATTGCCGGCACACTAAGATTGACAATGTCTCAGATCAATCATAGATCATCTATGAACATATGTAAATAAGGATCATGATCTAACCGACATGACCTATGTTTAAAGTTGTTTATGGCAAATAATATTATACTCATAAAGCTAAGGAATATCCATAAGTCCTAGAGAGCTAAGTAGCTCATACTTGATATAATGATGATCCATATTATACAAAGGATCTAAAGTACTAGCCAGCCAATATTATGGAAAGGCATATAAGAGTGATTTGGTCAAGGACCATAATCAAAACGACCAGAGTATAAAATAGTACATTTTATCTAAAGTACTAAAGTGGTCGATATCAAAGTGGTACATTTTCTAAGGTACCATCAGGATTCTAAGAGACATGATATGTCCGAACAATACAAGATTGTTCAAGTAAAGAATCCATGAACATCTATTCAGCAAGTGATGTTCAAATCAGGGGGAGTAGTATGTGTTGTACTCTTTTTCCTTAACTATGGTTTTATCCCAATGGGTTTTCCTAGTAAGGTTTTAATGAGACAACATTAAGCATATTATGAACTCATATGGTTATGGCATCCAAGGAGGAGTGTTATAAAATCTATTGTGTGGATGGACCATAACCAAGTACTTAACCAAGTACTATACAAGTCCAACATATACAAGAGGAAGTGCAAGGAGGTTTACATCCGGTCTACATCGGTTCATCTACAAACCGGACCGAGATCAGAAGACTCAGTCAACCTTGGAGTTATCACCATGACCAAGTCTTCTCTATGACATCAATGTAGTCAATGTAATCAATGTGTAGATTTTATTCCTTGTAAAGCATTTGTAAACCCTTGTATCAAACCACTATATATTGTGGTGTTGGCTAATGAGAAATACACACAACTTTCTCACAAATCACTCTCCACATTCTCTTTAGTTTATAACACTAGACCTATTTATTTACAATATAGAAAGAGCAATTGCACTACATATACACGAAAAAACATTATTTAGGTGTTCGGTAAGTCACTGTTCCTTTTTTCATATATGCCAGTTATAACCTTATAACGTATATAATATGATTTGTCTACTCTAAAATAATCTTAGCCTACCTGTTTCACTTTCACCTCGTTTCTTTTCAATTTTTTCTCTTACTTATCTATTTCGGTTTTCTACCTACAATCAGCCGAAGATGGTAACAATTGTTAAGGAATGCTAACAATTGTTAAGGAACGAGTAGTTTGTTTTTCCATTAATGAATGTACATGAAATGATATTAAGTTTGACTTCTCTTACCATTTTTTCCGTACTCTGTTTTTGTAAAAGTTAAACATAGTCTTTGTAATTTTCCCATTCAATACGATTCTGCTATTGGAAACAATATCTCGACCTTCTCACTTCACTTCTGTGTGAGTAGTTAGTTTTTATTATGATGGATGTATTAAAAATTGTGACATTTCGCTTCTTTTCTTATGTTTTTGCTCATGCTCTATCTATGTTAAGAGAAAACAGAGCCTCTGTAAATTTATTTCCAATTGAATACAATTCTGCGACTGAAAACAACTTCTTCACTCTTTTATTTCCCATTCAATCATATTCTGGGTTCCAGTATCTTGACTCCACAATTCATATCTGATCTGTACTCCAAAACACCATCTTCATAATCCATATTACCAGCTCCAAAAAAAAATATTTTTTATTGTAAATCAGTTTTCCTCATAAATATCTTGGCATATTCTGATGGATGCTTAAGTCGGTATTCAACCACTCATTTCTCGGAGAGTTCTTCGAGATTACCGTTAAAATTACCACAACAAAACTCATCGGAAGTTTCCTACAAACGTGTCAGAAACAACCAATGACTTTTCCGATGATAACTTTTATCGGAAACTCAAGTCTCGGAAAATACTGATAAATTCCTGACAAATGTTACTGACAATTTACGATAAGACTATCTATCGGAAATTTTCCGAGGACTTGACAACAGACTCAATTTTCCGACTGTCAAACTCCGTTGATTTTTTTTCTTGAAAACTCACCAGAAGTTGTCGATTCCGAAACTTTACTAGAATTGTGGTGGTCGACTATCAAACCTTTTTCTTGTAGTGGTGTGTTTTTCCATGGCCTTGTTACTATCTCTGATTGTTGCTGATTTTTATTTATGTTTTTGTTTCCTTTGTTTGATTAGTTTGAGCTATACAGTTGCGATGGTGTTTGTTTTCTATGATGATGATAATGGTGATTGATGAGCTGCTACAGCAAATCCGTCTACAGTAGATTACAGGAGGCGTCGAACAGAACATTATACCACAATTGCAAATGCATCCAAAATCTGCAGCCTATACACTACTCGGATATGGCAACGGGGCAATTGTGTAGTTTTGCTTATTCTCCTATATCCAACAAGCTAATTAACTTATTTTCTGCATGGTTACCTAATTAACTTTTGTTTTATGGTTTTCCAGCCAATTTGGCCATATAGAAATCTATAAAAAGATAAGCTGCAAAGTGTGAATTATGCTGCTAGTCGGTCTTTGTATTCATCAGGCCTGAGATGGACCATATATTTGGGGTATTTTAGGGTACTCGTATCCGTGATATTAGTATTCGGATTCATGTCTTCGGGTTTAGGATATCCACCCCAATATTGTATTATCCGCGAGTATCCGGATTCGGATTTGGACCCGTTAAAAATAATTTTTTTTCTTTTAAAATCACTTCTTAAAAATACTAAAATTTTAAAATAATGTATTAATTAAATATTTATATAAAATTTATAAATATATATAAATAAGATTATTAAAATATTATATTATAAGACTAATTTTATGTGTAGATAATAATATATCAATTATAGTTATTAATAATTTTTTTAATTAATATATTTTAAAAACTTGGATCCAGATCAGATATCCGGACTTAAAATCAAGATATCCGAATACGGATTTGACGTATCTGATATTTTACTATTCGGATCCAGATCAAGATATGTATCATATTTTCATAGCGAATCCGGGTTGGATCTTGGATCAGATCCAGATTCTGGATAATAAATGTCAGCCCTAGTATTTATAATAAGATCATAAATTTAGGTTTAACAAGTCCTCTAAAAAAATATTACGCTGGAGAATATTTTTATTATGCCCCAAAATTCGAATTTGCAGTATCTGATCATTAAATGTTTAATTACGGATTTATGCCAACTATGGCAATAAAAATCTCTGATATATTTTGCGTGATAAATAACTAGGCTTTCGTTGGAAGTACTCGAAAAATTAACTACTTGCAAAATAAAGAAAAGAAAAATCACGTATTAAATATACAATAAACATGTTAAGTAACTCATAAATTTTAAAGTTGTCAAATTAGATGTATTATCCATACATAGAATATATAAATATTCAGTTTCAAAAAAAAAAGAATATATAAATATTACAATCAATCTATACTATTATTTGAGAAGTAAATTTGCTTATGTGTCATAATCTTCATAACTTTAGGTAATTTTGTTTATTTGTCATATTCTCTATAAATAATTTTAATATTTTAGTTGACAATTTGTCATTATCATCTTTAATTAATTTTAGTGATTTATCTGATAATTTATTATTATCTCAAAAATAAATAAATTTGTTTATGTGTCATGCTCCCCATAATTTTAGCTAATTTTACTTATTTGTCATATTTTGTTTATGTATCATGCTCCCCATAATTTTAGCTAATTTTACTTATTTGTCATATTTTTGATAAATAATTTTAGTAATTTAGTTGATAATTTATCATTGTTATTTTTAAATAATTTTAGTGTTTTGTATGATAATTTATTATTATCTAAAAATAATTAATTTAATGATTATATCAAATTTACTTAAGTAATATTAAAATATTATATATGTATTTATTTTATATTTGGTTTAGTAATCTTAAACCAATTCAATTATATATATATATATATATATATATTTAATTAGAATGAATCATCTATATTTCAAAATAAATTTATTAGAACAATCAAAATTAATTGTATATTATTCATTAGATATTTAGAAACTTGAATAAAACTTCATTTCCATTTTTGCGGTCATTAGCGATTTTGTTATTTTCAGATACAAATATTTTTTTCATAAGAGTATTAACATACCTAAGATTATATGGAGGATCGTACCATTCAATTGATAAACAGACGCAACTATTAGTTAAAGATAATAACCATTGAATTATTACGTAAATGACATTTTCCATCATATCACTTTTGTAATGCATGCATCTACACAAACGAAATTGTATGATCCATCATAGATTCCTAGATCCCTTTAGTAGTGATCACAGAAACGAAATTGTATGATCACAGAAACGCAATTGTATGATCAATAAAAAATCCCTTCATTTGAATCCATAATGCATGATAAAAAATACCAAGATGAAATGAATGCTAAACATAGTGTTACTGGTGACATTATATGTTCATTGAGAATTGAGTTATATTTTATTTGATTAAAATCTAGCTATATCGAGAACTGAGTTTTCATACATTTTAGTATGACAAATGTAAAATGGTCACGATAACACATAGTTTTTGTTGGGATTATTAAACCCTATGTCCAATTCTATCATATCTGTTTAGTACGATATTGTTTATTTTGAACTTTAATAGCAAGCTCGCATGAATTTACTTTTAGGTTCCTTCCCAAAATGTTTCGTATTATTAGAGTTGGATATCTTCTTATATATTAGACTTTTTTGTCTAAAATCCGACGTAGGACTTTATTTGATTTCTCACAGTTTTAGTGTATTTAGTCGAACTTAGGTCTCACTGATTTGTTGTCAGTGCAGTTTCATGGTTATCAAATTGTTGTAATCACATCCCCTATTTGTTTTTAAATTTTCGGTTAGAATGAGTTAAATACAAACTGTAGGTGAGACGTCAATGGACCATAATATATACCCTTGTTCTAAAACTCGGGCGAGTTGCCGATTACCCGTCCGATTAAACGCACATCGGAAGGTCACCGTGGCGAAATGGAGGTGATCGGTGTGTCTAGGCGCTGAGCCATATATTGAACGCGTTAACTGGAGAAATAGAGAAATCACCCGCTTAATTTAGTAAAATCGATTTTTCCAAATCTAAAAAAGTTTGAAAATATCAAAGTTTTTAGTTAGAAATCAGATTATACCTTATAGATCTTCTATATGAAGTTGAATCCCACAAAAATTGCTTCTTAAAATGGTGAAATCGCAAAAAACTGGAAGATGACTGCTTATTAGGTCTGGAAATTCGTAGAAGAAGGTTGAAGATGAGGGTGTATTGGTCATTTACATTCATTAAAGCTAAAAATAATAAAATGTCAAAAAACGGACTTGCTCTCATTCGAACACGTGACGTCTAACTACTTAAGGGGAGGAAAAGACCACTAAACAAGGCGTAATAGCTTGGATATCTGTACAATTTAATTAATATAAACGTATTTACTTTGATTTGCATAGAGAAATGTTGATGTTACCAGCATATAGAGACTCTATAGCATTCTATTATCAATGATGTATCTTTAATGAACATGTATAATACATTTTTTTGCACTATATGATTAAAATAAGAAATTATACGTATAAAAGTATAAAAAATTCCTCCCCGCGTATTCTCCGATTTTTTCCCGTTTTTTCAATAAATCGCTAGGCCCGTGTATGCCGCACGCGTAGCGCCTAGCGAGTTTCCGAACAAGGATATATACAGGGGATGTCGGTTATAAACTCTCTTATATTATGTCCCTAGCGAATCTTTTAATCGATTTTGGACCAACGTTTTTTTCAATTGCATTCTTAAACTGACATCCCCCTATATATTAAAAGAGAAGTCATTTTAGTGATTTCTGACACGTGTCGCTCATACAGAGCTTCTCAGGAAAATTGTTATAATTTCATTGGTCGATGGTTTTCGATTTTCTTCTTTTCTTTTTTATTTTCTTCAATTCATCGATCCCAATATAATAAGAAAGTACCATTGAATACTAATTGCAAGGAAAAACATAATTTAATGACCAATTAACATCACTTTCCAAATTATTTACATAATATTATTAATAACTATTTATGGTAACTAATTGTCGAAAGTATGGTATATAAAATCATTTTATCAATTCAAATAAATATAATATTTTCCAAATGACTTACATAATATTATTAATAACTATTTATGGTAACTAATTGTCGAAAGTATGATATATAAAATCATTTTATCAATTCAAATAAATATAATAGTTTCCAAATGACTTACATAATATTATTAATAACTATTTATGGTAACTAATTGTCGAAAGTATGATATATAAAGTCATTTTATCAATTCAAATAAATATTTTGGTTTATTATTTTATGTAGTTTATAGATATATAAGAATATATAAAGTCACTTTATCAATTCAAAGATTTTTTTAATTGATCGATCCCCCTATAAAAGGAAGGTAACATTGAATACTAATTGAAAAAAAAAAAAAAAATTTAATCCCCCTATTAACATTACTTGCACAAGAATATTAGTTAATACATGTAATAATTAGTTTTCTTATTATAAATAAATTACTTGCGCAAGAATTATGTTACCTTATTTAAAATGCGCAAGTTAATAAAGTTAATAAGGGGATAACTTACATTCACACAAATAAATGAGGCAAGTCATTATGAATAAAATACACTATATATACTAACTTGGGCATCAAGGGTATGTATTAACTATACTAATTTAAGATTTAATTAAAAAAGATTTTCCCTGCGATATTATATTCCTATAGTACCATATATATTTGAAAGATAAGTAAACCATCACCAACTATTTGTATTTTAAAATATTTTACTTGACCAATACTCTAGAGATTTTCTTAACAAATATTGTATATTCCAAAGCAAATATTTGAGAGACAGTTCTGGAGCATCGACAAACTTAATGCTATATATATATATATATATATATACAACCACAGCTAACCTAAGTTTTCTCACCTCTATGCCAAGCAAAAAATAGATTTTCGAAATTGTCTTCTATATTGCAGATCATTCATATTCGTTATATGTTTTTGTTTGATCAGTTTATAACTGATGTGTCTGTGTGTTTTTCTCTCTTTGGTCTACAGAGAATCCGTAGATGCTGGAAGGAAGTTTCATGGCAAGGACAAGATTACACACAAATGATAAGATGTTCGAGAGATTTGTCTATTTTTAAGTATATGTGTTAAGTTTTGATTTTTGCTTCTTACCTTGGTGACTTGGTCTCTTCCTTAAGCAGTTGTCTATTTTCCTTTTACTTAAATGTGTTAAAAACTTCAGGAACAAAGTTTTGTTTGTGCTCTTCTTTGGTTTAAATTTATAAATTTATGCATGTTCTTTGTGATCCATAGCAAGATCAAATTTATCAAGAAACTAAGTGGATGCCCGCAATTTTGCAGGTATGAATGTTTAAATTGTTTTTATGAATTTCTTTCATTTAATCAATTAAATAGAGTTATTTAGCTACAAAACCATTAAAATAAAGTTAATTAGGTGATCATGCAATAAGTTTTTAATTAGGTACTCGGATGTCTGCGACAATAGGAATTTACCACATTCTCCATATGCAACCGAGATGTAGCGTATATAGGAAGCATGTGCAAAGCATGGCATCTTTGAGTTATTAAGAGGAAAAATTGGACTTTTGTCCTTTTCACTATGACTAATTGTACTAATACATATATAAATAAGAAGGAGGCGATTCATATTGGAAGCTGTAATCCCCCTATACATTAAAAGAGAAGTCACTTTAGTGATTTCTGCTTAGGTGGCACTCATAGAGAACCTCTACGATTAATTCTCTTAGGGGGTGCATTGAATCTGAAATTTGAAGTCATTTGATTTTTAATGAGTTTTTAGATGATTACAGGAGAATTAGAGAATTTGGTGCGATTTTTGTTAAAACACTCTAAAACTCATCTAAAACAGTGGGATTTGTATTTTTTTAATTTATAACTAAGGAAACACTCCTCAAACACTCTAGAAACACTTGCGGTTTAGTAGATTTATATTATTGTTTAGAATTATAAGCTTATATATACATATATAATTTTTTTGGTTTTCTGATTGTAATTTTTTTTAAATATTTTTTCAGAGATGATTTGAGGGAAGTGTTCACTTTTCAGACCTCTAAGAGTTCACCATTCCGATCCTGCAAATAATGTGCGCTTAGAATGGTATTTTCTCTACTATACATCAAAATTGAATAATCATATTATATTTTTAAAATATTTATAGTAGGATGGTATTTTCTCTACTGACATAATATCTTATTTCCTAATCTCATACTTTAATATTTAAATTAAAAGGGTAAGATTTGTTAATTAAATCATTAGTGTAAACTATTTTCCACCTATATAGTGAAAGCTAAATATTTTAGTAAAGTCTACCATTATACTATATAAACGAGGCATTCTGAATTGAAACGAAGCCGTTGATTTTGTTTATGCTGTAAAATTTTTGTTGCATATTTCAAAAGAATCAATTTGATAAAAGGGAATAGTTGACTGAAGAACCCAAACTATTTGGTCTTTCTTTGTATTATATTTCAACTTTTTTTTATTTATAGTGTTTTTAAAACTGAAAATTCTTTTTTTGTTTCAGATTATATATCAATATGATAGAGATGGTCATTTGCTGCAAGGTCAATGATGGCAACATAGATATTATGTGCTAAATACAGGCATCACTGATTTCTTTCAACATTGAAAACATATTGGGTTCATAAGAGGATGATCAGTGCTTTGTTTCCATTGAAAATGATAAGTGGAGAGATAAGAATGTATTGTAAGAAGGTTAATGGAAGTTGAGTTTCGTAAAACTCTTTTGCGTTTTGTTTACTATTGGTAGTGTTTTGTTAAATAAAACATTTATTTTTCATTAAAAAAATTTCCAAAAATGATCGATCACTTATAAGTTAAAACATGTGCCATGGTAATGGTTTCCACGTTGATGTTTGTGGTAATATGAAAAACAAAAATTAAATGTAAGCTGAATTATCAAAAGACATAGTTATCAAGCTTCAAACCAAATCAACAACGATCTCAACACCATCGAACAAAATAATTTTTTTTAATCAAACAACAAGGTAATTTTGTTAGGGTTACTACTAAGTAATGTAATATAGTTATTAAAATTTAAATTAAACCCAACAATTGAAAAAACTACACACTAATATATCTTTCTAATACTAATGTTAAAATTAAATCGGTTATATACAAACTTCTATATTAAATATAAGTGATAAAACATAATTATTATATATTCTATAGATTTACAATATATCAAAATCAAAACTATTTATTATTCTTTAATTTTATACTCATATTATGGTATTAGGAAAGATATACCTTGTTAGTAAAAGCTTTTAATTAGTTAATTCGTTTATTAATAACTTACCTTATTTTGTTATCAATTAATTGCGCAGGTTGATATGATGATTACCTTATTTTGCCAAAAATTACTTGTCTTAGATGGTGCGTTAATTATTACAAATTTATTACAGTCAATTTATAATATCTTTCTTTAAATTGCTTCATGGCTTATTAAAGGGAAAAAATATTACAAGAACCATAAGACTTTATATATCTCAAAAAATGTATATATTTACAAGAACTTTTATGACAAATATTTCAGGAACTATTAGACTTAATGATAAAATGTCTTTATAAAATATGATTATTAATTCATAATCCTCCTATACATTAAAAAGAAGTCACTTTAGTGATTTTTGCTTAGGTGTCACTCATAGAGAGCTTCTATGATTAATTCTCTTAATCTTATTGGTTGAATTTTTGATAATTTCTTTTTCATTTATTTTTTTTCATCAACCAAACATTACCAAATTTGAATCCATATAATAAATTACTGCAGTAATATAGTATAGTTAATCGAATCAAACATTACCATTTTTTCATCGGTTATAATTAATACGGACTGCAGTAATTACATACTTTGTGAGCAAGGCATTCATATTAGAAATTTAAAAATTATTATAAACGAATCAATAAAACTTGAATGCACCACTCAAATAAGGCTAATACACCATAATATGAATGCATACTGCAAACGTATCAAGCTAAATATGGGACAAATATATGAACACAAAGACAAAAGTGTTCATATAGTTACAAATATCAAAAGATTCATAACTTGGTAGTAACATAAGTTAACCTAGGTTTCTTTTGCATTATATAACATATCGTAGGATGAAGATCCCGAGATAAATTATGTTACTACCAAGTAATATACTATAATGAATAATTAAAATTTTTAATCCAATAATGAAAAAGCTACATATTGTATATATTTTTAAGTAGCCAAAATACATACAATATTTGTTTTACAATATGTATTATTGTACTATATATTTAATATATTTTTAAAAATTATTAATGTTCTTTCTTAACCTAGAAATATATAAGTTATATAACATTAGAAATAAATCAGTTATGAATCTTTTGAAAATATTCATTAATTGAACACAATATATATATGAAAATCTAAGTAGTTTTCCTTATTAGTCTTAGTCATTAATCTTTAATTACTACTATACATTAATATATTGGAATATACCAATTATATTGTGTATTATACATTAGTGTACTCAAATATACAAATGATATTTGCATTAAATATAGTTTTCCTAAATGTTCCTAATTGTTTAAATCGATTATCAATAATTTACCTTATTTTGTTATTGATTCCTTATGCAAGTTGATATGATAGTTACCTTATTTTGTTATCAATCACTTGCGCAAGTTGATATGTTAATTGTCGCAAACCAGTTAATGACAATGTAGATTTAATTAATATTTAAGTTGTTTAGTGATTTATTATGAGAAATATTTATTATGGCATATACATATGTTTCTTATGCAAGTTACTATCACATTTATTACATTTTCAAATGCAATTTATTTTAATGTTTCTAAATTGTTAATTCGTTTTTAATGATTTACCTTATTTTAATATAGTTTTTACTTTTTCAAGTTCTTATATATTAAATGCAAACCAGTTGATGAAAATATAATGTTAATATCTTTCTTTAATCAATTTTATTATATATTACGAAAAATATTTCTCAAACTTCATTTATTATGAAATATAGGCCCCTAATAACTTTCCCACATGGAAGATCGACTATATATAAAGATACTCTCAAAGTCTTAAACTCATAACTTTATATATTTTAATGAAATTTACACAACCGCAATTTTAGTCTGTTTTTATTCGATAAAATTTTTAAATTTTTAAATTTATAAATTCTTACAGTTGTTTGTTTTTTCTATTAACAGATAAATGACACAGATGAAAAGACTGGTTGTGGTTGACTACAAACCAGTTTTCAGACTATTTCGATACTGGTATGTAAATTTCATATTGTTTTCGTTGCAGTAAATTAATTTAGAAATCTATTAAATTATTTGATATTGTAAAATTGCTAACAAAACTAAATAACTGTTTGCAGGTTGCGATGAGATTTTTTTTCCGAGAATTGTACTTCTTATTTTATATTACTTATGGATTATATTTCAATTTTTATCATATTTTCTTTTAATATATCACTATTTTTTTAAAAAACTATAAAAACATAAATATAATATTTCACCTAAAATATACAATTATATCATTTATAGAACACAATTTCACTTAGTCATAATATACAATATGTAACTTCTAAAACTTAACACTATTTATTTTCTTATATTTTGAATATTTTTATGCATGCACAGGGTGTTTTCGGATGAGCAGCTATGCAACTCGTTCTTTATCTCTACCATACTGCATCTAAAAGATTTACGCAAACTCTGTCTCAGAATTGAAACTCTCACTTATCCCACTTTCTCCCACATTAAAAATGCACGTTATATGTCAACGTCAACTTCCGTACACTTATAATACATTGAAATCAGTGAGTTCACTATCAAGATTATTCAACTAAGGCAATACCACACTATATACATGTGATATTGCATCAAACGTGTTTGGTGATCTGAGATTTAGAAAAGCCCAAAACTATTATCTTCATTATATATATATATATGGATATTAAAAAAGGAATTTACCTAATTAGTTAATTCGCGTAAAATAACTTCTTTTAGTCATGATTACTTGCACAAGTTGATTGATGAATCAATGATAGTTTAAAGGTAATTTACCTTAATGTTTTTAGTTTATTAATAACCTAACTTATTTTGAACACATATTACTTGTGCAAGTAATCATATTTATCACATCGTTTTAATGCAATTTACCTTAATGTTTCTAATTTGTTAATTTGTTTTTAAAAACTTACCTTATTTTGAATATGATTTAATTTCACAAGTTTATATCATATTTATTGTAAATCATTTAATTACATTATGAATTTAATATTTTTCTTTGAACTGTTTCGTTATTTATTATGAAAATATATTTCTAAACATCATTTATTATGAAAATATCCCCCTAATAACACAACAAAAAAGGAAGATAGAGTATATATAAATAAGACACCTAAGGGATGTCAATACTAACTTATTAGTCTATTTTTATTTGATAAAAAAATTAAAATTTATAAATTCTTACATTTGTTTATTTTTTCTATTAACAGATAAATAACACAGACGAAAGACCAATTGTAGTTGACTAGAAACCATTTTCAGTCTGTTTCAATAGCGATATGCAAATTTAATAGTAAGATAAGTCTCAATAAAATTTTGAAATCTATTAAATTATTTTATATTGTTCAATTGCTAACAAAATTTGACAATTTTTGCAGGTTTCTATGGGATTTTTTTAATTCATAATTGTTCTTCTTATTTTATATTACTTATGGATTATATTTAAAATTTTTATCACATTTTCTTTTCAGGTTTCTATGGGATTGTGATACCTATGAGATTTTTATCACATTTTTTAATACATCATTATTTCCTGTATATTTTTCTTACATTTTTTTTTATTAGTTAACTTTTATTAAAAACATACTAATGATGTTGATTTTTTTTACTTTAGTTAACATTCATTTGTTTTATTCTTATATACTTTGTGACTTTTTTAGTTTTTGTTTCAGTTTTATATTGAATTTAGTTCACATAGTTTATGTGTACATAATTTATGTTTTAAAATATAATTTTTATTTAAAAAATTAAGCGACAAAGAGCCTAATTAAACCGATCCAGAAAAACAAACTGAACCCAATATAAACTAAACTGGACATAAACCACACCGAATCAGACTAAATATGGTTTACTTCCGTTGAAAAAAAATATTAAAATCGAACTAAACAAACCAACCGAACCGAAAAAATAACGAATTCCACCCCTACTGCATCTTGGAGATTTGCGCAAATCATGTCTCAGCATTGAAACTCTCACTTGTTCCACCTTCTCCTACATTTAAACTCAATCGATATTATACAATATTTTTATACCCGCACAGGGTGCGGGTCGGTCACCTAGTATAAGATTAATTGACATATTAACTAACTGACACTTAGAATATACACTTTTTAATTTGAGTAATTTAGCTCAATATCCATATTCAGCTCGGTAATTAGCTATTCATGCATAAAAATAGTATTTGCACATACAGTTAGTGAGGGACAATGAAATTACCTTTATGTCCATGCAGAGTGAGAGAGTCGCTAGAAGTCTATGCTGTAGGTGGATTTAGGTAGTGTAGTCGTGTCAGTTGATGTCAGATTCATTTTTTTTTCTTGTTTAGATGATATACATTTAAATGATATTTGGTCGGCTACATACAGATTTAGATGATATTTGGTTCCTTGTTTCACTGTATTTTTTTTTTCTTCTTTTTCTTTTTTTTTGGTCGAACAACATTTTATGGGTTCTTCTTATATCCATGGTTCCTTGTTTCACAGTAGGTTTCGGTTTGGTTCCTTGTTTCATGATGAGACTTGATTTTTGATTCATTGTTTTATTGTATTTCTGGGGTTTTCAATCTGAGTCTCCTCCACACTGCGTCACCTCCGCGTCTTGTCGAACACTCCGATGTGTCTTTCGCCTGGATCCGCTGTCCATAACCTTACTCCTCTCCCACGGTTGTCATGCTCTGGATTTGGAGTTGGTGGCTTTCACCATCACGGCTCCAATTAGTCTCCAAAAGCTCGCTGAGACAACAATGACCATTTTAGGTTCTTTTGCACATATGATCTCTAAGATTTTTTATATTTTTATTTCTGACTCTAAACTCTTGAATCGTACATATATTGTCTCTAATTAGTCCCTAGCATTTTGATTGTACATTCTAGAATCTAGACCTCCTCACAAATGAAAAAAATGATCCCTGATCCATGTATAGTTTTTATTTTTGACCGAAACTTAATAAGTTGCAGAATTAACTTTGAGGTTTCACCCCAAAACTTTAAATATTCACTTTAGCCTCTATCAATGAAAATGAACATATAAATGTAGTATACACACTTAAATGCATCCTAAAATCACTTCAATGAACTAAATACGATGATATACATATCAAGGTATCTCACATGTTACTTCCGGCTAACAAAATGATATTGTTGGCTATTACAAGTTTTATCCGGATTAACTTTCTAATATCTGGTTATGAGTCACACATATGTACTATCTGATCTCTTATAATTAATCAACTCGAGAACATGATTTTTAATCCGGTTATAATACGCATTGATATTATAGACAACAAACTATGTATAATAGTATGAACCAAATCAAAATCTTCACAAAGGAAAAATAGGAAGAAGAAAGAGAACAGAAGTTAGACAGTGAGATGAGAGAGATTATGTAACTACAAATTTGGATATTATTTAGTCTCCGACTGTTAATTAACCGATTGCATGTAATAGAGTAGAATAGCGTAATAATTACAAGATTATAGACTCTAGAGTTTAGTGTGTCAGACTCAGCTCAGAGTTATAGTAGGGGCATCGTTGGGAATATGGAATGTGCACAGTATTTATGTCATTTACCTAAATATAAGAAACTTCTTGTATATGGCATTGTATATGGCACGCAAATACTCTTATAATTTTTATAAACTTGAGGTTATATCTTTTCAGATGTTCCTATATTAATATATAGAGGATTTACATTTAAAAAGCAATTTCAGCTTGTGAGATTTAAATGAGAATTATATTTATGTTTCTTTGTAAATTCTAATGTTATTTATTTTTATGTATTGTATATTTAATAATTGTATTGTATCAAATGGTAACATTTAGCTTATAAGTTATGTCCTTTTTCAAAAAAAAAAACATTTAGCTTATAAGTAGTAGTCGTGTTGTATTACTGTTAAAACGAAATAATAAAATAAAATAAGTAAATTTGAAACAGTACAATATGTTATTAGTAATTAATTATAATTGAAATATTTTTTTTTATAAAGAGAAAATGAAACAAGTGGAGAATGGGTAGCTTTAAAAAAAAATTGAAGAAAAAATAAAATTATATCTCCAGACTATTTTAGGATCATGAAATATATTTAAGGGTTGCAAACGAAAGAGAGATTTATACCCTAGACAATAATAATAGAGGTGGAAGAAACATAGATAAGAGGACACATTTGGCAGCTTGAGATACAAGTCAAACATATACATGAACAAGGAACAGAGAGACAGAAAGAATCAGCCAAAGAAGCTAGGATCGTAGCCATTGCTAGAAGTGGCCAAGACATAATAAGCAACAATGTGGCCAATAGAACCCCAAGCAAGAACATCCACGATGTTGAATCCAACAGGGTCGTTCGATTTCAAGAGGCTAACGTACTCCTTGGCACGATCGTCTCCGGCTTCGAAGTGGGTTTTTCCGTTTTGCTCCGGCACCTGCTTCGCCACATTCTCTCTCTGGAAGTTGAAGAAGACGAACCGGCCGAGGAAGAGGGAGAGACCAGTGCTGAGGCTTATAACGACGGATGGGCTGAGCTCGGCTCTCACGACGGCGGAGGAAGATCTTCTCCCGGAGGTGGTTGTGGAGAGCTTGGGTAAGGCGGAGGAGGAGGAGCCAGCGAGGCGGAGAGAACGGAGGCCGTGGAATGAGATGGAGTTGGGGTTTTTCTGGGAGATTGTAGTGGAGAAGGTTGTTGTGGGTGTGAGCAAAGCAGATGCGCTTGTCGCCATGTTTTCTTCTTCTTCTTCTTCTTCTTTCGGAGAGTTCTTTCTTTTTTCTTTTAGCGCAAGAGAGAATGAGTGGTTTTAGATTTATGATCTTCTTGGAGGATACCATTACAAGATTTTGTTTGCGAGGACACGATCCCTGGTAGATGACGTGGCATTCTCTTGTTGGTTCGTTTTGGATTATGAGATTTCAGGGAAAATATTTTGTCTTAAAGCCCCTCCTAGTTTAGTAGGTTCTCCACAAAACCCCTTACTCTTTTGCTTTGTTTTGTCTTAGTATTTGCATTAAGGCCCTGATAGTTTAGACGTTTTTTAAAAAAGGGCCTTACATTTTTTTGGTTCGATTTAGTCCAGATACATAAACGAAATTTTAACACAGAATCAGTATTTGCGTTTTCTTTCTTTACGTTCAATTTTATCCACAAATCCATCAAATACAGAATCAGATCAAAAGGGATTCAAACCCAACCCCTAAAAACAATTTTGATTATAGTAAAACTAATGAGCTACGTGCTCGAACCGTGATGTCTCTTCCTGCTCTGGCCAGAGTAAATAGTTTATAATTCAAGCTGAAACTCAACACTTATGTACACATACATGAGAACCTCAACAACATTCAAGGGCTATAACTAAATCGACTCTCTGTAACATCCTAGTACTTGCACAACACATCATTTACACCACTAAATATTTGATTATACTATCATGTTTTTCTTCTGTTGGTTAACAGAGCCAACGGGAGAGTGCAAGCTCTTTTATTCTTATGATGGGTCGAATTGGTTATAGAAATGAATCAAGGTAGGAGTAGTTGTGACGCCTGCCATACTCAAGGAGACTACCGTAAGTGCGGTCCCAAACACCGATGAAGAGCGCTTCTGTGTCAGGGCTAAAGGAGATTCCCGATATCTCCCCAAAGAAATCGATCTCTTGCTCTGTTTCATACCCTTTTGAGACATCGTACACATGGACAAAGTCAGCCGGCTCAGCCGTGGCCATGTATTTCCCATCGGATGTGTAGCGGATGGATCGGATCGCTCCGAGGTTACCCCTCAAGACAGCAACAGACTTAGACAGGTTACGTACGTCCCAAACCCGACAGGTCTTGTCTTGGTTACCTGTGGAGAAAGTGAGCCCATCTGGATGCCATGCAGATGCAAAGGAGAAGTCCAGATGTCCTGCAAGCGTTCCCAGTGTCTGTCAGAAAAATTCCAAGTAAGTTAGAAGGAAAAAGCTTCTTTATTTTTATTTTTTTTTCTAATTAATTCAGAAAAACTTGAACATAGAGAATAAGATAGTGTCAGCACCTTTCCTGTGTTGGGGTCTACGAGAAGGCCCTCTGGATTATCTCCCACAATCGTCAATAATTTACCATCAGGACTCAGAGATGTGTGCTGACAATTAAAAAAAAATATCCATTTTTGTTATAGATGATTCATGGGTACAAGTGTAACAGATGTAAGATTCAATTTATATGGAAGTTCTTTCTTATTCAAACTTAAAAAAAAATTTGAGGGGTCAAGAAACAAGTAGAGAGGCTTTACATTGACTGGCCAAGGAAAGCGAAAATAGTTAACAAGCTGATATCTCTCCATATCAAAATCTCTGACTCCACAATCATTATTTGAGGCGGTAAAATGAAGTGCGCCACTGTATACAGACAGACAGCCATAGGAATGTTAGTCGGCGAAAACTACATTGGAGCAAAAGAGACAAGGTTAGGAAATACCTGGGTTTGTTATAAATCTCAATTGCATTAGTGATAGCATTATCATCATAAGTTGTACGGGAACAAAAGCTCACACCAGGTCTATCAAGATGCTACATCAATGTGGAAACAGTTGATTAGATTGCTTGTATGTGAGAAGCCAGGATTAAAAGTATTTACCTTGCATATAAGTTCTCCATGAAACCCACCAGCAACTAAAAATTCATCTCTCACAGCAAGTGTACTAACTTGCGTCTTGGTAAATCCCTCCAAAAAACTTCCAGGATGTTTCTGCAACCACACAGGGATACAATAATACCCCATCATTTAGCTGATGTTAGATTTTATTTTTATAGATGAAAGGAAACTAAACCTCGGATGGGGAAACATGACCCTGAACGTTGAGAACTTCATGCTTGCCAGATGTCAAAGTAGAATAGTGGCTAACCAAAAATTGAGAGATAAGGTAGACATCGTGCTTAGAAGTTGCCCAAACCAAATTCCTCAACTGCAAAATACACAAGGAAACCGATCCATGAAAATGTTGTAGCCTCGTTAGCCAAAAGACATTGGGCTGAATTATGAAAGAGGACAAGGATAGCAATGCTAGGATGATAACCTGGAAATGAAGAATACTTGATTTGATAGATCTTGAATTACGCCAGAAATCATAAAAGAAGGCCCCTTTCTGTGTGACCATGCAATCCTGAGAGAGGTTGATAAAAGAGTTGAAAACAAGTGGAGCTAAAAGGGTCAGAGAATGGATGGAGGACTTACTTTCCCGGAGGAATCACCAGAATTAGGAACATTTTCATAGTTCTTGTACTGTTGAAGTCTAGTTTGTCTATATTTCTCTCTGGTGATACTTAGTCTGTCCCAAGGAATACCCTGAATGTCTTTCCCTCTCCTGGCTTGCTCAGCTGAAGTATCCGCTATTTTGTTACTCTGTATAACCCACACAGTAGAGAATTTGGAATAATTAACCTAATATTGTTATCAGCTAATACATTTGACAGAAAGCATTTAAGAATGGCAAAGAAGAAACCAAATTGGATTAGACTTGTTAATATATGCTTACAGAGTAGTCAAATTCGTCAACATCAGAGTCGGATGCAGGCATGTCATCCCCATTAAAGTAGTCTACATCATCCATATCATCATCAACATGGTCCATGTATGCAGCACCATCCTCCTCCGCTTGGTAAGTGGACATTTTTTTATAATAGGCACCTGCACATGTTGAATAAAGACAGCAGCATCTTAAGATGAGACCATCCATTTTTTTTTGTTCAACTATGAGACCATCCATAAATTACAAAGCATACTGCTTTGTATTGCAACATGTAAAACAAGACAATGTATACAATTCATAGCAAAGGCAATGTCATCCAACAAAAGCGGTTAGGAAAACAGATCAAAACATCATCTGCAATCGTAATATAGAGGTAGGCAAGGGAACATGGCAGAAGAGAAATTAAACATATATATAGGATTATGGGATCAACAAATTCATCACCTGGCGATGCAAATTCTTCGTTAATTGACCACGGATTGACTTCTAAAATGCAGCAAAATATTATGATTCTTATTCTAAGTTCGCTCGTTGAGATCGATTTGCGACAGAGAAAAACAGAGATGGAAACTTTTTTTTATCTATCTATTTTATTTTATCTTCTTTCATACGTCAGTGAAAAAGGACGGACGGCATTTTTCCCCATATTTTTCTTTGAAAAAAATAAATCCTTTCTTTAATCGATACTTTAGTTTACAGTTTTTTACCTTGAAATTGATTAAAAGGGAGCTGATTTGTCTTTTGGGTTAATCTGTTGTACTAGCCAATTTTGAGACAAAATTAAAATTATAGTATTGATGTTGACATTATTAAATCTCTAGCATTTTCTTTTTATTTTTCGGTTCTTTCGTTTCTTTAAATCGGTTGATGGTGATAACATACAAAAAACATTTATCGTTTAAATAAAAAATGTTATTAAAATAATGATGGTTGTGATACTATTTATCTAAAATTAATAAAATTAAACCCAATATCAATCTAATTTTTTAAAAAACTAAACTCAAAACACTAATCACTAAACTTTAAAAAGAAATATAAACTCTAATCCGAATATCAAATATACAAATAATACATAATATTAAACATTATTTAAATAGAATAGTAACAAACGAAATATCATAGTATATATTGTTCAAGTTTTGAAATTTCTATGATTGCAAAGAGAGAGAGTTAATGTTTACCCTAATCTCAACCTTAATATATCATAAACTAAACCTAAATTAAACACTAATCACTAAAATCTAAAAAAATATATAAACGAATATAAAAATATGCAGATCCAAATAGAATAGTAATAAAGAAATAACATGGTTCATATTGTTCGGATATCATAGTACAATCGGTAACTTACAATACATATGAGTGGTAGTGGTTACGGCGGAAGAAATAGAGAATGATATCAAAGAGATGGTGGTTGTCTTGACTTTATTAAAATTTCAATAAAATGAAATTGAAATAATTAGAAAACAAAATAAAAATACTAAAAATATGTTTATGATTTTTTTTCAAACATCTGATTTTTAAAAATTTAAAATAATAATTTCTATATGTAAGTTAAAATTTATTTTAAAATAAAAAATATCATATTTAAAATTGCTATTTATGTAAATGGCGCTGTAAAATTCCTAGTGCATAACAAATAATATATTACATAATCGCTTGTTTTTTGTTTTTAATTTGGCGAGTTTAAAGCATATAGATCGGTTCAAGTAATCAGATTGACAACAAAATAAAAAAAATATTTATATATATCATATATATATATGGAAAAAACGTATATCTTAGTTTGAATGTTTATATGTATATATATAATACATATCAGGTTAAAATAAACCGGGGTTTCTAGCTCAATTGGTAAAAAATTCATAGCTGTGAGTTCTGCCATCTCGGTTCGAATTCCGGCCACTAGAGAATTAATATTTCGGCATCGCTAGGGACAGAAGACTGACATGTGGCAACACGTGACTAGTCTTGACCATTTTTGTGGGGCCATGATATCTCTGTATAATTCAAAAAAAATTCAGAAAAAAATATCAGGTTAAAATAAAGAAATATTGTTTGCAACCATGCAAAGATAATATGGCTTCAAATAATATTATCTTCTACCAATATAGTTTAGTTATTAGAGAATAGAGACATGAAGAATAACAAAGTTATTTAGTCAAAAAAAAAAAGAATAACAAAGTTATGGTTACTCGAGGTTTTAACAATCTCCAACATATTCTGTCATCTTTACTCTCCTTTCAAATTTTTGGTTCATAAAAAAAATTCTCATATCCTAAACCATAAAGGAAGAGTCTAGTCCAGTAAATATCTCTAAAATAACAATTTTAAATTATAAAATAAAATGGTTTTTTTCTTTCTTATAAAAATGAAAAAGATTTCAGAATCAGTAGTTCACCTAGTATATTAAAATCAATTTTGCAACTTTCCCGACCAAAAAAAGTTGCAAGGTTAATTTTAATCAATTCAGTATCTCTGTTTTTGTAATATGGATCGTTTCTATCAAAATCATCTATCCTACTTTCTCTATACAGTATAGGATTGATTTCATCATGATCATTTACATTTGCACAAATATGAAAATTGATCATGCAACGTGCCCTTCAAATTGGAAGGCCATCTGTAGCAAATGCTTTGCCGGTGGAGGAAGAATGCGTTTCTCTGAGCATCACGCAGCGTCCAATGGATATGGATACCTTGAGATTCCAAACTTTAAATTTTTAAAAGACACATAGAATTACTTAGCAAAGCTGGAATAGCTCAGTTGGTTAGAGCGTGTGGCTGTTAACCACAAGGTCGGAGGTGCGACACCTCCTTCTAGCGATAATATAGTTGGACTTATACTTACTTTTTATGTAATTTTTTTTTGTTTTGCAAAACTCTTCCTCTAAAAGGTAATTGATTTTCAGTTTATGATTGATATATCTCTATTTCAACAAATTTGGGCTACCGATCATATGAACTGTTGATTATGACGAGTACAAAACTTTCATATCAAAATCATCGGACGTTACAAAAAAAAAAACATCAGAGTTTGGACTTTTATTAAACAAGCAATCAAGTATTGTATGAAGACAAAACTATATTAAATTAAATTTAATAGAATTGAATATCGCAAAGACAGTTTGGCCGAGTGGTCTAAGGCGCCAGATTTAGGCTCTGGTCCGAAAGGGCGTGGGTTCAAATCCCACAGCTGTCAATCATTTTTACATTTTTTTAAATTGTAAAACGACGTCGTTGTTTGAGGCAACAAGAAACGAATGTTAAGTACACTCAGCCCAAGAAGTTAAGATTTAGCCCGAAACGTATATCGAAACCCTAAACGAAAGGGCTCACTCAGAAACCCTAATTATAAAAATCAATTTCTTTTTATTCTGCATCCTCTTCCTCTAGCCAAGGCTGAAACTACAGAAGGAAGCAGAGACGTTACTGCGATCTTAAACAATGGTAAGCTTCGTCTTTCTCATATCTATGGATTAACTCGAATTTTACTGTACATGTTAAGCTCTTCGTTATCTGGGTTTTGAATTGCTTAAAAATGAGATTTGCTCTGATCTTATTATGTTTATGATAAAGCTCAAGCTAACGTGGCGCTAAAGATAAAATCAGTGATTTTAAGATGCTTAAGTGATCGAATAAGCGTAATCAAAGTTAAGTGTTTTATGTTGTATAGTCGAGGAGAAAGACGAGAGAGCCCAAGGAGGAGACAGTGACACTTGGACCAGCTGTTCGTGATGGAGAGCAAGTCTTCGGTGTTGTCCACATCTTCGCTTCCTTCAACGACACTTTCATTGTATTTCCTAATTATTATGTTCTCACGACTCTAGAACAATAAGATATATTCCAACTTTCATGTATGTATATGGGAATACTTACATTTGCGTCTCTCTGATACATTTTGCAGCACGTTACTGATCTGTCTGGACGTGAAACCCTTGTCCGCATCACTGGTAAGGATCGATTGATTCCTCTCTTATAACAAATGCCACCTATGATTGTTGTTGTTGCTATGTTATTGTCCTCATGTTCTTTAGTCTCTCTCAACTTCTCTTGAGTTTTCTTTGACTGCCCTAACGGTATTTTTTTTTTGTGAGAACGCTACTAGGAAACTGAATGGCTAATGTTTTTTTTTATATTCTTTGGTTAGGTGGAATGAAGGTGAAAGCTGACAGGGATGAGTCCTCACCTTACGCAGCTATGCTGGCTGCACAAGATGTTGCTCAGCGATGCAAGGAGCTTGGAATCACCGCTATGCACGTTAAGCTCCGTGCCACGGGTGGGAACAAGACCAAGACACCTGGTCCTGGTGCCCAATCCGCTCTTAGAGCTCTTGCTCGTTCCGGCATGAAAATTGGCCGCATTGGTAAGTTGCATACCATTTAAGCTAATCTCAAGTAGGACTGCTGTAGTGCGCATTTCTAACGTTGTACTTGTTGTTGGTTGCAGAGGATGTTACTCCGATCCCAACGGACAGTACCCGCCGAAAGGGTGGTAGAAGAGGAAGGAGGCTCTGAGTTTTTTTTTTTTTTTTTGGCTATTTAGCTCTTGTGTTTCATTTTGTCAGAACAATGTTTCTTCGAGTTTTATTAAAAGGGATTTGAAGTTTAAGTTTTTTTTTTGATAATTTGGAACAACATTTTTCTACTATGATTCATCTCTATGGCCTTTGCGAATGACTTGATTAGTTTCAAAATTCATCGATTCATGTCTTAGAATTTATTTGGCAATCTGGCTATATATAATTTGGCACAAACCATTGTTTGTTACTCTTTATCGTGATTTCCTTCAGTGAATGAGCAAGAAAACAAAAATAAATTCAACATTTGAATGATTTCTTTATTTATTTGTTCAATGTGTGATTATCCACAATAAAACCAAAACTTATCCACTAATAAATTCATTGGTCAGAGTGAATAACCCATACTTAACACATACAATGAGTAAAATTCTACTGCTCTCTTTTGATTTCAAAGGGTAATATATTTAAAGGTGCAGTGCAGTTACTTTCTAAGTGGAATCAAGTTGATACTTTACAGTTTTCTTAGCTTTCACTAGCCTATATATCAAGCAGCGTCCATTATATGGTTTAGATTAATGTCTATGAAGCAAAGATTTGGACAAAAGTTTCATAACAATTTAAGAATCCCCTAGACTATATTTGCGAAGTGATTTTGCCACATGTCCTCTCTACAATCAGTTTCACAAAATAAATATGACATGGCTAATACAATTGATGACATGTCTTCCGAAAAATATGACATGGATAATTTTATTTAATATTGATTTATATTTTTGGCAAACTTATTAGAATATGGTAATAATTCATATATTACATTTAATATTGATATTGTTTTTGGTAAACTTTTTTAAAATATGGTAATAACTCATACATCATCTATAAAATAAATATATTCATATATAACATTCCAAATTTCGAAATATTATTATTTTGTATAATTATACAATTTGCATTACTATAACTTTCAAAAAATTCTACATTTTTAAAAAATTTAAATATCTAATCGTAAGATTAATAGTTTCTTATATATCAACAAATTTTATAAATATTGTTTAGGCTAAATCTTTTATAATCATACAATTTTATATCATTTTATTAGTTTTGTACAAATTGATTTAATATATATCAAATATATATTAAATATAAGTAAGAAAATAGTAAAATCTATAAATTTAATAAAATTTATTTTTAAATATAAGTTAGATTTAATAAACATATATAACATTTCAAATTCGAAATATTATTTTTGTACAATTATACAATTTGTATTACTAAAAATTTCAAAAACTTCCCCTAGACTATATTTGCGAAGTGATTTTGCCACATGTCCTCTATACAATCAGTTTCACAAAATAAATATGACATGGCTACTACAATTGATGACATGTCTTCCGAAAAATATGACATGGATAATTTCATTTAATATTGATTTATATTTTTGGCAAACTTATTAGAATATGGTAATAATTCATATATTACATTTAATATTGATATTTTTTTTGGTAAACTTTTTTAAAATATGGTAATAGCTCATACATCATCTATAAAATAAATATATTCATAGATAACATTCCAAATTTTGAAATATTATTATTTTGTATAATTATACAATTTGTATTACTATAACTTTCAAAAAATTCTACATTTTAAAAAAAAAATTTAAATATCTAATCGTAAGATTAATAGTTTCTTATATATCAACAAATTTTATAAATATTGTTTAGGCTAGATTTTTTATAATTATACAATTTTATATCATTTTATTAGTTTTATACAAATTGATTTAATATATATCAAATATATATTAAATATAAGTAAGAAAATAGTAAAATCTATAAATTCAATAAAATTTATTTTTAAATATAAGTTAGATTTAAAAAACATATATAACATTTCAAATTCGAAATATTATTATTTTGTACAATTATACAATTTGTATTACTAAAAATTTCAAAAACTTCTACAATTTTAAAAAAATTAAATATCTAATCATAAGATTATTAATTTCTTTATATATCAACAAATTTTATAAATATTGTTTAAGCTATTTTTTTATAATTATACAATTGGATATCATTTTATTATTTTTATACAAATTGATCTAATATATATCAAATATATATTAAAAATTAGTAAGAAAATAGTAAAATCTATAATATTTAATAAAATTTATTTTTAAATATAAGTTATATTTAAAAAATTTCTTACTGCACATGGTGCAGGAAAACACCTAGTCTATATATATAAAAAAATGTTTTTTGATCAAAAAAAAATATATAAAAAAATGTTCCTTCTCTCCTGTGCAGCCACGTCACTAAGTCGTTCGACCACAGGACAACACGTGTCCTCATTTATTTAAACGCTGCGCATCATTTCTATTGGGTTTTGTTTATGTGTTGTGTTTTTGGCTGTGTCTGGCCCAATGCTCCTCCGCATCGTGTGGATTGTCGTGGGATCTCAGCTCGCGTTCGAAGATCCTCTCCTTCCCAAGCATCTCCTCCATGCAACCCACCGAAATCAAAGCTCCACGCCATTGTGATAGCACCGCCCAAGCTGTCACTAATCCTCATCTCGATCCCATGGATAAGGCATCTTGAAGTTCCGGAGTCGTGCTCTGCTCTGGTAAGGATCGTCGTTGTCAACAGATCCGGCGAGAAGAAGATCGAGCAACGTTAATGGCTATTTCTTCCTCTTTTGCACATCTGGCCCTTCGTCTTCTGACTTCTTTAAGTTAGGCCCCTGAACTTTTAACACGTGCAGAAACGTCCTATTGATGCCGCCCCAAACATTTCTGATCATGCAATCTAGACCCAACGAGTATCCAGAATTTGCAACACTGGTCCTGTGGTTTCATCTTATTTTGTTTAGACCTCAGATGTTTCTGATTTGCAGAAATAACCTTGCAATGCCACCCAAAACTTCCAATTGTGCACTTTAAAACCCTGTAATATGCAATTATGCATCTAAATGCAACCTAAAATGATCATTATGAACTAAAATATGCATATAAAACTCAGAAAAATGTATGAAAAAAGTACAGTTGACTAACATTTTTAAAAAGGTCAAAAATAAAAATATTGATGACAATATAAAATAATTATAAATTGGTGGTAAGTTTACTAAATGATTTCTAACAATGATAATATAATAGATAGTAAAAATTGTAAGAAAAGATAGTAAGAATAATATAATACGAAAAATATCTTGGAGAAGTCCAAATTTAATTAAATCATTAATCATGATAAAATAAGTAATATTATAAGTTCGGACAACTTTTTCCCGCCATCTCAACAAATGAGAAAAGAAAACATGATACATCAGTGTAAAATTTTAAAATGTATAATAAAATTCACATTTTTAACATTTGAATATTGAACCACATATATTAACAATACATCGAATGCTCCATAAATAATTTTTATAGCTAACAATACATCATATAGTCTTTATAACTAACAATACATCATATAGTTGGTTGTCTGTTATCTTTTTGGTTTAGCCTAAACTTTGGTAATAAAAAAATAAAAAATTACAGAATTCATTATTTTCAAAATTTTGTTAATGTGGGTTTGAAGAAACATAAAAAAACAACATGAATATACTTTTCTCAAAGATAATAATACATAAAATATATAACCTAACATATATTTGTAAATATTAAACAATAAAAAAACAATTTCAAATTTTATGCTACCAGCCTATTTTTTTAAAAGCTATATATGAATAATATTTACTCAGTTAAATCAGGTTATTGGTTAAGAACACATCTTCCTAGCAAAGGCTACAACAATTCATTCAACTCTTTATAAATACTATAATTTCAGTTCGCAGATTATAACAAATCTTCAAATGAAGATTATGTCAACTCTTGATTTTATTAATAAAAGTAAAGTGTTATATCTCTATAATATTATTTGAGAAGTTAGTTTCTATGTGTCACGCTCACGTTAACTCTCAAGATAGTTGATTACGCTGATATCCTTAATGAATTAAAAAAAATTACATTTAGATACTATTATTGAAATTTTTATTTAGTTTCCTTTTAAATTTTTCCAAATAACATATATAATAAAAAAGAAACATTTATAAAGTTTTTTTTTTAAATTAAAAACGAAAATATATATTTATATAATATGATTTCATTAAAAAAAGAAATTTCATAAAATAGAAATATTCCATTTAAGACTATTTTAAATAACATAAAATATACTTTTGAAGTAATAAAATATTTATTTATATCTATATTTTCTTCGATGAAAATATATATTTGTATATAATGTGATTTCGTAATCTATAAATTATATTTTACTTATATAATATGATTTCTAAAATACAATCATAAAAATTAAACTGTTTATTTTAAAGAGATATTAAAAATAAAGTAAAATTAACTTTTGATCAAATAATTAAAATATTTTAAATTAACATAACACTATATAATTTAACAAGGTAGATATATTATATATTATCATTATTAAAAATGTTTTTTAATATTAAATTTTATGTTTTATGTTTGTCACCGTTAATATAACCATAATCAAAATACCAACGCAAATCTAAATTCTCATTTTTAGGATTATTTGCATAAATTTCAGTTTACCATTTAATATATATAAGACATAAAATTATTTAAATATTTTAGTTATTGTAAATATTGATATGTGTTCATGAGCTTCCAAAAAGTATTAGTTACTTATGTAAATAACTTCCAATTGATTATCGTTTTACTTTCTAATATTTTATTTTAAAAAACAACATATAGTTTAATTTTTGTAATTTGGAATCAAATATTTAGTTTATTTTTACTTCATTCTAAGCACAATATATCTTAAGTTATACATAATCTTCCTCAAATATATTTACATATCTAAGATAACAACCAAAGTAAAAGCAAATAATCATAATTTTCATATATTTAAAATAAAAAATATTAGTTGAATTTAGAGAAATTGATTGATGCAATCCAATATACCCAAATGATAACTTATTTAAAATCATATGTCTGATTAAAATAATATAATATTATTAGTATAAATTATGCATACAAATTATAAATTAATTCAAAATTAAAATTAAATAACAATCAACTATTGTAACATATTTAATTTATAAATATTTGTACCCGTGCATGAGCACGGGAAAACCACCTAGTATATATATATATATATATGAATAATTGATTACAAATTTTTTTTTGTCATTTTTATTATAAAATCAAAGAAAGTAATCATAATTCATTTAATAAAAATTAATTTATATTAATATAACATTTTAAAATAAAAAAATATTAAACAAAAAACAAAAATATTTACTCTAACTATTTAAATTATTTTCAAATTATAATCCCGCCCGTAGGGCGGGCCGGCCCTAGTAAACAATAAAATGTTGTTGTGAGCTAAGCGAGTAGCTCAAGCATTGTTTGATTTCTCACTAACTTGAAGTCATTGCATTGTTTGATTTCTCACTAACTTGAAGTCATTTACGGTGTCCAGGATTGTAGAAATGTCCATAAGTTAGTGGGCTTGAGAAATGAGAGCCCATCATCAAAAACCCTATTAAATGGACTATAAATTGTCTTCCTTTGAATCCATTCTAATCTTGATCCTTGCGGCGGAGAAGATGCAGATTTTCGTGAAGACACTGACGGGCAAGACCATCACCCTCGAGGTGGAGAGCAGTGACACCATCGACAATGTCAAGGCCAAGATCCAGGACAAAGAAGGTAAGCCAAATCCGTCTTTCTTGAACTACAGTATCGAAACTGTGATCTCTCATCGGTTCGGTTTTTGCTCTATTTTCAGGAATCCCTCCGGATCAGCAGAGGTTGATTTTCGCCGGAAAACAGCTTGAAGACGGTCGCACCTTGGCTGACTACAACATCCAGAAAGGTTTTAAAACGATTCTCTTTTTTATTTTCACTCTCCGAAATGAAATTAATTTTAATTTAGCGCTCTGCTTTTTTGGGTTGTAAATAGAGTCGACTCTGCATCTTGTCCTGAGGCTAAGGGGAGGTATCATCGAGCCGTCTTTGATGGCTTTGGCTCGTAAGTACAATCAAGACAAGATGATCTGCCGCAAGTAAGCTTCTCTTTTCTTCTTTGTTTTCTGAATGAATGTAGTTTAGTATTAGAGTAATGGTGGAGTTTCTATATCTATCCCATTGTCGTTGTGTCACTTACTGTTGGTAAAGTGTGTTAAATCATTTTGTCGTTACCACAAATTCTCATGTCCTCATAATCAACACTATATTATTATGTTAATCATATACAAGTCTGTTCTTGTGGATAGTGCTTTCTTTTATGTGATACGAGTGTCTTTTGTGTCGCATGTTGTATAATATTATTTGATTTAGGTGTTACGCTCGTCTGCACCCAAGGGCTGTCAACTGCAGGAAGAAGAAGTGTGGCCACAGCAACCAGGTTTTGCTTCTCTCTCTTTTCCTTTTTTTTACTTCATAGAGTTTTTTTGTTGCGTGATGAGTTAATTTTTTTCAAAAGTTAATTAATTTATGATTTCTGTTTATTTTTGCAGTTGAGGCCGAAGAAGAAGATCAAGTGATCTGTTTTCACAACAAACTTATTTATCCATGTTGTTTTTTCCTTGAAAGACATCTCTAGTGTTTTGACACAAACTTGTTTCAGGGAATTTTAATCCAAAAAGATTGCTGTTAGTAAATCTGATTATCTTTCTCTTTTTTATTTTCTTATCTTTTTTTTTTACAAATTCCAGCCTTTCATTATCTTCTTCAGTTTGCTAATTGTTGTCTTAGTTTTTTTTGTCAATTTTTATTCCCATTTAGTTCCAGTTGAGCTACCATTGAGCAAGCTTTAAATACAAAGTATTAAAAGTGATAGATAGTTAGGTTTTATGATTCGCATCCAATATTACCACCCCAGATACACTTGCGTATAAAAACAATGAGAGTAAAACCGGTCTCAAAACAAAACTTGATCCAATTTCTTCCAAAAGAATAATAGTTGACAAGCCACTGGAAGAAAGAAACTGGCAACTGAAACCTCAAAAAGGTGAAGAAGACGAGCCAGACCAGACCCACAACCCAGCCAAAACAAAGAGATAAATAGCAAAATAGGGTTTGATTGAAATAAATTGTAGCTTCATTTTTGGCAAACAAAGAGATAATTAGCAGTAGGACTTGATTGAAATAAATTGTAGCTTCATTTTTGGCAGGGAAACTTTATTTTACCGTTTGACAGGAAATCGATTTTTGGTTTCGGTGAGAAAAAATTTATTATTCGATTTAGATAGGAAAATTGATTTTTCATTTCAGTGGACAAAACTCAATTTCGGATTTTGACAAAAAAACTTAATTTTGTAAATTTATTGAAATTTTATGGTTTTGAGGTCATCATAAAAATATGATTTTTGTTTTGGCGAAAAATCAATTTTTATAGTTTTAGCGGGAAAAAATTGATTTTATAGTTTTAGCTAGAAAATTTGATTTGCTTATGTTGACAGAAAAAAATCATTTTTGTGGTTTCAACAAAAAAAAAACTCGATTTTGCATAATCAAACAAAACTGAGTTTTTACAGAGCATAATCGAACAAATTTAGATTTATATTTAAATATTGTATAAAAATTGTGTAATCAGATGACAAAAAAAAATTGTGTGAATCAAAAAATAAATGAGTTGAAATTTAAACCCTCTAAAATTTAGAACTGACCCTTTTGAACCCTATTTCAAAAGTAAGGGTTGAGAGTTAAGACTAACTAACCCTGTTAAATTGAGTCCATATTACATCCCTAACTAGCCTACAGCTCATTGTCACACAACTAGCTCGTTTTTAAATGTACATGTACTAAGTTGATGTTGGTGAGATTATCTGGCTCTATGTTTCAGGTACACAAAATGTTTGACACACACACACCACATTATGTTCTTTCGTGATGGCTAAATATATCATCTGCCAATAAACAAAGAAGACATACGTGTGAACCGTATAATATCATTGTAATTTTACATAACTGTAGCCTTAGTCCCCTAGAAAGGCGCAGCAAAAACGTAAGATGGGGGGCAACTTTCAAATTGTTGAAACAAATCCAAATGTACATGTAGTATAGTGCCTTCGTTCTTGATCATCATACTCTTTCTATTTTGGTTGTACCGTTTGGGTTTGTTTATGCATCATCTGTCAAGAATCAAAAAAAGAAAAGAAAACACGTTTCAAGCAGAAATATTGCACAAGAGGTTTTCATGCTGAATAGTAGGCATACCTTGGTGAGGATCTTCATGTACAAAGAAACTGGCAGCGACTATCAAATAACAAAGAATGAGCATTAATCCTTTGAAGTAATTCGATGTCCCTTCCTGCATTACAACAAACATGGAGATAAAAACATATCAAGATTTGTTTCGTACGCATAGCTTCAACATTATTATTATAAACCCACCTGAATAAAGAAAGCTACGACAATAACAGTTATGAACAGTGTAGCCGTCTCAAACAGCTGGAAATTTAGGTCCATTTGTGCGCCCATCATCCATCCGATCACCACACAGAAAGGAACCTAAATCCAATCCGGGCAGAAGTGGAGTCTATCAGACCAAATCTGACAGATAACGCTAAAGTAGTTGAGCCAAGTTCAAATGTTACCGCAAACATGGAAATCTGGATTGAGGATCCAATAGCCACTCCCAAAGACAGATCCTATAGAGGTGAATATAATCAAAATTTAGAACCCAAAGAAGAGAAACCAAATACATCAGTATGCAAGAGACTTGTCTGCATACCAGCTTGTCTTTCATGGCGAACATAATAGCACCTGCATGCTCAGCCGCATTCCCCACTATAGGAAGCAAGATGACACTGATAAAAGATATTGGTATCTTCCATGAGACTGAAGCCCCCTGTCACAGATTGAAAAAAACAAAACCACAAGTCAAACTTATAAACTCCGCATTGCAAATGTTATTATGACTAGGACTATTACAAGTATCTAAAACATATTCCAGTTTGTCTTGCATCGTTGAGTTTCTTACCATAAGCCAAACTAGTATACTCACAGTGTTGTATTAGCATAAAAAGGTCAAGTTAATACTGCAAACCTTCATAAGAAACACACACAGAAAAAAAAAGCAGATACTTATTAACCTCTATGGCATCCACAAGATAGGCGGAAAGAAGAGAGACCCAAGCAGTCAAGATTGAAAGCCAAATGATAGCTTCCCACCTGGAGATCTCAGGATCTTCACTATCGTCCGAAGTTTCCTCGCTCTGGTTCATATCCTATCAATTACAATGTTTACCAAACATCAAATTTTTAAGTCCATAAAACTCTAAAAAGAGACATTCAGATGATGAGTTATCTTCATCAGGCATCTATAAGAAAAAAAACAAAAAGGTTGAAAACAAGAAACCTCGGTGAGAGGGGTATAAGAACTGGGCTGACGACGCTTCAGCTGGAAGAAAAGGTAAGCAGCATACGCCACGAGCATTATGCAGCTACTGAACCTTGAGAGAGAAAGCTCTGAAGAGCCAGCATGAACCTCACTGTGCGTGTAATGAAGAACAGCGGGGAAGAGTAGCCCCATAACAGCCATCAAAAGCAATCCTGAATTCACAACCGCATTCCCCTGTATTGCAGAAGAAATAATAAGCTCAGAAACATGGTGTACATATTACAGAATGTGAATGAAGCGACGTACTTTGTCAAAGATTTGTTCTTTACGTGAGAAAACAAGGCCGCCACAGAAAAAGGCGCAGCCAAGAACAAGCAACATGTTAGAGAGAATGGAGCCGAGGAGAGTCAGCTGTACAACTCGTATCATTCCATTTCTAAGAGCGAAAATAGATATGATCAGCTCTGTAACGTTTCCAAATGTAGCATTAAGGAGGCCTCCAACTGTGAAAATTTTGTTTTAGCGCAGTCAGAAAACAAAGGGAAAGTAAAATCCTGAATGTGTTTCATCAGAAAGTCATACCAGTTGGACCTGTGTAGCAAGCCAATTGCCTGTTTACAAAGATAAATAAGTATTTGCTTAAAAAAAGAAAGAACTTAAAGAGAGACGGCATACATACTCGGTGGCATAACCGAGACGTTCAGCCAAAGGTGTGATTCCTAGTAAGCTCAACAGGAAGACCCATCCCTGAGCCACCACAACAAGAAGAAGGAATCATTTGTTGGTGTGGGGGACATAAACAAGACTTTTTGAGTAGCTAAAACAACATTAACCTTATTATCAGTCAAGTAGTGGAGTAGAATAGCGAGAGGACCGAAAGGCAACAAGAGATTGAGTTTATTGGATAAGATGACGATGTTGAAGCTCTGGAGCAAGGTGTTGTTAGGTGAACGGTGGACTCGGAGACTTGTAGAAAATGAACCTCCTTGCTCCATCAAACAAGTAGGGGAATCTGATGAATCTCGTCTGAAAAGGCTTTTGTGCTCGTTTTCACTGACCAGACCCATCTGTTTTGTGTTTTACACAGTAACATTTATTTCTCCAATTAAGCGAAATGAAGAAGGAAGGTGATCCAAACTTACTTGTACCTGCGCCTGAATAAGAGCTGGCGCCTTGCAACAACCCATGCTTACCCCAAGCAGTCAACGATCGGTCAGAGAAGAGAGACTTTGCTCAAATTAGTTTGATTTCTTTCTTCGTTTTCGCGATCAGAGGAAAGTTGAAGAAGCTTTTTTTTTTTAAGTCAAGAGAAATCTTCGATGGTTTTGATAAATTATTGAATGAATACAAATTAGACAAATAATAGTAGCTTAGAGATGTGTGATCTCACTGATCTCTGTGCCTTGGAATATCGAGATCTCTCTCAGTAACTGATTGCAGAGTAGAGGGCGGACGAAGGTTCCTTCCTTCTCTCGTTACTAATTTTTCATCTGTTGAAACAAGAAGAAGACAAGTTTTGCTTTTTTCAAAAGAATGTTTTGTTTAGTCGGAGCTAAACAAAGATAATTATTATTATTATTCTTATCATTATTGTTAAACTTCAAATATTTTATTTAATTTAATTTTAACCCTTCTCCTTTTTTGTCCAGAAATAAAACAAACATAAATAATTAAGAGTGATTCAGGCTCAAAATACAATTTTTCATTGGCCCTCTTTTCGAATGCTTTTATTTTTCTTACCAATTTTTTTTTTGATGTAAATTTATTTTGTGTTGTCCCTCAAGAGAAAGCAAAATCTATTGAGTTTGAACCTACTTTTTCTTATAAATGTTTTACACCCAAGTGTGGCCCACAAACATGACGTGTTACCCATAAGAGAATAGAATGATCATCAACCGCAGCACGTAATCCAATATATTATCTATATTATTAAAAGAGAAATACCCATATAAAATAACCCTTAGTTTTCAGTTTTATTTACACTTCTATGCCACTGACATTAAATATTATTTCCTATTTTAATACTGTCTTTTCCACTTTGATTAATGTGTTTTCCAAAATTAAATTTGAATTAAATACACAATTAAATAATACTTCATATTTTAATGCTTTGTCTTTTCCACTTACATTAATGTGTTTTTTAAATTTAAATTTGAATTAAATACACTTCATTAACTTCTCAATAAAATCAGTGTCAAATTCAAAAAAAAAAATATTTTTATTGGACAAACAATTCATGGAAATTATAATATCAACTCTTCATTGAACAAATCTAAACGAAAAAATATTACCAAATTTGAACCGAAACTAGATAATATCCAAACAGATTTACCATTTTGGTATTTAGAGAACCATAACTAAACCTTATTCGAACGAAATATTCGGATATTCAAATGTATTTAAATCATATTTATATACGTCAATATGTTAACTATTTTTCGAGTTAATATTCAAAATATAAGCTATTTTAAGTTGTTTAAAACATTTGAAATATAAAAATAGTCAAAAGTAAACATCTAAAGTAGATAAACAATAATCAAAACACCAAAAAAACTTAAAATATATATTTATTCTTCATCCAAATATTCAAGTTAAACCTATTTTAATTTTTAATTTACGTACTTTAGCTTACATTACTCAAATTTACATGTTATATATTTTTTAGATATAACGATATTTAAATATATATAAATTTAAAAAATTTAAAAATAGTTTAAACGGGTTATCAAACCCGCAAAGATCCAAATCAAATCGGAACCAAAGCTTATAAATACCCGAATAGAGCTAGAGTTTTCAAACTCAAAAATCTCAAACCTGAATAGATTTTAACCGAATTCGAATAGATACCTAAATACTCATCCCTAGCTTAGTCAATATAAAATGATCAAATATTATAAATATACTATTTAGTATAAATAAATAAAAACTAAAACTGAAAATTAATACCCGTGCGGTCGCACGGGTCAAGATCTAGTTTATATTTATATGACAATAATAAATCTTTTTTTTTTGTGCAACACAGATCAGAAGTAACCGTAGATGCTGAAACGCAGCATCAAGAGCTTGGTGGACCATGTTTAAAATAATTAGATTTCTTTCTGTCAACCCGATTATAATTTAATGCATGGTTTAACCGAATAAATATAACCTGTGGGTAGAGTACACAGACTTGAACCAAGAAGCTAACCTGGTTCATTTTTAGTGGGCTTTGGTAATCGGTCCACAAAACTCTCTTTCGGGTTCGGGTTTACCGAACTAAAACGCAAAATTTACCTCATGCAATAAATCAATGACATGGTCAACAACAACACATTTTATCATTGGGATAGAATAGCACTTTGAAGGAAATTTAATCAAATGGATAACTCACCATGTAGGTCTAATCTCCAAAATGGATTCTTTTAGCAGCAATCCATAAATTTCATGGACATTTCTCTTTAATTCCCCCTGCTCTTCTAGTTTCATTGAGGACGTTTCCTCGTTGAAAATTAAAAGCAATCACGAGGGTCATGATTCCAAACAATCATAAGAGGATTTATGAAGCCTATGCCATCCCCGGTAATTTTGGTGGCCTAAAGCCCACAATAATCTTTTTTGTTATATAAAATATTAAGTCATGATTTTTAAACAAAAAGCATATATGTAAATCAGAAATGTGTTTGGACTCGCGATAATAAAAATGCAAAATCAATTTGAAAACTACAGAATCAAGGGATTTTTTTAAAACAATATAAAAGATCCAAACATCATCACACTATGATATAGTAACGAAACATTCAAAATGTGGCCTTTAAAATTCACTTTGTAATTTGTGGCCTAAAGCCTATGCTTCATGTGCCTTAAGAAAGAGACGGTCCTGATGAAGCATCCATCATCAACACTGGCAACCTTTTACTGACAGAAAGAGTCAATGGAAATTTCTATGTTGTTTGACAATCTTGAAACCAATTTCTCCTGATTAGAGATGTCAATTAGACTGTTTATTTTTCAAATGGACCTTTCTAAATGAACAATCAATTTTTTAGAAATTACTAATTAAATCTCAAATTGCACAAAGTCCAAACTATACCAAATCCAAATTGGACTATTATAAAAATACATGCACATTTAAACAGTAAATAAAATTAATTTGATTTAACTTAAATATAATTAAAAATAGTTATATTTCAATTTGAATTTGAAAGAATATATGTAATTCAATATACTCACAACATGAGTAACTCGACTAATCAAACTTATATCTAAAATGATAAACTTAACTGCAATAACAATATATAATTTTATAATAATAATAATAATTTATTCTTTTAATATAAATTATGGACAACTCAAAACCTATTAACAAATGAAAATAAAATATTAATCAACTGTTAGAATTTAGTTGTTTTGTAAAAACTTATATACATGCATGAGACTTCGGAATATTACCGTTATATTAATTTATGTAATTTGAAAGCAGACATTTTAGTTTATTTATTTATAAATCTAAACACAATATATCTTAAGTTATACATAATGTTCCTAAAATATATTTATATATCTAAGACAACAACCAATCTAAATAAAATAAGAAATTAATCAAAATTTTAATATTTAGAATAAAAAATATTATAGTTGAATTTAGAGAAATAGATATAATCCAATATATCCAAAAGATAACTAAATTAACCGTAAAAAAAACAAAACCGACTAAACATATCTAAAATCATATGTCCAATTAAATTAATATAATATTGTGAATATAAATTATGCTTAAAATTATAGATTAATAAAATTATGCATAAATTTATAGAATAATAAAATTATGCATAAAATTATAATATATTTACTGTATAAATATTTATACACGTGCATGAGCACGGAAAAATCATATAGTATATTATCAATCGGATGTTATATCTTTTTCTACGTCTCAAGTTATAATAGTACACTAGATCTTGACCCGCGCTTTAGAAGCGCGGAATATTTTACGATGAAAAATTTCACTAATTAATAACTTAACAAATATTTTGTTAACTTTTAAAGAGTGTGTATTTAAAATATTTTTGTATTTAAATCAGTGTTTTTAAATTCAACCCGATTGTGATTATACCGGTTAATCCGGAGATCTAACAATTCAATTTAGTTTTTTAAAATATTCATATTAAAAAGTCACTAAAACCCGAGACTAACCGATTGAACTGATGGATGACCGATATGTAATCTAATTTGATTGAAATTGTAATAGTTTCATAATTTGTAATCTTATAATCCAAATTTTAAAGTTCATTATTTTGTAGTTTCTGAAATTATGACGTTTCTACAAAATTTTAAAGAGAAAATGATGGATATAAAATAACTAAGATTAATTATTGTATTGTTTGGAAACATTGATAGTAGTATATAAAATATATTGTTTGGAAACATTGATAGTAGTATAAAGAAATAAGTATATTGTTTGGAAACATGGATAGTAGTATAAAGAAAAGAACATTAGTGATTTAATGTAGGTTTAACTATAAAGTATAAAGGTGTATTTAATTTAAAAACTTACAAAATAAATGTTAGGTCCAACAGAATGTTTCTGTTTTAATAAGATAGATACGATTTAACTTCATGGATATAATTTCAATCTGACGGTGTTTCTTTTTCTACATGTCAAGTTATAATAATGCATATGATTTACCTTCCTGCTTGATAGCTTTGATTGTTGTCAAAGATTGATTTCTTTGATTGTTGTCAAAACTTGAAGAACATAAGATAATAGTAAGAGGAACTCGAGACTTTGTTTCCGAAATCATACATCAGTCGCCACATCAGCTGCCATGTCATCTACTTTTGTTCGCGTGGATGAAACATCAGCTATTTTTGGTGAGGAAGATGCCATGTGTATACTTTTTGATAAACTGAATAGTTTTGTTATAAAAATAAATTTTAAAAATGTAAAATTTTATAATTTTTTATTATTTAGTAAAATTAACAAAAATCAATTAATTAATTAAACTTTAATCTTATATAAGAGATATATTTGTAAATATTTCGATCTTATCAAAAACCGTCTTTTTTATTTCCTTTAACTTTTCTTTTGTGAGAAAATTTTCTCACTTTATATATGTATTATAATGATTCAAATCCAATGCTAGAGTCACAGACGTGTTACTCTTGATTAATTATGATTGTGTTAATCTAAAATTTAAATGTAAATAACATACAATGATTAATAAAGCATAACAAAACTGCAACACTAGCATTGAATTCGAATCATTACAACACATATATAACTTTTATAAGGATGGTTTGTGATAGAATCGCAATATTTACGAATACATCGATTATATAAGATTAAAATTTAATTAATTGATGAATCTTTGTTAATTTTATAAAACAATAAAAATTTATGAAATTATACATTTTCAAAAATATTTTTATTAAATGACTATTTAGTTTTTTTAAAAAAATTATACACATAGCATATTCGTCATCAAAATCTGCTCACATAGCATCCATGCGAACAAAAATAGATGTGTGGCAGTTCATGTGGCCACTGGTGTACGATTTCGCAAAAAAATATAAATCGGGTATGCATTGGCCGCTTCATATATAAGTTCAGGCATGTTTTGGCACAGCCATATAAGTCGGGTATGAATTGAACATATTGTGATATGTTGGTATGAAATGGTCGTTTTTCCGCCATGGCGTCTGGGTGTTCGGATACCCGTTTGGGTTCGGGTAGGGTATTCGGATTTTTGGGTATTTTGGTATATGGGTATAGAAACCGTTCGGATATTTTAGTATTTCGGGTTGGATTCGGGTATTTTTAATTCTGGTCCAGTTATTTCAGGTCGGGTTCGGATATTTAGATTTTGAATGAATTTTTCTTTTTTTTAAGTTTCTTATATTTAAAAATTTTAGCTTTCGATTAACTTATTTTTTTTATTTTCCAAATAAATTAAATGATTAATAGATTTTGAAGTAACATTTTAAAAATAACTACACATTAATTTGGATATTATTTTTAATATTTGGATGTAACTATTGATAATACATGAAACAACAAGTTTGATATGTACCTTGAATGAGTATTAAATATTTTTCTCCGTAATTATATGTATACTACTCCCTCCGTTTCACAATAGAGAAGTTTTAGGAAGTTTTGATGTTTCAAAATACATGATGTTTTCAACTTTCAATGTTACTTTTTACTTTATTAAAAACTGTGTAACCAATCATACTCAACAGTGTCTTTTGTAATTGGCTAAATAGTTTTAAATTTATATTTTAATCACACTTTTTAAAATAAATAACAAATTTCTTAATAGTTGTGCATAGCCTAAAACTTCAACTATTTTGGAACAGAGGGAGTATATGATTTTAAAGTATGTATAATATCAATATAAATATTTTAAACAAAATGAAATTAAACTAGAAATATACGGGTAAGTATATATATGTTTGGTTAATTTTGAATATCGATCCGTTCGGGTTCAGATATCCAAACTCTTTTAAATCAATACCCGTTCGGATATTTTACCGGTTCGGGTTTTTTGGGTTACGGGTTCGGGTATCGGGTAAATTGCCCAGCCCTACCGTGTCTACAGTCTACACATCACTCAGCGTCCGCCTTTCATCGTCTTCGTCGTGGTACGCTCCAATGGGTGCCACAACTTTATACGTGGTGTTAATGCTCATGTCGTGCACCAACATTCGCATCTACAAGGAAGAAGAGCCTCCTCTACCTGCTAGACGTGCTGACTACTCTGTGATTCTTATGGTATCTATGTTTTATTTCACCTACCATCTACTCGGCCAAAATGCCTTGATTTACATATTCTCATTGTTCGCCTTTGGGATCTCCATCTTCCAGCTCAACTCTCCCATGGACACAGAAACACGTCTTTTACACCTTTTGCTTTGGTTTAATCTTCATCTCTCAATGGCTTATGGGCTAGAAGATTATCTTGAATCAAACCGTACCTTTTGGTGGGTTTGTGTTTGCTTTCCTTCTCACAAAGCTTATGTTCCCAGTTAAAATTGCTCATCTCAAGACATTCTAGCGTATGTGACAATTAGAAACGTTCAAATAAAAGTTCTATAATGCAAAATCTTCATGCAAAAAAAAAATCAAACATATCAAAACCGTTCTGCTAATCTAGCAGAGGCTGCTCGGAGCTTGGAGTAAACCTTGCCAGCTGGAGACCCCAAGATGAGACTACACAAAGAATCCCTCGCGATTTTAATGTTAGAGAATGCTCCCAAGATGTGGATCCTCGTGTCAGCGATCACAATCCTCGTCTTTGTAGAATTCTCAATCGCAAACTTGGTCTTCCCTCCTTTCCCCGACAATCTCCCTATAGCTCTTGACAGATGCTCCCCTTTAAGAGTCTTGACATCCTTGATCTCAAAAGACTCAACGTAGAGCTCGTCCATCCTCAGGAGGGAGATGGCATCAGGGACATCGAAACCGAGTATGAAAGCGTGCACGAAATCAGCAGATTTTTGAAGGTTACTGACGTCGGGGGTGTCGGCTATGGTTTTGAGCTCGACTCTGCGGGAGTTGTGATTCATGCGGATGTCAACTTTCATCTGGTCGACGACAGTAGTGCTGATGTCTAACCAAGCTTTCTTGAGAGGAGAGTAGCGGTTTGGTGGGACGGATACCTTCCTGAGCTGGACCTTGCCATCAGACATTTCGTGAGCCTTGAGTGGCTTAAAGATTGGCTTAGCAGGAAGTGTCTCCGGTTCAGTTGCTGATTGAATTTCCATATCAGTTGATTCTTCTGCCTTTTTTTGAACGATTATATCTTTTTCAAACCTATATAAGAGAGCATACATACGTATATATATTATATCACACAGAGAAGAGGAGACATAATTTATGCGTCCACTAGCTAAAATTGTTACAGATACAAAAGTGGAACGTAATATCTGAAAAGTCAAATCTTCCTATAGAATCTACTATATATCGTAAGTTCAATTACGGTATAAGAAGAAGAGAAGAGCACCTGGATTGCTAGAGGATGTCGCCGGCAGAGGAAGAAGAAACTAGGAGAAAGACAGACTTGTAACTCGTGAATGTTCGTGTTCAAAAAGTAGGGTTGTTGTTTCGATTTTTATAGGGTGCAACAACGCCGAACTATAATATTGGACTCTTGAGGCCTATAATTGTTAACTGGCCCAATATTGACCCATAAAACATTAAACAAAAAAATGTTGCCCGGGAAAAACTTCATAATTGTTGTAAATAAAGAAGAGAAGAGAAGAGACAAATTGGTGTGTCTTATTCCATGAATAATGATCTCCTTATATAGGATACAATAGCTTGGAGACAAAGCTTAACTTGGAGTGGGGAACAAGTATATCTAGGACTTTCCATATGGACATCACTACAATATTTATAACACTTCCCCTTGATGTCCAATATGTCGAAGTGCTTTCGAAACGCTGTAGATGCTGCCTCGTTAAAAACCGAGATTGTAATGCCATAACCGTCTAGAGTTTGTAATGTGTTTGGAATACTGCCTCGTTAAAACCTTTCCATGGTAAACCCAAAAACCCAATGTGGTAAAAACGGGAAGCCATGGATAGGAAAAAGAGTACAGCCGCATTACTTCCCCTGAAGTGAACATCACTGAAGGCTTCTCAGTGATCGCATACCAATCTGCTGCATAAGCTTCCTGAGCGTGCATGTTGGTAATGCCTAAGTGAAGAGGTCGGCTGAGTTCTCGCTGGATCTGACTTAGAGTACCTTGACCTCTCCTTCTTTCTGAAGATCATGGGTGAAGAAGAACTTGGGGAGAACATGATTAGTCTTGTCACCCTTGATGTAACCATCTTTGAGCTGAGCTATGCAGGCCGCATTGTCTTCGTAAAGAACGGTCGGCTCGTCTTTACCATCCGTGATCCCACATGCTGTCCGAATATGGTGTGTCATGAGTCTCAATCAGACATACTCTCTGCTTGCTTCATGGATCGCCAATATATCCGAGTGATTGGATGATGTGGCTGATATAGTCTGCTTGACTGATCTCCATAAAATGGACGTGCCTCCATATGTGAAAACATAGCCGGTTTGGGACTTAGCACTGTGTGGATCGAACTGGTAACCTGCATCAACAAAATGCTTTCATGATATTCATGGTCCATTCGGATCATATGGTTTATCTCTCTTAGATAAATTCGACCATGAATGTCTTTGTATGTCCATGATCTGTCCGGATCATGACATCATCCATAATCCATCCGGATTATGTTTTTGTCCACTATATATCTTATTCATATCCTTTGACCAAAACTCTTTATGAACTTTTAGTATATGTCCACGGCATGTTCATGAAGTGGCTATTGTGTTATAGTTTGAAGTTTAATCAAAACTAAGCCACTTTTTGGTCAATAGGACGTTCCTCTCACTTGGATGGTTTAGGTCGGATTTAAGACCTAGAGGAACTGGTCGGAACAAGCTGGACGGGATGGATTGGTTGGGACCAATTATGATTAAGGTCGAACTAGGTCGGACATGATCCTAGTCAGTATGGTTCCCTTTGGTCGTGAATCTGATGGATTCTCAGACCATTTGATCAATCTATTCTTGGTACGTTGAATCATAGATCCCAACATTCATATACGGCTAATGATCTCTACTATAGATCTTCGTAGTCTTTTCATAGCCTTTCCAAGAATCAATCATTAATCATCCTTTCTTTAAGTATAAACACAAGGAATATATTGACTACTATATGGACTGATCAGAAACGTTCTTATAGAACTTTCTACTAAGCATCACTTAGTCTTATCATATCGTGTGTACATACACGCATGCAGCTGCATTTCAGTCCATGAACAACGCAGGAACGATGTTGTTATATGAGAACTTCTTTCTTATTTCTCAAGGTATCTTATGTTACCTTTATATCCAGTGATATATCCAATGTCTACTACATCTTCCTTAGATGTCCAAATCTTTATTAATTTCGATATTGGGTAGTAGTAGCATTCACCACCTAGGAATTTATTTCCTTGTTCCTTAGTCCCTGTGAGTATCCTTGTGTGATCAAGCCATTCCTTTCGAATGCTTTATGTAGCAACATGTACGACCACTTGTCTGTACTTTCATGTTCTAAAGCTCACGATTTTCTTTTCCTCACAAGACTCATTTGTTCACTGGTTAGATGGCGTCTATCTTATGTATTTGGCCAATACGCCCATCATATTCATTCTTTACTATAACTCCACGTCCCATTCATTTCTCTATGATGAGTACTCTTACGTGGGTTAGTGATCCTCGCATATCTCTTATGCTCAAGTGCTTTCTCTTTATCACTTATGAGTGTGTGTATGTGTCGACACCTTATATAATGTTCCATCGCGTTCTATCGCGTTCTAGACATGATACAATCGATTGAGATTTTATTATTATCAGGATCATTGAATACTTTGTAGTTTGCAAGGCTACATTGTATGATACCTGTACCTTAGGACCGGCCGGTCTTATCTCATTGTCTAGTATGGTTTCTCTTTCATGAACCCGGATCTATCATTATGAGCACCTTATCTCTTTCTATCCGAGGTTCCTTATATATGGAACATACTTGTCTATCTTGTATAGACTTCTACAGCAACTTGATTATGTCTCTACTAGGACATTTATATAGTGGTGCTAAGCTGGTATGAATTAGTCGTTCTTTCGGGTCTGTCTGGCTATCATTCTTTCTTTGTTTATGGACGTCCAGTACATATATATCTGGTCCGAGGATCTTTGCCAAGACTTGGATGGTTAAAACCATTCCACTTTCACTTTCTATTTACCAGCTTATAGCTTTCTCCATGATGTTGGATAGTCGGATTCATCTTGTATGTAATCCGTGTACCTTGGCCACAATATGATCACCTTTGTTTGGCTCATGGTCTCACTGAATTCGTGGGAGAAAGATCATGTTCTCTTATCCAACATATATTCCCGATTTTCATCTCATCCTTAGATGAGGTATTCCATCCTAGATGGCACATAGGTATGTGGTGGTTTATTCATAGACTCTTAGGATGGTCTATATCTGGATTATGACCCTTTATCATCTTTAGACGGGAATATCTATGCTCACTTTATATGGCCTGATGTATCTTATCTTTCATACATGTATTCTTGTGGTGTACCCAAGCTTATAGACTTTTGAAGTCTCAACCTTATAGGTTATGCCTTATACGGCCAAGCTATAATGCCTTATGGCCTTCAGCCAGGCTTATCATGTTCGGGTTTTATAGTATGGTCATGGACCACACGGAGTGTTTATTCTCCCCCTCATGAACATGCTATAAAGTACGTTTGTTTGTCCTCACTTAAACGTAATGCTTGGAAGGTCAGCATGGTTTTAGACCATGATACACGAATTTGTGGTCTGGTCATGATCACGGGTTTTGTTCTCACTATCCCCATGATCAGATTATACTTTCGTGTTGCTTGGAACAATGAAGCCTACTGAGTTTCCCTTGTGTACATGTTTCACAACGTGAGATCTTATGGGATAACTCTTTGTGCCTTATTAATCAAGTTCAGACCATGATGGCTAATCCGGTCATGCCATAAAGTGTATAAATTCGTTGGTGAACCTTACTGGTTACCTAGGCTTTTATGCCTTATCACACTGATCCTTAGCATAGTATTAGATCAGTAGGGAGAATGTAGTCTCGACCTCTTTTATATGTATGCCTTTGGCGATTTTCATAAGCTAAAAGGAACATTTCCTTTTGCTTTGCTCTGCCCATTGGTTTATTATTGAAACCATTTTGAGGTGGCTTGAAAATGCCACTTCGACCTTTACTCCCTCCTCGGCCATGATTGGATCTACAACCACGGTTATTGTGGTATCCTTGTCCATGGCCAGTGGGGATTTTGGGTCTTTCTCAATGGGTTTTAGGTGATAAATTTCCTGCCTCTTAAGGCCATGCCTTAGGCGTGGTGATCTAGACATACTCTTCTCGAGTTTTCATTCTCGTTTGTCAATAAAAAATATTTCTCAAGCAAATCAATCAAGATAAAAGAAAAACTTTTATTAATGCTATGAAATTTGAATGACAAATTATATTTAAAACAAAACACCAAATCATAAGTATGAAATCAGAATGTCAAAAGGCTTAAACAATAGCCGGCCAGTCCATAATAACATCTTGGACGTGGCTCACATTTGGTTCTCTATTCAATGAATAAACCAATCTCATCATCTATATGATTCCACCCGAATTTTCTTTTCTTAGCTTCTTCAGCATCACCGTATATCATCTCACATTGATACTCGGCACTTATTTCCATAACATAGTCGAGTTTGTCGAGGTTGACTTTCCTTTTCTGCTTCTTTTCCTCAAGAGCTGAAAGGTATGAGAGAAGGTCGTAATAGGTTGTGAAACCTTTAGCCTTCTGTGATAACAACACTTCCTTTGAATGGATCGTGTCACGAGTCTTGCTTAACAAGTCATAGTTTGTTATCACTACACCACATAGTTTAAGACTATAGGTGATTCTCATAAGATCAAAGTGATAGTCATCCACGGATTCATAATCCTGGAACCTCAGAGCCTTCCATTCTTTCATGGACTCATCTAGTAGTGGCTCGAAGAACATGGTGTTCAATCTCGACCAGAGATCGTAAGGATCGTTGATGTAACTGCACTCATCATACAGATCCTTCACGAGATGCTTTTTCATTATCAAAACAGCTCTACGCCTTTCATATGCAAGGGTATCATTGCCGTATTTGATACACTTCCCAAGTCCTTTAGACTTTAAATCGGCTGAAGTGTTCATCGCCCAATCAAGGTAATTGTCTCCATTGAGATCAAGGGCTGGGTAATCCGAGTGATGGAGTCTCGACATCTGAATCATATCAAAATGATTTGTGTTAGTACATACAATTTTCTGATGCCATTGGCTATCCAAGAAATAAAAGGCACTCGGCTAGTATGTAAACAATAAAGCCATATGGCTTGTGTGACCAATGCCATTCGGCTATTACACAATTAAATCACATTGCCAGCAAACAAATAAGAGGGCCATACGGCCAGTTTGCATTCTCTTTAGAAATTTACTTTCTCATAACTCATCCATCACTTAATCAACTTATTTGATTTATAAATCCCTTGAAAATAGTGGGATGGAAGAGTGCATGGTTTAGCCATACCATATGGTATGCTACATCGACCCATGCGATTTAATGGTCTAGTAGTACCATTCGGTACACATCCTCGACCAAATAAAACGGATCGTGATTTAGCTGCACTGTGGTGCGCATCATCCATCACCGGTGATTGTGGATCACCGTGGATCATCGAGGATCACCGTGGATCACCTTGGATCACTGATCATCGTAGATTATCGCGGATCATCGAGGATCATCATGGATCATAGATCAACGCGGATCATCGTGGATGATCACCGTGAATCATAGGTGAAAAATCTAGTTGCACCTGAGGGTGAACATCATCGACCATTGATTTTGTTTTATGGTCTAATCGTACTTAAGAGTACGTATCATCGACCTTTACTTCATATGGTCTAGTCATACCTATTGGTATGCATCATTGACTTAAAAGAAAATCATGGTCTAGCCACACTATGGTGTGCATCATCGACCAAAAGATGTGGAAAACATTAACCTTATGTTTTGTTTGGACATATAGCGTGTCATCCTTAAAGGGGTATCACTTGTTGTCCATACAAAACGAAAGTCATGTAATCACATGCTTTATATTTTAGGGTTTAGGGTTTCTTAAAATCAGATTTAAACTTTTAAGGATTAGGGTTTAAAATTCAAATCTGTTTTTAGGATTAGGTTAAACATTGACCTTAAATTTTGTTTGGACATATAGCGTGTCATCCTTAAAGGGGTATCACTTGTTGTCCATACAAAACTAAAGTCATGTAAAACTATTAAGGGTTTAGGGTTTTGATTTTAAAATAAACAAGAACTAAAATCAACCAAATCAAATCGCAAAATTTTTAAATCGGATAAAAAGATGAAGAGAAGTTTGAAACCCGAATTGCTTGAACCACAAGTAAAGATTAGGGTTCTTGAGATCTTACCTTAATCTTTGCCGATCTTTTCTCCTTGGTTCCTCTTTTAGAAACCTTAAATAATCAACAATGAAAGTTTTAAAGTTGGATTAGTATGAGATCTAAGAACAATAGAAATCGAAATTAAGAGAGATAAGGAGTTGGCGGCTATTAGGGTTTTGGATGATCTTTGATGGCGCGGCTTGCACTGGGAGGTGACGGCGCGTCTGGAGTCGGATTGATGCGTGGTCTGCGGCGCTAGATTCGTCTCGTCAAGAGCTTCAATTTGATATATTACTCGCCGTCTGGATCCTTACGGTTAGGGAGATATGACGATTTAAAGTTGCGGCTGAAATTAAGATTTTTGTGGTCGCTGGATTTTAGCTAGGGTTTAGAGTCTCGTGCTGATAACGTGTTGTAAATAAAGAAGAGAAGAGAAGAGACAAATTGGTGTGTCTTATTCCATGAATAATGATCTCCTTATATAGGATACAATAGCTTGGAGACAAAGCTTAACTTGGAGTGGGGAACAAGTATATCTAGGACTTTCCATATGGACATCACTACAATATTTATAACAATAATATTATTTTTCTTTGTTCCAACAACTGATAGAGCATTTTCAACCCTCTCTTATTTTTACTTCTATAACAATATTTAGAATCAAAATTACTTCAATCCACTTTTATTTCTACTTCTAAAATAGAGATTGCTATTTTCTCCTCTATCTATGGAGGAAGAAATATTTCAATCCTCTATTTTTTGTTCTATTCGAAGATTTCTATTTTAGAAAAATACATTAGAACAAAATACATCTCTATTATAGAGTTTCTCTATTTTAGAGGTAAAAATAGAGGAATACATTGCAGATGGCCATAGAAGATGAGAATGCTATCAGTATCTTAGAAGATGAAGATTCTGATGAAGAAGAGTTTAGGGTCACTGCTCTGGGAATGCAATTCTTTGTTTTTTTTTTTGAAACTACTTTGTGTGCTAAATTGTTGAGAGATTCTCTTTTTTTTTGTGCACCTGAGATTCTTTAGAATCATCTCTACATGATTGTCTAAATAATAGATTCGGTTCTGGAAACTGTTTATAAGATTTTGAACCATGTACATATCTTCTTGCTATTTGTTTTATATTATTATTTGAGAAGTTAATTTATTTACTTGTCATCTTCTCTATGATTATAGGAGAAAATAATTTATTTAATTTTCATTTTCTCAATAATTTTAGGACAAGTTATAGTTTAATCTATACTATTTTTTATAATATGATTATAGGAGAGATGAGTTTATTTACATGTCATTTTCTCCATAATTCTAAGATAAGTTATAGTTTCATCTATACTATTTTTATAATTTTATTTTAATATATATTTATCATGATAACCTATATATATACTATTATTTGAGAAGTTAATTTGTTTATTTGTAATTTTCTAGGATAAATCTTTAGTTTAACTAATATTATTATTTAAAATTTTATTTTTAATATATATTTATCATGATATTTAAGATCATTAATAAACACTAACATAATCTGCCGATATATATTATTATTTATACTTATCATGAGATTTAGGATACTGATTAATAAATATATATTTACAGTTGATATTAAAATATCTTAATTATGTTTAAATGCCAAGTTATATGAAGTTTAAAATATAAATTGTATAAACCAACATAATTAAATAAACACACCAATGTACATACATTTATCATACGTATATAATGCCGTGTCGAATTATATGTTATTATTCTATCATACAAATATACATTTCATGGTATTATATCAGAATGGAAACAAACCGGATTGGATTCAATCTAGCCGATACATCCACATATTATGGGTAACGTAGGTTTGCAATAATTTATTTTAGATAACAATCATATTCTTACTTATTAATTTGTATTTGTACGTGACGAATTGGATTTATATTAATAACGGATTTATCCATAAAATCACAAATTTTATCAAAATAATAATTTTAAACCAAAATAATAAATATTATGTAAACTACAAAATTAAAATTAACTTAAAATATTAAAAATATATAGAAATATGAAAATAGGATTAAAACATTAAATAACACTAAAATTTGACAAACAATAACCACAATATAAATATCATCTAAGAAAATACGGAGATAATATTTTGTAATTAATTATTTTTGTATTTTTATCTCCCTGTTTTTTTTAAATCTAAATTATAGATAATATATAATTTTTGTTGGCTACTATTATTTGTTGATGTTTTATGGATTGTGATTGTTTTATAATCATTTCCATTCTTTGCCACTGGATTTCTTTTCAGTCCAAAATACAATAAATATATATAAAGATTAATTTTAAATCTAAATTTTCTAATTTAATTATTACTATAAAAGATATTTTGATCCAACATTTACATCTTTTTTTTTTGTCATCAACATCAACAAAACTCTCAACATTTACATCTTATAAACAAAACTATGAAACAAAGAATATAATTTAAATGATTACTAATATGAATATTGAATTTTTATAATATTAATTTAACATTTGTATTTGATTTAGTAATTTATTTTTTTTCTTATAATAATAAGCATTGAAATTAAAAATTATTAGGTATATATATATACCATTTAGAAATTAAAAATTATTAGGTATATATATATATATATATCTTCTCTTACGTTTGGGAAAAACATTGAACCAGAGCTAAAAGAAAAAATTCAGTCTCAGCTTGGCATTTACTCTGAAGGCGGTGCAGGATCCTATCTAGGCCTTCCTGAATGTTTTAGTGGCTCAAAGGTGGAGCTATTAAACTACATTAAAGATAAGATGAAAGGGCGGATGTCAGGATGGTACACGGCTTTTTTATCTCAGGCAGGTAAAGAGATCATCCTCAAATCCGTGGCTCTTGCTATGCCCATTCATGCCATGAGTTGTTTTAGACTTCCTAAAACAACTTGTAAGAATCTTACTTCGGCAATGGCTTCTTTTTGGTGGTGTTCTAAAGAAGACAAGGGTAAAATACACTGGCTTAGCTGGGATAAGCTTTGTGTACCAAAGCAGAGAGGAGGTATGGGCTTTAAAGACATCGAGCTCTTTAATCAAGCTCTTCTGGCTAAACAAGCTTGGAGAATTCTCTCTGCTCCTTCATCTCTTCTTTCTAGGTTTTTGAAAAGCAGATACTTCCCCTCAAGCTCCTTTTTATCAGCGCCTCTTGGTTCTAGGCCCTCGTACGCTTGGAGAAGTATCTTATTTGGGAGAGAGCTTCTCTCAAAAGGTCTAAGACACATGGTTGGAGATGGCACTTCTCTCTCTGTTTGGACATCTCCATGGTTAACGGATGGAGACAGATTGCGTAGTCCTCTGATGAAGAATATTTTTGTCGACCTGAATTTGCGAGTTTGTGACCTTTTGATGCCCAACTCTCATTCTTGGAATCGACGCTTATTGGATGATCTCTTCTTTCCTCAAGACATAGAGATTATCCTTAAGATTAAGCCGGTTATTAATTCTCAGGATTTTTTCATCTGGAATCATTCTCGATCAGGTGATTACTCGGTCAGATCAGGATATTGGTTGGCTGAAAAGGAGGCGAATAAAGAAGCTTATGCAAAGGGAGGAATGCAGCCTTCTCTAAATGGCATCAAGGATGTTATCTGGTCCTTGGAGACTGCTCCAAAAATTAAAATCTTTCTTTGGAAAGTCATCAGTGGAGCAATACCAGTTGCTGATAATCTAATTCATAGGGGAATGAAAACTGACACCAGATGTCAGATTTGTGGATTAGAAGGAGAATCAGAGAATCATGTTCTCTTCACGTGTACACTCGCCAAACAGACTTGGGCGAACAGCAATTTCCCTCATCCAGCTACTGGCTTTAGTTCCTCTTCGGTCTATTCCAACATATATTATGTTTTACAGACCAGGAACAATCAGCTCGTTCCTTCTAACATTCGACGAAGTGGTCCTTGGATTATTTGGTCGATTTGGAAAAATAGGAACTCGTTTCTTTTTAAAGGTAACCTTGCCTTAGGTCCTTCCTTTATCAAATCCATATTCGAGGAAGTTGATCATTGGTTTATGATAAAAGAAGCAGACAAACAAGAAAAATCCATTGATCTTGAAAGAAAGAAAAGGATTCTATTTGGTTGGAAACCGCCTCCAGCTTCTTGGCTCAAATGCGATATAGCTTCTGCTTGGGATAAGCATAGACTTCAGAGCGGAGCTTCCTGGATGTTAAGAGACAGTGCTGGCAAAGTATTACTACATGGCCGCTGCTCTTTTGTTAATATTTCAAGCAAGATTGATGCCTCTTTTCAAAGCTGGCAATGGGCTATAGAGAGTATGAAATCCCTTCATTACAATGCCATAATATTCTCTAGCGAAGATCTTGATCTCATTAGCGCTATCTCCAAGCCTCAAGCATGGCCGTCTCTCAAGTTTTATTCTACTCATCTTCTTGCTTGGCTTCAAGATATCATTGATTGGAAAGTCCAGCCTCAATCTCATCAAAACATTTTAGGTGCTAAGCTCATTGCTAAAAGCGTGGTGGAAAAGGATCTCTTTCAATCATACATTTCAGTTGGTTTTCCTTCTTGGTTAAGCCACCTCTTTTGTTAAGGCTTTCTTGTTATGAATGCCTCTCTAAGTCTGATTGTACCTGATCCTTGTATCCCATTTTGATTTAATGAAATCTTTTAGTGTGAAAAAAAAATATATATATATACCATTTAGATATATTAATAGATTTAATCAAGGTGCGGACCATCAACTGGTATATATATATAAAACGTTAAATGTAAAACAGAAAAAAAATGATAAAAAGCAGTCTTAGAATATTTCAGCAACTGGTATTGCTCCACTGATGACTTTCCAAAGAAAGATTTTAATTTTTGGAGCAGTCTAATAAAGATGGGCAGCCGACAAAAAAAAAAAGAATATTTCATATATAAACAATTTTGTAATAGATTAAAATGTCATTTAACTTTTTTTTTGTCAGCTTCCATCTTCTAAGATCAAGTGGTAGTCGGTCTTGAGTCGTTCCGAAGGAACGCTCTCTCCGGCTGGGTCTGATCTATATGGGAAAAAGAACACCGCTGTTTCTCGCCTCCTTGGCGAGAGAGTCTGCACGCACATTTCTAGTTCTAGGTATATGGGCGATGCTGAATTCCTGGAAGCCGGCTCATAGAAGACGGAACGAGGCTAACTCAGAGGCAAAGGCCGGCCAATCAGTCGGGTTGGCAATCATATCCACCAGGTCGGAGCAGTCCGTCTCCATATGGATCGCGGTTCACTGTAACTCTCGTAGACAAAATAAAGCCCATATGAGTCCTTCCATCTCTGCGTGGAGAGCTGATAAGCTCTTCCGACATCCTTGTAAACCAAATCTTTCAACTCCCATTTGATCCTTGTAGAACCATCCTAGCCCACTAACCGTGCCATTATCAACCCATGAGGCATCAATTTGGCAGGTCGGGCATTGGGGGTTCACTGGGAGAGTCGAAACTCGCGACGGGGCTGGTTGTGGCTCCTCCTCCTCTCCATCCTCCGGTAAATTTGCCTTCCTCCAGCATTCAGCTTCAATAGAAGCTAGATGCAGGGTGTCAACTGGTGAGATCTCCTTTCCATTGAACACTTTCTCGTTGCGTGCCTTCCAAATTTACCATAAGATCCATGGGAAGGTCTCAATAAGTGGTTCCATATAGGCCACGTTTCTCTTCCTCCTAAAATGGAGGTACATGTTTTGATAAACAGAGGTACTCGGGAAGTAACCCGGAAGGGACAGATAGTTCGATAGAGCCCACACCTGGAGTGCCGGGGGGCATTCAAAAAGCAAATGGTTAATGGTTTCCTCAGAGTCACCGCATCTAGGACAGCTCCTATCAGTGTTCAGGTGTCTATAGGCAAGCCTTTCAGTCGTAGCAATACATCCAGTCAAAGCTTGCCACATAAAGTGTTTCATCTTTCCCGGGGCCGGGATACTCCACACGTGGCTCTGTAAACCAGTGATGCTTGGTTGTAAAATCTGATCTTCAGCTTCACACATTTTGGTCTTCTGTAGTCGAGCATATCCTGATTTCACCGAGTACACGCCCGATTTTGTATGGTTCCATGCATACCCATCCATTGACCATGTATTGCTAGGTCGTAGTTTAAGTATCAGCGGGATGTCTTCTGGGTGGAAAATATCTTGTAAGAGTTTAGTATCTCAATCCCTTGTATCACGCCTAATGAAAGAATGAACAAGGAGTTTTGGGTGTCTATAGGTAACTTGATCAGAAGGTCTCGGAGGCCGAGCATCAATATCTGGTATCCAAGGCTCCGTCCAAACACAAGTGTTTAGGCCTGCTCCAATAGTCTTTCGTAGGCCCGATTTTAGTAACGGTTTTGCTGTCATAATACTACACCAACCATAGGAGGGTGAGTATATCTTACGATCTTCCAACGGCCTCGATCTATCTCCAAAGTTTTTTTGCTAGTAAGGCAATATTAAAATCATGTAAATCTAAGAAACCGAGTCCTCCCTGGTCATGCGGAACACATATCTTGTCCCATGAAATCCAGTGTAATCCTCGGTTGTTTTGACTCGAGCTCCACCAAAAATTTGAGATTGCACTTTCTAGTTTGTCTATAATGCCTTATGGAAGCAAATAGCACGACATACTGTATGTCGGCACAGCTTGAGCTACATATTTAATCGGAACTTCTTTGCCCCCTTTCGAGAGTAATCTAGCCGACCACGAGGTGACGCATCCATTGACGCGATCTTGTACATAAGAGAAAACTTTCATCTTAGAACCACTAATTTGCTCTGGGAGTCCGAGATATTTTCCCATGCCTCCTTTAGTAGTGATCCCAAGAACGCCTTTTATAATTTGTTTAATTCTGTGGTCAACCTTATTTCCAAAGATAATGGAGGACTTAGCCGCATTAAGTTGCTGTCCCGAGGCCTTTCCATACGTGCCCAAGATTTCTAGAATTTCCTTGCATTGGCTGACTTCTGCTTTATAGAAAAAAGACTATCATCCGCAAATAGAAGGTGTGTGATCCGTGGGCTTGCCCGGGCAACTCGAAGTCCCAAGATGCGCTTCTATTCCTCCGCTCCTTTAAGGATGGAGATCAGAGCTTCAGTGCACAAAATGAAAAGGAAAGGGGATAAAGGATCACCCTGCCTCAAACCTCTCGTGGGTGTAATTTTACCCCTGGGTTCTCCATTGATGATCACCTGATAGGAGACCGAAGTAACTCAAAACATCAAGAGATCCACCAACTTTTCATCAAACCCTAACCGCAACATCAAGTTTCGAATAAAACTCCATTCTACCCTGTCGTACGCTTTGCTCATATCCGTCTTGATGGCCATGAAATCTTCTCTAGCTCTGGTGTTTGTCCGGAGAGCATGAAAGTTTTCTTGTGCTAGCAAAATATTATTTGTAATTAACCGTCGTGCCACAAAGGCAAATTGTGTTTCTGAAATTAGGTCAGGAAGAACTCTCTTTAGACGTATGGATAACAATTTTGAGATAATCTTATAGCTGACGTTACAAAGGCTAATAGGCCGGAACTCAGTCATCTCCCTTGGTTTTATCTTCTTCGGGATCAAACATATATTAGTTTGATTTAGACTCGGATCAAAGTGCCCATCAATAAAAAAATCTTGGACTAGTCGAATGATATCTTTTTTCATGACTTGCCAGAATCTCTGGAAGAGTTTCCTCGTCATACCATCTGGACCCGGGGCTTTATCTGGATTAATATCAAATAATGCTTTTTGATTTCCTGCACTGTCGGTTCAGCTGTAAGAATGGCGTTTGTGGATGCCGAGACTTTATTTTTTATGAATCGCAGGGAGGCGTCCATATCTGTAGGTACAGATGTAGAGAATAGTTTTTGGAAATAGTCAATAGCTACCTTTTCTATTCCAAGATCACTCTCAACCATCCTTCCCTCTTTGTTCTTTATACATGTGACTCGGTTTCATGCTCGTCTTTGTTTTGTGGATGCATGGTGGAATTTTGTATTTCTATCCCCTGTTCGATGCCATTGCGATCTCCTTTTCTGTTCCCAGTATTGATTCTCTTCCCTGAAAGTGGTGATAAGTTGATGTCTAAGGTCTTCTAATTCTTCGAGAGTAGTATGATCATCTTCTTGGGCTAGATCAATCTTAACTTTCAACTCTAGAGTTTGTCGGATTATTTTTTTTCCAAGAAATTATGTTTCGCCACTTTATGGTGAAAGTCCATATCATGAGCTTCACTGTAAGGTCCCCAACCTGAGACAATTGCCTCTTAAAAACCGGGTTTTCCTAGGCATCTTTTATCAAATCTAAAACTTTTCCTAGTTCGCCTGTAGATAGATTGTATTCGTGCTAACACCGGTCTGTAGTCTGATCCCCAGAGTTTTAAAATTTCCACATTTGTAGCCGGGAAGAGTGAGTGCCATTCTTCATTGGAAACTGCTCTGTCTAACTTTTAAGTTACCAAAAAGTATTTTATCGATCTTAAGAAGTCATTTAAACTTGAATTTTCTCCTCTCAAGAATTCTATGCAAAAAAATTGGGTTGCTTACAGATCCTAGGGGTGTCCAATCCGTTGGTTCGGTTTTGGGTTTTTTTTTTGGTTTTTTGTTATTTCAGTTTATAAAAATAGCTACCATATTAATATCATATCTTCTTTGGTTTGATTCGGTTATATACCGGCAGTTTTTTACTTATTTGTTTATATACTAAAAACCATAAATATATTAATCTTTTATAAGATTTTGTTAATTTTATTTTATGATTATATCGGCTTTAATAATATACGAATATGTTTTTTGTTTTTAACTAGAATTTTTTTTTCTTTTCTTTTACTATTTAAAATAATTAGTAAACATATCAAGTTGATAATAATACTATTTTTATATAATAAAAGTAAAAATAGTAATCCATAGTATTATTAAATATTAGCACACGTATTTGTCAATGAAAAAAATATGTCTTTAATTTGATAAAAAATTTAACTTAAAACAAAATATTAAATTAATAAATCGTCATTTAAGTACGAAGATCATATCAGTAAAATAAATTATGTTTAAAACTATTAATTATATTATATAGTTTACAGATAGTTATACTAGTATGTTTTAATTAATCGGTTTATTTGGTTTAATCGGTTTATATACCAAACTATATTCATATACCAAGATTTCTTAAAAATAACATCCATTCGGAATATTCGATAATACCAAATCCAAACCACTTTCTCTATTTCGGTTCGGTTCAGTTTTAATTAGTTTGTTTTAACCGAATGGAACACCCCTAACAGATCCTAACATTAGATAAATCTAAAAAACCATACTAATAACTTCTCTTTGCCTAAGTTTTTGCCTGGTACTCAATCCCCTATACATTATTTGAGAATTGAGATTGATTTTGCATGTCCTTTCTAAAATTAGTTTCACAAAAATATGACATGGAAACTAAAATTGATGACATAATTTATGCCTAAATATGACATATACAATTACATCTAATGTTGACTTATTTTTTGTTAAACATTAAAAAATGATAATAGCTCATATATTATATTTAATATTTTATTTTTTGGTATTTTTTTGAATATGGTAATAAATCATAAAATAATTAAAATAAACATATTCAAATATGACATTGCAAAATTTAAAATATTATTTAACTCTATTTTTATAATTATAAATTTTTACTACTAAAATATTCAAAATTTGGAAAGTTTATACAATATGGTAGTAACTCATAAAGTCATTAAAATAAATATATTCAAATATGATACTAAAATTTAAAATATTATTTAATTCTATTTTATAGTTATAAATTTTACTACTAAAATTTTCAAAACTTTATACCACTTTTTTAAAAAAGTATATAAATTATTAATCGTAAAATTATTAGTTACTTATATATCTATACATTTTATAATACTATTTAGTTTGATTTTTGATAATTATTCAATTTGTATAAGTTGATTTTATATTTAATGAGAATAAATAGACAGAAAAAACATATCTAAAATTATAATTTTAAATATATACATACATATTTTTAATATAATTTTAAATAAATAAAAATATTTTTATCTTATTTTTATGTTTAATTAAATAAAATTTATATTAAAATATAATAAATTCATAATAAACATAAAATAAGATAAAATTTAAAGATTTTATTATTTTCTTACCAATATTTTCATATAAATTTGATTAATTAAAAATAAAAATAAGATAAAAATATTTTCGTTATATAAAATAATAAGATTCAAATTTATAGATTTTATTATTTTCTTATGATTTGGTTTTGGGTTCATTCCTAAAAAGTCCCGTACTAATGAGAATTGAACATCCCTTTATATGTTATACACTATTTGTCTAAATTTCTAATGTGAAACTTTGTTCGCATTCACAACAAACCTCTTCTTAATCCAAGTACCACCTAACCCTTACTGCACCATTAAGACATTCACCACTGAATCTTTGTAGAGCACCGTAGGAATATCCACCTAATTTTTGTATTGTCGTTAAGGAAAGACTTTCGACACAAGTATCTGACACCACTTAATCGTGATGTTATCTTGAATCGCGATGTTACCTTGAGGATTCTCCTCTCACAGCTGAAACTTCCAGGATCTTTGACTGGCTTCTGCTATATACCCTCTCTTCCCATCGAACTTCTTGCAGATTTTCGTCAACCTGGTTCTGGTACCAATTATCGGGCCTTTTCAACTCTATGTCCAACTCTTCCTAGTTGATTAGTACGATATTGTCCACTTTAAACTCGGAGACAAAGTCCGCATGGATTTGGTTTTGAGTTCTTTCCCCAAAAATCTCATACTAATAAGAGATGGACTTCCCTTTATATACTAAATATTATTTGTCTAAACTTCTAATGTGTGACTTTGTTAGCATTCACAACAATCTCAAATGTCTTACTAAACTTCACAAGACAACTACTCATGCATTTAGCCTTCAGTTCAGGTAACTGATACATATGTAGCCTCTCTAGTACATTCTTTGTGTCAAAGTCCTCTAACAAACTCATGTGGCACGCGTCTTTCAGATCAGCTGATCGGTTCAACGTTGAACCGTCTGCCCAGATAGAGTAGAATTTGCCTACTCAACTAAAACACACACACATACTGTATGTTTCACCAAGACCTATCTTGAAAGGCTCGGACTTGCGGTAAGTGGAGGAAGAGAGATTGTGTTAGTGCAAAGATGACACCACAATAAGGTAATGCAGAAGATAAATCAAGAGACAAATACACAAGCAAACACCAAAGCTTTTATTAGAATCTCCTTAAAAAAATCTTTACAAGACCTTGTTTATTCAGCTTTACATATCTATATCTAGTGTTAACTCCCTAACACACGATACTGAAGAATTCTTAAGTTACCCACTTATGTCTCTCTTCCGTCAAGTACTTCAGCCACTGCTTCAGCACGACCAAAGAACACTTCCAATAGTTACTCTCTCTCTCTATAAGATCAGCATTTGTGTCTCTGTCTCTCTACAGACGATTCATAGCTATCTTATAGTTATTCTCCACGTTCCCAAAACTCTAGTCTCCAAGGCAACATGGATATGGACATCTTCAATAACATTAAGCGCAATTTTTTTTTTTGAAATAACACTTACTCATTTTCTTTAAGTCATAAACTTGCTCTCTAAGTTTATTCTTCTTTCCTTATCTCCAAAATACACTCTTGCTCTCCAAGTCTACACGACTCCAGTTCAACATTTTGACTTCGCATGGTCTTCACCACTCAACACAACGTCTGCTTCATCAACTATGTCAGCGACTACTTCAAGACAAACATCTTACATCTTCAGAATGTGGATTCGCCATTGGGCGAGTCTGGAGATGGTGTCTACTCTGTAAGTGGAATCAGTCATCTTAGCGAAAACCAGAGCCGCAGTGATGTCATGGATGCAATCCAACAATCCCTCCCCAGGTTTGCTCTCTTCTGCTCCTCTTCTTACCATATATTATGACCTTCTCATTCTTCTTATGATCGAAATGATTTAGGTTATAGGGAGATTTTGTTCAGCTGATTGTGGACGAGAGTTTTTTTTTATGAAAACTTTGAACAGCGAAAAGCTATATGTCTATGCGAGTGCAAAAGAGAATAGAATAGAATCGAAGATAAGATTGAGATTTTAGGTTGTAGAGAAGAGGAATGGTTTAATGGAGGAATCATTAGCGTTTCTTGGGTTTTGTACTTCTTTTGGGGAAGCAAAGTCGCTTTCTTGCTTTTATGCTTGAGTGAGAGACACAGAGGCCACGTTAAAGTTTGTTGGTTGGTGCTAACCTAGACATCCTCCTTCTCAAACTGACCACTCGTATGAGGCATGTGTCTCTCTTTAGTCTTCTCTTCCAACTAATTTCAGACTTTAGGTTAATAGAAACTTCAATATTTCTTGGGTTGGATACGGTTTTATGAATAAGAATAACTACCCCCAATGAATTATCCTTTATATTGTATAATAACTATATAAATTTGTTTTTTATACTATAGTTTATAAAGTTACATAAATGAATTATCCTTTTATTTATCCCTTTTTGTACTAACTATATGAATTAATCTGATAGTTTTAGACCTGAATATTTTTGGTGTTAATTTTATTAATTATATGGGCCTGTATGTGGTTAGCTAAAAACAATGTAGGGTACTGCATATAACCATCCATTTTGTTTATTTTAATGCATCACTAGATATTGACCCGTGCGACTGCACGGGTATTAATTTTCACTTTTAGTTTTTATTTATTTATACAGAATAATTATAATAGTCGATCGTTTTATATTGACTAAGTTAGGGGTGAATATTTGGGTACATATTCGAATTCGGTTAAAATCTATCCGGGTTTGAGATTTTTCGAGTTTAAAGATTATAGCTCTATTCGTGTATTTATAAATTTTGGTTCCGGTTTGATTCGGATCTTTGCGGGTTTGATAACCCGCTTAAACTATTTTAAATTTTCAAAATTTATATATCTTTAAATATCCCTAAATCTAAAAATAAAAATAATATAACATGTAAATTTGAGTAATGTAAGTCAAAGTACCTAAATTAAAATTTTAAAATAGGTTTAATTTGAATATTTGGATAGAGAATAAATATATATTTTAAGTATTTTTGGTGTTTTGATTATTGTTTATCTACTTTAGATGTTTACTTTTGACTATTTTTTATATTTCAAATATTTTAAACAACTTTAAAATAGCTTATATCTTGGATATTAACTCTAAAAATAGCTAACATATTGAAGTATATAAATATGATTTAAATACATTTGAATATCCGAAATATTTCGTTTGGATCAGGTTTGGTTATGGTTCTTTAGATACCAAAATGGTAAATCCGTTGGATATTATCTAGTTTCTGTTCAAATTTGGTAATATTTTTTTCCGTTCAGATTCGTTAAATGAAAACTTTATATTATAATTTATATGAATTGTTTGTCCAATAAAAATGTAAATTTTTTTGAATTTGACATTGATTTAATGGAGAAGTTAATGAAGTGTATTTAATTCAAATTTAATTTTGGAAAACACATTAATTTAAGTGGAAAAGACAAAACATTAAAATAGGAAGTATTATTTAATTGTGTATTTAATTTTGGAAAACTCATTAACTGAAGTGAAAAAAACAAGCATAAAAATAGGAAGCTTAATTAATACTACAGTGGCATGAAGCGTAAATAAAAGTGAAAACTAATGGTATTTTAAAATGTGTACTTCTCTTTTAATAAGATAGATAACTTGATAGTGGGTGTTTACTCTAGGAAGATCATGATTTTATTATGAATCTAACTCTAGGTTTTAGCTTTGGAGTGTGATGAAAGCAATTGAAATTTGTGTGCTTCCAAGGTAGGCAACTCTACTTTACAATTATTCTCTAAAATATTAGATTAATATGTACAATGTTCTTTTCAGCTCTCATATAGATTTTCGTTCATTCTGTCAACTTGGTTCCTTTGCCCACTTCTTCAAAACTTACAACTTCATTGGATTCTTCAACTTGAATTTCCCATACACGTTTTCGAAATCCAACGTATCAAATTTGCATACCAATTGATATTAATATTGTCCATGGCATCGCCACCCTTGATTCTGATTCAGTAAAATTCAAATCCTTAGCTAACCAATCTAAACATTACCCATTAATTGATCATGTGTAGATGTTTTGAAAATGTGCAAAAGCTTTCTGATTGCATATATACTTGAATACCAGAATTTAATTAGAATTTAATCAAGGTTCTTTTTAGTTTTGCGAATTATCAAATTGGATGATAAAATATAGTTTTGTCCATTGATATTTATCAAAAGAGAAGCAATATTCTATCGTTATTAAGAGGAAGGGCAACCAATGGTGGGGTCTTGGTGGAATCTTGAATTCCTTTTCAAGAGTGCAATTTTTCTATTATGATACTCATCTATGAATATGATGCAATTTGTTTCGGTTACTTCTTTTGAGTGATGAATAACAAGGAAAAAAAATTGGGAAATACATAAAACTGAATCTAGAATCTATCCAAGACCCAGTCTTACAAGCAACTGGCCTCTTTGAAATAATGTCCAAATCAGTCGTATCATTTCCCCAAAATATTATACCTGAATCCGATTATATATCCTTGACACTTGATTATTCAATCGCACCTTGATTCCCAAAATATTAATTACATTCGTTACGTCATATGAATATGTTAGGTGAGCAATGAAGTTAGAGTTTGGTGAACAGTTTGACTAGAAAAAAAATACTTGATGGGCAGGGTGGAGTATATCACCGTTGGTTTCATTTTTATTGAACCTCAATCATCCTAATTCCTAATCACAGTGTATGTGAGGTTTTATATCGAAGGCAATGACCAAGGTTCAATTTAAAATTAATAAACGAGACTGAACCACTTTCATCTTAACATATAAACCAAATAAAATAAATAATATTCAAGTTTTAGGGATTAATATTCTCATGTTTTTTTTTTAATATTCTCATGTTAATATCTTGTTTAATATTCTCATGTTAATATCTTGTTTATCACCAAAGCGTTTTTGCACAACTTGAGAAACACCTCATTTCTCTTAGAAAGCTCTCCATCATTTCTTCCGTGTGACTCCAACTCGTTACCACATGACTCTATGGCGCTGATCGCCGCGTGTAGCCAGACGTCAACGTCGGCATGTGCGTTGGCAAGCATGGCGGAGATTGAGTCGTCGAGCTGTTCCACAGCATCTTGGTAGTTCTTCTGGCAGTCTTCAAATGTGGCCTCTGTCGCTGGCTGAATATCTTCGTGGCTCAACTTTTCCTTAATGTAAGCCGAAGTAGCAGAAGCGTCGGCCGAGGCAACGGAGATAGCTATAATCTCTATTTGGTTGGTTGTGGCTGCAAACTCACCGGATTCAGGACGCGCTTTTATGGTAGAGAGACAGAGTTTTGGGTCGTCACAATGTTTGCACAGATCAGAAATCAGACTAGAGTCAGCATTTCCAAGAATGCAGGAGAAAGAAACGATGCAAAGAAAGACAAGTCCAGCGAATTGCTTCATTGTCTTTGATTAGGTCAGGAATGATTAGGGTTATGGATGACAAATAGAGATTTATACTTGAAAGCATGAAACAATAATCCAAAGTTCAAAGCGAATTTTGTTTATTGTTTCTTCTTGTTGTTATTGAAGAGATCTGTTTTTAGTAATTTTGTCTTCTTTCAAAAAATCAGCGGGAAATAGGCAACGGTCTAACAGAAAACAAATAACAACTGATTGGGCCAATATAATAATGGGCTTTCTTGATCTATTCGTGCTAAGTCCGAACCAGATTGAAACCAATGTTAAAGATTATTAATATTTGTATTTTTGAAGTTTTTTATGGTCTCAATATATGTATTCACTATCAGCAGCTCATGCCATATGGACAAGACTTGGGTTCACCCCTATGGTGAACCTTTAAATTCACCACCTTTCTAATAACCTATCAAAATACCAACTAAATTAATGATTAAAAATATTAAATATTTTTTTCAAAAACCAAAATAATTAAAAAAATAAATAGTGTCAATTTTAATAATGCTAATGTCACTATCTAATCCATAAACTCAAACTCTATACCCTAAATCCAAATTCTAAACCCTAAATTCTAAATTATAAACCCAAACTCTATATCCTAAACCCAAATCTTAAACCCTAAACCCAAACCATAAATCATAAACCCAAAAACCTGAACTCTAAACCCAAATCTATACCCTAAACCCAAATCCTAGACTCTAAACCCAAAACGTAAATACAAAACTCAAACCCTATACCCTAAATATTTGGATTAATATTGATGTTGTTCTTTTGAAATTTAAGGTTAAAAATTAAAGTTTTGATTTAGAATTCATGGTTTGGGTTACGGTCTAGGATTTGGGTTTAGGGTTTACGGTTTGGGTTTAGTGTTTATGGTTTGGGTTTAGAGTTTAGGTTTTGGGTTTAGGGTTTAGAGTCTAGGGTTTGAGTTTAGGGTATAGTTTTGGGTTTAGAGTTTAGATTTTTTTGGTTTATGATTTATGGTTTGGGTTTAGGGTTTAAGATTTGGGTTTAGGGTATATAATTTAGATTTATAATTTAAAATTTAGGGTTTAGAATTTGGATTTAGGATATAGAGTTTGAGTTTAGGGATTAAATAGTGACATTAATATTATTAAAAATGACATTATTTATTTTTAAATTATTTAATCATTAATCTAGTTGGCACTTTGATTGGTTATTAGGAAAGTGGTGAATTTAAAGGTTCACCATAGGGGGTGAACCCAAGTCTTGTCCATGCCATATACTCCTTCAATCAATTTACTTTCTTCATTCATTTATATAGTTTCCTTGAAATTTCGTAGACTGATAATATATTAAGAATTTAGTATTTAAAATAATAATTACATAACTTCTGTGGGAATGAAAACTAATTTTCTTTGGAATGTGATTGTGGAGGACTCTCTATCCACGACCCAGTCCTTAAGACATTCAGCAAAGCAAAGTCCTTAAAAATGATAACAAGGTACTTGATGACTTCATCACATTATAAAGGGTATATACTAAGCGCAACTTGATACAGGACAAAGCACACACATTATTAGAATACAGTTTAAGATGTAAATCCTTTCATCAGATTATAAAGGGTATATACTCATTACTCAAACAATTTAATTAAGACGCAGAAGTATTACTTTGTAACAGAAAAATATGACATAGATGACGAGTTTTAACGTATAATCTTTTTTATTTGAATAGTTTTTTTGAGTATAGTTCGATCATGAAACATTGCATTTTACTTTTTTTTTTGGTTTAATGAATCTTTTCTAGTCCCATTGTCACATTATTTACAGCACCACGAATTTTCAAGTTATTTACAGAACTTGTAAGAAAAACAGAAAGTCAAACAAATATCAACTCAGAGTTGAAAGCTTCCCATCACATGATTCTGCAACCATCAGATTCTTCACGGACGTAGACCACCGGAGCTACCATCTGGTAAGTGGTTCTACAAAACCCGCAGAAACCTGAATTCGGTATCTCGCATATGCATCTTCTCGCCGGAGCCATCTCGTTGTGATGTTCCATCAGATGATACTGCGGTGGCTGCTGCCGCTGGGGCGGTGGAGGCGGTGCGGCTTGAACGGTGACGATGGACGTGGTGGGAGAAACTTTCCTCCGTAGCAGACGTGTTAGCTCGGCCGTGTCAATTCCCGCTCCCACAACAACCAACTGATCGTTCTGTCCCCCAATCGTGACAGATCTCACACCTGCATGCACGTAAACAAAATATATATTGGCTGAAACGTTTCACGCGACCTAACTTTGGCTTGTGAGTTATATGCAAAAGAAGTCATAGAGATGTATGTCGTTACCTGATGCTGCTGACGCGATTTTCATAGCTTTCTTTATTGCTTTCTCATTCTCGCTCATATCAATTTTCAGAACTATCCTTTGCTGAAGAAAAGAATGATGATATATATATATGATATATCAGAAAACAATTAATTAGAACATTATTTTTAGCAAAAAAATAATAATTACAACATTATTTTTCATAACTGTTTCATGTTTTGCGCAACAAATGTTGTTTCACCGAAGGAAACTAAATATAAGAGGAAAATAAAAGGGCACTTACCCTCATCATACTGCCGGAGAGAATAATCCCGATATATATGTGTGTTTGAGTTTTGCCCAAAGAAAATATATGTGTGTTTGAGTAAGGAGAGAACCAATATATATTTATGTGTAATAAGGTGAGAATACTTGAATCTATGTAGGGTTTTGAGTGTATATATAGATAAAAATGGTCATAAACAAACGAATAAGAAATATCTAGCTTCCTAATTTTGTATGCAAAAATATAATATAAACAAAGATTATATAATTCTCTAACTAAGGATGTTCTGTTTCAAAACATAAAACAATCATATAGTATTGACATATACCTACAATAACGATAGACTAACTGCCAAGACCGTAAATATAATATTATTGAAGTTGAGAGTCTCAAGTCTTATTGGAAAATGTTGTACTTTTGTCAACCAGTTCGATGTGTTTCGTAGTAATTCTATAAGCAAATTCCATTGAAATTTAGCAGTTTCCAACAGTATTATTTTGTTTATTTCTTTGCCAGACCAAATTTCGTTGCATTTTGGTGGAAACTTTCATGGTCTCACTTTTTACTTAATTACTTGTTTAATGAAATTGAAGAGTTTTTTTCCGCGCGGATAGTGATTGTCGTCGCCATGTCTACAAGAAACAATACAAAAAAAAAAAGAACATAATGTACGATTACCATATAGTAAAGCAAAAAAAGAATAGTGACGAACCTTTTGATTTCTCCCTTGTAGCCGTTACCTGAATTCGCGCAAGTGTGTCCCCTTCGGGTCCACCTACTGTCATAGCGTTGAAGTTCTGAGAAATCCTCTCGCAACCATTTCTTCGTCTACTACACACAAAAGACTAAAGAGATATACAACAATTATCCCAAAATATCATCTCAAGATGGAGATCATCATCTCAGTTCTGAGCTAGTCGAGCCTAAAGAAACATAAGAGAACATACAATGCTATTCTTAGGGGGGTGTATTGAACCAAGGGTTTTAAAAGCTTTTAGGGTGTTTTAATTTTAATGGGATTTAGGTGAGTTTTGAAATTCTTTGGGTGATCTTGATGAAATAAAGAAAATACAAATAAAATTTTTTAGGTGATTTGATAAGATATTTTGTATAGATTTTAAAATTGTCTAGGTGATTTGATACAAATAAATACTAGTTTTGGTCAATATATTTTTCTTCTTACGTTTTTTGTGTGGTTATTTTTTTCTTGCAGTCACCATGTTCTAGACGAGGCTGAAAGATCAATACATGCATGATGCCTTATGTGTACTCTCCCAAACAATGAACGACAGTAGGGTCTTGGTCGGAGGTGGATGGCCAGAGATGGTGATGGCGAAGGAAGTAGATGAGCTTGCAAGAAAAATTGCTGGCAAAAAAATCCATGCCATTGAAGCTTTCTCATGGGCTCTTGTGGCTATAACGACGACAATCAAGATCTCACGTGGAGGGTTTTTGCAAATACCTTATTATGTGGAGGTTTACGTTTTCTTCTTGAAGTGTCAAGTTCCCTTATGGGAACAGCACTACCATCAACGAGTAGTCAGCACTTCCATAAGGATGAATAAAGTAAAAGAAAGCATATGCCATTTTGACTAATCAACAATCAATAATCCCTAATGAAAAAACAAAAAACAGTAACTAAATAAAACAACGTAATAAGCTATGATACCATGTTGGGTTCATAGACAACATTCATAAAGAAACAGCTTAGAAATAAAACAAAGTAAAGTAAAATGATACTGCATCAAGATCACATATTTAAAGCATCTGCCCACATAGTTTCTGCTATATTAGCTCTCCAATTATTAGCATTCACTCTTTGTTGTTCCTGAGTACCATGGAAAACTTCATCATCGTTTTCTTCTTCACCTCTTTCTTCATCATGTTGTTGAACAATAGTTTCTTCAGGAAATATATCTGAACGACATTCTTTACGAAGATAGTTATGTAAAACAACACATGCCAGTACTAACTCTGCTTGCGTCCTATATGGAAATGGTGGTGCACATTTAAAGATGAGAAATCTGGATTTGAAGATACCAAAAATCCTCTCTATTACATTTCGCAAAGATGAGTGGCGATGATTGAATAGCTCATTTTGATTTGCAGGATCTTTTCCTTGTCCCCTAAAGTCTTGGAGATGGTAGCGAGTACTTCGAAATGGAGCTAGAAAATTACGCCGATTAGCATATCCACAGTCGACCAAATAAAATTTTCCTGAAATTTTACAACATATACAAATAAATTATTAAAAATACATAAAATAACATCACTGTTTTAATCGTAAAACAATGTACCTTCGGGAACTTGTAATTTGTTAGTGCTTCTTGTTAAAGCATCTTGTAATACTTTTGAATCATGAGCTGAGCCTTCCCATCCACTTAGAACATATATAAATTCCAAATCAAAATTACATGCTGCTAAAACATTTTGCGAGAGTTGTCCTTTTCTGTTACGATAACTAGTTGTATCCTTTCCAGTTATCATCGCAAAAATATGTGTACCATCAAGAGCTCCGACACAATCCTAAAAATATAAAATTAATGTTAAAATTTAGTTATATTTGAAACTATAAAAGAGAGTTACATACCTTAAAATAAGGATAAAATCGGGTACAATCTCTTATCTTCGGTGGAACCGCAGTATCGGGTTTCGCCATGTAGTTTGGAGCAAGTGCGTTTAATACTCTGAGAATAGTATTAAAACTTGTACTTATTGAAAAACGTGACCTCTTGAATCTATCTTGCGCTTGAATATACCTTGAATTTTGACCAACAATAAACAAAAACGTTGCCAGCATTTCTTCAACTGAAACATGTCTTGTATCTTTTAATCCCATCCGTTCTCTAATAATCGAGCATAACTTCAGAAAGACATCAGGATACATACGGTATAAATGTCGAAAATGATCAGGATCTTCAACCAACGCTTGTTGTATGTATTCATGTCCAAGTCTGGTAATTGATCTCCTTATTGGGTATTGTATTTGCAAAGTTTGCAAAGCCAAATACCGGATCTTCGTAATGACTGACAAAACCAATAACAATATGTCAACATCTGTCGCAGAATCTGCCACCTTCTTCCTTCTTTTGCTTGCTGATATCTCTTCGGTTTCATGTACAACACGATTCATTGAATCAGCCTACAGAAAAAAAATCATTAAAATATATAACTGTAATCTAGAAAATATGATATTAAATTCACAAACTCACCAGCCGAGAGAACCTTTGACTAAAGTGATAGAGGAGAAAGAAATAAATTAGTCAAAGATACTTAATCCTCACAATAGCCGCCAAAACTTACCGCCCGAATTTACCGCCATAATTTACCGCCAATATATCAGTTACACAAGCCATTCATGTGATTATCTGTTCGTAATTATTAGATCATATCTCTTGGTTTTAGGCTATTATATGGCAAAATAACAACTAAAAATACTGGAACAGAAAAAAAAAAAAAGAATACTGGAACAGAATCTAGCAGAACAAAATCAAAACATGTAAACTAGGAAAAGAACATAACAAATTATTATAAATAAAAGCTCATACTTAAAGAAATTTAAAAAGCTCCAACCATCTCAACACTCTGATCTTCGTTAATGCATCCATCTTCATGGTTTACGAAGATTTTGTTTAATCCAACCACACCGATCCGCTATAGACATCTTGATAAAGCCAGATTTCATCCCTAAACTGTGAACAAGAGTCATTGCCTCATAACGTAAATCATCTTCCATATCAGGAATTTGTTTGATAGCATCCCATACATTGTTAGCTTTTTCCTCGGCTACTTTTTCTTCAGCTTCCTTTTCCCATCGTTTTTGTATCATGCCAAAGATCTGGCTACTGATCTCTGTCACCTCTTCCAAAGCCTTGTCTAAATGAGAATCAGTTCTAGCTTTCTTCCTGAGTGGAAGTTTCTCTCCTAAGTTTTTTTCTGCTGAAGAAGAAGCTCCATGTTCATATGCTTCTCGGTGTACTATTCTTTCTCCATCATTCATGATATCGACACCATCAATATCATTTGGCCTCTCACCGTCTTCAATTTGGGAGTTAAGTGCATCAACAGGATCACCTAATCCCATTGCATTCTGCCCAGTTGCCGTATTTTGTTCAAATACCATCCGTAACTCCTCGAAATCTTCGAATGAATTATTACGCAGATGATCATTACCTGGATGAGCCTAATTAAAGAAGAGAGAGTATCATTATATAAGAATCATACACAACACTTTATATTCATAAAATTGAAGAGATCATTTATACCTTCAAATAGACTTTCCAAACTTCATCATCTGCTGTGAATTTGTTTGTTTCAGAATCCCACCCAAAACCAGAATTACAACGAAGAAAATCTGACAAAGTTTGGTACCTAGTTCTCAAGATCTTCATTCTATTTTTATATTGGCTGTATGTTTTCTTAGATCCAAGTTGTTGGCGTAGAACTGATAGTATTCTTGTCTCCACCGTTAGCTTATTGAATTTACCGCTAGCATCACGGAAACCATGATTGATTGCATCCACCAGTGACCGAAGCAACAATCTGTGTTCAGGTACAGACCATGAATGATACTGACCCTTACCTTTTACATCTTGTGGATCTCCCATTGTGTAGAGCTAACTAAACATTAATAAATTGTACACGATGAGTTGTGATAGACTATCAAAACACAGTTAATAATGAATTATAATCTCAAAGTTATGTAAACTATATACATAAAATCATTATAAAATTCATGAAACCAAACATGGATGTATGGAAAACGGATGTATGGAAAAATTTAGTAAAATAAGAATACTCACTATGACAGAAAAGGAGATGATCTTTGAAGTTCTATAGCAATTTGACAAGCCTCGGTTTTAGAATCTGAGATGACAAAGGCAATATTGATCATATATATAAGAAAATCTAGCAACCTAAACCCTAATAAATAAACTAAACAAGAAGCCCATAATTATTTTTCTAATCAGAAAGCAGCCCATAAGAAATAAAAAATGTCGTAACATCTTCTCAAAAAATGTCGTGAGGTAATGGGTAGGCTGAATAATCCTAGCTATGACACATGCTACCACGGTCTTGATTCCGAGCAGATGCACTACTCTGGTTCCTCCCTTTCCCTCTACCCCCTTGTCATAGTGTCTATAAACACTTCAAGCTACTACACAACTTAGAAACCTGCAAGTTCAAAGACTTACAAAGAATCAATCAAGTAGCATGAAACTCTCTTTCATGTTGCAGATCTATAAGAAAAAACTAAATAAATGGAAGAGGAAGAAACAAAAAAAAAACACTTTCAACGACCAATCCTAAAATATGAAAACAAGAATCCACTTCAAACATTGACACTAACGATCCATGAACTCGTCCTCACACTCTTCGTCCCGTTCTCCAGATGGTTTACTCAATTGAATCAATTTTAGGTTTTAGGTTCTACGGCAAAGAGTAGGTTTTGTTTTTACGACAAAGTAATTTTTTTTTCAATTCTCTCAAATACCATCTCTACACATGTTATTCTAGTGGGGTTGTTTTTAACTAAAAAATGTCGTAACATCTTCTCAAATCCTCTCAACAATTATTTTCTTCTGAATACTCTTTACCTTTGAATAACACTAGATTTGATTTGGTTTTTAAAAACTGTTAATTGAATAACAGAGGATTTCAAGTGATGTTTAATAACTTTACACAAACTCCATATTGAATAACAGAGGATTTTTTTAAAAAAATCAAAATCACTACTTGAATAACAGGGGATTTTAATCAAATCCCACAATCTCCTAAAACTCTTGATTCAATACACCCTAGAGTTTTGTTAGTGAATCATGTGGTTGCTCTGCCTACTCATGATTCTCTCCAGGGCTTGGATGAGAATATCTATTCCGTGTTAACATTTTCGGAGGATTTACCTGCGAATTTAGGGTTCAGTCCGGTGAAAACCCTATGCGACTAACCTAATTGAAGACGAAAACATACCCCTTGTGTGAGTGAGAGTCGGTTCCTCCAAACTACAGACGAACGCCGCCGTTTATTTGCTTACTTCTGTTGCGTTTTGGACCAATTTGCAAATATAATAACACAGCCCCAATATTCTAAGAAAAATACAAAATAGGATGCAAACTTTGTAAGTTACGAAATACCCAAAAGCTTGAAAGTGACGTCAGCATATAAAGTTACCAAGAGTGATGTGGGATACCAATGTTCAAAAATTGGTAGATTAGAGCAAGTCCATTGGTTAGAGACTCTTATGGGTTCTAATGAATAAATTAGTAGTTAATTTTGTGTTTTTAAAAGTTTAGAACCCTTGTTAGTCTAATTAATTTTCTCATCGTCCAATGTGAAAATTTCATTAAGGTTTTTAATTTTTTTTAAGTTGAATGATTGGATTTCATAATATAAAAAAGCATACATAAAGATTTAAATAAAATGACATAAAATATTAAAAATACAAAAACAAATCGTAAACGAAAAACAGTCGATTAGTTGAAATCTTGATTTAACTGTTCCAAAATTTTGTCATATATATTCTCTACCAAATCAATTTTTAATTGTTGATGTATTGTTTTAAACTCGATTCCGAATGCTCATCATATTGCCGAGATTTGAAGGCATATCTGTAGAATATGTGAAATCCACTTGTGAACTTCGGTTTGATTCCGGTTGTGCGAAAACTGATACATCAAACTGAGTGTATCCATCTTGTTCGTCTTCTGCTATCATATTATGCATAATGATACATGCTCTCATTATCTTTTCAATTTTTATTTTATTTCACAAAAGAGCTAGATTTTTACTATGGCAAATCGAGCTTGCAAGACCCAAAAAGCACTCTCGATATCTTTACGTATAGCTTCGTGATGTATAGTGAATAAGGATGCTTTCGGACTTTGTGGAAGTGGAATAGATTGGACAAAAGTAGCCCATTTTGGATAAATACCATCTGTGAGATAGTAAGCCAAATGGTATCGTGTTCGTTGACAATGTAATTCACTTTTGGAGCTCGACCTTGTAATATATCATCAAAAACTGGTGATCGATCAAGAATACTGATATCGTTTAATGTACCTGGAGGTCCGAAAAACACATGACATATCCAGAGATTTTGTGAAGTTATAGCCTCTAAAACAATTGTTGGGTTTTCTGATCCACGTGTATACTGACATTTCCAAACGGTCAGACAATTCTTCCACTTCTAATGCATACAATCAATGTTTCATATCTTCCCGGGAAATCCGCGTATCTCTCCAATATCGAGTAGTCGTTGAAGATCTTCTTGCGTGGATCTTTTTTGATACTCATCTCCAAATAAATTTATGATTCCTTGAACAAAATGTTCCAAGCATATAATGCGGTGGTCTCACCAAGTCGAAGGTATTTGTCAACCGCATCAGCTGGACAACCATATGTCATCATACGAATTGATGCCGTTGCCTTTTGTAACGGAGAGTGACCGAACCTTCCAGTAGTATCTCTTCTTCGTTGAAAGTATGAGATTTCAGCGAAAAATCGATCAATAATATGCATGAGCAATGGTTTGTTCATTCGAAAACGGTGTCGAAATATTTGAGAAAGGTATGTTGCACTTTACTAGAATAACTGTTCCATAATTGGATGTGTCCTTGTTCACGTTGTTTTTCAATGTAGGTTCTTTTTTTTGACTTAGTCGCTTCTTGATAATCACCATGATGAATGAGAAGATTTTCGAACTGTTGATCAAAAATTTGGTCAAATTTTTCATCTATTTCCTTGAAGTTATTAGAAGAAGAAGATGCCATTTAGAAAATGTTAAGAAAGAAATGTGATTCTTTGCATTTGGAGAAAAATAAGAAAGAAGCAACAGTGTGAGATAGTAGAACAAATTATAAAGAAAACATGAAGCTTTGCATTTGCTTTTGCTCTCTCTCGTGTTGTTGTTGTTTATTGCTTGGTACAAATTATAAAGAAAACATGAAGCTTTGCATTTGTTTTTGCTCTCTCTCGTGTTGTTGTTGTTTTTATTGCTTGGTACAACTTATAAAGAAAACATGAAGGTTCGGTACAACTTATAAAGCAAACATGAAACATATCACATAAGTTGTCTACTCACGAGAAACAAAATACATCAATTTATTACAACAACTTGTGATCACTCTTTGTTGTTTTCTTCTGTCACATGGTTACTGTCTACTCAAGTGTCTTCTTCTTTTGTGTATCTCGTGTTGTCTTGGTCTGTGGTTACTGTCTTCCACCTGCAATAAAAACAAAGAGAGCAAAAGATACATCAGACCACCACAGACCAAGACAACACGAGATACACAAAACAACAACTGATTAAAGCTTTATTACTACACCAACAGGGACGAAAACAACAAAAAAAATACTGAAAGCAACAATGTATTATACGAGAGAAACAATGTAGACAACAATACGGACCAAGACAACAACAGCACGAGAAAAACCAAAAGCATTAAGCATTAAGAGAAATATTATACAAACTAAGACAACAACAAAGAGTGATCACACGAGTAATCAAACTACAGACCCAACATTAAGCATAAGAGAAACCAAACTAACTCGCCATCCAGACTCGAAATTAAGCATAAAAGAGAAACCAAACTAACTTGCCATACTAACTTGACAAAATGTCAGTTATTAGTTTATTTTTCAAAGTGATCTAGTTCACTAAGTGTTTTGTCTTGGCAACTAGGCTATCAAGCATTTTTTGCTTGTTACGCTTCTCTTTCAAGACAAAGTCCTTTTGCCTTATTTCCCACATGCTCTGAAACTCCACTGCCTCTTCCAAAATCGTTTCCTTGCTTTTACCTTTGGCCTTTGCTGCTTTGCCACCAACAGGTCGAGCCATTGCTTCATCCTCTTCATGGCAACCTGGCACAACGGTGGATGACTGTGCGGATTGGTCATCCAACTTTCTTCTTTTGGAGCTTATTTTGTCTTTAGTAGAAGAAGATCCACACCATTTTTGATCATGGCGAAGCTCCAACCAGGCATGTTCGAGTGTAAACTTGACCTGGCTAAAAGGGATGCATGTAACCTAATATCTCCAAGTCATCCGAAAAACGTTCTTAAACTTACATAACTTTGTAAGTGCCATGGATAATAAATTTGTTAAAAATAAACAAGAAGACTACTGTATGATGATTCTTGTAGAGACAAAGAAGCCATCTATTTTAACAATTTTACATAAAAATATGCTACAAATTCATGTCTTCTTGATTCTTTAAATTCTATCTAGAGAAAGATTCTACCAACACTTGTCTTGATGGACAAAAAGTACCTTCTTTCATGAAGTCTGTTATTGCAGTTTTATGAGTGTTCTTCAATAGAATCATGTCTGGATTGGTGCAATCGACCATTGATACTTGACGCTTAACTATATCATCACCAACCATGTGCTAAGAAAACATTAGCTTTAGCATATTATATTTTTCTTTTAATTCTTTCTTTAGCGGCCGCCTCAGCATGTCAGTACACATACTAACAAGTTGGGTTTTAAGAAGTCTAATCTTGATCATTGACGCCTACCTGTCTCATTTGTTTGAAAAAGAAACATACTTGCTGACGATTCCAATGAGGTCAGCGACCTCGATATCCACGTTCCTTTTTTGACTATTTTCTCCAAAATGACACCTACTGCCTCTCCGCTAACCTCTACATAAGACTCTCTTACTCCAAACCCAAGAGAGAGACGTTTCTCTTATCCTCTTATAGAAAAAAAAAACAAAACAAAAATGGCAAAAGAAGACGACCGGTTTAGATCGGCTCAAGAAGGCGACCGTGAACCGCTTTTTGCGACCAGGAGGAGAACCGGAGGACTGGTTGCGTTTCGGTTTTTCGCGGCCTCGGTTTTCGGGGGCATCTGTTGTATTTGGTTCTACAGAGTGGTCGAACCGTTAGAGAAAGATGAGAACCGGACCGGTTTATTTCGGTTTATCTGGTTGGTTATGCTAATTTTAGAGATCTGGTTCGGTTTGTATTGGCTTGTCGTGCAATCTCTCCGTTGGAATCCGGTTTGGCGATCCACCTTCACCGATAGACTCTCCCGGAGGTACGGTGACGATCTCCCAAGGCTCGACGTTTTCGTTTGCACGGCGGATCCGGTGATCGAGCCGCCGTTGATGGTGGTCAACACAGTGTTATCCGTGATGGCTCTCGATTACCCACCGGAGAAACTAGCGGTGTATCTCTCGGACGACGGTGGCTCTGAGCTCACGTTCTATGCTCTCGCGGAGGCAGCCGAGTTTGCTAAAACTTGGGTTCCCTTCTGCAAGAAGTTCGACGTGGAGCCGAGGTCTCCTGCTGCTTACTTGTCTTGCAAGGCAAGTGTTCTTGACTCTGCTTCGGCGGCAGAGGTGGCTGCGTTGTATAGAGAGATGGCGAATAGGATTGAAACGGCGTCGAAACTACGGCGAGTACCGGAGGAGGCGCGGTTGAAGTACGGTGATGGGTTCTCGCAGTGGGATTCTGACGCTACTCAAAGAAACCACGCAACCATTCTTCAAGTAAGTGAACATGTTTTCTAGTTATGTTCTGTTATAAATTGCATAGAAACAGAGTATGAGTTTATTTGTTTTCATCAGATTCTGATAGACGGAAGAAAAGACAAGACAATAGCAATACCAACTCTGGTGTACCTATCGAGAGAGAAGAGACCTGAGCATCACCATCACTACAAAGCTGGTTCCATGAACGCATTGGTAATAACTACGTGTTCAACAAGGCATTATGGCTCTCCAATAAAAACGCTGCTTTGATTCATTTGATAATGGTTGTTTCTTTGACAGCTGAGGGTTTCTTCGAAGATAACGTGTGGGAGAATCATACTTAACTTGGACTGTGATATGTACGCAAACAACTCAAAGTCAGCACTCGAAGCGCTCTGCATCCTACTTGATGCGAAAGATGGAAAAGAGATTGGTTTCGTGCAGTTTCCACAGTGTTACGATAATCTTACAAGGAATGATTTGTACGGAAGCACGATGCGAGTAATAGCAGATGTAAGTTCTATACAGAGAGAGAGAGAGACCGCATATTCTTGGATCCTTGATATATTTTGATTCTGCTGCTAGCTAACCTTTGTGTGTTTTGGGATGTGAGCAAAGGTGGAGTTTAATGGATTGGACGGAAATGGTGGACCGTTTTACATAGGGACTGGTTGCTTTCACAGAAGAGATGTTATTTGTGGGAGAAAGTATGGAGAAGAAGAAGTAGAATCTGATGAAATTCAAGAAATTGTAGAGCCTGAGAAGATTAAATCTCTTGCAAACTGCACATACGAAATGGGCTCTCAATGGGGAAAGGAGGTAAGGCAGTGAATATTTAATAAGACTTCACTTAATAAGTCTGTTTCTTGTACCGGAAGTAAACATTGTTACCGTGGCAGATGGGTGTAAAATACGGTTGCCCGGTAGAGGATATAATAACCGGGTTAGCGATCCAATGCCGCGGATGGAAATCAGCTTACCTGACCCCTAAAAAGAAAGCTTTCTTAGGGGTAGCGCCTACTAATTTGCATCAGATGCTGGTGCAGCAGAGGAGATGGTCAGAGGGAGACTTTCAGATTCTACTGTCAGAGTATAGTCCGGTTTGGTATGCCCAAGGAAAGATCAGTTTAGGACTGATCCTTGGTTATTGTTGCTATTGCCTCTGGGCTCCAAGTTCAGTACCTCTCCTTGTTTACTCTGTTTTGACTTCTCTCTGTCTTCTCAAAGACATTCCTCTGTTTCCAAAGGTAATAACTTCCCTCTGTTTTTTATTATTTTGTATAACCCGAAAAATAGAACTGATTTAGTTTTAAATCCAGGTCTCGAGCTCGTGGTTTATCCCGTTTGGTTACGTGACTGTCGCAGTTAGTGCTTATAGCCTAGCAGAGTTCTTATGGTGCGGAGGAACTTTACGTGGATGGTGGAACGAGCAAAGGATGTGGCTTTACAGAAGAACAAGCTCCTTCCTTTTCGGATTCATAGACACAATTCTGAAGAAACTTGGGGTTTCGGAGTCTGCGTTTGTGATCACAGCGAAAGTTGCAGAAGAAGAAGCAGCAGAGAGGTATGAAAAAGAGATAATGGAGTTTGGGGTGGAGTCTCCAATGTTTCTCTTACTCGGAACACTCGGGATGCTTCATCTCTTCTGCTTTGCCGCAGCTGTCATGAGACTGGTGATGACTTCTAGAAAGGCTGGAGAAGATTTACAAACAATGGGTATGCAGTTTGTGATAACAGGAGTGCTAGTGATAATAAACTGTCCTTTATATGAGGGCATGCTGTTGAGGAAAGATAAAGGGAAGATGCCAATGAGCGTGACAGTGAAGTCTGTTGTCCTAGCTTTATCTGCATGTACTTGTATTGCTTTTCTATAAAGGAAAAAGAGAGTTTCAATAATTGCCTGCTTATGTAATATAGAAAACTTATCCTATATATACATCGATTTGCAAATAGAAAATTAATATTGTTACGCTTGACGTTTCATCACCATCAGTTCTCTAAAGTCCAAAAATCAGCTCCAGCTTTTATCTAACTAGGGGCTGGCCCCCCGCGCAAGCGCGGGGACTTTAATTTTTAGTGTCTTTTATTTCCATAAGTAGATGACGATGAGGGGCTTAGTAATGTTGTTTGGGGCTGTTCTGTTGCAAAGAGTCGATGTTAAAAGTTTCAGTTACCGCTGTGTATTTTACACTTGTGTTGAGATTTGTTTAGGTATTGTTTAAGTTTTGTGGATTTTGTACATGTGATGTTAATGAAAAGTCTTTTTAACGATCAAATAAGTTATTATTTGTAGCCCTTCAGCATAGAATTAGAAGGCGCAACTAATAATAAGTGTTGAAAATGAAAAAAAATCTTAAACGTTTGGTCCATAAGGCGACACATAATTAAAGAGTTGAAAGACAGTGTTTCTTCTTGTTCTAGTTGTCGTATAAATTGTTTCTCTCTACACTTTATGCAACTACAAAGAGTATGTGTGGGATTTGTTAAAAAAAAAGAGCAAGTGTATGCTTTTATTACTTAGTTGATACTGCCCGACTCTTTACAGAAAACCAGCTTCAATTAATTAAAGCTTAGTCTAATCAAACTCTGAATGAGTGTTGAGGACCACATCTTCAGTGCTTGCAGAGACATGGTTGGGTGTGTGGTTGTGAGGTGTGAGGTGTGAGGTGTGAGGTGTGAGGTGTGACATGAATTTGGAACATACATTGCTTCCACAGCTAGTTCTTCTAGGCATCTTGGTAGCTCTGAACCCGTCACCACCATTAGTCTGCCATAAGTTTAAGCTTTCGTGTTATAATGAGAGCAACTTTGACCTTTTAAAAACGCAAGATGAATGGAGTTCTGGGCAGAAGGTAACCTCACCAAGAGCCAGTCTGGTTGCTTCTTTGTTGGTTTGTTTGGTCATCTCTGTCTAGAACACCACAAACGTAGCACTGTCATCGGCTATCGTCAATAGCCAACTCGACAGAGAACCTGGAAAAAAGTGCCGTCAAGTTGTAATGTTTACAGAAACTTTTGTGTTGTTCTAGTCCTGAGTGACTATGAGTATTTCGTACCTGATGACCTCAGTGACTTTTGGTGAAACTTTCCTTCCTGATGTACCAGAGAGAGGTCTCGCATTTGTCCAATCGCCTGCTGCAACCGGTGCAAGCAACGTAAGGGCAGCCATTTTCTGGAGAACACCGACGATCCAAGCCTTAACAGGATATCATCATCATGGGTCTTAACAGAGAAAAATGAGTGAACATTTGTTGGAGGATTTTCAGTCAGAGTGTTCACGTAATAGGATGATGCTTGTTTCAAAATTTAAAGATAAGAGCATCGACCTTATAGGAAAAAAAATTAAGATCAAATATAAATGCTTTCCGATATAATACCTGATGAGAAGTAGAGTGATCCCCATGAATTCACCATTTTTCTTGATGTTTTCCGGGTCCCAAAAATAGAGAAACCGAGCAGCAACGATCTACGGAGGCGGAAAGCACCGACGACTGATTGGGCAACAACAACATCAGAAGACATTATCGAATAATATTTCTGCGCTTGATTAAGAAGTTTAACTGAGAGTGATGGTGAAGGTTCATCCGACTCCCCTCTCCAATTTATAGGTTTAACGTGAAAGAAACAGAAAGGTCGTTATTGAATTTAATGAGAAAAATATTGATTGGCGAAACTAAGAGGAATACGTTGAACTAAATGGAAGATTAAGAGATCACAGGGAAAAACATTGTATTTGCAGAGAAATCTTATAGCTGAAACGGCGAGATTGAAGAGTAGAAGAAATAACAATGAAACCCTCAAACACAAAACGCAGTGTTTTGTTAAGTGACCAGACTTTCCTATACCGGCTAAATAAACAAACGAACGCGTGTACCAAAATCAGACGGCTAAATCATCAAACCAACTCTAAACCACACGAGAAAACTTAATTATCAGATCAAACAGACAAAAACGTGGGGCCCACAAACATTAAAAAGATGCTGATGTGGACACTCTAAAAAGAGAGAAAAGAGTGGCATTATATATATGATTTTTATCACTATGCGACATGTTTCCGTCTGAAAATGAAACATAACTGCTGACGGTTCAAGTGACGTCAGCGAATGTTTTCGTTTGAAATTTCCAAGCTTACAGCCTCCACTAACATCTCTACATAAACCAAGAAGAGACGTTTATCTCTTATCTTTATCACTTCCTCCCACTCAGAGAGGCTAAGGAAAAAAAGATGAGAAACGAAGACGATCGGTTTATACCGGTTCACAACGGGGAACCGCTTTTTGTCACCAGAAGGAAAACCGGAAGAGTGATAGCGTACCGTGTTTTCTCAGCATCGGTTTTCTTTTGTATCTGCTGTATTTGGCTCTACAGAGTTACCGTACCGACAGAGATTGATGAAAACCGGCCCGGTTTGGTAAGATTAATCAGGTTGGTTATGTTTGTCATGGAGATTTGGTTCGGTTTGTATTGGGTAGTCCTGCAATCTCTCCGGTGGAATCCGGTTTGGCGATTCACCTTCACCGATAGACTCTCCCGGAGGTACGGTAACGATCTCCCGAGGCTCGACGTTTTTGTTTGCACGGCGGATCCGGTGATAGAGCCGCCGTTGATGGTGGTTAACACAGTCTTATCTATGGCGGCCCTGGATTACCCACCGGAGAAACTAGCGGTGTATCTCTCGGACGACGGGGGATCTGAGCTCACGTTCTATGCTCTCGCTGAGGCAGCTGAGTTTGCTAAAACTTGGGTTCCTTTTTGTAAGAGATTCGACGTGGAGCCGAGATCTCCTGCTGCTTACTTGTCTTGCAAGGCAAGTGTTCTTGATTCTGCTGCGGAGGAGGAAGTAGCTAGGTTGTATAAAGAAATGGCGGAGAGGATTGAAACGGCAGCGAGACTCGGGCGAGTACCGGATGAGGCGCGTTTGAAGTACGTGGAGGGGTTCTCGCAGTGGGACTCTGACGCTACACGCAGAAACCATGGAACCATTCTTCAGGTAAGACTACAACTTATAGCAATGGAAAGAACTGAATCTGACTTGTTTCTCTTATTGGTTTCGTGATCAGATTTTGGTAGATGGAAGAAAAGCGAATACAGTAACGTTGGTGTATCTGTCGAGAGAAAAGAGACCTGAGCATCATCATCACTTCAAAGCTGGAGCCATGAATGCATTGGTAACGGTTTATGTGACGATGACCGCAACCTCAAGACGTCTCCTTTAGATGCGAAGATCTTAACACACACCAAGAACTCACTTTTGAGAAACAGAACACAACACACTTCAAGTAAGAAACAGAGGAAGAACAAGACTTGAGAGCTAAAACTAAAAGAGACAAGATTGGTAACCCAGTTACACCTGTTAAATAAGGTGTTAGTCTGGGCCGGGAACTGTCTCCCGGAATCCACTAGATCAGAGGTTACAAGAGAGTATTCAGACACCCACAAGCCCCTTACAAAGCTCCTCACGGTTTCACTCTCTACCCCTTTCCCCAAGAACAAGATACAAGTTTATACTATGTAAAATGCTCTCACTTTTTTTTGTTGCTATCTCTCTGAAACAATGTAGATATTTATATGAAGAGCCTTGTGTAACCTAGTAGCTTCAGTGATGCCGTTTTGGCCTTAATCACTTGTCACGCTCCTTGTACGGCACCAGGCTGTCCACTCTCTCTTATCTTCTTGTTCCACAACAGACAAAACACCAATATGCTTTAGCTTTTATGAACTGCAGCAAACGGCTAGTCTTTGTGGTCCTGCAAAGAGAGAGTCACGTGGTATTCTTCAACACTCATTGTTTACTTCTTCTCCAAGTCTTCGTCTTTTCCATCAGATCTTCTTTACTAAAGCTCAACAAATCTCCACCTAGTGAAGACAGATCCAACACTGACTTAGACGAGTTCCCCTGAGAGATAGAAACTGATGATCTAGTACACTGGATTCCATTCCCGGATCTCTGAGTTTACTACTCAGACTTGACTCTCAGTAAGTTCAGTGCGGACTGAAACTTACTGACAGGCAAAACTTTGGTGAAGATATCTGCTGGGTTGTGCAGAGTAGATATCTTCAACACATTCACATGACCATGAGCAATGACTTGTCTGATCTTGTGAAACTTAGTGTCAACGTGTTTGGTTCGTTCGTGATGAACATTGTTCTTGGATAGTGCGATAGCACTTTGAGAATCACAGAACACTTCAACCGCTCTCTGTTCATAACCAAACTCCTTGAGGATGTCTTTGAGCCACAGCGCTTCCTTGACAGCCTCATTCAACGCCATATACTCAGCTTCAGTGGTAGACAATGCCACAACATCTTGTAAAGATGATTTCCAGCTGATAGTATTTCCTCCAAGCGTGAATACAACGCCACTGATTGATCTTCTTCCATCAACATCAGCAGCGTAGTCCGAATCGCTGTAACCTCTGAGGACAAATTCTGACCCTTTCTTGTAGCAAAGCTTCGTTTCCATAGTACCCCGGATGTATCTCAGAACCCACTTGACTCCCAACCAATGCTCTTTGATGGGATTCCCCATGAATCTGCAGATCACTCCAACTGGATAAGCTAGGTCAGGTCTTGTACCGATCATAGAGTACATAATGCTTCCAACTGCGTTAGCATAGGGTACCGACTTCATGTACTCTTTCTCATCTTTCAGTTGCTCTGGTGTAGCAGCACGTAACTTCAAATGAACACCTAACGGTGTTGACACTTTGTTCGAATCCTGCATCTTATACAGCTCTAACACCTTTCTGAGATAACTTTCTTGACCCATCCACAGCTTTCCTGCAACTCGATCTCTTCTGATCTCCATACCAAGAATTTTCTTGGCTGGACCAAGATCTTTCATGTCGAACTTGTCACTCAGCTTCCTCTTCAGTTCCACAATGACACTCTTATCTTTAGCAGCAACCAACATGTCGTCTACATAGATGAGTAGATACACCTTTGATCCATCCTTGTGTGTTTTGACATACACACAACTATCTCTGAGACTCTGAGTAAACCCAATCTCAGTCATATACCCATCAAACTTCTCGTTCCACATCCTTGGTGCTTGCTTAAGACCATACAGAGCTTTGTTCAAGAGACATACTTGGTTTGGCTTGAACTGATCCTCAAAACCTTCAGGAGCTTCCATGTAGATCTTCTTGTCTAACTCTCCATGCAAGAAGGCTGTTTTGACGTCCAACTGTTCAAGCTCCATGTCTTCTTCAACAACAATGCAAAGTAGTATCCTTATGGATACATGTCGCACTACAGGGGCAAATATCTCAGTGTAATCAACACCTTCACGCTGAGCATATCCTTTTGCAACAAGCCTCCCCTTAAACCTTGGTGGTTCAACCCCTGGAATTCCAGATTTATATTTGTAAATCCAGCGGCAACCTATGATCCGTTGTCCTTTTGGCCTTTCGACAACAGTCCATGTATGATTCTTTTTATGTGAATCCATCTCTTCACCCATACCATCTCTCCAGAACTCCCAATCATCACTAAGCCTAGCTTCATGATAATTCATAGGTTCCTTTACTTCTCCATCTACTGTGGTAATGAGTGCTTCTGCGTCAAAGAAGTCATCTTCATTGTCAGTGTCCTCACTGAAGTAACCCTCAACATCAAAGTGTCTCGGAGCCCTTACTTCTCTTCTTCCTCTATCTCTGACAAGGTGATAACTCTCTGGTGATTCTACAGCTTCTTGATACTGGTTCTGGTCTTGTTCATCAATCTGGTCATGAAGAACTTGTGTTTCTTCCCCTGCAGCTTCAGTGTCTTCATCTTGAGCATTCCCATCAGGTGTAGAGTCTCCCAGGGATCCTATCTCATCCGAGAGATCTCCACCTGAACCTGCATCGCTAGTTCCCTCTGGATCAATGTTGAATATCACTTCTGCCACCTCAGACTGACTCCCCTGAACCTGTTTCCCTCGCTTCACCACATCTCTGTACACAGCCTTCTCTTGAAAGATCACATTCCTACTGATCATACACTTCTTCTCTTCTAGTAACCAAACCTTGTAACCCTTAATCCCTGGTGGATAGCCTAACATCACTGCCTTCTTGGCCCTTGGAGATAGCTTCCCATCATCTGTATGCGCAAAGCATACACAGCCAAATCTTCTCAAGTAACTATAACCAGGAGATTTTCCTGACCACTTCTTGTCCGGAATCTCAAAGTTAATTGCAGAAGATGGTGTCTTGTTGATTAGAGTTACAGCGGTTTGAGTTGCTTCTGCCCAAAACGTAGGAGGCATACCCGAGTCACTTAACATGCTTCTCACCTTCTCCATTATGGTGCGATTCATTCTCTCAGCAACGCCATTTTGTTGAGGCGTGTATGCACATGTTCGATGCCTCACTATTCCCCTTTCTTTACAGAAAACGTTGAATCTAGTGTTGCAGAACTCAAGCCCATTGTCAGTCCTCAGAATCTTTACTTTCTTCTCAGTTTGATTCTCAACCATGATAATCCATTCCACAAACGTATCATAAGCTTCATCCTTGTGCTTCAAGAAATAGACCCATGTCTTCCTTGTGTAGTCGTCAATAAATGTTATGAAATATTGACACTTTCCCAAAGACAGAGGTACACTTGGAGCTCCCCATAGGTCTGAGTGAATGTAATCTAACCGATCTTTAGTATCATGAGTTGCTACTGAGAAACTGACCCTCTTAGCTTTACCATAGACACAGTTTTCGCACATCTCCATTGTAGAGACTTTCCTCTTGTCCAAAAGACCTTTTCTGACCAATATATCCAGGTTCTTTTGACTCATGTGGCCCAGCCTTCTGTGCCACAATACTGTATCGTCAGGCTTCTTTTCAGTTGCATACGTCTGTCCAACCTCTGGCTTACCCTGCAGAATGTATAGCTTCTCATGCCTCTTACCACTCATAAGAGTTCTGGTTCCATCTTTGATGCTAAGAACCCCATTCTTAGACTCAAAACTGCATCCAAGTTCCTCCAGTGTTCCCATAGACAGAAGATTTCTATCCATTTCAGGGATATATCTCACGCAAGTTAGCAGAAAGCTTGATCCATCCTCATTTCTGATTCTGACACTGCCAACTCCTTTCACCTTGGAAGTAGTCTTGTTTCCCATACGAACTGATCCTCCAACACCTTCTTGAAATGTCTCGAACCACTCCTTCTTATGAGTCATATGATAGCTGCATCCAGTGTCCATAACCCACTCGTGTTCCAGATTTATGTCTGTTAACAACAGAGCTTCCGACACATATAAACCTGCTGCAGCATCATTCTTGTTGTCCTTAACCATAGCAGCTTCTCCCCTGCTGCTACTTCCTTGCTGCTTGGACTTGTTCTGATACTTGTTTTTGTTCGGACAAGCACCTCTGAAGTGGCCTTCTTCACCACAAGTCCAACACAACTTCTTGCTCTTAGATTTAGACTTTGATTTCGACTGTTTCGAAGATCTGTCCCTGCTCTCTGACCTTCCTCTTTGATCACCTCTGTCTCTGGCATACAAACTCTCTGCTTGCCCTTTAGACCCACGTGAGGTTGAACTCGTTTCAAGCTCCTTAGCATATATGGCTGCAACGACCTCATCAAGCGTCAGTGTCGTTCTTCCTGTGCCATACCTTAGCGTGTCACGTAGTTGATCAAACTGTTTAGGTAGAGACATAAGCAGCAAGATAGCTTGGTCTTCATCAGAAACAGTAACACTGATGTTTTCCAAATCTGTTATGAGATGTAGAAACTCATCAACGTTATGTTCAATCGACAAGCTTTCTGACATCTTGAATCCATAGAGCTTCTGCTTCAGGTAGAACCTGTTTGGAAGAGCCTGAGCTAGATAGAGCTTGTCCAGAGCTCTAATCATCCCAGCAGCTGTTTCTTCCTTTCGTATCTTCCTCAGAACTCTGTCGGTGACACTCAAGATAATCAAGCTTCTAGCTTTCTTCACTTTCTCAGCTAAAGCTTCAGCCTTTTCTAAAGCTTCCTTCTTTTCTTCACTCGTTTCACCTGAATCTGAAACCTTTACTGTTGGTTTGTCAGATTCTTCCAAAGCTTTGCTCAAGCCCTGAAGATCTATCTGAGCCAACAATTTGTCTTTCCACAGTGTGTAATCCCCATGTCCGTCAAACTTCTCAAGCTCTATTCTTGACGACGACATGGTTCCCTTCTGACCGTTAGATCTTCAGGAACCTCCACCAGCTACACGGAACCTGGCTCTGATACCAATATGTGACGATGACCGCAACCTCAAGACGTCTCCTTTAGATGCGAAGATCTTAACACACACCAAGAACTCACTTTTGAGAAACAGAACACAACACACTTCAAGTAAGAAACAGAGGAAGAACAAGACTTGAGAGCTAAAACTAAAAGAGACAAGATTGGTAACCCAGTTACACCTGTTAAATAAGGTGTTAGTCTGGGCCGGGAACTGTCTCCCGGAATCCACTAGATCAGAGGTTACAAGAGAGTATTCAGACACCCACAAGCCCCTTACAAAGCTCCTCACGGTTTCACTCTCTACCCCTTTCCCCAAGAACAAGATACAAGTTTATACTATGTAAAATGCTCTCACTTTTTTTTGTTGCTATCTCTCTGAAACAATGTAGATATTTATATGAAGAGCCTTGTGTAACCTAGTAGCTTCAGTGATGCCGTTTTGGCCTTAATCACTTGTCACGCTCCTTGTACGGCACCAGGCTGTCCACTCTCTCTTATCTTCTTGTTCCACAACAGACAAAACACCAATATGCTTTAGCTTTTATGAACTGCAGCAAACGGCTAGTCTTTGTGGTCCTGCAAAGAGAGAGTCACGTGGTATTCTTCAACACTCATTGTTTACTTCTTCTCCAAGTCTTCGTCTTTTCCATCAGATCTTCTTTACTAAAGCTCAACAGTTTACTTGTTCCACAAGTCATTCGGAACCACTTGATTTGATTTGACACCGTTTTCATTCTTTTTCTGACAGATTAGGGTTTCTTCGAAGATAACTTGTGGGAGAATCATGCTAAACGTGGACTGTGACATGTACTCAAACAACTCAAAGTCAGCACGCGATGCACTCTGCATCCTACTTGATGAGGAGGAAGGAAAAGAGATAGCTTTCGTGCAGTTCCCGCAGTGTTTCGAGAACCTTACAAGGAATGATCTGTATGGAAGCATGATGCGCGTAGGAGCTGATGTAAGTTGTATATACAGAGACCACTAAACACACCATAGATTCTGAATTTGAAAAATAATATATTCTTCTTACAAGTTACTGCTAACTGGTTATGTTTTGGGATGTGTAACATAAAAATAAAAAAAGGTGGAGTTAAAGGGATTGGATGGAAATGGCGGTCCATTATACATTGGAACTGGATGCTTTCACAGAAGAGATGTGATCTGCGGAAGAAAGTACGGAGAGGAAGAAGAAGAAGAAGAATATGAAGATATTTCAGAGCCTGAGATGATTAAGGCTCTCGCAAGCTGCACTTATGAAGAAAACTCTCAATGGGGAAAGGAGGTTAAGCAATGATTTAATACTTAAATTACTAAATATGTTTCTTGAGCCATAATTAAGCCAGTTTGTGTCATTCTAAACTAAAGTAAAATGCCATGGCAGATGGGTGTAAAATACGGTTGCCCGGTAGAGGATGTCATAACCGGTTTAGCTATTCAGTGCCGTGGATGGAAATCAGCCTACTTGAACCCGAAAAAGAAAGCTTTTGTCGGGGTAGCACCGACCAATTTGCATCAGATGCTGGTGCAGCAGAGGAGATGGTCAGAGGGAGACTTTCAGATTCTACTGTCAGAGTATAGTCCGGTTTGGTATGCCCAAGGAAAGATCAGTTTAGGACTGATCCTTGGTTACTGTTGCTTTTGCCTTTGGGCTCCATGTTCAGTACCTGTGCTTGTTTACTCTGTTTTGACTTCTCTCTGTTTATTCAAAGGCATTCCTCTGTTTCCAAAGGTAAAAGAAAACAGCTTTTCTCTTTTTTTTTTTTTTTTTTTTTTTTTTTGTGTTATGAACTCTGAATATAAGGTAAAACTGATCTGTTTTTTTAAAGGATAATTGCAGTCCCTAAACATCAAACTCATTCTATTTGCATTCCACACACTAAATCCCCCCAATTTTCTTCCCCACAACACTACCATTTTCCCCCCCTCCTATGGTATCTACTTTTTCTAAGGGTTTTCAGCCAATTTACTCTTTTTTTAATCCAGGTTTGGAGCTCGTGGTTTATCCCGTTTGTTTACGTGACTATCGCAGTTAATGCTTACAGCCTAGCAGAGTTCTTGTGGTGCGGAGGAACTTTACGTGGATGGTGGAACGAGCAAAGGATGTGGCTTTACAGAAGAACAAGCTCCTTCCTTTTCGGATTCATAGACACAATTCTGAAGAAACTTGGTGTTTCGGAGTCTGCGTTTGTGATCACAGCGAAAGTTGCAGAAGAAGAAGCAGCAGAGAGATACGAGAAAGAGGTAATGGAGTTTGGAGTTGAGTCTCCCATGTTTCTCTTACTCGGAACACTCGGGATGCTCCATCTCTTCTGCTTTGCCGCAGCTGTCATGAGACTGGTGATGACTTCTAGAAAGGCTGGAGAAGATTTACAAACAATGGGTATGCAGTTTGTGATAACAGGAGTGCTTGTGGTAATAAACTGGCCTTTATACAAGGGCATGTTGTTGAGGAAAGGTAAAGGGAAGATGCCAATGAGCGTGACAGTTAAAGCCGTTGTCCTAGCTTTATCTGCCTGTACTTGTATCGCACTCTCTTAATGAAAGATAGAACCTATGTACGGATCGCAACTACTAAATAGTGTTGGGAAAGTTTTATTTTATTGATTTCTTCTTTACAAAATCTAAAGAAAAACACAAGAAAGGTACATAACTCCTAGTAATAGTCTTTAACATATATGGACAGATAAAAGTCCACTCTCCAATGTTTTTTTTTTTTTCATTCTGCAGTCATTACCGAAAGATCCTATGGACAGATAAAATCTAAAGAGGAGCTTACTGGCATTTACAGAGGAGTCAGAAAGAATGGAGGATTGATGGATTTTCACTGGTCCTGTTTTGTTTAAGCAAACCCCAAACCTTCTAAAGGAACCTGAAAAAGAGATACACCACTCTCTTAAAACCAAATAAAGCATCCCTAATTCCCTATTCTTTTCAAAAGAGCAGGATAGGAAGATTATCAACAACAGGAAATATTTCAGATGAATTCAATTATATTTGGTTTACCTTTGATGTTCCGGTGACAAACTGAAGAAATGTAGCCAGCCATATCTTTTTTTTTTTCAAGAGTATCACTCCCTCCCTTTTAGTGACTCAATCCTCGGTATCAGGTATCTCAAAGACCATAAACTTTGCAAGAGAAGCGAGTGTTTTACCATCTATACTTCTCTTTATCCGATTCTTGCTTCTGAAGATAGATGACGATAGTGAACAAGACATACTAGACTTTCCTTGCATTCTGATGTTGTTTGCAGCCACAATTAGCTTCTTGCTAATCGTTTCACTTTTACTCGCAGTCTCTCCAGTTTCCCTCTCCGGCGTCGTTATTGCCATGAAACATTTCGAGTTCAACTCAGCAGCTCTTGCTGTTGACAATGAAGACCTTACTATGGTTTCAGAACCAACAAACTCACACTCCTTGTCCACCAGTGAAGGTTTAGGGATGGGTTTGGCCAGAGATTTCTTTGTCTTCCTGTTTACACCATGGATCAGCCCAACGACTCTTTGAGGGGATTGATCAGAACCGGAGAAATGCCCAATTTGAGATTTACCAGAGCTGTTGGATATGCTTGGCTCTTGTGATATGGTAACAAGTCTAGCTTCTGCGTGGATAAACCAGGGCTTAGGATGGTTATCCCGGAAGATGTACTTTATAGGCAGAGATTGAGCAAGGTAATAAAACTGAGACTTTCGTTGAACCTATACTAGGAGAGTGGCAAAAGTAAGTTAGTTAAGCACATGATGGGTGGGAAAGAAAAATGGATTTTGGAGCACTGATTTACATTACCATTAGACTATGAACTCGTATCTCCCCTAAGCTGGGTAGGCAACTTGCATGTGTTTCCTCAAGTTTTCCTGCAACAAGCACACTTTTTTTTAATATGTTCATAGAGAAAAACAGGTTAACGGTAGGGTATTGAAACATAGTAAGAACTGAGAAAAGGCACTATACAGAGCCTAAAGTGAGTAACAACTAACAACAGACAGAACATCAATAAAAGAAAGCAAACACCAGAAGAGAAGAAGAACACTTGTTATAGTGATCATAATTTGAACGATTTATCTCAAAGTGGGCATATGCATATTCAGTTACTCACACACGGTCCAAAACAATCAGAGTAGGAAGATGATTCGAATTTTTCATTTTTTGAGAAAACAGAGAAAGAAGAAATCTTCCTTTTTTTCCAGAAAACCGAATCGAAAGAGAAAACTTGATAGGCAATGATAGCATAGGGAATAAATATGAAGAGAGAGAGAGAGAGAGAGAGAGAGAGAGAGAGAGCATTATTACTCTTGAAATCTGGGGATGTGATATCAAGAGAAACCGTCATGGCGATTCGGGTTCCCAAGTTAGTCTCAACAAAGACAGCAACTTCTCCCATTGCGAACCGGAGGCGAGGCGAGGCTGAAGACAAGACGAGCTGCCTGTTTTGTTAACTGATAATGAGAAACGCAATCGAAGTGTCTGCAGTTTTTGTTTAGTTACAAAACGACTGACTGTGTTAGTGTAGATTTTTGAAAACTCGAAAGCCGTTAAACTACACCGTTTTAATTGTCGGAACTGAGCAAAAAAAAAAACTAAACACGTGTCTCACTGCCATTTCTCCGTTCAAAAAAAAAGAAAGTAAATGGGGCGGCACAAACGATGGGCTCTCGCCAGTGATTGGGTTCGTTCACGCTTCTGCTTCTCTTCATCGGCGGCGGCTTTCCCGTTAAAGCAGGTGACGAGGTTGAACTTCGAGAACGCTGAATGATGTCCCTGAGGAATTTACATGTTTGAATAATCCCAGGAATCTCTTATTTGTCCAGACGACAAGAGGAAGATGCAACTAAGTGTTATGAGATGAGATATCCGACGACGATGAGGAGGAGGGCGTGGCTGAAACAGAGCATTTCAAGTTGGCGGATCTTCTTTTTGCTGAAATGATGAAGTCAAAGCTGAATGAGTGGCGGTCTGAGCTCTTCCATGGTCTGAATGCATCTTCTGAGTCTTCCAATGGGTCGACACCGAGTACGAAACTGTGTTCTATCCCATGCGTCCAGCTCTCTCAGTCTCAAGGCTTTCACTTCTCATCAGCTCAGAGTTATTAAATTGGTAAATGCTCTTTGTTCTGAGATTGACTATGTTTTCATCTTTTCTTCAGTTCAGATTGTTATTTTTATTTAAAAAGTTGGCTCTGGATTTTACTTTTTTGCAGGTTTTGGGAAAGCATTTTAGAGATCTTGTATACATTACATACAAATGATGAAAGTTCATTTCCGCAAAGACTTTAGGCCTGTTCGTTTCCTGATCGCCACTTCTAGCGGCAGCGTCCAAAAAAGTCAATCTTTTATCACGGTAATATACACCACCGGTGAGAAATCGCTGACCTATTTTCAGTCGCAGCGGCAACAAACACCAAGGAGAGTAGACGCTGAAATTATGTGCGGCAACAAGCGTCTCGTCTTTTGGTCTCCGGCAATTCAGTAGCGTCTACCGCAACTTCCGACTCTGCTATTTAGGTGTCCGTCGTAGTACAATTATTTGCTGCCGCCGCTACACTTTGCGGTTACGAAACGAACAGGCCTTTTGTTGTTTACACTCATTCACAATCCCACAAGGACAATCTCTTGGTAATTATAATAATATATACCATTTACATTGCTGGAAAGATATATTGTCCCTGGATCTTTACTTAGATTGATGAAGATGATGTGAATTATAGTTAATGATAGCAAAGTATGGGATACTGTTACTCACTCCTTTTTCTTTTGAACACACAATACCTTCTTACTCACTACTTACAAAGCCTTCTTTGATCCAAATATGTCTCATATTATTCTTGTACAGCAGGAGGCAAAGGATGAACACAAGAGAGTAGCGGAAAGAAAAATACAATCTCCAATAGGGTTCCGTCAACTGATTGATCTGCTTTCTTCAGAGAAGAAGTTGATTGTTGCTCACAATTCCATCCTGGATGTTGCACATGTATACAGCAAATTTGTGGGTCCTCTTCCCTTCAACAGCTGAAAAATTCGTGGCCTCCCTTAACGACCACTTTCCTTACACTGTTGACTCCAAAAATACTCTTAAAACTTGAATCCAATGCTGCATCAGAGGATGAACAAGTCCAGTACATCACTATCCTCTGCCTTCTCCTCCTTATGTCCACGAGTCGACTGTCCTTCGCGAAGCTCTGACTCGTTTCTGAGATCAGAGAATGCATCTGTCTACCACTTGGATGACACTGCAGTTTTCGTTTTGTTCAAGAACTCGGAACTAATTGCAGACTTCCTAAAGCTCAAGCAGCAGCTGGAGTCAGACAATTGTCCTGTTAAGATAAGATCATTCACCCCTCTCTCCAAGATCCTTTAAGGAGGGAAAACCGGAGCTGCAGACTATAAAGCCTACAAAGAGATTTGCAGATCTCAAAGGTCCTCTTCTCTGACCAAGCTGAAACGGTTTGTGTCAAACCAAGAACAAGACCTGATACTGAGACTGAGAGAAGAGATAACTTGGTCGCTGTGACTGACAAAGCATCGGATTTGATCGATGCGTTTTTGGCAAATAGAGTTTAAAGACAAACCACACTAGGATAATTAGTCACACTCCCTTTCTTGTCAAGACAGTCTTTTTCTATTTCTTTTTTTGGAAAAAAGAAAAATTGCCAACATGAAACGCATATAGTGTAATGTTTGTGTTATGATCAAGTATAATTTAAAAAGGTAAATATGAAATAATGAACAGCGCAATAGTGTGCGGATAAAATCAAATACTAGTATTGTCAACAATGGATCGGATGGAGATATCAATCTCAATCAAATTTTCTTCTTCTTCAAGTTCTTCCCAAATCTCCATGAGCGTCATCTCTTGGTAATACTCTTCTTTACTCATCCAACCTTCATTTGCCTCTTCCCTTTCCAGAGAAATCTCTATCAACCCTTCTTCTTCTTCATAAACTAGGTTGGTTTTAGTTTCTTGACTTTCAAGCTCTTCCCGACCATGAAAACAAGACTTGGACTTGTTTTTGAACACGTCACTAATGTGGAGAACCTTAGAGAGAAACAAGATTGGGATAGTTATGAGATTAAAAAGAAGATTCTTCAAGAAAGAGAGAGCTGAGATCAATAGTGTCTTGTTGACTCCATTTCTCGCCATTGTTCAGGGGGTCATCACACCTTACACAAACTGATTTATAATATGTTCATCTCTATCATGAATTTTCCAGGCCGAATGCATTGAACATAGACAAGATTCTAATGAGTACAAAGACAAAAAGAAATATCTGATGACATGTTCCCCAGAATCTTGTAAGGGAGCCCATTGGGTCATGACTTTGTGAACAAAAGAGAAGACAGGTGTAGTGGAGGAGTTTCAGAGGTCAGACACATGCATTGTTGCTTTGACTTTCATTCGTTGACTCCGGACATAGCTGTTTTCATGGTTCAACACTTTTTCTCGCCGTTGTATTTTCAAATTAACCCCCCAGTTCTTTCTTCCATTACAGATACGGAACAATTGTTTTCAAAATTATCAGATACATCCTTCCCAAAGTATTATTAAACCCTTCTCCTGAAAACCCCTATTGCACATACCCTCAAAACGATGTCGTCTTTATCTCGCCTTCTCCGCGGCAGTGGCACCTTTAACACTTGTACGATCCGTCGGTTTTCCTCCGCCGCCTCGGAGACCACGGCAGCAATCTCTCCACCTAAAAAATCACTCAGCAGCATCGTGAACGAGGAACGAAACCCCAAACGGATCGTCGACAAGTTCAAGACGGCGTGCGAGTCCGAGCGATTCCGAGCCAACATAGCCGTCTACGACAGAACCGTGCGGCGTCTCGTCGCCGCTAAGAGATTACATTTCGTCGAAGAGATTCTGGAGGAGCAGAAGAAGTACCCCGAAATGTCAAAGGAAGGATTCGCTGCTAGGATCATCTCTCTCTACGGAAAAGCGGGTCTGGTCGAAAACGCACGGAAGGTGTTCGACGAAATGCCCGAGAGAAACTGCAAGAGGACAGCGATGTCCTTCAATGCCTTGCTTAGTGCGTATGGGGTTTCCAAGAGATTCGATGTGGTTGAGCAGCTTTTCAACGACTTACCGGACAAGCTATCGATCGAACCGGACATTGTGTCTTACAATACTTTGATCAAGGCGTTGTGTGAGAAGGGTTCCTTGTCCGAAGCTGTTGCATTGCTTCGTGAGATTGAGAACGAGGGTTTGAAGCCTGATATAATCACGTTCAACACGCTTCTGTTGTCGTCATATCTGAAGGGAGAGTTTGAGCAAGGGGAAGAGATATGGGCGGAAATGAGGGAGAAGGATGTAGCGAGGGACATCAGGAGTTACAATGCACGGTTGCTTGGACTAGCCAACGAGACGAAATCGGAAGAACTAGTAAGTCTCTTTGAAGAGCTCAAGGCTAGTGGGATCAAACCTGATGTTTACAGCTTCAATGCGATGATTAGAGGGTCGATCAACCAAGGGAAAATGGAGGAAGCCAAAGGGTGGTATAAAGAGATTGTGAAGCAGGGTTATCGTCCTGATAAAGCTACACTGGCTTTACTGCTTCCTGCGTTGTGTAAAGCGGAGGACTTTGGGTGTGCGATTGAGCTCTGCAAGGAGACATTCAGTAAACGTTATCTTGTGGGTCAAACGACATTGCAGCAGTTAGTAGATGAACTGGTAAAAGGGGGAAAGAGAAGAGAAGCGGAGGAGATAGTGGAGATTGCAAAGGACAATGATTTCTTGAAGTTCAAGCTTGAGCTGTCGTCTCAGTTGATCAGTTAGTAGATGAACTGGTAAGTTATTCGTTGTCACTAGTGTCTTGTAGTTCTTTTGAACAATGATGAAAAACGGCATGTATTGGTTGTTTAAGCAGGTGAAACGCTACACTTAAATATGTTTTGGTTGAATCAATTGTTTTACTGGGACAAATTGCATTTAAGTATCTTGATTATTATTTAATTAGTCAATAAATATAGTATAAAATCTAGGAGAGGCGATATAAACCGACCTCCAAACAGTGTAAATGCGTTTAATTAATTAAGTAAAGCCGTGTAACCAAACAGTTAATTTCCATTATTTTCTCCGATCATTTGAAAACCCTACCCTTACCTATACTTCAACCCCACCACCCCAGTGATTGATTGGAGAATACGCCTAAAATCGAGAATGGCTTTTTTCATTGCTATGCGAACCCGCCTTGTGCCAAGGTTACTAAAGCTTAGATCTAGTACTTCAAGGCTACTTTCTACGAAAGCATCTTCTTCATCCAAGGCTTCAGGACTCTCCGCTGCCCAGCAGACGCTCCTTTCTGATCTTCATCATCAGCTTCCTCCTCCTGAGGCGCTGGTAAAGGAGCGGAAAGGTCTAAAGTTTCTTAGTAACGTATTCCTCTGGGCTCTCACCGGTGCTACCGCTGCTGTTGGTTACACTAGCTATGGTGTCTATGTTTCTTCTTGCTCTCCCTTAATGTTTTTTTAGGTTTTCCAATGGTGTTCACTGATTATTCAACTGATCTCATGATTCTTGTTTATGTGCAAAAGCTTACACATTAGATGAAGTGAAACAGAAGACAAAGTCATACCGAGAATCTGCTTTCAACACTCAACCAGCTCTTCATTCTTCCTCCGGCATTCATGTTAGTTACACTTGCCACTCTGACCTTTTACCATTGTTTCTGGATTATTATCTCTTTTGAATCTCTTTGCAGAAATATCAGGCAATGTTGTACTCTGCTGCCATCAAAGGTATATAGCTTTTTTTTGTCTAATGCCTAATAATGTATCTCTTTAAGTAAACAGTATCATGACTTTTGTTTTTTTTTTTGCTTGAAATCTGACCAGTTCCTGCAAGAGCCATTGATATGTACTTGGAGCTTAGGGAATCTGTGGAGGAACAAGTTAAAGTATGTTTTTTTTTTACTTTCACCGCCCTGACACATTCTTGTGGCTCCTCCTTTTACTTGTACTTTACTTCTCCGGCTGTTTCTTTTATAGGGCTTCGCTGAACCTGTCTCGGAAAAGCTTCTTCCTGATTTGCATCCCTTAGAACAGAATGTAATCTACACTCTCGTTCTTGATTTGAATGAGACTCTGATTTACACTGACTGGAAGGTAACTCCCGATCTTCACTGTTGGCTACTTACTGATTTTACCAATCGCATCTATAGATGTTCGGTTTGACAAAAAAAAAAATCTATAGATGTTCTGAATATCATTTTTTTTTTGCTTAAACATTTTTTTTCTTATTTTCTCTGCCTTTTTCATTTTGCAACAAGCGAGAAAGAGGGTGGAGGACGTTCAAAAGACCAGGTGTTGATGCATTCTTGGAGCACCTTTCCAAATTCTATGAGATTGTCCTCTATACTGACCAGATGGATATGGTATAAAAAACATATCCTTTTAAAAAAAATTATTTGTGTAACATTTGCGGCAACTAACAACACTTTTGTTTCATTGCTTTCTAAGAATGTAATACCCGTCTGTGAGAAGTTAGACCCAAATTACAACATACGTTATAGGTTAGCCAGAAACGCTACTAAATATGAGAATGGAAAGCACTACCGGGTACGTAATCATCAGCTTTATCTCTTTTGCCAAAAAGTAGCTAGCTGCTTATTTAAAAATCTCCGTTGTGCAGGATCTGTCAAAGCTGAACAGGGACCCGAAGAGGATTATCTATATTAGCGGGAATGCTTTTGATACAAGCCTTCAGCATGAGAATTGTGTGCCAATCAACCCTTACAAACTCGAATCTGATGACACAGCCCTTGTCGACCTGATACCTTTCCTTGAATGTTAGTATCGTAATTCCAGTCTTGCTTTCTGCTTTCTTAATTTATTAATTAATGTTGGTCTGTTGGCTGATCTCTTTTATTTTGGGGTGTGGTCTCCAGATGTTGCACGTAGCAATCCAGCTGATATCAGACCTGTTCTAGCTTCTTACGACAGAAAAGATGTTGCCAAAGAGTTCCTTGAGAGGTCCATTGAGTATCAAAAGTGAGTCTTTTTTTTTCTCTATATCTTTACCTACTGTGAATGCAAAATCTGTTGCTGGCTGTCCAATAAGACAAATCTTATTATTTATGCAGACGAATGGAAGGACAAAGACAAGGCCGACTCTGGAGGCGTTAGAAGGACCTAAAACCTTTTATGTATAGTTAGAGACGATTATATCCTCGTTGATTCATTACACCATAAAACAAGAACAGAAGCTACTGTTCTTTGCTGAGGGTTTTACTTAGAACTAAAATCGTGGCTTCCTCTTGATAGTGTTTTGTTTTTTTTACACATTTTTTCCTCTCGTAGCAACCTTTGTCTCGGTTTTACAAAGTGAACTTTTTGCAGGAGAGCGAAAATGATTTTTTTGTTAGCAAATAGATATTTTTATTTTAAAATATACTATTCTCATTTTGCCAATATTCATAACATTAAAAATTTTAGTGGTCAGAATAAATAAATATAGTAATTTTACATGCGTAATTTTTCAATTTTTATCAATTTTAATTTATATAATATTAACTTATCCATTGTATATACTGAAATATATGATTATTGTTTGTTTCATTTTAATTAATAAAAGGGAATTAAGAACATTTCAGTTTTAGATTTGTGGTGAATATATATAACTATTATATTAATTTAAAATAAAATAGAAATTTCGGTTCGATCAGTTAAACTGGAACCAGTCAACTAGTAGATATATTAAATAAATTTATAACCAAAATTCAAAAGAGGTATATTGTTCCCATGCTTTTCCATACAAATAAACTAAAAAATAAACCTACTTTTTTTTTAATTATACTTGCTACTGTCGTTCACGTTTTATCCTAGAGTATGTCGACATTTTTTTAAATATTTTCTGAGAAACAAATTTAACAGTTAATAAAGATTTATTTTGTGTTCAAGTACGATATCGTTTATAAAAAAATCAATAACTAATATAATTAAAAAAAGATCCAAAGTTAAATGAAATACATGAGATACTAATTAAAAAGTTACCAAAAAAAAGATACTAATTAAAAAGTGAGCAATATGATTAGATTCAGCCATTCATGCCACTTTGAATGATTGGAGTTTTCGAGTCAAAGGACGATGGCTTCACGTAACTTCGTGACAACTGACAAGCAGACTCATATGTCACTACAAACGTCACTTTTTTCTCGTTTTCCTTTTTCTACCATTTGTAGTATATTTAACCTCTTTTTTTTTAGCTTTAGTGGGTCCAATTTTCTTAATCTTTGTTTTGTCATTAGTTAGCAATTTTTAAATGCTGGGACAACAGAAATCACATTGAAATTGCATATACAAATTATGTAAATACTAGTATTAGCTATTTTGATCTTTGAACTAGTCATCTAAATATATATATAAATCATCCAAATAAAAAACAACGTAGAAGGTTGATGATCTAAAAAAGAAGTAGGTGGCACAAAAAACATGTGATGACTGATGAGTGATAAGCCTTAGGATGTGTAGAGATAAAAGGAGACTTATAACTGCAATGCGTTCTACATGTGTTGCTTGTCATATTATTAACATAACAACTTTTTTTCGTTAGAAATGAACAAATTTTAAAATCCGAAAGAGCATACTTGAGTAAAATAATATTGTTACTATACTTACCAACATCATGTTCTCGATCGCACAAGTCGTGGTGGCCATCTCCTATATAAGCTGTGTTCATCTTCTCCTCCACACAACAACAACCATTCCCTCCTCTCTTGTTCCAATCCCAAAGATTCTATGGCTCCCTGCATCGAAACTTACAGAACATGTAAACCCCATGACGACGACTCTTCTCGGTTCTGTTACATGAATCTCTTCCGACCCGACTGTCGTTTCCCTCCACGAACACCCATGACAACAAACTCGCTGGACGACAGCGGTGATGTCTGGCTCAAGATGCTCGAAGAAGCCAAATCCGACACAGAGCAAGAACCCATTTTGTCAAGCTACTACCACGCTTCCATTACATCGCACCGGTCGTTAGATTCCGCTTTGGCCAACATCCTCTCAGTAAAGCTCAGCACTTTAACCTTACCAACCAACACCCTATACGAGATGTTCATCAGCGTTTTAAAAGAGAGCCCAGAGATCGTCGAATCTGCGAAGCAAGACCTAAAAGCAGCGAAGGAGAGAGACCCAGCTTGCTTAAGCTACGTCCACTGCTTCCTAAGCTTCAAAGGCTTCCTCGCTTGCCAAGCCCATCGCATCTCCCACAAGCTCTGGACTCAGGGAAGAAAGATCCTCGCTTTACTCATCCAAAACAGAGTATCCGAAGCTTTCGCCGTCGACTTTCACCCCGGAGCCAAGATCGGAAAAGGGATTCTGTTAGACCACGCGACGGGGGTGGTGATCGGAGAGACGGCGGTGATCGGAGACGACGTTTCGATACTCCACGGGGTGACGCTCGGAGGAACGGGGAAGCAGTGCGGCGATCGGCATCCGAAGATCGGCGACGGTGTCTTGATCGGAGCAGGGAGTTGTATACTGGGGAATATTAGAATAGGAGAGGGGGCTAAGATTGGATCGGGGTCGGTGGTGCTTAAGGATGTGCCGCCGCGTACGACGGCGGTTGGGAATCCGGCGAGGTTGATAGGTGGGAAAGAGAATCCGAAAATGGTGGATAAGGTTCCCGGTTTGAGTATGGACCAGACTTCATACTTAACCGAGTGGTCTGATTATGTCATCTAAACCAACTGTAATTATTTCCCATTTTTCTGATTTTACTACTCTTAAGCCAACATTTTGTTATAGAGCTGTTGGTGTTTAATGTACGATTGATATGTTTTTTTTGTCAACATTTCGTTTCATTGAAATGAAAGGCCAAAAGACAATACAACATGGGCCGGAAACTATACAAGAAAAACAAACAAGCCGTATGTACCTCATATCTCTCCCCTTTGTGAATGAGAAATCGTTAAGAAGGGTTAGAGTCTTAGGAAGAATTTTTTTCTCTATTTAGAAAAGAGTAGTAATATGAATATACTGCCAAATTCCTATCATTTTCTTTTAACAAAAGAATCAATACACAAAAGAGATGGAATTTTGCAGTCAATACAAAGAGTTTAAGTAAAACCTAACATCTCTCTTTCATTTGGCATATCTATACCTTCCATATATATATGTACATCCTCTAATTCTAACTTATAGTTAGCAGACACTACTAAACTTCTCCTTTGCTCCTATTTCCTGTTTACTCAGCAGCCTATATCAGATTTGAGGTTAGCACTTCAAAAAAAAGCAAAACATAATCTGAAACCTTCCATAGATGCTGTTGAAAATGCAGCAATCATGTCTTGTTGGTCACATAAGTTAGCAAGTCTGGGTGGCTTCCGCAGCCCTTTTCCGCATCATCTCCGTTACAGCAGCTCTACGCCGTTTTTCTGACTGCTGCTGCCGTCTCCTAGTAGCTGCTTTGAAATCTCTGTTCGACAAAAAGAGAAAGAGTTAGCTATTATAATATTAACCAAAGTGGTTTTATTATAAGTGTTAAAACTCTTTATGTACCTGCATTTTGGGACAGTGCATTGGGAATCTCTGCAGGAGAGGGAATGCATTCTGATGAGTGTCCAAAATTGCCTACACTTGGTGCAATCTTCACAAGCCATCTTACAATTCATTATATGTCTAATTACCGTCTTCATCCAGCGACACCGTTGATATTGGCATTGTGCAGAGTGGCATGGAGTTGCTACGTGTACAAGCAGTTCTATCATCTGCAGTATCAACACAACCGACCTTTGTTATTCATTTCTAGCCCCTACACATACAATCAATCCATATATTATATGTAAATAGCCTCTCATCAGACGATACCTTGTCAAACAAGATTTGATTAGCTTTCCCGTTGCGTTGTACACTAGTAGTTTCAGCAGCAGATGAACGGCTTATCAGTTTATGTGAATGGTTGATAGACGCCTTAGGGTAACAGGCATCGCAGACATCATAGGCCGTACAAACTTGGCAGTGCCATCCTTGAGCATTTTGGATTTCTTGTTGGCAGATGGTGCATGCGGTGGGAAACGCAGGGGCACTTGGGTTGTGTAGATGATAGAGAATCATCATGGAAGAGTGTTTCGCCCGCCTTAGTGTGTCGTACTGATAGTTGTTGCCTTGGCAAAGATTCAGGAAAGCTTGCCTATTATCAAAGCACTCGCTCTGAATGATTTCATCTTTGTCCTTGATCTCAATGGGAACGTCTTTGATAGCCACCTGCAGAGATCATCCACCACACCTTTGTCATTTTTCTAAGATACCAAAAAAAAATGGTGCTCTAACCACCACCAAAGAAACTTACAGGAAACAGTGAGTGCTTCACTTTCCGATTGATTGGATGCCTCTCTTTCTCTGCGCGCTTCTGTTCCACTCGGTAACACCTGCGGTCAAAAGTGAGTTGATTATTATTATTATTTTTTTAACTTAGATAATTGAAGTACCAAATATGATCATGTAGCAGAGATCTTACTTGTCACATATCTGAAAATTCTTGCAGCGGTTGCACACCCACCGATTTCCAGATACCATGAGGGTGCAACAATGCTTGCAGCAATGTTGTAAGTGAACCATGATAAAATCTTCCTTCATTGGACAAATGATCTCACCGAGCTACCACAAAAACAAGAAACAGATAAATAAAAGATCAATAATGCATATGAGCACACAAGAAGAAAAAAACAATTTACTTTTTGCATCATTAGCCGATCCTTTGAGGCATTGACAGAAAGGTCCAACTGGCCAATTGCTCTTAGGGCTCTTTTCGATATGACCTTTTTGGTGTATCCTTTTTTATTTAACTTAGTGGTGGTCCCATCACCTTCTTGGCGCATTTGTTGTATTAAATCCTCAGCAGCACCTGGCCAGTAATCCCCATCGAAATAGGGCAACCTTGCAGCAGTTACATTAGCTCTACATTCGCCAGGCTGGACAAAGAATTGATCATAGAGGTTTGTACATTCAACCACCACATCTTCCTCTGAAGCTTTCCTTAGCATTTCTAAATACCTGACAAGAGAGGAAGAAGACACCGTTAACAAAATGCACAGTTGCACTTGACAAAACAAAGATGGTTGCTCGATTTCATACCATTCCCTTAGTTTATCAGTCTTTGGCGTCTTCTGGATTTCAGGATGACAGTTTAGGATATAATCTTCACCCTTTAGTGGTGGGCACGCCCATATGTAGCAGCTTGTGAAACCACGTTTCTTACAGTAATCAAGATAACCAATCTGCAGATGGGAACAAGTTCATGCGCTGTACTCAGAGAAGTAAAAAAACATGATAATACATAAAGAAGCTATAGGATTACCAGAATTTCATGGTACACAAACGTGCGGAGGGCTTCTCCAGAAACTGTTCGAACCTCAGGTCTGAAATACTTTACCGAGTCCAGATAGGAGAGGTATACACGCCGCTGATTGGCAGGTCCAGATTCTGTTCCAAATTCCTGGACGAACATGCCAAATAAGCACACTTCCACACCTTCAATCTTCTGAAACAACAATATGACCTGAAACAATACATCTCTAAGTGCCAAGGATGCAAAAGTCAACAAAAGAAGAAGCAATCATGAACCATATATATATATATCTTACCTTTGACTTATAAGAGAATTCAGATGGATAATTTTCTCCTCGGAAAAGCTCCAAGAAGTTTTCCTTTACTTCTAATACTTTGTCAACTGATGCCACAACTCTGACAGTAAGTGATTCGGCTCCAGGAACCTGATATATTTATCAATAATGAAAGGTTAGATAGTTATCAAACTGTTTCTGTGTGCAATTTCTCCACAGTTGTTCAATAGACCCGAATACTAATTAATAGAAGACGCAGAGCATACGGAAGAGGAAGCCTTCAAACTAATAGTGATAATGAACCCTCTATATTTCCTAAAAACAAGTCTTATCTTCTCCACAATCCTGTTCTTATCCCAAGAACGAACAAAATGTAAAACTATTTACAACCATTAGCAGATGAAAACAGACATAAGATTCAACAAAAGGAGTTTAAAGATTACCTCCTCATAACTTTTTCCTTGAAACCTAGCCCTCGCTTGTCTTTCCTTGTTCAAGTTTTTGAATAACCGCTCCTCTATATGGTTGCTAAGAGTAGTATGTGGTAAACTCTTTGCCCCAGGAATGGCACTCTCTGGAAATGGTCTTCTTTCTCCTTGTTCCACCTCTTGTATATAGCAATTAGGGCAAGTGTACTTGGTGGCTTCGCCATGGTTCCTTCGGCTGTTGAACAAAGCACAAATTTGATGCTGCCACGCTTGGCACTTATCACATTGCACCCACTGCATGAAACCACACATTGTTTCAGTCACACAGAATAAAAAGAAGCAAATTTTTTATAGAGTCATGAGGCATATATATATACCCCTTCAATAACTTGTTCATCATTTTTCTTCTTCTCAAGCCTTGCTTTCGGTATACAAGTTCCATCAACAGAAACAGAGTTTTCACGCGCTTCATTGTAGCAAGTTGCGCAGACATGATGCCGTGACTCACCAGCAGCAACACTGTAATGAAAGGCATTTCTCTTGATGCGCACACCACAAGGGGAGCAGTAAATAGGTATTGGCTCAAACACAAGCTTCTCGATAGCACATAACTGGCAAGCATCCGCAGAGATGAAGCCCCCCATTGCTTTGTTTTTGCCCGCCTTGGTTTTACTCTGAAAACAGAATTACAAAGAGAGAGAGAGAGAAACAAGCATCAGCCAAGTGCACCCTTAGTTTCTTTTAGTAAGAATAAGATGGACCAACAAAAGAAGAATACAAATTGAGGGGCATTCCCAGGATAAACTCAAAAGTGTATATTAGTCAAACCCAACAAAAAAGAAGCTTTGAAATCTGAAAGTTTTACCTGGCCTACCCATTGACGAAGACCGCGGATATGCTCCTTTACTTGCTCTGGAGTAAACAATTCAACCATTGAGGAGATTTCCATCTTAGACTCATCTACATCGTCCATGCATTGTTTCACATTCTCCTTCTTTGGTGCACCCATTTCATTCATACATTTGGGTTTCACTTGTGACGATAAACATATAGTTTTTTCATCCACAGCAGATTCGCCACCCATGGGAATAAATCCAGAAACATGCTTCTCCAGCTCCAGGGTAACATCTATGTCCATAGGCATAACCTCAACCTTGACACTTTGCAAACCATATCTCTCTTTCTTAGGCATTGAAGAACCACTTACTGACGCGGACATGCTCTCCCTCTCACAAGTTGCAATCTGGGAGGGTTGCTCTATTTTCAGGCGCTTAAATGAGGGTTGCAGATTATCATCACCAACAGATATAGCTTCAGCGCCTCTTTTGTTGTTGTCGTTGTTGTGTGCTTGCACAGGCTCTGAAGATTCCATTGGTCGAGCAGCGTCTCTTTTGTTTCTATTCTTTTTGATGTTATCATTGACAGTTACACAGACAGGGCAGGATTTGTTCCTGCACTCCTCGTAATGGAGACGCAGTTTCCGAGTTTGCCAACAACGTGGTTCTGTACAATCAGGGACCTTGCAGCGTTTCATATGTTCCAGTAGCTTTTTGACAGGAAGGCAGAACTTGGACAGACACGTATCTCCTGTTGCTCTGCAATAACGTGCATGCTCCATAAATAGAAGCCACCGAATCTGATTCCTAACATCTTGACTACCATCTCCATTAACCTGTTTACTTGATGTATTGTTTCCTCCATCTACAAGACCTTTCCTCTCAGCATGACAAACAGTTAGAGTCGCTCTTTCAGACGAGCAGCGTTCGGGCTGCATAGGATTTGTTTGACACGAGTTGGCCCTAGTAAGTTCTCTCTCTCCATTATTGTTTTGAGGCGCTCTTGCAGAAGAGCAGCGATGAAGAGATTCTGATTCTGGGGTCTGCATAGGACTTACAATAGCCCCAATACGTTCTCTGTCTCCATAATTTTCCTCTGATAAATGTGTTGAGTTCTGAAGAGATGAATGCCTATGAACCAGGACTGATGGCGACTGCTTCTGATCATGAGGATGTGGATGTGGTGGGAGAGATGGAGAAGAAGTAAGACGAGCAGCATTGTGTTGGTACTGCAACTTGGATCCGTTTTGCTCAAGAGCTACATTGTAACAACAATCCAAGCTTGGTCCATGGTTGACAGGAAGAGAGGAACGCTGAGTCCGATGGGGTAGTAAATGATGTTGATTCTGCAGCTGTCGAGAAGGTTGCCTACTAGCAGGAGCTTGACGGTCAAAGATTAGTTGTTGTGGGGAAGCAGATTGGAAAGTCGTATTCCCGAGCTGATGATGAAGTGGGTACGGCTGATTATTTGTGAAGGTAGGATTCGGGTGGAACTGACGTGTATCCTGAGCAACAACAGCTGGCATTACAACTCCTTGGAGATGACTTGAACCAAAAGGTATAGAACAAGTAAGTTGGGGCCTAGAAACATCAACCATCTGGTAATGTGCACCATCACTGTAGAGTGGCTCGGTTCTTTGAAACCCAGGTACGACAGGGAACCCTGCATTATTGAATACAAACAAAAAAAAGATTCAGGACAGATTTGTGCAGTTAGAGAGGCCAGAAGTTGGATTTAGACCTCCAGATGTTGTGCAAGGAATGTTGTTTCCAGACTGGAAAGTTCCTCCAGCGAAGTTGTTGTTGTTGTTAGTACTAGAATGGAGAGGATGTGATGAAGATGAAACGGTCATCATGTCAACAGAAGAAGAAGTTGGAGGAGGACAAGCACGCCGCTGCTGCTGCTGCTTCTGCAAAAGGCACTTGTATTTAATTACTTTGAGAAGAGAAACAACGCGGGCTTCAAGATCTCCTGGATCTGCGTAGGCCTTCTGCCAAAATAAAGTGAGAGTGAGCGATTGGTATGGAAAAGTAATAATAAAATGCAATTGAGTGGTGTGTAAAGAAACAAAGTGAAACCTCTGATGACTTGGCCTGCGACCAGAGGTTTTCATCAAGCAATATAGTGAGCTGTTTTAAATTTTGTTCCCGCTGTTCAAGCGAGCCACTTGCAGGAACCTTCTTGTGTAAGCTAGATATCATAGCATAACTGGACGAGACAAAGAAAAAAGTCACATTATGGTAACTAGAGAGAAGAGAAATTTATAATCTTTTTTAAAGTAAAGCTTACATCTTTTTTCGAACAGCGTTGCGTAATCGACTAGTGGGAGTCTGCATCTGCGGCGGAGGCTGAACAACATGCATATTGTCACCTGAAAGTGCCATATCATTCAACCATGTGTGGGTTGGTCCAGGAGTTCGAATATTTTTTTATGTATTGACCTGTGCGATCATCAACCCCTAATTATAGTTAAAATTATATTCGACTGACTCAAGTCTATTTTATTACTCGGAAGGAAAAAAAAAAACAAAACCTTAATCCGACACGAATCAAAACCCTAGAGACTTCCGAAAGAAACAAATAGCAGTAAACCTGTAGAAAATCAGCAATTCGACGACAATCGGGGAAACGGAAACAGACACAAGTCAAGGGAGAGAGGCGACGATGTCGCTGACCGAAGAAACAAGGTATGGTGGTCGGTGGCTGAGAACCCCGCACGTGCGATAAGGACAAACAAAATGGAACTTCCCTTTTATTGATTTCTTTTTATTATAAGGATGCTGAACATAAATAAACCCCACCCCCATTGTGTCGACGTGGCCAACTTTACCTTTTTTTTTTTCTTTTTTTGCTGACAAGAAAATGATTTGCATAGTTTGACTTAGAAAAAGCATGTTGTTATCTTGTAAATATGCAAATCAGAATGTCACACGTGGCAAATTTGACCAAAATTTAACAGACGAGCTGTGGTTTTGTAGAGTTTAAAAGAGAGAGGACGTGGTTGTATAAACGACACGTAGTCTAAAATCGAGGATGAGGCCAAAGAGGAGGAGATGTCAGCCTCAAATTTGATCAGGAGGAGGAGCGTGTACGACGTCGCAATGAAGGTGGCCGTCATCGGAAGCGGAAGTAGAGTTTCCTCTCTCTCTCACTTTAGTTTCCTTTTTCTTTCTGTGTTAATGAAAATAAGTATGGAGTAATTTGTGGGATGAGCAGTATCAGGAGCAGTGTGCGCATCGACTCTAGCCAAGAATGGAGTCTCCGTCACTATCTTCGACTCCGCTCGTGGTCCCGGTGGCCGCATGTCTCAAAGAAGGTTCCTTTTTGAATCATCATCAGATTGTTTTCCCTTTTTGAAATTGAATTTGAATTGAAAAATTGCAGGGAGGTTGGGGAAGATGGGAAGGAGTTGACGTTCGACCATGGAGCTCCGTTTTTCTGTGTGACCAACCCTGATGCTATCTCCCTTGTTCACGAGTGGGAGTCTATAGGTTTTGTTTCTCAATGGAAACAAGTTTTCGGCTCTTTCGATTCTGCCTCCAACAAGTTTCTTGGCTTCCAACAGGTTTTCTTATCAATCAATCAATCTTAGATACCAACTCAAATGTGTGTGTTGTTTTACGGTCTAGGAAGAGGATCATACCAACAACAACAAGAAGTATGTGGGTGTTCCAGGCATGAACTCTATTTCAAAGGCCTTGTGCAACCACTCCGGTACGTTTCCCTTTTTTATTTTTTTTTTATTAGTCTGCGTGCTCTAAAAAACATCATTCTCTGTCGTCGTAGGTGTTGAATCTATGTTTGGAACGGGTATCGCCAAGATGGAGTGGTTAGAGGAAGATATACCATGGCTGTTGAAAGATTCTAAAGGACAAAACTTGGGTCGTTTTCATGGGGTGGTTGCATCTGATAAAAACATTGTTTCTCCAAGGTTTACTCAACTAACTGGACTCCCACCTCCTCTTGGTATAACTTGAAACTACTCTCTCTCTCTCCCTCCTTCCTCCTACTGTTACCCTTATATATCACATTTATCTCTATTTTGCTTTACTTCACACAGACTTGAGTCTTGTCCCGGAGTTGGCCACTACTAAGCTCCAAGATATTCCTGTTTTGCCATGCTTTTCTCTTATGCTTGCTTTTAAAGAACCATTGTCTTTGGTAATCTATCTTCTTCTTTTACTAATGTTTATAGACTAGACGAAGTATGCATAAATTTTGCGGAGGAAACATTGCCGTGGCTCATTTGCATTTTCTGTGATGTTTAGATGCCAGCAAAAGGCTTATCTTTCAAGAATTCTGAGATTTTGAGCTGGGCTCACTGTGATAGCACTAAGCCAGGGCGGTCTACTGATAGGTAACAAGCTAACCAAAACAAAAGTGTCAAATTTTTAAAGTATATGAGCAGTTGCAGCCAAATTTTTGGGTTAAGTTTGGTTCAGCGTTCTGAAATCTTTTTATATGTACTTTTTTAGTGATAGATGGATACTGCATTCCACTCCAGGCTATGCCAGCAGTGTTATTGCCAAAACCGGCCTCCAAAAGCTGTCGAGCGAAACACTCAACCAAATAGCTGAAGAGATGTTCAAAGAGTTTCAGTGCTCAGGGCTTGTTAATTCTCTCCCCTTTTTCATGAAAGCCCACAGATGGTAAGCACCCCACCCCACCCCCTACCCTCCCTCACAATTAGTTTGATATCTCTTGTTAGCTTTATTAGATCTGTTGTTTTATCTATAAGGGGAAGTGCGTTCCCAGCCAAAAGCATAGCCGTAGAGGAGAGGTGTCTCTGGGATAGAAACAGGAATCTAGCAATCTGTGGAGATTTCTGTGTCAGTCCAAACGTCGAAGGTGCCATACTCAGTGGCTTAGCTGCAGCCTCAAAGCTTTTGCAGGCTTCCAGCTGCCGCTTATAGGTAAGGTACCCCCTACTCAGTGTACCTCACAACAGAGTTAATATATTCTTATTATAAGTATTCTACTAGAATCATGTAATAGTGTACTGTAACAGTCTTCCTCGTAAACTCTATCCGCCGATGAAGCAGACATATCATGTGATCTTCCTAAATTTTATACTTTGTTTCTTGATGAAATGACAACGAGCGCACTTATATATATATGGAAATTCGAAGTACTTGTCAGTGGTTTCGAATTCGATTAGCAACATATAGTACCTGACATATTACCTAGGTTACGTACGAAATTGAGTGTTGTGCAAGTAATCTTCTTGTAAAAATATGGGATTTTTTTCTTCCTGTGAGATAGGGTAAATAAACGATGGTGGAGGTTGAAGCTCTTCCTTTTTTCCATTGTTGAGATCTCTTAGACTAATCCGAGAGCCCTGATTGTTCCTCTCTTCTCACATCGCATCTGCTTCTCTGTTGAAGATTCATTCAATTAGCCCATTGAGTAAGTAAAAAAACTCTTGTAGTATTTCTCTTAAAAATAGCATCCTCTCTGGCTCTGGTCCCTCCCTAAGGCTAGCGTCTTGGTCGTGCTTGTCTGCCAACTCCTGACTTGTGAATTCAGGTTCTCTTGCTAGTTTCAGGCAGTTGCTTCATCGCCATAAACTCCTCAGAGGCTTTCAAACGCATATTATTATCATGTTCAGTTTTTAAGAGTCTATCTTTTCTCGTTTTATAGACAAACATAGTGTCTTTGGAATTACGAGAGACTATTGCAATATATTATGATTTATTGAAAAACAAACATAGTAGAGTAGCTAAGAGAAAAAAAAAAACAGATAGCAAAATCAAGAAAGGTTCATATCATACATAGTAGAGGTAGAGAGACTCATTATAGGCCAAATACCAACTTTTTAGTAAAAGGGGAATGAAAAGCAGGAGGAGGAAGAATCTAACTCAAATCTTGAATAGCAGACCGGAGAGCGCGGTTTGGGACAAGGTTGCGATGAGCAAGCTTGAGATTTGTCATGGGTGACGTATCGTGACCTGTGCTAAACCATTTCTTAATAGCTTCTGCTTCATATGTAAAACCATCCGCAGCGAAGTGTGGATCTTTCATCACCTCCTGCATATACAAACATATAAAAGAAAAATGGCTTACTTGTGTGTTGCGCAAGTCAAATAAAAACAAAAAGGGATTTACCTGTGTGATAGGGCAGAAAAAAGATGGCAGGGGTTGACGCTCTTCCAACTGCTTTCTCGTGAGCTCTTGTACTGTTTCGAGAGCACTGTCCCTCTCTTCTCGCATCGCATCTGCTTCTTGGTTGTATGCTTCTAGTAGTCCTTTGACTATCTCAAGCTCTTCTTTTTGTCTAGTAAGTGAATCCTCTGTTTCTTTCCTAAGGCTCAACTCTTGGTCGTGTTTGTCCTGCCAAGTTCTGACCTGCGAGTTCAGGTTGTCTTGTTCTACCTTGCAAGTTTCAAACATTAGCGTCACCGCCTCCAACTCATTCCTTTCTTTATCAAGTGCAATTTCTGCTTCTTTCCTGAGAATCAGCTCGTCCGTGTAGTTGCTCTCGAGCTCCTCAGCTTTCAACCGCAAGTTATTGTGTTCGTTTTCGAGAGTTTCAAGTCCCAGCCTTACCTTGGCAATGCTCTCCCGTTCTATAGCAAGCGCACATTCTGTTTCTTTCCTAAGCTTCGACTCGTCTTTGTACTTCTGCTCCAAACCTTGAGAATGTAAATCCAATTTACATTTGTCTTCCTTGTAAGATTCAAGTAGCCGTTTCATCAAATCTAGTGCTTCTTTATTTCTGGCAAGTGCATCTTCTGCTGCTTTCCTCAGCGTGACTTGTTCATTGTAATTGATCTCCAGCTCTACTGCCTGTAAATCAAGCGAGCGGTGGGCGTTAAATAGAGAGAGAGAGAGATAATCACAGTCACAGAAACTGAAATGAGATTTATATATATGGATGGTGGTACCCGTGAATTTTGCACTAGCTGTTTGAAGTTTTCATCAAAAAGTTGGAAGTCTACTAGTACTCCAACGGAGGACAAAAAAATGTTCATAGCATCAGTGTTCCTCTCAGGTGGGAAGATGGGATTCATGAGCACCTAAATTTACAAGTAATGCAAAAAAAGTCACATACTGTGCCTATATTTATGTTTTTTTTTTAAAAAAAAAAAAGTTAATTAGCATATCTAAAGAGGCAGTTTGGAAAAAATTAACCTGAATAATACATTTTCGAGTATTTTGGGAGAGCATCCTGTTATTGAAGATTTCAGCCAAGAGACGAACGGTTTTGATAAATCTCCAGGAGTCAGATTCGTCAACGTAAACAAGTGGTGCATGTCTAAGAGTTTCAGGAGATGAGGAGTGTTCAAGCTCCATTCGGCATTTACACAATAAGAGTCTCTCGAAAGTGGTAATCTCGCCGTGAGAGTCAGCTGATGGGAAAGGGGGAAGAGACTGAAAAAGATGGACGGATAGACGAGCGAATAAGACATTGGCAGTACTGTCCACCATCGCCATATCGAAAATGAAACACACTAGAGACTGCACACGTATCATACATACCAAAGCATTAGATATTTAGATACTACATGGAGGAGATATACAAATATAAAAAAGGCATGTATGCACCTTGATAACGAAAGCTGAGGGAGATGCTCTTATAATCGTCTGGACGATCTCATCCTTTATATTGTCAAAGTTCCTTTCAGTCAACCAGTTGAGCAAACTAGATCCACCAAATTGAACAGCAGCAGAGAGTTCAGTATATTATTATTATTATATCTAGAGACTTTAAAGGAAGCAGAAGAATAAAATGGAAACATGAGGCAGTGTATTAATTACCTCCTTGATTTATCCAAAACTCGTTTCTCCTCGCTGGAATTCCGAACTCCTCCATATGAAGGCTGAGAGTTCATCTTCAATATTATGTCAATCAAATGGAGATAAAATTTTAGAATCGATGAAAAGAAATAGAAACAGCCGATGATATGATGCATGTGAGTAGACGAGAACTAATTACATGGGCCAATCTCCTGAGAGAATCCATGCATGAAAGTTGCTAAACTTAGTTCTTCTTCTTCTGAAAACTCTTGTTGACTCTTCACTCCCCTTTGACCTTCCCGAGCGTCTTCTTGAGAAGGTAAAACAAAAACAAAATCATTAAGAGCAACGTCGTTTGAGCTTCATCATCGTAGTCTGCACCTAGGTTAAAACTTGACGTGTCTATCTTTTTCATTAACCTCGGCCCATATTAAGGACTTTTAGGCCCTTTACTATTGGGTTTTTATATAGACAGAGGAACTTGAACTTGAGCAAGAAAACCGCACGCAGAACAAATACTAGCTAGTCTTCCTTCTCCATTCGTTTCTATGATGAGAGATACGTACCCATGTGAAACCTATGGTTCATAAAGTTTACTCCACTACCCTAGTGATGTTGCTTCCGTGAAAATATTACAGAGTCTAGCGAAGAATAACTCATTCTGAATAAGATTCTTTTTATGTCCGAACTTGGGATTTTTGCTGAAAGTATTATTCGTGGCGTTATCAGATCGTTGGTGGTATTTAAGGACAAACCTTAGTAAATTTAAGGGTTTCACTGATTAAACGAAACGTTTGCGGTTATAAATGCGGATGATTGTGATTTTAAATATTATTAAGCGTTTTGTATAATTGGCACACTGTTTAAAAATTATTGGGGTTACGGTTCATTTTTAACTAGTTTATCTATCCATATATACAAGATATAATTAATAAAAAGTATTTAGTAGACAAAAAAATAGTTTAAAATGTTATAACTAAAAATGATAGTTTTAAAATCCAATAACAAAATAATAATTAATAATTAAAAAAAAAAATTATGGCATCATTATTGTTTCATGCATTCTAATGATCACCAAAAACATACACATACACATATAAATCATATACTGGGTGATTCAGAGAGTTTAAACAACCAAAAACATATAATAAATCATAAACAATAAAACTAATGGAAAAAACATAATACACTTTTATGTTGGTTTCTTGACTTTCTTTTTGGATGGAAGCCATGATTTCAATAGATTGAAATGAATTATGGTTAACGTGAAGGTGATATTGTCAAATATATAAAGTAGTTGTGGGTGATTGTGTAACTAATTTAATGTAAACCTTTTTTCTAACCACAACATGCAACCGCAAACGTTTAAGGGAAGAAGCTTTTGATTTAGAACGGTACAAAATAGTTCGAAGCGGTACAAAGCGATTTATATATTTGTTTTGAAACGTTGTCAACCACTAATCGTGAAATTGCATTTACTGATGGTAGCAGGAAAATCAATCAACCCCTAAGTAGAACAATGTTGGGATGTTGAAGGTTAGGTCTCTTGCTGATATTGTTTCTTATATATTGCTGATATTGTTATTGTTAGGGCTCTTCATGATATTGTTTCTTATAGGTTGGCAAATTGATTATAACTAAAATCACATAATTTCCTTTTTTCGTTTGTTGTTTGTTCAAACGAATAATTGCAGAGTCTAGTGAAGGATAACTCATCCTGAATAAGACTCTTTTTATATCTGACTTGAGGATCTTGCTGAAAGTATTCCTCGTGGCTTTATCAGATTGTTGGCGACGTTTAAGGACAACCCTTAGTAAGCCCAAGGGTCTCACTGGTTCAAACGCAGTATTTGCAATTATGGATATGATTTCAAATATTATTAAATGTTTTGTATAACTGGCACAACGTTTGAAATTATTACATTTGCAGTTTATTTTTTAACTAGTTTACCCACCCATATATACAAAAAATAATTAATAAAAATTCTTTAGTAGAAAAAAATTAAAATTTTATAATTAAAAAGATAGTTTTAAAATCGAATAACAAAATAATAATTAATAATTAAATATAAATTTATGGCATCATTAATGATCACAAAAACATTCACATACACATATAAATCATATACTGGTGATTCAGAGAATTTAAGCAACCAAAAACATATCATAAATCATAAACAGTAAAATATGTAATGGAAAAAAATCATAATCCACTTATGTTGGTGTCTTGACTTTCTTATTGGATGTAAGCCATGTTTTCAATAGATTGAAACGAATTAGGGTTAACATGAATGTGATATTGTCAAATATATAAAGTAGTTTTGGGTGATTGTGATTAGTTACAATTTAATGTTTAATTTTTTTTCTAACCATAACCGACAACCATAAACGTTTAGAGGAAGAAGCTTTTGGTTTTGGCGGTACAAAGTAGTTCAAAACGGTACTAATCGATTTATATAATTTTTTTGAAACGCTGTCAACCGCTACTAATCGTAAAACTGCATTTAACGATGGTAGCAGGGAAACTGATCCTAAGTAAAAAAATGTTGGGATATTGAAAGTTTATGGCTCTTGTTGATATTGTTTCTTGTATGTTGGCAAATTTATTATAATTAAAATCACATAATTTCCTTCTTTTCTTTGTTGTTTGTTCAAGAATGTCAGATTCTACTGTTTATATTTGATTACCAAAAAGAGATGTGGACAAATGACAATACTAATAAGTTTTAACATAAAATATGTGAATCATATTATCTAAAACATTTAAAACTCTTAAATTTGTAAATTATGATACAATTTGACATCTCTTTATATAGTAAAATATGATTTGTAAACGCATTAGATATCTAATATTTAGATAAATCCTAGACATTATAAACTTTTATTCTCTTAATCCATATCTTGGTAGAAAAGTGATAATTTGCTCCTCAAATTATTTCAAGTGTTATACAAAAACCGCCCACTATAATTTGATGGATTAAAAGTAACAAACAGTTAACAGCTGCAGCTAAAGTGTTTAGACCACAAAAATAACAAGAGATTGATTCTTCTCGAGGATCTACATTTGCATACAAATCATTCACTTTGTGTTGTAAAAGTCTAAAGAGATGATGAAACATAATTTCAAATATCTTGCAGTCTCAAGTTTATATACTGAAAGGAAATAAGATGTTACCAATAGGTAAAAATATGATAACAATAATAAAAGATGAAACCCATTACATCACATTTAGCTTTAAAATTCAATATGAAAGTATTATAAAAATATATTTTAAAATATCTAAATTGTTTCAAATTATAAAATATGTCTTTAAAAATATATAGAATAACATGTAAATTTAAAAATATTTTGAAAATCAATCAAATAAATAGATTTGTACACATAAAATAAATAATTATAACAATATTAATTTTTTTACATATAAACGTTTAAAATCTTCACAGAAATATATGTAACGTTTGAATACATATATTTTTTTTCACCGAGTATATGTAATTAAACGTTCAAATTATTTAAACTTTTTGACTAAGCCTAAACATCATTTATGTTGAATTTTATAATGGTAATGAAAATCCGGCGGAAAAAAAAGAAAAAGAAGAGAATCCACGCATAAATAAGAACATAGTAACTTTTCTGTTTCAGTGGATATGATTACATGAGTGTAACAGAAGCTTCTCAGCTTTACACAGAAAGATGAAAATATTACCTTGGGCAGCCTCATGTATGAAAGACATGAGGATCCAACCGATCATTTAGAGATGGACTGCTATGACCTAGTAGATATGACTACGAGCTTGATGAACTGGTCTGTTTATGCTTGGAGACTGATACTTTTCAGAGTTTACATGATAACTTCGAGCAGTGGCATAGCCAGAACAAAAATTTACCGGGGTCATACTAAATTTAAGTTTACAAAAAATCATTTTTAATAATTATTATAAATGTATTTATATTATTTTAATATTAATTTCAAATCAAATTTAAATTTTATATGTATTATTAAATTTATAAATAATATTTTAGAAGAATCACGTAAAACTGATTTTTATGTAATAGATTTTTTTCTTATTATCTTGTTATTAAGAATATGAAATTATAATATTCTAGTTAAAAATAAATTATGAAGAGAGTTTGGTTTGCAAAATCGATATGATTCATGATTTTGTTTAAGTTGCTGACAAAAAAAAAATTAAAAGAAAATTCTAAAGTTATAAAAGAAAAAATTAAGGATATAATTTTTATTCTAAATTCCTCAATTAAACTTGATTTAATAGGGGTCATTAAGAGCATCTCCAATGTAAAACACCATTTTTTCCTCCAAAATGGAGTAAAAGTGATTATGGAGTAAAAATGCTCTAACTCCACTCTATTTCTCACTCCATAATGGAGTGATGAACAAAAAAAAAATTAGATTACTCCATTTATGGAGTAAACTCCATTATGGAGTGAGAAATGGAGTGGGGTTTGAGCATTTTCTACTCCAAACTCAATTTTACTCCATTTTGGAGGAAAAAATGGAGTTGGGTTGGAGATGCCCTAATAATTTTGAGTTTGGGTCAATATTAAATATTTGATAATAACTAGAACAATTTTCAAAAAAAATTGGAGCCACCTGACCCCCTCCTGACACCTTGTTTCTGTCCCTGACTTTGAGAGCATGAGTATGCATCATATTCTCCGGAGCAAAGATGGTTGAGCAGACCAACTAGCGAAAGAAGGTAGGACCATAAACTTTATTTTTTTTCATATATATCAAACACAATCAGATAGAAATGCTGCTCAGAGAATTATCTAGTCTGACCATGATATAAGTATAACTAACTAAATGGGGTAGCTGACCAAAGGAAACGTAGGCTCACTAATACTAGTTTGACAGATGTTCAAAAAAAAGAAAAAGTTTGACAAACAAAATAAAAGGCCGAGAAATATTGGGTCCTCTAATTAAACTTGAGGGCATTAGTATTGGGCCTTAAAAAGCTCGGAAAGATAGAAAGATAGAGAGAGAGGGAAGAGGCAGAGCGTAGCCACAGTCCCCTTGGCGCAGCAAATGGCGAGAGCAGCTTGTAGCAGCGTCGTCACGGCTCTGACTTTACTGCCGTCAAAGTCTCATCATCTCTTCAGAAACCACTCCCTCTTCTCCCTGAAATCCACCAAGTTGGTCGGAGTTTTGACTTTGGAGAAGCGATGTTTCTCATCGAAAGTAAGCATGAGCTTGAAAGCCGGAATCGTCGGTCTTCCAAACGTCGGAAAGTCCACTCTCTTTAACGCCGTCGTAAGTCTTCTTCTTCTTCTTTTTTTGCGTTCTGAGTTTAATTTCTCTCTGAGGCATTTCGTCGAACACCTTTTGCGTTTGTTTGAAAAAATGTTATTCTTTTTCCAATAAAGGTGGAGAATGGAAAGGCTCAAGCAGCTAATTTCCCTTTCTGCACAATAGAGCCGAATGTTGGTATAGTGGCAGTTCCTGATTCTCGTCTTCAAGTGCTCTCAAAGCTCACCAACTCTCAGAAAGTGGTCCCTGCTTCCATTGAGTTCGTCGACATTGCTGGTCTTGTCAAGGGTGCCAGTCAAGGCGAGGTGTCTCAATTATTCTCTCTTTTATCTCATTACAACAAACAAACAAACAAACTCTTACAAGTTTGTTTGATGTAGGGATTAGGGAACAAGTTCTTATCTCACATCAGAGAAGTAGACTCCATCCTCCAGGTGGTCCGCTGTTTTGAGGACAACGACATTATTCATGTCAACGGCAAAGTTGATCCCACTTCTGACATCGATGTCATCAATCTCGAGCTTATCTTCTGCGACTTGGATCAGATTGGTAAACGTATCGACAGACTTAACAAAGGCAAGGCTAAGGATTCTCAATCCAAAGTCAAGGTTAACCAACTACTACTTAATCATTTCATTTCATTCAATAACCCTCTCTCTCTTGTTTCTTGTTATGTGATGTGACATTCTATGACCACAGGAGGAAGCTGAAAAATCTGCTCTCCAAAGGATTCAGGAGGCCCTTCTCGACGGCAAACCTGCACGTTCTGTTGCATTGAATGACCTCGAGAAGGACGTCGTTAAGCATCTCTGCTTGCTCACCATGAAGCCTATGATCTACGTCGCTAATGTTGCTGAAACCGATCTTGCTGAGCCTGACAAGAATCCTTATGTTGAGCAAGTTAAGGGTCTTTCTTCGGATTTGCAGTCTGGTCATGTCGTTGTTTCAGCTCAGGTCAGCCACGAATCATTTTCTGTTTTCTTTCTTATGCACGCTGAGGCTTTACTTGAACTAAATCTTCTCTTTAGGTTGAGTCTGAGTTAACCGAGCTTCCTCTTGAGGAGCGGATAGAATATTTGAACTCGCTAGGTGTCAGCGAGAGTGGCCTTGGGAACCTTATCAGGGCAACATACAGTCTGCTAGGATTGCAGACCTATTTCACTTCTGGTGAAAAGGTAAAATGATCACATTCAGACACGCTATTAGTTTGAAACATAGCCTCTAAAATATCCATTCTCTATGGCAGGAAACACGAGCTTGGACGATACACGCAGGTTAGTTTCCAATCACCAGGGATTCTTTTCTTTGGGATGCCAAAGTAAATTTAGTACAAAACATTTGTTGATACAGGCATGACTGCACCACAAGCTGCTGGTGTCATTCACTCTGACTTTGAGAAGGGTTTTATTAGAGCTGAGACTGTAAGCATTTTTTTTTTATTTCCTCTCTTGTACAGTAACTTATATTACTGTAGCCGGACATCATTTCAATTGTCATTTGTTTTGTTTTTTTTTTTATTTTCAGGTTGCATATGATGATTTTGTCTCTGCTGGCTCTCTTGCCGCAGCAAGAGATAAAGGACTTGTGAGTTTCTTCCCTTCTATCCATTAATTGAGCTCAATATATCATATGATTCTCTTTGCCTACTCAGGAGTTTTCTTTGGAAACTTATTTTTTTGTGCAGTTGAGATCAGAGGGTAAAGAGTACATTGTTAAAGAAGGAGATGTGATGCTTTTCCGCTTCAACGTATAACAGAACCCTGAGATCTCAGTCACTTTGTTCGCGGAACATCGCATTTTGTGCTTCTGCACGTCCTCTTCTATAGCATCGATGGTTTCAAAGAACACAGTGGATATTTTTCTTTCGTTTTTACACTCCGAGAAAGTAATTTTGTTACTAAAACAGAAGATGAGATGTATTAGTTCTCTAGAACAAGCAATCTCGTGACACTGCCAATGGGAATGCAATTTTTATGTGAAGTGACACCAATCGTAGCCTCTTTTTTATTATATGAATCTCTTATTCAGATTCTTTTTTTTGGGTAGTTTGGCTCAATTTTTTTAGATTTTTTTACCTTCTAGGACACTTTATGTCTTATGATTTACATCATAAGACACTTCATGCTGGCCAGACACTTTACCCATAGTTATTGTCTTTCATGCCCCTAAACTAACTCACCTAACCACACTACTAACTAGAGAGAACTAACCATGATTCAGTTATTTTAATATATTTTTTCTTTTATCCACAAACACACAGAATATAGTTTTTCTCTCCATTGTTGATTTCAAATCGAAGATCTACTTTCCCTTTTCCAACATCTAAACCCTAATTTCAATCTTTCTCCAAACTCAGATTTACCTTAGATTTTAATTACGATGATTCTAATTTCAATCACTTTTCCAATTTCGTAAACTCTAATTACGATGATTGACTATCATCCTCTTTCTGCCGTCGAATAACAAGAAGAAATCAGAGGCATACAACATGAAGAAATCTGGTGTAGTCGTTGGTGCTAGAGCTGCTTGGATTCTCTTAGAGTTGATGGAGTAGCTGTTTGGTGAAAGTTTGCTAATTTTGTTGGGATTGAGAGAGCACTTTGAAGAGTATCATCTGTGCAGTTCCCATGAGTAAAGATGTTCACAGAGTCTCCTTTGTCCAAATTCACCGATGTAAGCTACTACGTTCTTGAAAAGGTTGTGCTTTTATAAGTGTGTAAAACATATAATTTAATTTGTTTAGATGTGGAATTTGAGAAAGTTTGGTATGTTTTTTAGTGTGGTTGTGGTAGTCTTTAAAATGGATAATTTACAGAGGCTTTGTTTTTCTTTGGAATTTGTTCTTCGTAGAATGATAAACCTTTGAAAGGTTTTTGTTCTCGTGTATTTTTTTTTGTACATGAACACATTTTTCTATCCACATTTTTCATGTCCACACATTTTATATAATATTTTTAAAATATATAAAATATATATGAAAGTGGATCTTAAAATGTAGATAAAAAGAAATTACAATCTATTGTGAAATTATATTTGTTTTATATATATATTAATTTTTAAAGAAAAGCAAATAAAAACATTTGATAGGATGAATAATAATAAAAATTTAAAAAAAAAAAAAAATAACGGCTACAAAGACATCTGACTTTTCTACAAAGACATAAAAAGCAAATTAAAATGTGAACTCTGTACGAGTCAATATTTTCTCTGTTCATATTTCTGTATCCATGTCCACAATCTAGTCATAATGTTTAAGAGAAAAAACCATTAAAAGCACAACTTCCGATCTCTTTAAACAAGATTTATTCACAAGAAATGTTTTTTTTCTAAGTTTCTTTAACTACGAACAGAAAACAACTTTTGTGTCAGAGATTTTTATTTAATTTTTTTTTTCATTTTTTTCATCCATCCATGTCCACGTCTTTTTTGTTTACATATTTTTTACATGTTCAGATTTTTTTTCGTCCACATTTTATATACATGCATTCTTATATATATATATATGAAAATGGATCTTAAAATGTAGAAGATAAAAAGTTATAGCTTATTATATCAAAATTATTTATTTCATACTTTAGTTTTTGAAAACAATCACATTAAAAAACAAAAAGAGAATTGGTCCCCACAAAATAGAAAGCATTTAAAAAAAAAGCTAACTAGCCTTGAGTTTTCTTAACCAAGCGAAAAGGGTAGTTGTGTACAAACACACAGAGTGAAAGAGGATAATGTGTGCCTCCAGCAACAAGTGTCTTATTATGACAAAAAAAAGAAAAATGTGTCTCTTAAGGTAACTCACTCATTTTTTTAATTGACACAAATAGATGCAAGAAACTGGATTTGCTTCTTTAGACCAAAAAAAAAACTACACAAAAAGAGTAAAGCCAAAATACAGTGAATTTTTTTTCTTCACTGTATGATTGTATCTTTTTTTTTTTTTTTTTTTTTTGCTCAATATCAACTTTTCATTAACCAAATGGAGGATTACATGATTTTAACCACAAGGATTATCAACCACATTTACATACAAAGTGATTCAGTATCATCAAAAGATCACTAGATTGGATCATAGACTACCAAATCCTATACTTTGATGTAATTAAACCCAACGAAACAAGCTCTATCTACTAGCAGAAAAAGCTGTCTCTTAAACCCCTAACATTCAACCACTTGACATGAAAGCAAGTACTAACACAATGAAACAGACCTAAACACCCGGCATTACATTCTTCAACCAGCTATGGTCCCAAAAAGTAAGAGTTAAGCTCATGTCCCAAGCATCGACACCACATGCGCGTTACCGGGGGAGGTTTGTATCCATTGGCGTTCACTGCTCCAGTCCTTAGCCATATACGGACAGTAGTCCGACTGAACCTAAAACCCAAAGAGCCATACAAACTGAGGCAAAGACATGACAAGCTACCCATAAACCCAACCTGTAATGGCAAGAAAAGACCCTGTGGTGGTTCCAAATGATGAGCTTTGAATCCCTGTACCACCAACAAATCACCTAAAGGTGCTTTCCATGTTAGTTTCATGCAGCCGCCGTCGATCGTTACCTCGTTTCATAGGCAAAGCCGGACCAAGACTCCGGAATGAAAGTCGGACCTTGTGGTGGAAAGCACAAGCGGTTCTCTTTTGAGCTTCTAACTGTTTCGAAACTCACATTAAAACCTTCAATTAGTCTCCAGTCGCACTCGTTAACACTGCCTCCATAGGAAATAACAGCCGATGTACTGGATTGTCTGACCCGCTACACTCGCCACCGACATGAAAGTATAACCCTAGATCTGAAAAAGGGAAAATCGATCTAGGTACACCTTCAATCCTAAACGCCGACTCTCCTCTCCTTGCCGCACCACAGTCTCGTCGTCTCTCCAAACGAAGTCAATCGTCGCCTCCTTCAGATCTACAGCGTTCCGGGGAAGGACCACCACCACGTCAGAGATATATGATTGTATCAGTTATCAGAATTGTCATTTATTTAACACTGATATATTTCATAATATATGATTCTCTGTAATAACCCCTTCAAATTTTGAATAATAGGAATAGTTTGAACTAGTTATGTCTCATGATGAAAGTAAACGGATCATCTTACGTATCTCATTTTCTCATAGCGAAAGAGAAGACTTATGACGGCTATCACTTACGACAATCAGACATGAAAAAACATTAATTGATAAGTTTTTCTACTTTTTTTTTCCCTTCTGAATATATTTATAAAGGGCAAAGCCCAATCGAAATACAAAAGGCCCAAAACCAACGGCCCAAATCAAACTAGAAAAAAAAATTACAAACTGGGCCTACAGCCCAACCCCAACAGCCAAGGGTTGTGAAACCCTAATCTTCGCGCTTGACTGCGCCGCACCACCTTCAACTCGAAACCGGAGCTATCTTCGCCGCTTGGAAAAACCTTCATCGGAGAGCATCGATCGATCTCAATCCGCATCCCAAGCCGACAGGAGCACCACACCAACCACCATCTACGAGGTTTCCTGATATATAACCGTCTACAATCGAACCATCACCACCGGCGTCTGAGGCGGTTTCAAGAGACGGACCAAAGGACGGAGAAGCAGTGAAAGAACAACCTCATAGAACAAGAAACTAAAAAAAAATAAAACCATCGCAACACAAATAGAAACCCTAAAACTTCCACAGAGCCGCCGCTAAAACGCAAGGACCTGTTTGACGCGGAAACCAAGAGCCGACCGTTCACCCTAGTCGAATAGGCGTAACGACGGAGACTTTAGCAGGCCGTCTACCGAACGGAAATGCGATGCCGGAAATAGAGATAAACCAAAACGAAACAAAGGAGAAAGGCTAGACTAGATCGAAGAGAAAACATGAAAAAGTAAGGGAAAAACACGGAGACCAGACCGACGGTGGCTGTGAGAGCCCGCCCGTCGGTCGGAGCTTTAAGATCTCGGCAGAAAAAGACTAGAGAGAAGTCAGAGAAAAAAAACTAAAAAGAGGTTATTCCAAACAATAGTTTGTTTATGATAAATTTCTCTACTTTTTTTCTTTTTGGTTAAATGAATGTTGCTTTACTTTTCTTTTAGTTCGAAAATTCATTAGCAACGGCTAGGCCATGTCAGCTTCCACCTTAAATCCTTTTGGGCTTCATTTGCCGATAGTATGATTGTATGAGTTGTGATATCTATCACGTTGCATCTAGACTAATGACAGAGCTCAGAAGGATGATTCTTGTTTTGTGGATATTGATGTGCCCTGGCTCTAGACTAGATTACAGTTTGTTAGACCATCATTATCGGTGAAACTTTTTTGGGTTTCTTACTTTTTTTTGTTTTGGCTGATTTAAAATAAAAAAAAATTAAAAGAAACTAAATCGTGAGTCGTCACGTATCGATGAAACCCACAAACAGTTTAAGAAACAGACCAAAGTCGGTTTTTAACTCACGCTTTTTGTGACTGACTATTAGCAAATTTGTGGGGGCCACTACTTCTGTTAGTGTAAAAACCTTTTAAGAAATTAGGGATAACTAGTAACCAATATATTTTGTTTAAGGAAAGGTTTAGATAAATATATATAGTAAAATTAATAAATTAAATACTCAATAAATTAAAAAAATATTTTCCTCTTATATATGTGCGGTTCAAATCGATAAAATAATAAAATTATTAATAATATTTAGAAAATTTTGTGTAAATATATAGTCCCATTAAAATTGTAAATTAATAATTTATATGTATATACATTTTATATATGTACAAACGAAATATTGTACTGTTTTTATATTCAAATGATATTATTTCTATTTTTTCTTAACAGTTCAATATATTTTGATAATATTTAGTAAAATTATATCTAAAACACACAATGAAATTCTTTTAAACATATTTCATATACACGAAACAATATAAAAATTAATATGAAAATGGAATTTCAGAAATTTAGTTAATGTATATACAGTAAAATAATTATTTTTTTTATTTTATATAAAAGATATACTCTAAAATAGAAAAATCTAAAAGGAAAACTTTTTGTAAATTAATAACTCTATAAACTAATAAAATGTCACGGTATTATAGAGTTTATAAAGTTTATATTTTTACTGTATTATACAAAAAGAAGAGGATGATAGACTTTTAATTCTATACTAGGTTTTGACCCGCACTTTAAAAGCGCGGGTTTGTTTTTCTTTTTTTTTATAAATTTTGAATAAGTTTGTGAAATGAAATATTTTCATTTATTTTTATTGTATTGTTTTATTTTTATTTTTATTTTATAAACGGGTATTTATGTTTAAAACTAAACTTGATTTTTTTTTCAAAAATATGAAGTGGTATTTTAAAATTTTTCAATCAATTTTCATTTTTATGTACTGAATTTTTGAAAGATATAATTTTTAACAGATTTAACTTGTGAATATTTAACAATTTTAAGTCTTTCATTATCAATATTAAAATATTTTCAGAAAGTTATAATTATATTGAGAGAAATAAATAATAATAATTATGTGTAAATATTTGTTAATATCAATATTAGAACTTGGCCCAAATGGCCCAAACAAAAAATGTGAACTTAGATAAATATTAAAATCGGCCCAAATGACCCAAAAGACCCAAAACCGTGAAATTAAAGGAACAAAAAAGTTTGGGCCTATAATTAAGAGACCCATTAATTGAAAATGATACAAAATAACAGAAATACCTTTAATGAAACCTGCGATTTCTTTATAATAGAAGGGTAGGTTTAAGTAAAAATTCAAATAGGAACCTGCTTTAATAGTATAGATGGTAGTGTACTTTATATTGAAGAAGGCAATATATCTGCAATGGCTTTGTCTGGTAGTGTGCTTCAACTGAGTGAAAACCATGGTGCTAGGGTTTCCCATGCGGGTGAAACTTACTCCTCTTTAATTATATGAACGCTTCTAATAGGCTCCGGCTTTTCTTGATACTTGTAAAAAAAAACTTCTATATAATGATGATGGAAGAGCAAAGCCAAAGAGAGACAGAGACACAGAGCTTATATCAGAGAATAAAGTGGTGAAGTGGATTGAAACAAACAAGGTACGTAACTAGACAAATCTGGTTATCTTTGTCTGTGTGTGTGTGCATGTATATTCTTTGTTTATACACAGCCTAGATTTTTTTTGTTTATTCTTAGCGTTGCTCAAAGCCATGGAGTCTCCTAGGAACCATGGAGGCCCTGAGGAGGAGGAAAACAGCAGTTGTGAGTCAGGGTGGACTATGTACATAGGAGACGCCTTTCAAGGGGATGATCATTCTACTGTTGTTGTTGATGATGACAACGATGATGATTCATATGTAAAAGATGCCGATGATGGTTATGAGAATGACGATGATGGTAAAGAGAGTGATGATTCAATGGCCTCTGATGCATCTTCAGGGCCTAGCAATCAGCTTCCAAATAAAAACAACAAACATGCAACTAAACAAGTCTACATTCAAAAACGCCAACCTACAGAGAAAACACTAAGCAATGAAGGAGAAAAATCAGAGCACAAAGCTAGAACAAGAACAAGTGCAGCTAGTCGTGTCCAGAGTAGAGGCAAGGTGAGCAAAACTAAATGATACTCATGAGAAGAATATAAGGTGGTTCACATAGAATCTAAATCCTGTAATGAAGAGAGATGTTTAAGGTCCCTCACCAATCCTGTATTTTTTTGTCTTTAATAAGCCATGTGTGTAGGTGGTTGTTTTGTTTTCTGTTTGCCTGTATATGTTTATTCTGTCGATCCAGTCCCAAATACGTTATATGCACGGTTCTCCGTTGCAACCCTGTTATATCATAGGTATGGTGTTCTTCACATACATATCTTGATCGTCAACACATGAACCATCAAGAGGATGAACAAACATTTACTGACTAATTCACAATAATAATCACTTGATAACCAATCTATACCATTGAAAATCACACATTATTTATGTAATACTGAAATATAATCATCTTTTCCTGAGAAAAAGAACCGATAATGGAAGATGACAAAGTGGTTGATGACAAAACATGAGTTTCTAAGCTTTACCAATATTGGTGTCACAAAAAGAAAAACTTACCAATATATATTTTTTCTGATATGTGGCCCAAGTAGCTAACAGCAGAGCTGTGCTTGCTAAAACAAAAATTCAACCAACTTTCAAGAGCTTCACATGTTCTTTTACAAGACAACAAAACGTAATCATTTAATACGTTACTTTCGGTTACTATAAACTGTTTGTAACCACATCTTAAGAAACTATTTGCATATTAATTAGGAAATGAGTTATTAGAAAAGATCAGAAACGAACCTGTTGTCATTTCTTTCCCACGCTGTCAAAACAGTAGAAGTGTAGAACCGCACCAATCAGAGAAAGTTAAAACAAACATGACATATAATAATTGCATATATAGTTGCTAAAGGAACAGTTTGCTGGAAAGTTATAGTTACAGAAGTAACACATATTAAACTAAGAGATAGAGACAAGTCCTTTACTTGACCAATTCAACTGACAGCTATACCAGAAACTTAATATAGCAAGATGCTATCTGTTCCATGGAAAAAGAATAGCTGGTATACATATCATTAAGCTCTAGATAATCATTGCAAAAGTATTTAAGCTTAATGAGGCACACAATTAGTGGGAACAGAAAACAACAAAGAGACTCTAGCTGGCAACTTTCCAGAAGAGGAAGACCCTCACGTTGATGTTATTCTCAGGCTGCTTTCGACATTTTGTATAGTCTATAGTCCATGATAATGCACGTAGGAACAGTATACAGATATATGAAAATGAAAGATTGGCCGTTCCAACCTAATTACGATGACCCACAAAACGTAAGATACATGAGAGAATGTTGCTTGGTTAAGCATAAAACACTGAACTTGGTCTACCATTTCACCTTGAGGAAGAGTGAAGGACCAAACTAGTTCAACGAGTAAAAGGCGAAGGACCAAGTATTTGTCTTAACAGTAGCATGTGCACGTGCCTAGTTGTCAATGACACCAAGAAAGATTAGTAAACGCATTTAGACAACCAAAGAGAATACAACAGTGTCTTGATACACCAAACAACCACCAATCATTATTGCTTTGCCAAACAGTACCTAGGCCTAACAGTACTATTACAAAACAAAACAAAAAAAAGTTTAGAAGCTCTGTTAAAAGGAAATGTCTTCAAGTAACAGGTCAATAACTAATCAACCTAAGATCATTTCCAACTTCTCTCAATGACAGCATTATGATGATTCAAAACAACGTTGTTATGATGCAATATTTTTTTTTTGTCCTAGCCTCTCCCGTTATAAGATCTGGAATGTTACATTTGATTTGCCTCATTAATAGGCTTCCGTCTATGTTGATCGTTATGGACTAGTACCAATATCAAGTTCCCAGAATTGTAATTCTAACCACTTGGACAAGTTCTGAAAATTCACCAAAGCATCATGAGACCTGGAAGAAGACTTGAACGATTGTAGATCAGTTCTGCTGCTGAGACATGTTTCCTGGAGTCTACCAACGGAAAGAACACTAGAGAGTTCAAAAATACAGAGGTGGTTTGCACAGGTCTTTCATGAACATTACTGAAGTAAGCAGAAGCAAAACATAAAACATTACCAGCTGGTCACTAGTTACAGAGCTGTTAAAAGAAAGTAGTAACAATGGAACTGAAGATGTGCATGCTGGAAAGTTAGGACAAGCTGCAATGCATCAGAGTCTGAATATGCCACTGATATATCTTTCTAGTTTCACCTACTGTATAATTGAAGGACATGAGCATAAAATAAGCATATATTTTCATATTATAGTTTCTGACTAGATCCATCGCTGTCTGCACGCTAACTATTCCCATCGTTCTCTTAAAAAGTTCTCCGTTTACGACAAAGATCTCAGTGTTTGGTACTGATAAACTTACATAAGCTTGTAAGAAGAGAAGAAGAAAAGCATGTCGCTTCTTTAACACGTTTAAAAGATTAACAGAGCTTATGACAGACATTTAGCTCAGTTTCAGAAACCCTAGTGTAATACATCTTTACACGTGTAGTAAAAGTTTCGATATTACATTAGTATGCGACTTTCTCGTGTTCATCTAGTTATTTTTAAAGTAGACGGTGTCCTACTTCCTTGGAAAGTGGCTTCGAGTTCTAGGCATAATTTGAGGAAATCTAGGCATTTTTCTGTCAGGGAACATGGAGGATGCAGCTGGAGAAGTAGGCATCGGTGGGTTAATGATTGGCCTCGGTTTGTTTTCTTTGATCTCAACTACAACAGCATCTGATGTCAGAAACGTTTTAGCCACTGATGCAGCATGTTCCAAGCAACATCTCACAACCTGTGTATACATGACAAAAAGGGTTCAAATGAGAAGCTGTAACAGACTGATATCATCATCAAAGTGAATTTAATTAAGTCCTGTGTGTTTTACCTTTGTAGGATCGATGATACCAGCCAACATCAGATCTTCGTATTGATTCTTTGCAGCATTGTAACCGTACATCATGTTTTGGTTCGATAAGACCTGTAGATTTCAGAGCAAGTTCAATTACAAGTTAGGTCTAGGTTCTACCTAGAGAGATGACATTTATTAAAATACCTTTTCTATGACAATGTTCCCATTTGTGCCTGCGTTTTTGGCTATAAGTCTTATAGGGTAGCTCAATGCTTTCTTGAATATTTCAGCTCCAATCTTGCATTTCAAGAAAATGATTTAAGGATTCTTTAAGAAGTGTAAGTTCCACTTCCACAGCCTTAAAAAACTGAGTACCTTCTGTTCTGTGTTGTCTAGGGTGTCCTTGATGCTGTCTACTTTAGCAGTCAGTCTCAAGAGTGCACAACCACCACCAACTACAATCCCTTCTTCAATTGCTGACTAAAATTCTGAGAGATATCAGGTTTCTTTGGACTGACAATTTCTGAACCACATGTTTTTTTTGACTCTTGAGTTACCTTAGTTGCATTCAGGGCATCTTCAACCTTTAGCTGTTTATCCTTCAACTCAACTTGCGTCTGTGCACCTACCTAAGGCCTTTTGTGGTTAGTTTACAATCAGATTGTTCTAGGAAGGGAATCAAATGGTTTTACAAAGTCACCTGGATTAATGCAATTCCACCAGATAATCTGGCTATCCTTTCATTGAGGATCTTCTTCTGAAAGTTCTCCTCGGTGTTCTGAGTCACACATTATGATCAAATGAAAACACATGAGCCTCAAAAATATGATGTCACTTAGTTTATGAAACGAGAAAACTATTGATAATAGAAGGGACCTGGACAAGTTTTTTAATCTGAGAAACCCTTTCCTCAACTGCTCTCTGAGTGTCCCCATTAGTAACAATCAGTGTTGAATCCTTAGTTACAAGAACCCTTTTTGCTGTCCCTAAGACCTCTTTTCCAGCCTTCTCTAAGCTCAGCCCCATCTCATCTCTGATTACTATAGCTACACAGAGAGAACAACCCCAGTGTTGTTTCAGTACTAAGAAAGTGGGAAGAAACTATACTCAAAAGTGTTACATATATATATAGACGGACTACCTCCAGTTAAGATAGCAAGATCATCCAAGCAATGGCTCTTGCGCTCTCCAAAGGATGGAGCTTTAATGGCTGCCGCCTTCAAGTTACCTTTAAGTTTGTTCCTTATAACAGGAGCAAGAGCGTCTTGCTCAATCTCTTCTGCAACTATAAGAACCGGATAGTCCTCTTTAACAGCAGAATCCAATATCTTGAACATATCTTTTGGATTTGTTATTTTCTTATCAACCAAAAGCAGCTACAAATACAAAAAAAAAAAACAAATATACTCTTAGCCACTGCAATTACTAGACAAATGGAAAAAAAAACAAAGTCTGTGAGGTCTTGGTGCTGACCTTGCAATCATGGAACTCAACTTCTCTCTTCCTTCGATCAGTGACAAAGTAAGGGGATAAGTAACCACGGTTAAACTGCATTCCTTCCACAACCTCAAGATTGTTCACTAGGTATTTGCCTTTCTCTATTGTTACTACACCACTCCTTCCTACTTGTTGAAAAGCATCGGCAATCATGTTTCCAACTTCGTAGTCATTCCCTGCACTTACCGCTGCAACATCAGCAAGCTCATGATCCTCAATCTGCAAAACACAGGAGGTCTCTCTATCAATGACTACTCTCAAGGGTGGGGGTTAAAAGCATGGATCTTAATTTCACCTCTCTGGACATTGACTTGAGCTCTAAAACAAGAGCTTTTGCGGTTTTGTCAATACCACGAGCAACTTGAATTGGATTTATCCCAGCAGAAACCACCTGAAGAGAAGGCATGTTGGTTTTAGAAGCAGGATTAGTCCAGTTTGGTCATAGGGTGGGGTTATGTACCTTAATACCTTCAGTAATAAGGCCATGAGCAAGCACTATAGATGTAGTGGAACCATCACCCGCAAGGTCATTAGTCTTAGCACCTGCTTGCCTCACAAGTTTCACTCCAACATTCTCCAAAGGATCCTCCAACTCAATCTACACCAAGCATCAGAAGCTTGTGTGTGTGTGTGGCTATAAGAAAAAAAGATAGAATGCAAAATGAAAATGAGTAATTTACCTCTTTGAGAACAGTTTCACCGTCATTGACGATCTTGGGAGGTCCGTACTTGTTCTGTAACACCACATTTCGTCCCTTTGGACCCAATGTCACGCCGAGTAGCTTGGCTACCATATCTGCACCTGCCTGCACCAAACTTCACCACCATTTTCCACATAAGAAAAAACAAAGTTCTCGATGAAGCACTCACAAAAAAAGGAAACAAAACCTGAAGCTTCTTGGTGACAGAGCCATCACGGTTAAAGTGAACCTCTTTTGCAGCGGCTCTTGCTCTTAGAACGAAATGCGAAGAAGAGGAAAAAGAGTTTGAGAAGGAAGACTTTTTGAGAAAGTTTAGATGAGCGAGAGGTAGTGCAGAGAGTGAGGAAGTCATTGCTGCAAGCAAATGACTACTACAAGAAGAAGAAGCTATCAGCTTCTGTGAGGAAGAAAGATATAAGGTGGGAAAAAGATTTCATTATATCTTCTTTCCCTATACTTATCGTTGGGCCAAGTTCTTTTACGAATATTGTTGGGCTGAGCCGAATACACAGTGCGCCTTATATTTGTATACATCTCCTAAACTATATTTGAGAAGTGATTTTTTAAATTTTCCTTATGTGTCAAAGACTCTCACAAAAAAATATATGATATGGCGACTTAAATAGATGACATGGCTTGTGAATAAGATAACATGGCTTATGAATACTTAAAACCCTAACATTATATCTAGGAGATATATATATGTATACGAGTTGCCGTCAAAAAAAAGTTATATATATACGAGTCTTGTACAAAACGTATTACGTCGATTACATAATACTGTCTCACGTATATGGCGATGACTCATGATGATGATAAAAAGTCTCACGTATTTGTACATTTAAATATGGTAATATCTTATACATCATCTATAAAATAAATATATTCATATACAACATTAAAAAATTCGAAATATTATTTTATTTTATTTTCTATAATAATATAATTTGTATTATTTAAACTTTCAAAAATTGCTACAACTTAAAAAATATATATTTTTAATCGTAAAATCATTAGTTTCATATATATCTAAATTTTTTATAAATATTGTTTAGTTTAATTTTTTTATAATTACACAATTGTATATCATTTTGTTAATTTTATACAAATTGATTTAATATATTGAAACAATATAAATAGATAGAAAATACTATCTAAGATTATAATTTAAATATATACATATATATATTCTTCAATATATTTTTAAATAAAAAATAATTTTATCTTAATTTAATATTTAACTAAATCAAATCTATATTTAAATATTGGTTAAAAATAATAAATCTATAATATTTAATAAAATTTAATTTTTAAATATAAATTAAATTTTGAAAAATTTCTTACTGCACATGGTGCAGGAAGACACCTAGTTACTTCTTAAAATATAATAAAGTTTGATTTTTCAAAATTGATATTAACATGATTATGAATCATGTGTTAAAAAAATTTCTAAGATGACAACATGTGTCAAAATTTTATTATAATTCTATTTTGTTTATGATTTAAAAAAAAATTAAAAAAGGAAAATTTTCATTACAAAAATAGTCTTTTAAAATTATTTTTAGGATTTTAGAAAAGTATAACTATTATTACATATCTTATTATATAATGTTTGGTTCTTCAAAATTGTTAATTAACATGATTGCGACGTATGTCAATAAATTTTTAAGATGATAACATATGTCAAAAATATAATATAATACAACTCTATTTATTGAATTGGTTAATGCATGTCATATTTTGAGGATAACAAATCATTGGAATAAAGAGTATTGTTTCAACACAATTATTGTCAATGTTTTCTTCTATTTTCTGGCTGCTGTTATGCTTGTAAATCACGAGGTTTGTAGTGTCTGAAATGGATCGGGAGAGATTGGTTACGAAAGGAATAATTTAAAGATAGAACGTTGAATACTTTATTATTAGGTATACAACAAGTATATATACACAGATACGGTAGGGCATACAGTACAATTAACTAATTACAAGTAAGCGCCTCTACTATATCATATTTTCTTAACATGCCCCCTCAAGATGGTGATACTTGTGTAACACCAATCTTGCTTCTTAAGAGTTGAAATGGTGCACGAGAGAGAGGTTTCGTCAAAGCATCCGCAAGCTGGTCTTTCGTTGAGACGTGAGCAACCCGAAGAACTCGTGCATGAATCTGACCACGAACAAAGTGATAATCGATGGCAATGTGTTTCATCCGAGAGTGGAACACCGGGTTCGCACACAAGTAGGTAGCACCAATATTATCACAGTAAACTGTTGGGATCGTGGGTACCTGAACTCCAAGCTCGTGAAGAAGTGAACAGACCCACCGTAGCTCTGAGGCGGTATTAGCAACAGCACGATATTCGGCCTCAGTAGAAGACCTCGCAACTCCTTTCTGCTTTTTAGAAGTCCAGGAGATCGGATTAGAGCCTAGATAGATGATGTACGCATTTGTAGAAACATAATCATCAGAGTCACCAGCCCAATCTGCATCGGAGTAAGCATGAAGAGCCGGCGTAGACTGCTTGCGCAAGAGGATTCCATGTTTGAGAGTGCCAGATAGATATCGAAGTACCCTCTTCAAAGCTTGAAAATGATCTGTGGTTGGGCGATGCATGAACTGCGACAGCCTGTTCACTGCATAGGAAATGTCTGGATGAGTGAGAGCTAAGTATTGGAGGCTGCCAACAAGTTGTCGGTATTCACGAGGATCAGGCAGCGGAGAGCCAGAGTTTAAACTGAGCTTGGGATGTGTTGGAAGCGGAGTAGCTAAAGGCTTCGCGTGAAGCATGTTTGCTTTAACGAGAAGATCAGTGATATATTTCTGTTGGCGAAGATGGAGACCCTGTGGAGTCCGAATCGTTTCAATGCCAAGAAAGTAGCTCAGGTTCCCCATGTCTTTGATTGAGAATCTATTTGAGAGTGCCGCAATGACTTGTTGGACAAGATTGTTATCACTACCAGTGACCAAGATATCATCAACGTACACGAGCACATAAACGAACTTCCCATTGTGTTTCAAGATAAAAAGAGATGTGTCGGAGAGAGAATTCTTGAAACCAGAGTGCACAAGGAAGTTTTTCAGTTCAGAGTACCAGGCCTTTGGGGCTTGTTTGAGTCCGTAGATAGCTTTGCGGAGACGACAAACATGGTTAGGATGGTTGGGATCTGTAAAACCGGGTGGCTGAGCCATGAACACTTCATCTTCTAAACGACCCTGTAGGAAGGCTGTGTTAACATCAATCTGTCTCACTGGCCAGTCAGCATTAACATGGTATCAGAGCCTGATCCACGCAGTCCAACCCGATCCACATCGATCTGGCCCAAAGTTGGCCCATCGATCCTTACCCGAGCATTCCGAAATTGACGCTCAAAGAGCCATCATCTCGAAGGGGCGTATTAGACACATAAGTTGTCCCACATCGGTAGTTGGAAGGGATCCTTAGTAATATATAAGGTGGATGGGCCACTCTTCTTATCACCAATTGGTTTTAAGCGTGAAGCCCATCTAGCTTAACATAATTATTGACAAAGTATTCTTTATGTGTTTCAATTAATTTGTGTTTTTTTTTACTTAGAATCTTTCTCTAGAGCCACAATATGATGCATCTTATATCTTACTACTGTGTTCGTCCAGAATTTGACAAGTGGGAACCAAAATACACGTCAGTTTTGAAGACTTTTGAGCTTTTGGTTTATCCATTGTTTACTTTTGTCTCATTTCCTTTTGATCAAAACCTGCGGTCTCATTTTAGTTCAAATTTAATGTGATCATTTCCTTTTTAAAATCCTAAACATCATTCTTTTTCTTACGAAAGGGAGTCAAGATATAAAACTCAAATATATTCACAAACAAATTGTTTTCCAAAAGCTAAAGCTGTATATCAAAACTGAATGCTTAACATGGAATGCACAAAAAAATTCACAAAAGAAAATTGATATAGCACCATGCTCATGTAGTATTAAACAAACTATGATTTTCTTAGGTGACAAGCCAAGTAGAAATCCTTTCCACCAAGCTAGTTATACTTCAATCAAATAATCTTAAGACTCCAACGCTCCATAGTAGATAACCGTTGTTTAAAGGATCTAATATCTCCAAATTGATCCATGAACTGAAAACAATATCGATACATGATATCAGAAGCATCAAGTTTAGGTTGGTCTCTTTTCTTCCTTTACCTCTATATTAAGGGTAGTTCTTCTTTTTTTTGAGAAAGGGTATTCTAAGGGGTAGTTCTTCTCTCTCACGATAATTCAATATTTTTCCTAAAGCTCCCCCTTTGACACTGACAAACCCCACACTGTAAAATAGTTTTATTTTACTTGTCTAAGGTTTAAATCAACTTAATCATAGTTGATTTATTATAGACATGTTTTTTTTTCTTTCAAATTTAGTTTAACGTGCTGGTGTGTTTAATTTGTCGATTACTCTGATTTTTTTGAAAGAATATTAAATTTATTCAACCAAAAAAAACATTTGTACAAGAGTATGTAACTTCATGCTTAGAGTTTGTATTGTAAAAGAACAATCACGTTATAGTTGCTAAAGATCTCATCTTGTAGCAAACCAAATCTGCATCGCATCATCATAGGCGTGATTGCGCATTCGTTGAAGCCAATATATACGATTCCACTAGTTTGAGCAGCCTTGCGGGTGAAAGGGAAACCTCATGGTTCTGAGAGTTGAATTATCTCCAGAGAGAGAGCACAGAGTAGCTTGGAAAGCATAGCTGAGGAGGAGCAGATGAGTTGCTGAAGAATACACTCCATTGGTTTGTGTAGAGAGGAACTAGACGATGGGTTAGCCCTTTCCACACATACACTTCATCCGAGTAGCAGCATTAGAAGATGATGTGATTCCGTGATTCTAGCTGAGTATTACTGAGATTCCAGGTGCTAGAAGCCCGAGGATTCTATTTTTGAAGTTTGTCACCAGTAGCCAACCTATCTTGAACAGCTAACCATGTAAATACTCTGATCTTTGTAAATATATGATCCAACAAGTGAATGCATTCTACAACCATAAGATTTTTGTGTGCTTTGAATCCTATCCCTGCATGTGCGCATAGATAAAATCAACATCTTCATATGGGCCGTTATAACGTAAAGTTGATCCATATCAAATGCATATTGTACTATAGGGTACGCCGTACACGGTAGCTAAGGTAGCTTTAGCTTTCAATATTTCCGCGACTTGAGATAGAGCTTAGAGCCATGGAGAAAGACAGTCTATATTTCATTTTCATTCACTCAAAGAATACATATAATTTATTAATCATTGCAACATTTGCATACTAATTTGAACTGATCTCGTCAATGTTTTTGATTTTTTATTTAGTTTTATTCAGTTACTTGGATATAATTCTTTCAGCTTTGCTTAATATCATATCATCAAAATTGTTAAAATACCAAATTAAGCATAAAACTGATTGTAAAACTTTGAGATTGGTAAAATTAATAGATATATTTACACCAGTGCAAGAAATTTAGTTATTCAATAACTGTAAATAGAACAAGAACATCAAATTTATTAGAGGTATATGTAATTCAAAGTAAGAATCAAACAACAATAATGCACCCGAGTACAAACAAACGAACTACATTTTCTTATATATGAAAGTATAGAAAGATAAACTTTTTATTCCATGAATACAATGGCTAATCAGTTAAAGAAGACATTCTTCTTATGAAACTCAAATGACCAGGTATATGTTTGTTTAGTATGTTGGAGGAGGTGGAGAGCTATAAATTGGTGGTGGCGACTTGTAAACATATGGGGGAGGTAGTGGAGAGTTGTAGATGTAAGGAGGAGGTGGTGGCGACTTGTAAACATATGGAGGAGGAGGTGGAGACTTGTAAACATACGGAGGAGGTGGTGGAGAGCTATATACGTAAGGAGGAGGTGGTGGAGACTTGTAAACATACGGAGGAGGTGGTGGAGAACTATAGACGTAAGGAGGAGGTGGTGGCGATATGTAAACATATGGAGGAGGAGGTGGAGAGCTATAGACATAAGGAGGAGGTGGTGGCGACTTGTAGACATACGGAGGTGGTGGTGGAGATCTATATACATAAGGAGGAGGAGGAGGGGACTTGTAGACATACGGAGGTGGTGGTGGAGAATTATAGATGTAAGGATGAGGTGGTGGAGACTTGTAAACATACGGAGGTGGTGGTGGAGAACTGTAAATGTATGGAGGAGGCGGTGGCGATTTGTAAACATATGGAGGAGGTGGTGGAGACTTGTAAACATATGGAGGAGGTGGTGGAGACTTGTAAACATATGGTGGTGGTGGTGGTGGTGATTTGTAGACATATGGTGGTGGTGGTGGAGAGCTATATATGTAAGGAGGAGGTGGTGGTGACTTGTAAACGTATGGTGGTGGTGGTGGAGAGCTATATATGTAAGGAGGAGGTGGTGGTGACTTGTAAACGTATGGAGGTGGTGGTGGAGAGCTATATACATAAGGAGGTGGTGGTGGAGAGCTATAGACATAAGGAGGAGGTGGTGGGGACTTGTAAATATAAGGTGGTGGGGGTGGAGAGATATAGACGTAAGGAGGAGGTGGTGGCGACTTGTAAACATATGAAGGAGGAGGTGGAGAGCTGTAAATATATGGAGGTGGTGGTGGGGGCTTGTAAATATAAGGTGGTGGTGGTGGAGAGCTATAGACGTAAGGAGGAGGTGGTGGCGACTTGTAGACATATGGAGGTGGTGGTGGAGAGCTATAGACATAAGGAGGAGGTGGTGGTGACTTGTAAACATATGGAGGAGGTGGTGGAGAGCTATAGACGTAAGGAGGAGGTGGTGGTGATTTGTAAGCATATGGAGGTGGAGGTGGAGAGCTATAGACATAAGGAGGAGGTGGTGGTGACTTGTAAATATATGGTGGTGGTGGTGGTGGAGAGCTATAGACGTATGGAGAAGGTGGTGGTGACTTGTAGACATATGGAGGAGGTGGTGGAGAGCTGTAGACGTATGAAAGCGGTGGTGGCGACTTGTAAACATATGCTGGTGGTGGTGGAGGAGAATATGTGTACTGGGCACTTGTATGAGCAGCAATGGCATACAAAGCCATGACTAATATAAGTAGAGATGGCCAATTCTTAGGATTAGCCATGTGGACTGAGCTTGTGTGCCCTTGTCTCTGCTTTATCAGTCTGATTATTATTATATATTCAACAAATTGTTTTCTGAATAGATGTGATAGAAATGAAGCAACTTATATAGCACTCTGTCTGACAACTAGTATGTTTATTTATTGAAGCTTATGAAAGTTTCTCAGAGAAAAGGTGTCATAATGTTTATGAAGTCAAATTAGCTTAAGAATTCGTCTGAAGAACTAGAGAAGAATTTGTCTTTGATAATTACATCTTACCATATTTCTTATTAAAGTTTATAGATATTGAAGTTGTCAGTTTAAACTCATATCTTCTTGTGAATGTTTCAAAACTCGTAGCTTTTGGATTTACATTGTTTTTGAGAATTTGTTTTGTGCAATTTGAAATCCCTACCAAATACAGAAGAAATAGTTATATTATATATGAAATTCCAATGTAGAAAATTTTGTATCAGTCACCGAATAAGATGGTCGCTGACTTATTCAGAACATGCTTTGTCCAACTTGTTTAATATAATCAATATATTTTGGCACTCTGTGTATTGGACGAGACTCGTAAAAAACAAAAATACTGGCTACGGACCATAAGCCTAAGGACAACCACCCAAATGTGCTCTGTGTTAATAGTCCATTTGACTTTATAATATTTTAGTTTTGATGCCTAGAGACCAGATTATTTACCTGGTTATCCGTTTATCTGAATATTTTTCAAATTTTATAATTATGTCGTTTAAAAAACATGGAAAACATTTGTAAGCAATAAACGTTGTTGAAAGTTGAAACACGCATATGAGAGAAATAGAGAAAAGTTCAAGAGTTGGAATTTTATTTGGTTGCACTTGCACCATCTTCTTTATTATGACCACGGCTTCCCTCTTTGGACCCTTGTCAGTTGTCAATCACAGCTCTTTGCAATTTTTTGACTATGTATATGTGGACATATGCTGACTCCAACGATTCCAATAATGTGAACGTACAATTGTTTTCGTGTACTCAAGCTACTAAAATTTTAACTTTCGAACTTTTCTCTATTTACCTTATATATAAGTGAATTTTTTTTGGGTTCACTCCTAGGGTGAACCTAAAGGTTCTCCAACCAATCACATTGTCTCATTTTATATACAGTTTTTTTTTCATTTTATTTACAGTTTTTTTTTAAAAGAAAAAAAATAATTTAGCATTTACTTTTAAAAATAAAAAGATAAAATAAACAAAAAAATAGTAATAGTCCGAAAAGAAAAAAATTAATATTATTAATACCGTCTACATTAAACCCTAAATCATAAACTAAACCCTAAACTCTAAACATTAAACTCTAAACTCTTAGGTAACCCCTAAATCCTTGGGTAAATCCTAAATCCTTGGATAAATCTTAAACCCAAGTTCTAAGCAGTAAGCACTAAACCATAAACAATAAATCCTAAATTTTTAGATTTACCCTAGGGTTTATGATTTACCCAATGGTTTATGATTTAGTGTTTAGTGTTTAAGATATGTGTTTAAAATTTATCAAAGAGTTTACGGTTTATCCAACGTGTAGAGTTTATCCAAAAGTTTAGGGGTTATATACCTAAGAGTTTAGGGTTTAGTGTTTAGTGTTTAGGGTTTAGTTTAGGATTTGGAATTTACTGTAGACGATGTTAATAATATTAACCCAAGAAAACTCTATATAAGTCACATCACCGTATGTATCAGAACAAAAAATCTCACATCAAAAGTTAAAAAGAATATAACTTCTAGGTTCACACCTTAAAAATAACCACTAAAATTAGCAAATCATATTCTATTTATGAAAAAAGAATTCAGAAAATAGTATTAAAATAATATTTTGACATTATTAATGCCATCAAATCTAAACACAAACACTAAACCTTAAATCCTAGAGTTAACCTAAACTCTAGCGTTAACCTAAACCCTACAAATCCTAGATTTTAAACTATAACCAAAAACTTAGGATTTAGGGTTTATCCTAGGATTTAGGTTTAACCTTAGATTTTAGGATTAATTCTAGGGTTTAGTATTTAGAATTTTGCTAACAATGTTAACAACGTCAATTTTTTCGACAATTATTATTATTACTTTCTGATTATCTTTTTACATTTTTTCATAAACAGAATATGACTTGGAAAATTTTCATTGATTATTATTTTAGGAGGTAAACACAAGAAAAATGCATTAACTAATACTTCCTTCGTTTGTTATATTTAATGTTTTAGAAATTTTTTTTTGTTTCAAATTACATATGTATTCGATTTACAATGTAAAATTTATTAATGAAATTAATGTTCTATGACTTTTTATATTCTTGTAGTTGTTTTCCGGTTGGGTGAAATGTAATTAAATAAAATCATTATCATTTGAATCAATTTATTAATCTAAAAACTCAAATGTTTTTTCTTTTAAACAAATAAACGTTAGATATTAAATCTACTTAATATATTAGAAAAATTAATTGTAAACAAAATATTTGGGTTTCTTTTGTGAAAGCAACACTAAGTAAAATTGTATGTGCTGCATTCATTATTGTATGTACTATATTCTAAAAGTATTCATCAGTTAAATAGTAACTTTATAATACTTTCTTTGATCTTTCCTCTGTCTAAAGATGAATGAATTTCTTCAAAAAATATGACGGGTGCCGTATTTTACAGAAATAAAATTAATTTTCTTATGAATAAGATAGAATCTTATATACTGAAATATTTGTTTAAACTTAAAATATTATTTTTTATTTATATAAATATATGGACTTACATATATTATTTGGATTTATAATCTCTATAATATTATTTGAGAAATCAGTTTTCTATGTGTCACACTCACGTTAGTTCTCATAATAGTTGATTACACTGATAACCTTAATGAATTAAAACTACTACATTTAAATACTATTTTTAAAAAAAATTATTTACTTTCCTTTTTAAAGTTTTTCAAATAACATATATAATAAAAGGAAACATTTATAAAGTTTAAGAAACAAATTCAAAAACGAAAAATATATGTATATATAATATGATTTCATTAAAAAGGAAAGTTCAGAAAATAGAAAATTCTATTTAAAGAAAAAAAATAACATAAAATATACTTTTGAAGTAATAAGATATATATTTTTTGTTCTCCGTGGTCAGGTGGTCTCTGCTGGTCTTTGGCTTTGTAGGCAGGTCTAGTGTTACACATGCAGGTGGTGATGGCGCCTTGCTAGGTTCAGACTCGAGTGAGTGAGGCATTTGGCTACATCCTCTGGTTTCCGGGTGGATATCTGAAGGTCTCTATAGGCTATGAAATTTGGTGGCCACAAGTTTTTATACATCGTCTTGGACCTTCGCGACACGGTGTCCTTCCAGACTTTCCGGGATTCAAAGTGGAGGTTTTCGATCCTGGTTTGATCTCCTTGTTTCAAGTTGTTCAATCACTTACCGCTGACACCGGTTTAGAGGTTTCTTAGCATATAAATTGGCCTTCGGTCCTCGGAGGTTATAATGGTGGAAGCGGTTCTCCGAGAATCATTGAATGTCTCCGTGTCAACAATTGGTCTTCGTCCACATCCCGATGCCGCTTCGGCTCACTTGATCCCTTGCGGTGGTGTACTTCGACTTTTTATGCAGGTTCAGACACGTTTGGACAGGTTGTGGCGGTTAATCATCTAGTGTTTTGCTTGGTTCGGGACTTTTTGGAGTGGAGCTCCGGCTCCTTGGACCTCTATTAGTAAGAGTAACCTTTATCTCTAATTCGTTTAGCACTTCATGGACAGAAACGATTATAAGTTCCGAGACGTTCATATTTTACTAGTTACTCCGGACGCGACTTTGGAATTCCTGGCATCCAGGAAACGGAAAGAACCTTACTTTCCTAAAATCATTGTCAATGGTTGGGTTAATGTGTACCATTTCTTAAGGATTCTAAATACAAACTAGCGTAATGTATTGGGTTTAGTAGACAGGTGAAGCTGGTTTATAATATGTTGACTAGGGTTATTTTGCTCTGATTGACCTTGTAATAGAAGAATCTGAATTTCTGTTTTGGGTTGAATAAAATGCATTTCAATTAAAAACTAAAAAGAAAAAAATTAATATTATGTTTATGCAGTAACTTATTTTGAAAGCATGGATGTAGTAGGGTAATAACTTTTAAGGTTCGATGGATGAGGGTGGGATAATTAACTAAAGTAGTATGGGCAGTCTCCTTAAGAGCTTTTCAGTCCATTCAAAGATGGTGACAATTTCAAACATGGACGTAGATTATGTGATGTGGATGTATTAGCGAGCAGAGATCCTAGTTGAAGTTTAACAAGTCAACTTTGATCCTAATTAAATAGGGCTGCTGTAATATTAAAAAAAAACTAGGTGTTTTGTCCGCACATGCGGGCATAAATTTCTTATAAATACTTATTAGTTTATGTCTTATTAATTTAAAACCAAAATATTTATTAGTTTCTTATAAATACTTATTAGTTTATATCTTATAAATCAAACATCAAAATATTTATATATGTCAAATGCTTTTAATCAAAATATATACTTATTATTGTGTTAAGTTTTTTTAAAACACTCATATCTTAGAGATAGTTTAGAAAATATATTTATATTTTTTGGTTGACTAATATTTAATAATAAATTGTTTTGTATCTTAATTTTTTTAAACTTTTATAATAAAAATATTGTTTTCAGATAGGCATAAAAAAGAATATATATAGAAGAATTATATTTTTGATAATTCTAAAATATTATTTTGTAATCAATTATTTAATATAGCATATAACATATAAACTTTATATCATTAAAATAAATTAGTGAATAGTTAAAAACTAATAATAGATTAATAACATATCTAAAAGTCTAAAACCTAATAAAAATATGACAAATAAGAAAAGATAATATAACATATAAATTTAATATTAATAAAATAAAATTCGTTTTTATTTATATAATATATTCATCAAGTCTATTATTTTAAATTAATGATTTAGTGACTTAGCTCAAAACAAATAATACATCAATGATAATTTAGCTTAAACTTAATAAAAATATGACAAATAAACAAAATTAGCTATTAACTAAAATCATGGAGAACATGACAAGTAACCAAAATCACTTCATAAATAATAGTATAGATTGATACCGACAGATTCATCCCCTAGACTATATTTGAGAAGTGATTTTACCACATGTCTTCTCTACAATCATTCTCACAAAAATAATATGACATGGCTACTAAAATTGATGACATGTCTTATAAATTAATATGACATGAAAAATTATATTTAATATTAATTTATATTTTGGTACACTTTTAAAAATGTGGTAATAACTCATATATTACATTTATTGTCGATTTTTATTTTTGGACTTTTTAAAAATATGGTAATAACTCATAAATAATCATTAAAATAAATATATTCAATTATGGCATTTTAAATTTCGAAATATCATTTAATTAAAAATATTTCAAAAATATATACATATTTTTTAGAAAATTATAAAAATTAAATCATAAAAACAAATTCAATAGTAAAATCATTAGTTTATTATATATATCTACATATTTTATAAATATTGTTTAATTTTAGTTTTGACAATTATGCAATTTTACATATTTATTTAATATATTTAATTAAAATAAATAGATAGAAAAATCTACCTAAGATTATAATTTTAAATATATACATACACATTCTTAAATATAATCAAAATAAACAAAATTGTTTTTATCTTAATTTTAATTTTTAGTTAAATCAAATTTATATTAAAATATTGATAAGAAAAAAGAAAATTCATAATATTAACAAAAAATTAAATATGATTTATATTTATCTGTTAAAAATATTTTAAAACTTTTTTACTGCACATGATGCAGGAAAACACCTAGTTATCCAATAAAACATTAACCTTGATAAGTCTGTTATTATTATTCAAAAAGTCTGTTATTATTTAAAGCACAACTGAAGAATTCATGGCCCAAAAGATTTTAGATCTATAGTAATATATAGGATGAATAATTTTCTTTATTGAATTGATTTAAATTATACCATAACCCACCATATATAAAAACCCTAATCTTCCATTAAATTAGACCAAAACGCATTAGTATTTCATAAAAATATTTTTTTTATTTGTTATATACATTGTGAAGTTAGAAGTATTTTATAATTCTTATTAATTTCAGAATAGGTGAATGATTCCGAATAGTTTTTTTTTTGGTAAAAGATTCTGAATAGTCATTGAGTCACTATACTTTACTTGATTATGTTGTAGGATTTAATGTCACCAGCCATAATATTTTCCTTTTAATAAATGTGAACCAGTTTCTAGCCTTTTAATGTTTTTTGTAAGAAACTAGCTCTTTAATCTATACTACTATTTGAGAAGTAAATTTGCTTACTTGTTATATTTTCCATGATTTTAGTTAATTTTGTTACTTTTCATATTTTCCATGATTTTATGATAAGTCATTAGTTTAATTAATATTATTATTTAAAATTATATTTTGATATCTATAGATTTATATGATATTTAAGATAATTAATTAAACTAACCTATTCTACTGATAAATATACTATAACTACATATATAAATATATATATATATATATATATATATATATATATATATATAATTATCATCTATTTAGGACATTGAATTAATAGATAGATATTAGCAATTGGTATTAAAATATATACATATAATATCATTATTATTTTTGTCTTATATTTAGTTTATGATTTTAGTGACTAATATTATAGCCAGTTTCTCTGACTTTTATTAGAAATTTATTAATCAAATAGAAATTATTATAAAATTTAGATATAAGTATACTAATATATCTGAATTAATCGATTTCTTTGGTTTATTTGGTTTGATCGCTTAATATACTGAACCATATCTATATACTGTGGTTTCTTAAAAATAACATCAATTCGGTGTATATGGTACTACGAAATACATACTATTTTTTATTTATGTTTGGTTTGGTTATAAAGAGTTTGATTTTACCGGATTGAACACTCTTAGACTATCGTTATTTTTTGATGTTTTATAGTTGTATTTTTTAATAATCTCTTCCCTGCCACATGGTTTCTGTTCAGTCCAAATACAATGTGTTTAATATCAAATACAAATTTCCTAATTTAGTTATTACTATAGAAAAGATTCTTATCCAAACCTACATCACATAAATAAAACTATGAAATAAAAAAACATAATTTAATACATTGATTGCCAACATGAATATTGAAGTTCTATAATTTATAATAATTTAAAATTTGTATCTAATTAAATTATTATTTTTATAAATAAACATTAAAATTGAAAATTGTAAATGATTATAATCCTGCTTGATTGCGATTAATTCTGATTCTATTGATTCTGCATTCTATTCCAAGTTAGTGTAATGTGATTTCCTTCATTTCAATTGGTTTTACTCTGCTTCTTCTTCTCATGGATAATTTTGATTTTGAATTATCTTAATCTCAAGTAACATGCCATAGCTTTAATTCTGATTGTGCTTGATGGCTGTTGTTACGATTTTGAGTTCAATTTGAAGTTAGCTTATGCAACTGGTTTGATTTCACATGATTTTACTCTCCTTCTTTTTGAGTTTGAATTAGGTTATGTGTGATTATGGCTATGCTTTTGTCCTGTATAGTATGAATTCCTAGATGCTTATTCAACGTCTTTGTGTAGGCTTGATTTTGATTATGAGTTCAATTCCAAGTTAGCTTAATGTGATTGGCTTGATTTCAAATTGTTTATCCTGCTTCTCCTTGTCATGGATCGTTTATATTTCTAATTAGCTTATGTGTGATTCTGCTTATCTTTGTCTCGTATAATATGGATTCCTAGATGCTTATTCAACATATTTGTGTATGCTTGATTTTGATTATGAGTTTATTCCAAGTTAGCTTAATGTGATTGGCTTGATTTCAAATTGTTTATCTTGCTTCTCCTTGTCATGGATCGTTTATATTTCTAATTAATTGTGGAGATTTCTTTTCTGCTATTTGTCTCAGAGGTATCGTTTCTTAACAGGTATTTTATTGAGTTTTGGACAAACTAGTTAACATTTATGTCTTGTGGTTTTCAGGCTCAGTGCAGGTTCAGTGCAGGAACAGTTGGACAAACTAGTTAACATTGATATGCTTTTTTGATTATTGTTATGTTTCTTTTGGTCATTGAAATGTCTGCTCTGTGGCAAATGATTTAGTTTATGTTGTCTCTTCAGGTGTTTCATTTCTGTGCAATCACAAATATGCCTTTGCCACAAGCTTCCTCTCCTTGGGATATGCTCTATACACGGCCTTCACTTGGAGGAAGGAGATAGGCTATGGACTGAAGGTCATTAATGTGGGATCTGAATTGAAGACAAAAGCTTCTTCCTTGAAGAACTTAGTGACATCTGGCTCTGAACGTGTGGCTCGTATCTTCTCTGGTTAGTGAGTCGACTTGCATCACTGGTTGAGCTTTTTTTAGTAACTTTGTTCTCTGGTCATGTTGTAAATTCCACTTGCATCGCTGGTTGAGCTTCTTTTCAATAACTTTGTGATAAGAACAATAGTGTATTTCGATTACGTTCCGCCCAACCACCCTCTCTTAGTCCCCACAGATCGGAGATCTAAGCCACTTCTTGAATCTCACACTCGAGATTCAAGCCACAAGCAATTACTCTCAAACTGCCTAACTGTAACAGACACTTGCACTCTTCTATTTATATCACTTCTATTTACAATCGACTCTCGTGACTTATTCAGTAAGTAACTCTGCCAGCTCAGCAACTCTTCTCTCCTTCTCCTTCCATACTCTTCTGCTTCTTTCTTCTTGCCACGTACACTCTCATAGGCCTATCAATACCCCCATTCTGAAGAACCAGCTTGCCCTCAAGTGGATAATCCGGAAACTGACTCTTAAAGTCCCTCAAACGTATCCAAGATGTCTCGTGAGACGGCAAATTCTTCCATGAAACTAATACCTCCAAATGACCCTCATCATCATAGTGAGTATCCAATAATTCCTCTGGCTCCACAATCAACTCCTCATTCTCAGATAGCACCGGTGGTAACGGTGTAACACTTCTTCCTTCTCCAATGACTGGTTTAAGTTGAGATACATGAAAGACTGGATGCACTTTCGAAACAACCGGCAACCGCAGTCGATATGCAACTTTACCAATCCTCTCCAACACTTCATAAGGCCCATAGTATCTAGCTGAGAGCTTGTGACACAAATGCCTACTAATGGATTGTTGTCGGTATGGCCTTAACTTCAAATACACGCGCATCCCGACTTCAAACTCCAAATCCCTACGCTTCTTATCAGCATTATTCTTCATTAACTCTTGGGCGCGCAACAGATGGTGTTTAACGTCATCCAGCATTGCATCCCTCTCTCTCAACATCACTTCCAACTCATAGTTCTGCGTTGAACCGTCCTCAAACCGCAATAACGAAGGAGGATCCCTGCCATAGACCAGTTTGAACGGAGTACACTGCGTAGCGGTGTGAAACGACGTGTTGTACCAAAGCTCTGCCCACGGTAAAAACTTAGCCCATGTCTTAGGATGTGATGAAGCGAAGCAACGTAAGAACGTTTCCAAGCACCTATTCAATACTTCTGTCTGACCATCAGACTGTGGGTGAAAGGCTGTACTGAACCTCAGACGTGTTCCCGAAGCCTTGAAGCAGTATTTCCAAAAGTTGCTCAGAAATATCTTATCCCTGTCAGATATTATCGATTTTGGAAACCCGTGGAGTCTGATAATCTCTTGAACAAACTTCATCGCGACGTCAGAGGCAGTAAAAGGATGCTTCAATGTGATAAAATGACTGTACTTACTCAATCTGTCCACCACCACCAGTATCACATTAGCTCCTTTTGATGAAGAAAGTCCCTCTATGAAATCCATAGAGATGTCTTCCCAAATCTGGTTAGGAATCTCAATTGGCTGAAGTAGTCCCGCAGGTGACAAGGTCGTGTACTTGTGGGTTTGACAAACTTCACAAGCAGCAACATACTCTTGGATGTGTTTGCGCATCTTCGGCCAATAGAAACTAGCTCTCACTCTTTTGTAAGTTTTCAAAACTCCAGAATGACCACCGAAAAGGCTATCATGACACTCTCGCAAAATCAACTGAATATGACTGGAATTCGAAGGTAAAACCAAACTCCCCCCATTAAAGAGCTTCCCTTGAATCACCACAAACCCCTCTTTAATCTTCTCACCTCTGCTCAACTTCGATATTTGATCTTGAATCCACTCGTTAGCATCAACCTCTGCATAAATGTCTTGAGCGTTCAACGAAGCAGGCAACGTCAGAGCAAAACAATGTAGCTTCACTGATAGGCTTTGATACTGCACAATACGTGAAAGACCGTCTGCAACTCTGTTTTCAGCCCCAACCTTGTATTCGATATCAAAATCATATCCCATAAACCGAGCTAACCACCTTTGATAATCCAAAGTAACTTCTCGTTGCTCCATCAAGTATTTATGATTCTGTTGATCAGTTCGAACAAGGAATCGTCTACCCATAAGATAGTGCCTCCACTTCTGAATCGATAGTACTATTGCCATGAGCTCTCTTTCGTAAATTGGCTTAAGATGTTCCTTATCAGTCAAAGCATGACTGAAGAACGCGATAGGATGTTTACCCTGCATCAGTACTGCGCCTAAACTAAATCCAGAGGCATCAGATTCAATAATAAACACCTTTGAGAAATCTGGCAATGCTAAAACATGAGTATTTGTCATCGCAGTCTTCAACTTCTCAAACGCCTCTTGCGTGTGCTGTGACCAGACAAATTGTTCTTTCTTAAGCAGCTCTGTTAACGGTTTAGCCAGCATCCCATAACTCTGAACAAACTGTATGTAATACCCTTTCAAACCCAAAAATCCTCTTACATCCTTCACAGTTCTCGGTGATGGCCACTTGACTACAGCTGCAATTTTCTGAGGATCAGTCGCAACACCATCTTTTGAAATCACGTGGCCCAAGTACTCCACCTGTCTCTGCCCAAAAGCACATTTTTCGATTTGCAAAGAGCTTGTGTTTCTCAAAGACCTTCAACACCTCAGTCACATGCTCGATGTGCTCCTCCAATGATGAACTGAATATCAAGATATCATCAAAGAAAACCAAAACGAATTTGCGTAGAAACTCAGAGAACAACTCATTCATCAATGACTGAAAAGTAGCCGGAGCATTCATCAGTCCAAAAGGCATCACCATAAACTCATAGTGCCCTTGATGTGTTCTAAATGCTGTCTTTTCCACATCCTCTTCCTTCATTCTTATTTGATGATATCCCGATCTCAAATCTAGCTTCGAAAACCACTTAGAACCACTGAGCTCATCCAACAACTGGTCTATCATAGGAATAGGATATTTATCAAGTACTGTGGCTCTGTTTAGCATACGATAATTCACACAAAAACGCCACGAATTATCCTTCTTCTTGACTAGCAAGACCGGACTAGAGTAGGGACTGTGACTTGGCCTTATAACCCCTGTTGCAAGCATCTCTTGTACACTCTTCTCCATCACTTCCTTATGAACTTGCAGATATCTATACGGTCGTACACTAACAGGTCCTAGCCCCAGTTGTAGCAGAATGCTGTGCTCATGTCCCCTTACTGGTGGCAACTCTGTTGGTTCACTGAACACATGCGCAAATCTCTCTAACACTTCGTTCAACTGGGTCGGTATCTCTGAATCTGCTTGCAGACTTTTCATTGATGAACCTTGAAGATGTAAAGAAGAATCCCCCGTTAAAGTCACCTTCTTCCCTTGATGATAGAACACGTACTCATGCTTCTCCCAATCTATCTCACATTTCCCAAGTGTTCTGAACCAAAGCATTCCCAAGATCACATCGACATTTCCCAACTCCAGCATGATAAAATCAGTCTGAAACGTTAATCCTTGAAGATTTATGATCACATCTCTACAAATCCCTGCTCCTGGTACCGATGCTCATGTACCTAACATAATCTCCAAGCTCCTTTGATCTGTTTTCAACTTCAGCTGCTTCGCCATTGTAGGTGAAATGAAATTATGTTTTGCTCCACTGTCCAGCATCACTACCATCACTTGCTTCTTTATCGTACCCTTTAACTTGGTTGTAGTTGGCGAATACAAGCCTAATAACGAACTCACTGATATCACCCTCATCTGTGGATCCCACACAATGTCATCTTCATCTGTCTCATCAAGTTCTTGTGTAACCACTTCCATCTCTACTCCATTTACTACCGTTAACACTCGCAACGCTGCATAAGGGCATACAGATGCATGTTGTCTGCTCCACTTAGCATCGCATTGAAAACAAAGCCCCAATCTTTTCTTCTCTGCTAACTGAGTATCAGATAAACGCAACGTCGGTCTAGCATTAGTGTTGTTCTTCTTCTGTTCAGACGTAGGTTGCGCAGGTTGAGTAACTTGTTTCTGCTTCCAACCTGAATTCGCCTGATAACTTGAGTAAGAGCTTGTATCCTGATGATTGGTGTGGTTCATTTTGTTACGTTGTTGCATCTCCTTCTTAACAACATTCAACAATGAACTCGACTCCATCTGATAAGCTGTGGCAATCATCTCAGGTAGGTCTACTGGTTTGCACATAGTCACCACTTCCTGCATTTCATGCGTTAAACTATTCATGAAAATGCCTTCCCTCTGTGTATCTGATATCCCTGAAATCTGAGTTGATAAGTCCTCAAACTTGTGTATGTACTCAGCTACTGATCCTGTCTGATGCACTGCGAAGAACGGCTAACTAGGATCTCTCAGTTTCACCTTGCTGAATCTCGCGATTAACCTTTCTTTGAAATTGAGCCAGCTCATAAACGGCCTCCTTAGTACTTCGCTATTGAACCAACTCAACACATCTCCTCCCAAACTGACCGAAATCAACTCGAGCTTCCTGACTTCATCGTAACCTCCAATCCTGAAAAATCGCTCAGCCAAAGCAATCCATCCATATACATCATCACCGCTAAAAGTAGGTAACTCTACTTTCTTGATCCAACTATCTCTATCATCCATCAGTGGCGCAATCGTTCAATTGGCCTCTCCTCTAGAGCTAGGGCCAGTTTCCCGGTTATAGTTCGATACCTGAGTAACGTACGGATGTGAAATCGGATTCGCCGTAACCGCCGTCTCTTCCGACGATCTAACTGACCTCGACATCAGCTCGATAAGTTCAGAAACATTCGCATCGATCTTCGCCGTAAACTTCTCCTCCAGCTTCTCGATTGAAGATTCAATCGTTGATCGCAGATTCGTATTCGTCTCTCTCTGCTCCGCGAACTGCGACGCCATTGACGCCGCTAACGATTCCACACTCGGTAGTGTCGGTCTCGTCATCTCCGTTTCTTCGCGATTGTTCGATCCGAGCGCACACGACGCACCAATTTGATAAGAACAATAGTGTATTTCGATTACGTTCCGCCCAACCACCCTCTCTTAGTCCCCACAGATCGGAGATCTAAGCCACTTCTTGAATCTCACACTCGAGATTCAAGCCACAAGCAATTACTCTCAAACTGCCTAACTGTAACAGACACTTGCACTCTTCTATTTATATCACTTCTATTTACAAACGACTCTCGTGACTTATTCAGTAAGTAACTCTGCCAGCTCAGCAACTCTTCTCTCCTTCTCCTTCCATACTCTTCTGCTTCTTTCTTCTTACCACGTACACTCTCATAGGCCTATCACTTTGTTCTCTGGTTATGTAGTAAAACCATTTATGCACCACGTTGAATGTAATGTCAAACCCCATATGAAGTATTTTAAAAAAAATGAACTAACTACAGATTACCAGAACTTAACTGAAGTCAGAATCTCAGATTGCTGGTTTAGCTCGTTTTTAATATTTTTCACGGTAGATAATCTTTCACATTTGTTTTATAGTAACTTTTGTAAACATCTAGTATCAAAATTACATATCCAAGAAACTATGGATCGTAACGTTCTTCACTGTCATCTAAAGCTCTCCTCAAAACTCCTCACTTATTTAAACTATAAACCTGCACTTTTAACAAAACCAGTAGAGTAAGACAGGACACCATTGTCTAAATGACTGATGAATATAATAAATTTATTAAGATTCTGATTTATACAAGAGAATGTTTGGGTGAGCATTAGGTCTCAAGTCTCTCAACAAAAACAAGAAAAGACGGGATGTCTAAGATATTGAATAGCATTCCACCAGAAATAGCAACCTGCAACAACAACAACATTTATAAGACCAGAGTTTAAAAATTTAACTCTCTTTAATCTCAAATGTGAATGTGTCAAGGAGAGGGATGTTTACTATTCGTTCGGATATCTGAGACGCTAAAACTCATCCTCCAATCACAGCAGAAGTGGTGCTCAGTAGCTGTGCGCTGTGTAAAATTAGTAAAATTACATATTAGTAAACAACATTTATTTCAAACATAGTTTTTTAATTGCAGACACAAAAGAACAATTGAAGCTGCATGCTTTATAGTGAAACTTACTATGGTGAGAGAGAGAACAACCCCAGTGTTGTTTCAGTACTAAGAGGAACAATGAAAGAAAGTGGGAAGAAACTATACTCAAAAGTGTTATATTGACTGACTACCTCCGGTTAAGATAGCAAGATCATCCAAGCAATGGCTCTTGCGTCTCCAAAGGATGGAGCTTTAATGGCTGCTGCCTTCAGGTTACCTTTCAGTTTGTTACTTATAACAGGAGCAAGAGCGTCTTGCTCAATCTCCTCAGCAGCTATAAGAACTGGATAGTCCTCTTTAACAGCAGTATCCAATATCTTGAACATATCTTTTGATTTGTTATTTTCTTATCAACCAAAAGCAGCTACAAATACAAAAACAAATATACTCTTAGCAACTGCAGTTACTAGACAATGGGGGAAAAAACAAAGTCTGCGAGGTCTTGGTGCTGACCTTGCAATCATGGAACTCAACTTCTCTCTTCCTTCGATCAGTGACAAAGTAAGGAGATAAGTAACCACGGTTGAACTGCATTCCTTCCACAACCTCAAGATTGTTCACTAATAACATTGACAAGACACACCAATGTCAAACCTGATAAACATATGAATCTATAATATAATGAGTATAAAAAGTATAATTTATCGAATTTTCAAAAGTAAAAAACATATGATTACGATGAACAAACATCTTCGCGCACGCGCAAATCAAAAGCTAGTAATCTACTTAGTAAAGAAGGAAAATTTTGATAATAAAAAAGAGAAAAGAGGATAAAAGGAAACTTCAAAGTAGGACGTATCTGGCTTAACATGAATGACGGGATAAATGAAAATTGTTTGGAAACATAGATATCAGATTAAATATTTCTTTTTATTTATATATTTAGTTATTGCATTTATAATAAACTAGGTGTTTTCCTACACCATGTGCAGTAAAAAAAATTTAAAATATTTTTAAAAGATAAATATAAATTATATTTATTTTTTATCAATATTATAAATTTTCTTTTTCTTATCAATATTTTAATATAAATTTGATTTAACTGAACATTAAAATTAAGATAAAAATAATTATGTTTATTTTGAATTATATTTAAGAATGTGCATGTATATATTACAAATTATATTCTTAGGTAGATTTTTATATCTTTTTATTTTAATTAAATATATGAATAAATATGTAAAATTTCATAATTGTCAAAAATTAAAATTAAACAATATTTATAAAATTTGTAGATATATATAAGAAATTAATGATTTTACGATTTAATTTGATTTTATGATTTAATTTTTATAATTTTCTAAAAATATGTATATATTTTTGAAATATTTTTAATTTAAATGATATTTCAAAATTTGAAATGCTATAATTTAATAAATTTATTTTAATGATGATTTATGAGTTATTAACATATTTTAAAAAAATCCAAAAATATAAATCGACAATAAATGTAATATATGAGTTATTACCATATTTTAAAAAGTTTACCAAAAATATAAATTAACATTAAATATAATTGTCCATGTCATATTAGTCTATAAGACATGTCATCAATTTTAGTAGTCATGTCATATTATTTTGTGAAAATGATTGTATATGGCAAAATCACTTCTCAAATATAGTCTAGGGGATATAAAATTTCATAATTGTCAAAAATTAAAATTAAAAAATATTTATAAAATCTATAGATATATATAAGAAACTAATGATTTTACGATTTAATTTTATGATATGATTTAATTTTATAATTTTCTAAAAAAATATATGTATAATTTTCTTAAAATATTTATATATTTTTGAAATATTTTAATTTAAATGATATTTCGAAATTTGAAATGCCATAATTGAATATATTTATTTTAGTGATGATTTATGAGTTATTACCATATTTTAAAAAACTCCAAAAATATAAATCAAAAATAAATGTAATATATGAGTTATTACCATATTTTTAAAAGTTTACCAAAAATATAAATTAACATTAAATATAATTGTACATGTCATATTAATCTATAAGACATGTCATCAATTTTATTAGCCATGTCATATTATTTTTGTGAGAATGATTGTAGAGAAGACGTGTGGCAAAATCACTTCACAAATATAATCTAGGGGATTAAGTATTTTTGTATTTCTTTTTATTTATAAATTCTTGAAACTGCATTAAAATCAATTTAAATTAATTAATTTTAATGGTTATTATTCTTTTGCGGTGAAAATAAAAACATAAACTTAAATATATATAGTATTATTATATAAAACAATTTTTAAATATAATATTACCTTATTTAGTTTAGTCAAATATAAAAATTGTGTGAGTTCAATTTTCAAGAAAAAAACATCATAAAATTAATAACAAGTCATAGAAAACTAATACAAAAAATTAAAAAAATTAGTATTTTATTTTATTTTAAAATAAATTAACAAAAAACAACATGTAAATATATGAATAGCACAATGACATCAAATTGCATCATGCTATAAAAATTTAATATAATATTATGTAAAAATAAAAAACAATTATTATAAAATAATATATTCTAGTTATATGTAAATTACGAAATATAAAAAATATATATGGATTTTTTAATAAAACCAACGGTTTATGAGTTTACGTTGAACACAAGTTAAATTAAGAATCTGCGGGGAGGCTCAGATCAAGTTTTGTTTCATACTTAAAGTAGTTGCACTGAGGTAAAAAAAAATAAAGGGATAAAGATATTGGAGAAAATGTCATTTAAATCATCAACTTTCAAATTTGGTTGAAATAAACCACCAATTTTTCGGTAAACAAAAAAATACATAATTTTTGTTGATAAGTCATTTTAATCATAAAATTTCGACAGTAGAAATACTAGGCATAAAATAACATTTAAAGTTGATGATTTGTTCTAACAAAATATAAATCAACATTTTAAAAAATTGGATGTTAACGTTTAGAATTAATTATTTAGTAACTATAACATTTTATAAATATAATTATTGAATAAATTAAAATCTAATTTTCATTATTTTATTCAAAATAAAATTTAAAATAATTTCATGTTTATTCTAAAATAGTTAGTTAACATATCATTAGGTTAATAATTATTTATTAAATAGTTATAATATATAACTTTTGTAGCTATTCATATAGTCCTAATTATATAATGGTTCATAATTTTATTGTCAAAATTTAAAAGAAAAAAATAAAATATTAAAATATTTTTTATTCTTCGAAGAATAAAATCAGTGGTATATAGATTATTCATGATTCTAATAATGTAGCAACATTTGGATCTTAAACTTTTTTGGTGAAACTTATTTTTTATTAAAATGCAGATGAATCTTGGTACACATTTATAGATATTATATAAATTTTATTTTTAAGATATTTACTATAAACATAAAAATTCATCAAGAATTCATCAATCGATAACTCTTTTCGTTTGAGATACATGAAAGAGTCGGTTTCCTCAAAACCCAAACCGGATTTATCATTGGTCACCGGATTTAGTAGTTCATCCGCGAATCTGGATCGGGTTTCAAAACACTGTTTTTTAGTTTATAAAAAAATTGGTGTTTTTTTCAACCAAATTTGAAAATAGATGATTTAAATAATATTTTCCCCAAATCTACTTAATAAAGAGAAAGAAAAATCCAAATATGAAAATTTTCCTATAAACGACGTAATCTATTTTATGAAGAAGGAAAATTTTGATATAAAAGAAAAAGAAAAAAAGGATAAGAGGAAACTTCAAAGCATGGCGTATCTGTTCTTTTTAGTCAAAGCCTGACCGTATCTAAGACTTTAACCTAAACACGAGCGTATCTTCAAACATTACTTTTGTACTTAGTTGCACTTGGGTAGAAATGTAAGAAAACATAAAAGGAAAAAAAAAAATATATATATATATAGCTACAGATTTGGTGGAAGAAATACTTGTTAGGCTGCCCTTGAAATCAATTCTCAGATTCAAAACCGTCTCAAGGCAATGGAGATCAACACTCGAGTCAAGGAGGTTCGCGGACAGGCGTATGCTTGTTCCAAAGAAGCGGAAATTCTTGGCTGTCGGAAATCAGGCCCAGACGCGGTTCCAAGGAAACGAAGAGATCGAGATGGTGTACTTAGAGCGTGATAAAGAAGCCACACGACCTTCGTTGACATGTGACGGTGTGGTTTGCATCCCGGAACCGAATTGGGTCAGTGTCTTGAATCCTTCGACAGGAGAGTTTCTTAGATTCTGTAGCGGTCCCTTCCACTATGAGAACCACATGTCTTACGGTAATTAAGTCTCTTTTTTCATTATATTAATTTTTTTTGTCAGGGTTTTTGAAATTATCACTATAGCAGAAGGATGGTGGAGCGAATTCAATATAAACTCGGCGATGGGATTTGGTAAGGACGAAGTTAACGGGAAGTATAAAGTCGTGAGCATGTTGTTTGATCATAACCATTACCAGATTCTTGATGTTGACATTGGCCAATGGCGGAAACTAGTTCCGCCTCCTTACAAGGTTGAAACGAGAAGTAAGTCGGCCTGTGTGAAAGGATCCATCTACTGGTTAGATCTTTTTCGTATATATAAGCTACTAGCTTTGGATCTTCACACAGAAGAATTTCGGGATGTCCAGGTACTTCCTCCCATTTTGCACTCCGCCGGAGCTCGGATAGTGAACCTTGATGATCGTCTAGCCATAGCTGATATCTGTATGATGAAACCTGGATGGAATCTAGAGATATGGATCATGGATGCACAAGAAGAAACATGGAGTATGACTTACAGCCAGGGCCGGCCCTGGGCTAAAGCCCATAAAGCCAGGGCTTTAGGCGCCAAAATTATTTATGTTATAAGGGGCGCCAAATTACAAAATATCTCTTTAGTATAGTGGTTTGTGTCTAGTGTTCTTTTATGTGCAAGGGACGTGTTCGAAGCTCCTCTATTCTGTTTTATTTTTTTTTTCTTTTTAATAATGGCAACAAATAAAAATATTTAATAATCAAAGATTTTAATACCTTTTCTAACCACTTTAATTTCCTTTTATCTACCTGCCTAATTAGTTTTGTTTCCTTCTAACAAATGTACGTTTCATTTATATATGTATTAAATTATATGATACAAATTATAAAGTTACAAAAGTAAACAATAACTAAATTTTCTTTTTTGATAATGATTATAGCCAAAAAAAACTGATTACTTTTAACAACTTATTTCGTTATATTACAGATATAAAATAAACAAGAGGATCAAACAAAACTAATTATTTTTTTTTTATCTTAGCAATTGACAGTTTTTTTTATTTTTTGTTAATCTTTAGATTCTCTATTACAAAACTGTATATTAGTCATTCTTCTCTTCTAATTTTCTATGTAAATTTAGTTTTTCATTCGTAACTATTTTTATATCTTTTGCAAGTTTTCTATATTTAAAAAAAAAACTCAAAATATGAAATTAGCTTAAGGTGATATACATTAAAACTGTAAAAATACAGAAAACTAAAATTAATATGTTATATCATATATGTTGTATTTTATTTTTCTATATTTTATATATTTCTTCTTTTTGTTGTAGGATTGTTAGTGTTTTTATGTCTTATGAGTTATGATCAAAGGTATAGAATGTTTTCAAATTTTAAAAATGATTATATAGTAACAAATTCTAGTTAAGGGCAGTATTTTTTTTTAGTTCGCTTTAGGCGTCGTATTAGTCCGGACCGGCACTGCTTACAGCATTACTTTAGCCCATAGAGTTATTCCTATGCACGGGAGAGCTATAGAGGAATGGTCAACGTTGTTCACGCCCTTGGCTGTTTCTAAGGAAGGGAGTCTTTTCTTCTATGATACTAAGAAGAGGCTGTTTAAATATGATCCTAAGACAGACTTACTCTGTTGCCTCTCTTCAGATATTTGTGTTATTTCTCCTTTTGTCGAAAATTTGGTCCGTTTACATCCAGGATGTGTTCCGAAAACCCGACCACCTGGGTGCCGCAATGGACGTAGCTATCTAAATCTGGTACCGTGCTCCCAGATATCTAAACGGATCAAACTGCTGATCCCTAATATTTTACTTACCTCTACTCTAGTGTCTCTGATTTGTTTTGGTTACAGTTATAGATACCGTACTTGAATACCGTGGTCCGTCTTTGTTTTCAACTTACTATTATGATAAGCACTCTTTTCGTCTTTCTTTTAACATTTAACTAGATCTCGACCCGCACAACCGTGCGGATTTTATTTTCATTTTTATATGTATATATATTTATTTAGATCATTAGTAGTGTACATTTTTAATTTTAATCATATATTTAAATATTTATAAAAATATTTCAAATACAATCATTTATAGTTTGGATGTTGTAAATAATCAATTGTCTAAACTATCGTACGTAGTTGTTGCTTCTTATTATATATTTATCTTATTGTATTTACATTTAAACATATTAATATGTGCATGAAAAATATATTTGACAATTATTTTTTATTTAATTGATGTTAAATTTTTACCCGTCTTTGAAAACTGGATTTTTTAGCATTATTTTCTATTTTTATTCATTTTACACAATATATTATTATATCTACAAAAGTGAAAGATATGTTAATTTTTATACATGTAATATATAGTCTGATAGTGTTAAGCCGTTCTGTCGTATTATATTTTTAACATAAATATTTTCTATTTATGAAAAGAAAATTTAAAATTTTATCAATTTAATATAATTTTATCATATTAAATTCAATATGATAAAAAAATTAAAATGATTGATTGTGATTATATAATAGATAAAAATAAGATATAATATTTTATTTTTCATTTTATAAAAACCAACTGAATATATTAATGTATAATAATATTTCAAAACTAACTACGGAATTAGTTAAAATATTTACATATAATTTTGAAAACTAAGATCTTGTTAAGATCTTTTTAATAGATTTTTCAATTTTTTTTAGAAAAAAAAAATATATATATATATATATATATATATATATATATTTAAATTTTAAATGAAAAGATATCAAAAGATATCATTTATTTAATATGAAGATTAATAATAATGATAAAAATATAGTGTGACCAAATCTAGTAGATAGTCTATTTTTTAAGAAAATCACACATGAATTAGAATTTATGACTTCTGTTTTAATATAATAGATCTGAGGTGACTGGATTCCCGCCATATATCACATCATTGTTTCTGAACCCACTTTCTAGACCACCAACAAAATTCTAGTAAAGATTGAATCAATTTTTATCTGATAAATACGAAGAAATAGTGTAATTTATTAGTGAAATTTAAGATTAAATAATGAGAATCAAGTATGTGCTTTGACCTCTTAATGACCACTTCTCACTTGCTTTTGTCTATGCTTCTGATCCTGTATTCCCAATCTCACTTCTCTTGTATCCGAGTCAAAAGAACATTCAACGGACCGAACATATCATGATAAAAATCATGAACCGCCGAGATCACCTGTGTTATGTGTACTTGCTATGGTCTTAAAAAATGATCTAGCTGTTGTAACTAATTGATGTCAAAAACCATGGTTTGGATTAGCAAGCGAGGACGGTGACGTTGTTGGTGTCAACGGTATCTACTTGAAAACCATGTTTGATGTTTCTCTAAGAGAGTTATGGTTTTGTGCCAACTCCAAGCCGAGAAGCCTCCACCCTGAACCAGCACGAACCGCTTCGTCTCCGTTCCTTCCACCTTATTCAGATCCTGTTACACATGCAAATGTCCCTAACCATGTCACGGACACACATCAACCTTTTTTTACCTCTCTATTTATGTGTGAAAAAATATTTTCAAAAGGCAATTCATGCAAAATTAAAGGAATTAACATTTTTTTTTAAATGTGAAATGTGAATGCAAACTATATTAACCACATAATTATGTTTAAAAATACTAATAAACTGAGCTTTAATTTTGATTAATGTATATCCTAAAATAAACGCAAATAAACAATCTGAATGTATATAATCATAAGTTTTTTCATTTGTTTTATAATAAGTGAAATGCCCGCCTTGTCTACGAGCTGGTTAGGCTTGATCATTGGATCGGTACTAGACCTTTGCCTAGAACTAAAGCTTTTAACGAATCCACCTGTCGACCTCCTGGGAGTCTGAACGGCTAAAACAGGTCCTGAGCCGCCGCCTGAGCTGGCGTGAGTTGAGGGATAGACAACGGATTTGGACCGACTGAAGTTAGGAGGAACAACGGAATTGCTGTTAAGAGGAGTTAGGTTGAAGAGGAGATCTATAGCTGCTAAAGTTTGCTCCTGAAAAATATGAGTCTTTATCGTGTCCATGATGATCTTGATGATGTCTCTCTCTTATTTTCTTCTTTGCTATGATCTTGGAAGACGAAGAGGAGGATGAGCCGGAGCAGGAGAGCGAATGAAGTAGCGTACGCTTTCTAAACGAAGGAATTGCCTGAGTTACTTTCTCCTCTTTTGCTGCGGCCTTCCGAGGATTTTTTGGGACGTTTTTCCTCCTCGTGAGGGATACACGTGAACGTGTTGCCCATTTTGCTGAATTTTCTCTGTGTTTGTTTCCCCCACCAGAGGGAAGAGATTGTTTATAGATGCATTACTACATGTTCAAATGTTTGTTCGTGCTTTTCTATGTTGGAGAAACGAAACAGTTGAGATTTTCACGTCGTGAAGGAAAAGAACAAAAAGGTTTTTGCATAAGATTTTTCCAGACTTGGTATTGAGAAATATATCTGAAAATAATTTGTATTTTTGACATAAGATAGAATAACTTTGTTTGTTGCCAAAGCCAAAAACATGGCTTTAAATATTACTAGATACAAAAATTAGTAACATTACTTCATGCTTACGCGAACAGGAGGAATACTCCACTCCTAAAAAAATTATCAGGATCAATACTTAGCTTTAACTTGCATCCACGTTTGTTTCACCATTCGGATTGCTTCCAATTTCCGATATCGATGTCTCTGTGACTGTAATTTTAAAATTTCCCCTCTCACATTACTTGACACGTACGGTTCCGCAACCTCTTACTCTTGGGCTCTTTCATCTAGCTCTGTTTCGCTTGTATCCAACGATGTTTATTTCACAAAATTTGGCTAAAGATCGATCTCTTTATACGATCTGATGGGCAATGTTCTCTGACCAGTGTTTGAGCTTGAGCTGATGCTTGTAGAGTTTTTTTTTCTTTTTGAGGTGATGATTGTAGAGTTAATATATACGTTGTGTATAAATAACAAAATATAGAATTTAGGAACAAAAGCTGGAATAGCTCAGTTGGTTAGGGCGTGTGGCTGTTAACCACAAGGTCGGAGGTTTAACCCCTCCTTCTAGCGTTATTATTCAATAAATTTATATATTACATGATATTTTTAATAAATAACAACTTAATATTAGTGATTTTGGCCAATTACCTACAGTTTGAAACAGAGAAGGAGTAATAAACATGCAAAAAAAAATGGTTGGGGCCAATCAGACAAGTGGCAACTGGCAAGTTAGGTGTCAAAGACTACGTCAAAAAGTTATGAAAGAACCGAAAGCAAAATATAGACGACCGTGATTTGTGAATTTTGAGCTCCACACTTCTAAATTTTAGAGTTAGTATATATGGTGTCAAACTTATGAAAAAGAAAACTTTCTCAAAAAATTCTTACTAACTTATTCTATAACCTCTATAATTTTTTAGTCATCCTTGGGAAAGGTGTCCGTAGAAAACCTAAATCTTTGATGCTAAAGTGACGGACGAGAATTGGAATTTGATGTTACATGACTTTGCTAAATAAGTGAGTAACGCTTGCCAACGGAAGTGAATCATCGATCATGCAAGCATGCATACAGCTTAGTAACCCTTCACCCCGTTAAGAGGGTAGAATGTATATATTGATATTTTAAAGAACAATTTAAACATTTTCTGAACAGATAAATTGAGAAATAAGTGTAGTTTCTCATTATTGAAAACTCCAATTTGATAGGTGAGAAATGGAGAAATAGACACACTTAGAATACAAGACCAATTAAGTAGCATCTCATATTATGGATTATAGAAAAGAAAGCAAGAAAAGCTCTTTATTCGTTTTAAACTTTATATATATAACAAAATACTAATTAAAGAAGTAAATCCAAACCCTAAAAAGAGTTTTAAAACAAACCAGAAAAGAAAGTGGGAAGCAAAAGAGACAGCTCTAGCTTTTCACCTACGTAAACACACCGTTGGCAAAATCTATGCCGTCCATAGCAAGTAAAACCCCTTAGTCTGAGATGATGTCACACCTAAACTTGCAATGCCACAGCGACGATAGTGGTTAGTACTATGACGGTCTTGGTTCGGATAGAGAGCTCCTCACCACCGCTGGGATCGAAACCGGTACTGCTCCCTGATGGTCCCATAGTAGTTCCAGGGAATACAGATGAAGTCGGCACTCCAGTGGTGGGATTGGTTGGCATCCCCAAGGTTGAATTTCCGGTGGATGGAGTTCCGGTGGTAAAATTTCCGGTGGTTGGAGTTCCGGTGGTTGGAGTACTAGTGGAGCTGCAAAAGAGTTACTCCATAAGCACACTTAAATCATCGTAGAAGTTTGAGAAAATGGTAAACCTGTTGTAAAGATTCAGTAGCTAAGTCTATAACATAGTCAACCTCTTCAGTCTTATAAGTCGAGTAAAACCGGTATAACCTTAGTAGTCTCCAGTTGATTCTTAGTACCATTTGAGCTTCAACCAGTCCGGTTTAGCTCAATCACTAGTGTTGTTTGTCTCATTTCGATCAGCAAAGGATAATTATCACTCATTATAAAACTCATTACTTATTATCTAAAGACAACACCAAGCAAACAACCACAAATTAAAAAGAGGAACCAAAAAAACTAATCTAGGCTCAAAGGACGAGATTAAGTATAACATACCTAGAAGAAGATAAACAACTTGAAGCATCTGCAAGAATACAATAATGAAAAAAAACAAAATTAACATAAAAAATTGTTTGATGAAAAAAACTTATGGGTTTTGATAAGTGGGTTCGGAGAGAATACTTGAAGGAGGGGAAGTGGAGATGACGGCGGCACCGTTAAAGTCACACGTTGCACCAGTGGAAACTTTCTTCTGATAAAAGCTGTTAACGGCGACATCACAGTGGTTTTTCACGGTGTTCGGTTGGAAACAAGAACCATTTTGCTCAATCTGCGAACAGTCAGCACCTGATCCACACGCATAATCTATTACCTTCTGAAGCGCTTGGTCGTCTCCGTCCTTACACACACAAACGGCCGCGTCTGTTCGATCACAAAGAAGAAAAAGAGACATAAAATCACAATAGGGATCTCGGATCAGAAAATGCAAAAGATAAATTCTAACATAAAATATGTTTGGTGAAGTGGAAAAATATGTAACCAAGATTAGCACTGCAACGATAACGAATCCTAGAAGCTTACTTGAATAAGTAACCATGGAGAAGAAAAGAAACAAAGAAAGCAAAATTGACATGGCTGCTTCTAATCAAGATATCTCTGTTATGCTTGTTGAACAAGTAAGATCGACACTTGTTTAAACCTAACAGTGTTACAGATACGAGTTTGCGTTCTTGGTGGTTTAGAGAAATAGAATGAGAGGGATCCTTATAAGATGGTCGAATATTTTTATTTTTTTTTGCGATAATTTTTTGGATACTAATAAGCACTGTACACAATATATGTTAAACCTTTAGATCCCTTTTGTGTAGTGACTTGTAAATGTTAAATTTTTAGTACTCAAAGCAGAGGAACAACAGAGAAAAGATGAAAAGCTAGTTTGTCATCTAGTTGTTCTGTGACTGGTCGACGCACAAAAAGTTGTAGTGGTGACTTTGCTTGAAAGAAAGATATATAGCTTGGTATTCACTAAGTTTCCTCCTTATTTTACGTATATCACATACATTTTAGTTTGCTTTATTTTTTAACCTTTGGTTTATGTTAGGAGAATCTACTACGATAAAAAATCTAGCTAGCTTTTCTCTAATACATAAAAGTGATGCACAGGATTTCAAAGTAGAAATATTGGTTAACTTGGTTTCCTTGTAAATGTAGCTAAACAAATAATTATATAATATATTTGTAAAGTAAAGTCGTAGTATGATCTTAAAGCACTAAAATGATGAAAAAATGATAGAAAGCAGAGAAAAGAACAGAAAAATCGGAAACAAAGTAGTCTGCGATAGCATAAACTAAGTGTAAAGTACTTAAGGGCTAAGGTAGCGAGAGCCATGTGCAGGACAAGCTTTGCATCCGCACTACAACACGTATGATTTGGTCACTATAGTCAAAAAGTCATATTATTAAACTAATCCGAGAATTTGATGATTGATTTGAAGACGACCAAAAATAGCAATGAGCTTAAACGGTATCATAAAAATAATAAGGATGTCTTGGTCAGGTTTTAAGTAAGATTTTTTAGTTTTGGATTAACTTTTTTTGGGGCTCAAATTATTTGGGTCATAAATAACTTCATGACTAAATTTAAATCTAATTTTATTTGAATTGTTTGAATTTTTCAATTGAGTTTGGTTGTTATCTTCTTACATAATAAAAGGAAAATATTAGTAAATATCTATTAATATTAACTTCAATGTAAATAGTTATATATATAGTAAAAATCATTATTTTAATAAGTAAAACATTGAAAGTATATCGAGTAAGTAAATATTTCATTTTTGGTAGAAACATAAACTATACAGAAAATCTTGAGAATTACACTTTAAGATAAACGTTTCATCTTGACACAATTTGCAATGTTGCGATTCCAACATATATAAAATATGATAAAATTTATATAATAAAATGAAGATGATAAAACTACTATCAAAGAAGTACAAAAATAAATATATAAAAAACACTAAATGTCAAATAAATGGGTAAACTAGAACAATAAATTCATTGAAAATATTCAAACACTAGTGGAGCAGTGGCAAAGAAGAAACTATGAAAATATCAAACAGTAAAAAGAAGATGATGATCTAAATGATACCTAAGTTTGTTTTCTTATTTTTAATGTATATACTCAGTACAAGGATTAACATATCTTATCTTACACAATATCTACAAAAATGCAAAGTCGAATTCAAACTTATGAAAGTAAATTCTGTTTTATGAAACACCGTATGTATTATTATTTATAAATGGATAGTAAAAAATTTGTTTCACAATAAAATAATATTTACAGACAAATTTTAGTTGAATTTTTTTTTTTTGACAAAATAGTTGAAATTATTCTGTATTGGATAAAACGTGAAACAAATAAATCATGATAACTATAATAAATAGTTAGTGATTTCATATTAAGGATATAAAATGAAAATAAAATGAAACTTGAAACATAAAACATTAATTATATGTCATAAACTAGTTGTGTTTCAACATAAATATGATTTTTTAAAAAATTCATGATAAAAATATTTAATATCAAAAAACTATAACATATCAAAAACTAAGAACAAATAAAGATGATAAGAACTAGACAAAAGAAAGTTTGCCTCTGTAAACTAAAACAAATTACTAAAATCTTCGTCGAATAATTAGAAAAGATTCATCTAAATTATTCAAATTGAAAAAATATATTCAATTTTCTTATAAAATAATTATTTTTAGCTAAAAACTTATTTTAAGAAAAACATGTTAATACATTAAAAATGAAATATGTTCATCCGTTGTAGCTTCCACAGTTTTGAAATATACTGAAAGAAAATTATATGTAGCAAGATACTTGCAAAGGTAATCAGTAACCTAAGTTTCACTAATAAACGTAACAATAACTGTAGAAGTGGAACAATACGATCAAGTCTAGTAAATTTTTCTTCTCAGAACTTCTAACTACTCAGTCAGAAGTAATGAAATTTATTCATTTTAGTTGTTAAATTTCAATATAACTACTGAAATAAATAAATACGAACTTAATAAAAGAATTTAAATAAAACAAATATAGAAGAAACTAATTGTAAAAAAGAATAAAGCATATTCTAGCAGAAAAAGGAAAAAAATAAACATTTTTAGTGAAAACATAAGTAAATCAACTATTTAAAATAAATAATAGAAAACCAGAGCACATAGCCAAGTCTTACAATATAGTAACACTAACCACACAACTTATGATTTTTAATCTTGTAATCTAGGCATAAATGAAGAGCCAAGCCAGAGCACATAGATACATATAATCGAATGTATCTAAATACTTGTGAAAATTGAAATCAAAATAAAACCAAATTGAAGATCAAATAAGTATCTGAATATCTAATATAAAATTTATATACCTAAAATTACTAGATATAGGGTTAAAGTAACAATCTATATGAAAGTAAAAATGTATTTACAATTAATCATTTTTCAAAATAAAATAAAATCATATTTCTCATTTCACAATATAATATTGGAACACGTAATGATAACTGATTTTCATTGGACACTCCATTTCTAGACAAATATTTCAGTAAATCATTGTGAGACACTTGATCATTTCATTTCTTATACTCAACCATTATAAATAAACTTCTTAATGATATTATTCGATTGCAGCAATATAAGAAGATAATTATTTTCCGATATTGAATAAATTGATTCATTGTCCAATGATTTTTTTATGATTCTTATTTGATTATTTAGTTATGTGATATATTAATCCAAGAAAAAACAAACATGTTGGAAACATAGACGGTGTAAATTAAATTTGTCTAATTTTTATTAAAAAATTGATAAGTTATTTTTCATATTGCTTAATGATGTTGTCAAAAATAATATATTGTTGTGTTTTTTGTTGTGTTGTAGGTTTGTAAAATAGCTATTGAGGAATATTGAAAAGTAATAGCTAATTATTTAACTATTTTTGTTGCTTTTCTTGTTAGTTTCATAGAGTTTCATGAACATGTTTATTTTTTATGTGTTTTAATGTATGAATGATTTTTAATGTATAAAATGTTCAATAATATTTTGAGGATGGATGCCAACATAAAAAAAGCACAAATTTATCAGTAAAATTGTTTTTAAGTTAGCAAATATGATTTGAAAAGAAACATATTTATTTTAAAGTAAAATTCCTGATAAGCATAGCCCAGAACAAAGCATTTTTATTGATCAATTTCAAACAACTAATCTCTATCCTCTAATATAGTATTGCTTTGCACAATGTTACACATAATGACATGAATAAAAGAAAAAGATTAGGTTTAGAATGGCTAGTCTATAGCAGACGATTTTTCAAGCAGCATTAACCAATAAATATAAAAAATATTGGAATATTCCATTTTCTATATCTTTACTAAAAATACTAAATTTGTAAGATTGATGTTGGTTTATTAGCATAACAACATTTGTCATAAAGAAAGTGTTGGTTCTTGTGAACAAATACTAATGCATGATTCCATATTATACACTGCAGTAACATTAACCACAAAGCTCTAAATCTTGTAATTTAGGAATAGCATGAAAAAACTGAATCAGAGTAAACATATACAAATAGCCCCATGGGTCTATTTATTTATTTATACTTTGTGAAAACTGAAATCAAATTAAAATCGAACTGGGAATAAACATCTGAATATCCAAAATACAACTTATATATCTAAAATATTCCCTAAACATTATTTTCAAAGTGGTTTTGACACCTGTCTTCTCTAGAATCATTTTCACAAAATTAATGTGACATGGCATGCTACAATGATGACATAGCTTATTTTAAATGTGACATGAAAAATACATTTAATGTTTATTTATATTTTTGTAAACTCTTTGAATATGTTAGTAAATTATACACAATCATGAAGTAAATCTATTAAAATATCAAATTAAATAATATAATAATAAAAATATAATTATATTTTATATATTTCGAAATATTACTTATTTCTATATTTTAAATAATTATACAATTTATTACTAAAACGAATTTCAAAATATTTTATCATTTTTGATCATAATATTACTAGTTTCTTTTATATATTTACAAATTTTCAATATACTTTTTTGATAATTATGAAATTTTATATCAATTCTTTACTTATTTTATACAAATTGATTTAATATATTTCTCCAAACAAAATTGATAAAAAAATCTATCTAATAATATAATTTTTAATATATACATATCTATTATTAAATATAATTTAAAATAAACAAATTATTTATTTCATCTTATTTTTATGTTCAATATTAATAAGAAAATAATAAATATAAAAAATAATAAAATTTATTTTAAAAAATAATTAAAATTTAAAATTTTTATTACTGCATATGGTGCAGAAAAAAACATCTAGTACTTGTTATATATAATGTTAAAGTAACTATCTATCTGGAAAAGACAAACTTAATACTATACTATAATACAGTAATATACTAACCAACAATCTTATGCTTTTGATTTTGTAATCTCCGGATAACGTCAGTCTGTAGCGGTATGGTTGAGACTAATAAACCGGAAATGAATTAGTAGAAAATCCATAATGTATGGGCCTTGAGAAATGTCAGGCCCAATTTAGATACCCATGTGGGGTTTTTGAGAAGCTCGGGAAAATCACAAACCAGCTTTCATAACATTTCTCCTCGTTTCCAGGATCAAAAAACCCTAAACTGATTGAAGAGAAAGGAAACAAGATGACTGGAAGGGAGGATGACGAAGTTGGCAGAGGTAAAGAGAAAGAGGAAGAGCAAGACGACATGTCCATACACTCTCCCTGTAAAGCTCCACCTTCCTCTGCTTCTTCTCTCTCCAAGGTTTCTCTCTTCTTCATCACTCTATTTGCGTCCATTTACTCCTTACTTTGATGTTTAATGGTTCGTGTTCTTGGATTGATTCTCAGGAGCAATCACAGGTTGAACTGGAGCTCACGTTATTAGAAGCTCTTGAAATATACCCTCCAGTTAAACTCCGAGGCAAGTTTTTCACAGTTTGCTAATCTTGATCCTTGGCTTGCTCTGTCGCAAGAATCAAGAAAGCATAAACCTTTACTGAAAAAGGAATAGTTTTTCTTGTATTCAATGGATTACATTGTTCAGTTCCTGTAATGTGGTGTGGCAGGCATACATCGTCACTTTGTTCTTTACGGTCTGATGGAATATCTCGGTAGAAGGTTTGTATGACATTTTCCTGAGTTCGAATTGATATTGATTTGTCGGAAACCTTTCTCTCAACTATTTTCTGTTGATAGCTTTGATCGACAGTTCACAGCAGATGAGGTTCTGCAGCTACTGGATCGTTTCTACAACATTGAGATGCTGGTGAGTTAGTCACGACAACAAACATTGACTTTTATGTTTATAAGTTGACTTCTGCTTTAGAATTGTGCTGATGGTTGAATATTTTATCAGAAATCAGATGACGACGACATTGAGATTCTTAATCACGAAGAAGACTTCACCTTGCCGCAGAGTTACTTTGATAAGGAAGAAACAATGGCATAAGAAGAAGGATAAGTGGTCTTTGCTTCATTCTCAGTTCTCTTTTTGTATATGGTTGGTTAGGTTTGTCCCCTAGTCTTATTCTACTGTATAGTATGCACTATGCAGTAATACTAATATAGAACCATCAGAGCATTATTGATCTTTTCATGATGACATTTAGTGCCAGTGTTGTGTTTGTTTGGGAGTTTCTAATAATACAGTTGCATTGCTTTGTGTATTATAAATAGTCAAAACATATCAGAGATCAGGCATAATATAAATGCGTAACAGAAAACATATTTGATATCATGAGATTGACAACAAAAGAAAGAACAAAAAGGTAATTAAAAATAAAGAAAATTTAAGTTCAGTTATCTCTGATCCCATCTCTTTGATGAAACCAAGCTATATGGAGTTTAATCTAAACTCATTCAACGTCCAAAGCCTCTGATCATTTCTGAAACAAAGAAACAAAAAGAGCAGACCGCATTAGCTCAACCTAACAAAGAACAACTTAGACTAATGTTAATCAGGTTAATTACATCAGAGGCTTCTATGATCTTGCAATGTTCTTGATTGGGTTCATCAGACGACTTGACGTTGTCTTCTCCTAAAACAAAAGCAACAAAATTCATTGTTTAAAACTCAAAATTAACCAGAGCTAGTTTTTTGAGTCATTAAATCACTTAGTTGTGATTTTGAGGCTGACCTCCATCTTCAGGAAGATCAGAAGTCCAGAGGGTGAGATTGTCTCTCAGGAGCTGCATGATCAAAGTGCTGTCCTTGTACGACTCCTCGCTTAGAGTATCCAACTCTGCAATCGCCTCATCGAAGGCTTGCTTCGCCAAATGGCAAGCTCTGCAACATTCACATCAGTTAACACCTGATGGTATTTCATTTAATTAGGTAATAATGTTTGTTAAATAAAATGGATAAAAGACCTTTCAGGAGAGTTCATGATCTCATAGTAGAAAACAGAGAAGTTAAGAGCAAGACCAAGACGAATCGGGTGGGTCGAAGGAAGGTCAGTGCTTGCAGCTTGTGTTGCAGCCTCATAGCCTTTAAGAGACTGTTCAGAAGCTTCCTTCCTCTCTTGCTCAGTCTTAAACTCAGCCAAGTAACGGTAATAATCTCCTTTCCTACAAAAACATTTCAAATCACGTTAACTTTCATTTACAGATAATGATACAAAATAAGAATGTTTTAATCTGTTTCTTACATCTTGTAATAGAAAACAGTGGCTTCACCGGAGGTAGCGTGAGGGATGAGATGCTCATCAATGATGGAAAGAATGTCTTTACAGATGTCAGCGAGCTCATCTTCCACCTTTTGACGATAACCCTTGATGTGTTTCACGTTTGTCTCGTTGCCTTTAGACTCTTCCTTCTGCTCAATCGACGACATGATCCTCCACGAGGCCCTTCTTGCTCCGATCACGTTCTTGTACCCAACGGACAACAGATTCCTCTCCTCCACCGTCAGCTCGCTGTCCACTTTCGCCACTTTCTTCATCGTCTCAACCATCTCTGCATATTCATTACCAGAAAACTTTATGATTTCGATTCTCGTAAGATATTAAAGAATGTCTTGATTAACGTACCGTCGTATCGCTCGGCTTGTTCGGAGAGCTTCGCCGTGTAGCCGAATGTCTCTCTCTCTTTGTCGGATCCTGACGACATCTTTTGTCACGATAATGTGTCGGAAACAGAGATCTTGGTTTGTTTCTGTTGTGTCGGGAAAGAGGGAAGAAGTATATAATAAGAGGTTTGAAGATGGTTTGCTTATCGCGAATGGCGGAAGAAGACTGAATCTCAACCTTCGGTTCCTAGGTGCCTAAGTGTCTGCGAAATTCTTGGCTTCCAATTATTTATAACCAACTTACCGAACTTTTCGCTCCTTTACGACGTGGTATCAAATTAATATATACCTATAGTCGCACAGATAATCAAAAGGGGATGTAGCTCAAATGGTAGAGCGCTCGCTTTGCATGCGAGAGGCACGGGGTTCGATCCCCCGCATCTCCATCTTTTTATTCTTTATGCTGCTCACACTCAAGATTTACCCTACTAATTTCCTTTATCTATATAGTATTTAATTAGTTGAAAATATTTGATTTTTTTATGCTACAACTCACGCATTTCTTGGAACCATCTCTTTTTGAATGGTGTATTATTATGAATTATGAATGATCTACCTCTTTTTGACGACATCTCATGAGTATCTTTTTAGTAATAGTATTGGTATTAGTATTTTGTATTTTTGTTCTTGTGTTTGATTAAAACCTCTGCCCCAAGTTGAATATTTCTCTTTTTGAATGGTGTATTATTATGAATTATGAATGATCCACCTCTTTTTGACGACATCTCATGAGTATCTTTTTAGTAATAGTATTGGTATTAGTATTTTGTATTTTCGTCCTTGTGTTTGATTAAAACCTATGCCCCAAGTCGAATATAATGAACAATGTTATGAAAGTAATGTCCGAGTCGAAGGATTATTTTGATTTCAAAGCATTGAGCTTTATTTCGCATTATTCAAAGATTTACGCGGTAGGGAATCATGGTTGGTGTAATGTTATACTCTTCCATGCATTTGACAATTTTTGGGAATATCCATAATATTTCGTATATAAAATTATTTGAATTAGACTGCTTTAGGAAAGAACACGTTTCAAAAAATGGACAAGAAGTTTCTTGGAATGAAAGCCAGTTACAAAAAAAAAAGATTCTTGAAAATGGCAAACTGGTAAATTTAAAGATAGAATGTGATTTCGATGGTAGGACATTTCGGGAGAAAGATGGATTCATGCACCGACACATGCTCTCCTGAGCTGCAATAAACCAACAATATGATTTTTTTCTGATCAAACCCACAATATAATTATTTATTTTATTACGATATACTTAGATATAGTTTAGAGTTATCTATTAGACATGTCCTTATCTTAGTTAGATTAGCTTTCCTATTGTCGATATGTTTAGGATCTTCTACTTTGTATATAAACAGACCTAAGGTCATGAATCAATAACACAGAAATATATTTACCGATTACAGAACTTCTCATGGTATCAGAGCCACGACTCTAAGCAACATCGTTTTTTCGAACGAAAGTTTTTTGAATCAAGCACGACCGACTCTCGAACTTAACCTACGATCTCGAAACAACCGACAATGGCAGGAACCCTAGCAACCACGACGAAGGCTCGACGCACAATAACTCCTTACGACTTGTCATCTAGTGATAATCCTGGAGCGGTTATCTCTCAACCTTTGCTTAATGGACGAAACTATGATGAATGGTCACAAAATCTTCGTGTTGCTCTGAGCGCACGTAAGAAATTTGGCTTCATCAGCGGCACAATACCAAAACCGGCGGACGACTCTCCTGATCTTGAAGACTGGACAGCCAACAACCATCTCCTTGTAAACTGGATCAAGCAGACAATTGAAACTAAACTACGATCCAATATCTCTCATAAAGAACATGCCAAAGACTTGTGGGATCATATTCAGAAACGGTTTGCTCTCAAAAGTGGTGCACGTTATCAACAACTCCGTGCATCTCTCGCAAATTGCAAACAAGTAGGATCATCCGTTGAAGATTATTTTGGACGACTAACTCGAATATGGGATTCAATGGCTGAATGCTTATCAACCAAAACCTGCAACTGCGGAAAGTGTGAGTGCAATCTGATGAATGCTCATGAAACAGAGCGTGAAACGATTCGAGTCCATGATTTTCTCTTTGGTCTCGATGATGTTCATGGCCCTGTACGATCTCAGATTTGCGCACAAATTCCACTCCCGGATCTCGACACAGTTTATCAGACTATCGTTCAAAACGAAACTGTCCAGCTCAACGCCAAAACAGAAACTCCTGCTGTACTCAGCTTCGCTGCTCAGACATCGCAAGAAACACGACCCTCCTCGACATATAAACCAAACGATACCTACCGACCACGACCACCGAATCCTGATGCAAATACGACATGTACTAGTTGCGGCAGACTAGGACATCGAGCTACGTCATGCTTTCGTGTTCTTGGTTTTCCCGAATGGTGGGGAACAAGACCACGCAATCGCATAAATTATCAAGGAGGACAGGGGACTTCACAACCGACTGGGCAAAACTCAGCCACACGTGCGAACACCTCTCAAATTGTTGATAACAAGAATGCGATCGCAGCTAACTTGACTCTTACCGACAACGACCGACAAGGCCTCACTGGCTTCTCCGATGCACAATGGCAGACACTGGTTAAACTAATCAACCCGACAAAATCTACTACTGATGAGAATCGACTAAGTGGTAAGAACAATGAAACTGTTTGGATCCTTGATACAGGCGCCACTCATCACATGACTGGCCGTCTCGACTTACTCCACGACATACATAGCGTCTCTCCGATCTCTGTAAAATTACCAGCGGGAGCAAATGCACTAACTACGCAACGAGGAAACATACGACTGACGTCTCAGATACAACTGCAGAACGTTTATTATGTGGATGGCTTCCACACAAATTTGATCTCTTTTGGCCAACTTCTTACGGATAACTCTCTTGTTGGCCAAGTTACTGATCGTCTTATTGTTTTGCAGGACCGCACTACGAGGACACTGATTGGAGCGGGTGAACGAGAGGGAGAGGGACTGTATTTATTCCGAGGCTTAGAAACTGCAACTGCTTTCAATACTACAACAAGTGATGAAGGTGTTTTGTGGCATCAACGTCTCGGGCATCCATCTTCCCGTGTCGTCAACTTGCTTCCTGGTGTTAAACTTAAATCTAGTAGTCTTGCGCTTTGCCTATCTAGTTGTGATGTTTGTTTACGGTCCAAACAGACCCGAAACTCGTTTTCTGAGAGTTATAATAAAGCATCCTCTTCTTTTGAGTTAATTCATTGCGATCTTTGGGGTCCATACCGAACATCAGCGTTTTGTGGCTCCAAATATTTCTTGACCATCGTCGATGATTACTCAAGAGCCGTCTGGCTTTACCTTCTTCCTGACAAAACTCAAGTCTCCAGTCGGCTTCAAGAGTTCATCGCACTCGTCAAACGACAATTTGATCAGAACGTCAAAACTCTCCGAAGCGATAACGGCACCGAATTCATGTGCTTAACTAAATATTTCAGACAACAAGGCATCATACACGAAACTTCCTGCGTAGGAACTCCACAACAGAACGGACGCGTGGAACGAAAGCACCGGCATATCCTTAATGTAGCGCGAGCATTACGATTCCAAGCTGGCTTACCAATCGAATTTTGGGCTGAGTGTGCTTTGACGGCGTGTTATCTGATAAACAGAACACCTTCTAAGCTCTTGAATGATAAGACACCGTTTGAGATGCTCTACAAACGCCAACCAGCCTTTGATCAGCTCCGGGTCTTCGGGTGTTTGTGCTACGCACATAATCAAGATCACAACGGTGATAAATTTGCCTCTCGAAGCCGGCGCTGCATATTCATCGGTTACCCCTATGGCAAGAAAGGATATCAACTATTTGATCTTGACAGAGAAGAATGTTTCACTTCGCGGGATGTTCTGTTTCAAGAAAATGTTTTTCCTTATCTCGAAAAACAAACTGTTACATCTACTATTCCACCACCGGTTGATTCACCGACAATAACGACTGAGGAAGAATATTCAGATACATCCGACGAACCTTTGACATCTGATCAACCGTTGACATCGACTGATATACCTTCGACTTCGACTTCAAATCCGACGCCTCCATTGGCTACCTCTCCTGAAACTACCACTAACTTATCTCCTACCACTGAACTGGGTCGCGGCCTACGGACAAAGAAACCCTCTACACGCCTTGCAGATTTTGTTATAAATACAGTCTCTCTTACTCCTCTCACAGCCTACGCTCCATCGCCGTCCTCAGGTACGGTCTATCCTATCTCTGATTTTTATACTACCGCTCGGTTCTCTGAATCACATTGCAGCTATTTGACGGCTCTCTCACTTGTCGTGGAGCCTCGATCGTTCAAAGAGGCAGTACTCCATGATGTCTGGAGGAAAGCAATGCGGATTGAGATTGATGCATTAGAGTTGAACAAAACATGGGACTTGGTCCCATTACCTCCAGGAAAAACGGCACTCGGCTGCAAGTGGGTATTTCGCATAAAACTAAAGGCTGATGGCACTTTAGAGAGATATAAAGCAAGGCTTGTCGTTCTTGGAAATAACCAAATCGAAGGGATTGATTATGGCGAGACTTTTGCTCCGGTTGCAAAAATGACTACGGTTCGAATTTTTCTTGACGTCGCTGCAAAACAAAACTATGTTGTTGATCAGATGGATGTTCACAACGCCTTTCTTCACGGAGATCTCGATGAAGAAGTTTACATGAAGCTTCCCCCTGGTTTTCAATCTGACTCAGACAATAGAGTGTGCCGGTTACGAAAGTCTCTCTACGGATTGCGACAAGCTCCACGATGTTGGTTTGCTAAGCTTACATTTGCTCTACGAGCCTTTGGTTTCACTCAATCTCGCAGTGATTACTCTTTTTTTGTCTCCACGAAAGACGGCTCTACACTTCGTGTCCTTGTCTACGTCGATGACCTCGTTATTGCTGGAAATTCTACCTCCGCGATCAGTAACTTCAAGTCCTACCTCTCGGCTTGTTTTCACATGAAAGACTTGGGTTCTCTTAAATACTTCCTTGGTCTCGAAGTCGCACGAAGCATCGATGGGTTCTATTTGTGTCAACGCAAGTATTGTTCTGAAGTTATCTCTGAGGTAGGTTTGCTAGGTTGCAAGCCAGCAGGATTTCCCATTGATCAGAAACACGGTCTTGCCTTGACAAAGACAGCTACACTCTCTGATCCTGCTCGTTACAGACGACTCGTTGGACGACTGGTTTATTTGGGAGCAACACGACCTGATCTGGCTTATTCAATTCATATTCTTACTCAGTTCATGCAACAACCTCAAGAAGCTCACTGGGAGGCTGCTTTACATGTCATTCGTTATCTTAAAGGAACTCTCGGCCAGGGCATCTTGTTACGTGCATCTCCTCCTATTCACATTACCGGTTGGTCTGATTCTGACTGGGAAGGTTGTCCATTAACTCGACGTTCTTTGACGGGATGGATTGTTCAAATTGGCTCCTCTGTTATTTCTTGGAAGACTCAGAAGCAGGATACTGTCGCTCTCTCCTCTACCGAAGCCGAATACAGAGCCATGACTGAGCTTGTCAAAGAATTAAAATGGATAAAAGGTCTTCTTCTTGATTTTGGAATACAACATACACGACCGATGACTCTCATGTGTGATAACCAGTCTGCCATCTACTTGACTCGAAATCCGGTCTTTCACGAACGAACAAAACATATCGAAGCGGAGTGCCATTTTATTCGTGATCATATCATTAATGGCACTATCGAGACGAAACATGTTGTTTCTAAGGAACAACTAGCAGACATTCTTACCAAGGCACAAGGACGAAAGGAGTTCGATATTTTTCACTACAAGTTGGGCATTCGAAATCTATATGCTCCAACTTGAGGGGGGGTATTACGATATACTTAGATATAGTTTAGAGTTATCTATTAGACATGTCCTTATCTTAGTTAGATTAGCTTTCCTATTGTCGATATGTTTAGGATCTTCTACTTTGTATATAAACAGACCTAAGGTCATGAATCAATAACACAGAAATATATTTACCGATTACAGAACTTCTCATATTTACATTTAGCTAAATAAGGCATCGATTCGTTTATCATCCTCTAAGTATTTCTAGATGGCACTAACATCAGTAGTTTGAGTTCAGAGCAGCAATGTATAAATATTGACGCGAGGACTTGGGTTAGGACTCGAGCCTTTGTCTGTTACAGATAACACGTTGACCATTGACTTATCCACATATCCGTTTTCTTTTTATTGGTTTAAAGAATGTTAAATGTCAAAGGTTGAGAAGGTATAACAATGTCTTTATTCCATTGTAACCACTAAACATTTTTTTATCTTAATTGTTGTTTGTTAAAAGTTTATCTAATAACAAATCATGGTCCTATTTCATGCGTAAATATCAAGAAAGAATCAAGAAAGAACGTATATTAATTCATATCCAAGAAAGAATATACATTAATTCATATCCAAGAAAACATATGATAACTAGCATTTGCTAGAGGAGAAACATATTCATAAGTTTAGCATGTATTCCTTTCTTGTTATTTTTTTTATGAACAAGAATCTTTTATTTAGTTGATTGGTATAAATAAATCGATTAATGTGCTTTCATCGCAAACATTTGTCAAAATGATTAGAATAAATCTACCAACTCACAAACACCCTTTATACCCTACACCTTGGATTCACAGTTGCAGTGGTTGCTATCGAGAAAGTGGTTGCACCAAAGATGGCTATCGTTGCTACGAATGTAATATTTTTTTTCACAAAGAATGTGCAGAGTCATCTTTAGAGATCAACCACCCATCTCATCCTGAACACCCTCTCCACCTTTACATCGTGGAGGAATACTCTGAGAGTAAAAACTGTAAGTTGTGTGGGGAAACATTGTCAAATATATTTTATCACTGTCCTTTATGTAAATTCGTTGTTGATATGGCATGTATGAAAAATCCACCACCAGATGTTATTGAACATCCCAAAGCCCATGAACACCCTCTTGTCCACCTGAAACACCATTATCATGGCACATGTGATTTTTGTGAAGAGATATATTGTAGTAGATATCTTTTCAAATGTTACCAGTGTCAACTGAAATTCCACTTTGAATGTTCTAACCTTTCTCTAGAGATAATTCATCCTTTTCACCCTAAACACCCTCTTAAGTATCTTACACGTGAAGAACATCATTTCCTTGATGGGAAATGTCGTATATGTGGAGACGAATTAGGGCGAAGATTTTATCATTGTCCAATCTGTAAATTTAGTGTGAATGTTGCTTGTGTAAAAAATCCACCACCGCTTACAATCTTATTTGCCAAGGCTCATGACCATCAAATCAGTCTTATACCAAGGATCATCTCTTTCAACTGTGATTGTTGTGGGATGAATGGTGACCGGAGTCCTTATTCATGCCAACAATGTGACTTCATGATCCATCAAAATTGTATTGACTTACCAGAGATCGTCAACATTAATCGTCACGACCATAGTCTTTCTAGGCGTCGACATCTTAATCCTGGGAGTTGGGTATGCGGAATATGCCACAAAAAGGTTGATTGGTCGTATGGGGCATATTCTTGCTCGATTTGTCCTAATTATGCCATTCATTCTAAATGTGCAATACGAGATGATGTATGGGACAAGTTAGAACTCAAAGGGATGCCAGAAGAACTTCAAGAAATCAAACCATTTACGGTGATAGATGAAGACCTAATACATCATTTTAGTCATGAGGAACATTATCTACAGCTCAAGGAGGAAAAGATCACATGCGGTGGAAACATTCGTTGTGAAGCTTGTGTTTTACCTATAAATTATCAAGCATTCTACAGTTGTGTGCAATGCGATTTTATTCTCCACAAAACATGTGCTAATCTTCCTAGGAAGAAACGACATTTGTATTATAACAAGCCATTAACTTTAAAACGAGGACTGGTTTGCATGTTCGGCATGTTCTAAATATTCCAGTGGCTTCAGGTATATTACTGAAAGTTTTAAGATAGATGTAACATGTGGTGCACTTTCTGAAACTATCTTCCACGAAAGTCATGGATGTCCCTTGCACTACATTCACGGAAGTGAGAAGCACGGAAATGAGAAGACATGTGTTGCTTGCGGAAATTGGAGTTATTCAAGATTTCACTGCGATGACTGTAAATTTGTGCTAGATCTCAAATGTGTTGTTTTGCCGAAAACAACGAAACATTGGTACGACGACCATCCACTCTCTTTATGTTACAGAGCCAATACAAAAGGAGAGTACTGGTGTGATATATGCGAGGAAAGTGTAGAAAAATATTGGTTCTACAAATGCGACGATTGTTGTGCTGCTTTTCACACCAAGTGTATTCTCAGCGATTTCTCACTTCTCATGCCTGGACGATGCATAATCACTTACTATGATGGACTGAAAATTGAAGTGATGCAAACCAGTCCTCGTTTCTTACCACGCTGCTGTATTTGTCACTCTCGACGTGCATTTCCCTTTGTTTCAAAAGCTTTCTTTCGAGTAAAAAATATATTCGTTTGTTCTGTAGATTGTTTGGTGTCCGCCTACTTTGTATACAAAAACATGTATTAATGCAAACTTGTAATAAGAAGAAAAGACATGGCCAAGAAAAACCCAAACGAAATGAACTTCATTTATTTACTTTTAATTTTTTTACAGATGATATAAACACTTTTATCCATATGTTTTAAATACAATTTTTATAATAAACGTCGAAAATATATAATATATTTTGATATATTTGTACACCACCTACAACTGTCTAGGCTGTTTGCTACATTAAACGTTTTTCTATAAACTTTAGATTTTATTACGGTCTATTTGTGATTCTCATTCTTTTCACAATTTTTCTTTCGTGATGAGAATGTGGTTCTTTGCCTTTTTATCTAAATCAATGCGAGGACGAAGATGCATCAATGCATCTAGTTCTTGCCTGAGGTTAACCATTCTTTGCACAAGGTCAAGATCAAAAGCGAGTACGAAGATACATCAATGCATCTAGTTCTTGCCTGAGGTTAACCATTGCATCTCTCGGCAGTGTCATTACCACTCTAACCCCACCTTCCGTTGATGGACCCACTTTGGATGGTCCTAATATCATCCCCATGTTCTTGTCGCTTTCTTGAAACATAAGACCCCTTATGTTCACAGGCTCTCTCCAACCAAAATCCATCGATCCAAACACCGCGAGGTTTCTCATATCGGTCATGAATAATAATCTATCGATTACCTCGTCGAATTTCACATCCTCCTTAATCATCCTCTCTATGTTTCTTAGCACCTCCTCGACATAGCTCTTGTCATAAGCTTTTTTCTTAGCTTTCTTCACCAGTTTGGCAATGTCAGAGATTGATGATTCATGGAGCTCCCTCGTGGTTAACTCGATGTACACGTCTATAACTGAGTTTCTGTCGTAGCCCTCTGGAAGTGGCGGATCAAGAACATGTCGGATTCCCACAACTATACAAAGGACAGTGATCTTGTCAAGGTCTAGGTTTAGGGCTCGAGATCTTGATTTCCATATGCAAGCACTTAGAATTTCATAAGTAGTGAAACTCTCCTTTGGTATTCCGCCTTCCTTGACTAGAGCATCTTTAAGCATTTTTATATTCCCATCTTTAATGCTTATTATCTCTGTAACCTGTGGATCATATACGCACACAGTTGATTTTTTTTTCTTATACTTACCCCCATGGATCAGAGCAAAATGTTTATTTTTGGTTCAAATGGATAGTTGCAAATAAATATCAAGTTTTAACAAAACAAAAAACACTTTCTAAAATATGATTATTTTAACATAAATCGATCACTTTTAATTAAATAGAAGACTCTAATTACAAAATATAAACTCGTAAGCAATACTGTACTAGTAACTTTTATTAATAAAATTAATTTGTTAGGGAAATTCTCAAAATTACCAGTTTTCTCAAAAGTTTACCACACCAACATAAATTTATACTTTACGAAAGTTTATTCCAATCATAAATTCGTAAATGGTGCTCTCCTTTTTGTTTTATGATTTTCTGTTTATTATTAAAATTTATGTAATTTTATTTTGTATTATTGTTCAATTAATATATGTGAATAGAACGATTAATGATGCCAAAGTTTTAATTGAACTGAAAATAAAATAAACTCACACACTTCTTGGAGCCATCTCTTTTTCAAAAAAATTTATTACTATTTGTTGGTTTATATTTGATGAAAACTAAAGAAACTATATTGTAAGTTGATTTCTCGCTTATTTTAATTTATTTATTTATTTTGAATTTATGTATTTGGATTATATTTTTAATTAAATTGTTATTCATTTTTTAAGCTTGAATTACTTTTCACTAAATTCAAGTTACAAAGTGTATTGTTAGCTAAACTTTTATTGGTATGTTTCTTTAGTTCTTGGTTTTCAGAATGAATGTTTTTTGAAAAATTTATTTGATTATGTATTTGTTATTAACTGTGGTTTTCCATAGTTTCTTTCTTCTCTAAGATTAAATATAGCAGAAAAATAAAATGTATTTTGTAGGTTTCACTTTTTAGTTTGATTTGATGAAACATCTAAAATGCGTAAATGGTGCTCTCTTTTTTGTTTTATGATTTTCTGTTTATTATTAAAATTTATGTAATTTTATTTTGTATTATTGTTAAATTAATATATGTGAATAGAATGATCAATGATGCCAAAGTTTTAATTGAACTGAAAATAGAATACTAGTTATAAAGTATTTATTGGTTTTGTATAATCTTTGATGAATTGGTTCTCTAAACAAAGAGAAAGTTTAATTTTATTGTGTAGATACTTTGGTTAGAATCAGTCGTAAGAGTACAATCTTCGCACAAGCAATATCTTTCGGATGCATATCCAAAAACAACTTTAGGTATTTCATATAATGAATTAGGTTCACCACACAAACATATGAAATTAAGTAGATACTTGGGATTAACATGTCTTTGGTGATGTTCCTTGGTAGTAGATCATATTCATTTTGAAGAAGAGAACATGACAACATATTTTTATGCTAAAAACATGGCATCTCATATAACAATGATATAAGTATATGCATAACAAATGCTATATATTACAGGAAACTAATCATCAAAATTTTCAAACTAGAAAATAGTATATTTTGCTATATTAAAATGGTTTTTGAACTTGCCAAATTGAAAAATAAAGTGAATAACCTACCTACAAAAATGTTCTTATTTGTTATATTGATAATAATGGACTAGTGAATACATAATTTGATGAACCAATGAGCTTACAGATATAAAATTTGATGAAAAAAAAAACTCAAATACTCTAAAACAAAATACAACATGAGCACAAAGCATAAAAACAACATCACCAAGTCTCTATTTTTTTAGAAAATTCAAGAAAACTAACTAGACTAAATTTCGTTAAGATTTTAAATATCCAAATTTTTTTGCTACCAAGTTTAATATATTAAATAACTATTTTTTTATAAACTTTTAATATTCTACCCATTTAATACCCAAACTGTATTTATTTTAATAAGAATATTAATAAGTTTCAAATGAAATTAAACGAGTCTCTATAACTCACAAAAACTTAAATATATTTTTATTCTAAGTTTTTGAACTAAAAATAAATAATTTATGGATGTATAATAATTATTTTAAGTTTTATATATTGAATTTAGTTCGTTTTCTGAAATAGAAAACAAATCAATTTTTTTCTTAAATATTAAGTTGTGAATTTATTTTCCCCATAATTTAGTTATTTTATTTCATAAAACTTAAAATAAAATTAGAAAATTTTAAGATTTTTTATTAGGTTTGAATATTTTAAAATTTTGTTTGAAACTTTTCAATATTTTTGATTAAAATAAACTAAGCTTGAGTAGTAAAATGGGTATAATTTTAACATTTGTGTATTAAAGTTAAAAACAAGTATTTAAGGTATTAAACTGGATAGTGAAAAGTATTGGGTATTAAAATGATTATTAGTTTGATTATTTTATGGAATTTTCTCTAAGAATCACCAAGTCTTTTTCAAATCTTAAAAGTGGGCTTAAATCCGAATATGGAGCCTCGTAAACGGGCGGAATATGGAGCCTCGTAAACGGGTCGAGGCCACATCAATAGAATGGGTCTTATTCCGAGACAAAAAAAATTAGAATATATTTTTAGCAAACAAACCTCTCTCTCTCTCTCTCTCTCTGCTCGATCGTTGAAGCTGAAGAACCTGAAAGGTAAAGTCACCGTCTTCTGCTCACCTCAGCTCATGTTTCATTCAACCTTTCATGGTATTTTGCTATTTCTTGATCAATTCTCTGATATACTAAAAGACTGGGGGTTCGTGTTCTTCGTCCTAGATTCCTATTTGAGATGTTATTCTATCTTTGGGGTCACCGATTCTAATTGGGCTCCTCGCGTTTCGATTGCCCAAGTGTTGAGATACTCTTTTTATAAAAAAAATAATATCTGAAATATTTTTGAGCTTACTAATAAGTGGTTGATCTAAAGGTCCGGTCTTTAAGCACCTTCTCACGTTTACCATCTACACTGGATAGCTACTAGATTTGTTCCAGGGTTTTAGGGCTTTTAGGGTTTTAGTTCCAGGCAGGGTATGATGTTAATAAAAGCTAAAAAATTAGGTATAGTAGATGGGGAAGGACGGAAAAGGTGGTGGGAAGGGAAAGGGAAAGCAAGCAAGTGGCAGTGATGAAGCTCCCTCCAAGGGAAAAGGCAAAGCTGGAAAGGCTGCTGATGGTCTCGGCACCTGCACCTATGTTAAAGGCTTGTCTTTTGTTTTCTCTACTTTCAGCCCCTCTCTCTCTCTCTTTTACTTGTCTTTTTTTGGATCCTAATTTTTTTTTATTTTTGTGTGTGGATTTTTCCTTCAGCGAGACATGTTCTGTGTGAAAAGCAAGGAAAGATCAACGAGGCGTACAAAAAGTTGCAGGATGGTTGGTTGAGCAACGGTGACAAGGTTCCTCCTGCTGAGTTTGCAAAGGTCAATAATTGCTTCCTTGTTTATGAGTTTTAAACATCTGATCTAAGATGATGCAAGTGATTTTTATTTTTTTTCATTTCTAGCTGTGACATGTTCATAACATCTCCATTTCAGCAACCCCATAGTTTATTGATGCATCGAGACCTGCAAGTTTCAGTTTTCTAGTTAGCTATATAGATGTGTTTGTAATAAATAGTGGTGGAGAATCTCAGCACAATTTTTGTTTATCTCAGATTGCAGCAGAGTACTCAGAGTGCCCATCAGGGAAAAAAGGAGGAGATCTTGGATGGTTCCCAAGGGGAAAGATGGCAGGTCCCTTCCAAGATGTCGCCTTCAACACACCTGTTGGTGTCACTAGTGCACCTTTCAAATCTACGTACGTCAGACATTCTTTCTTCAGTCCCAAATCTGATACTTTTTTGGCTTTGTTTAGTAGTTGAGTTGATGACTCTGATTGCAGGCACGGATACCACATCATCTTGTCGGAAGGAAGGAAGAACTGACAGATTACTTGTCTGTTCTGGCTGGCTCTGCTCTTATGGATGGATTTCACTTGCTAGTTATTGATGTAACCAATATATAAAAAAAAAAATACACAGCCGTTGTTGTTTTGGCCAAAATGTTTGCTACAAATTGTTTTGAAAAATCTCCTGTCCTTTGAATAATGAATTTCTTAAGGCTGTGATACATTTGGTGTTTGATTTCTGTATAATTAAGAGCTTATTTCTGAAACAAAGCAAATCCAAGAAACATTTGGTCATGGATCGTGGGAAAGCAAAGCAAGAAACAAGTGAAGGAAGCAATATCGTTTTTAACAACTTACTGAATGCTAGGGGAGAGATTTGTTGGGTTATGGGGTCCTCCTATTAAAAAAATTAGAGAGAGGCTTTTTTTTTTAATAGAAATGAATATCTCACTCAGGTGGAATAGGCTGTTGGGTTCACTTTTCTTGGGGCCCTCTTGTCACAAAATCCTGTTATCTAGAACTGTCAGAATCTCTCTGGGATGTGCACTTAGGATCCATTGACCCTTAAAAATAACTTTGTACAGCAAAGTGTGAAGGCAAAGTCTGTAAAGATGGGAGTCTTTGTTTACAAGCAAGCTTGAGAAATATTCAAATGCCAAAGTTGGGTTGTTGCTTTAGAATCGGAGAATATGTGTGACGGAAACGACGAGCTAATGATATGTTTTTAAAGGGCTTCTTTGTTGGTTGTTTGGACGTGGAGAAGTCTCTGTGTTGGCCCCATGGTTTGTTATACCCACTTACCTGAATTGAGAGTTTCTACTGATTTCAGTTCAGTGTACTGAAAGAATATTAATTTTAATTTGTTAAGGAAAGAGAATCTGTAATTAAACTTTCTGCGGATTGTAGCAATTTCTCAAGATTTGAGGGGAATAGTAATGAGTGGGCCAAATAGATCTGAACCGTCCAGTAACCTTTTTAACATACTATCTTTTTTGGTTTCATGCATCAACTTAACAAACAACAACAAGAAGACACCTAAGAGAGGGAGAGAGAAAGAAAAGCAGACTGTGCCTTGTGTTGAATAGATCCCCAATAACGCAGCTGACCTTTTGATTACTCTTGTTAGTAACAACAACACCTCCCTCTCTCTCTCTCTCTCTCTCTCTCTCTTTTCTTTTTGTTGCTCCAAACTCAAAACAAATCTCTAAACTTTAAAGATAGATTACTGTGAAATTTACAAAGTTTGTTATTTTCTACTCTTCTCGGATCTTGTACTTAGAGAGAGAGAGAACAACTGTCACATCACAATATCTGATCGCTAAGAAAGCATCAACCTTTTCATCTGCTTCTTTCTCTCTCTCTCTCTCTCTCTCTCTCTTCTCTATTTGCTCTGTAGCATTTGAACTTTGTGGGGTTTGTGCAGCATTTTCTTGGGAGATTTGAGGTAAACTTATCAGAAAAGAAATGTTTTTTTTCTTTCTAGCTAGTCTTCTTGTGTTTCTGTTTGTAAAAGATATTGATTCTGCTTGTTTGGTGTTTGATCATTTGTCCAAGAGAAGACTCATGGAGAAGAAGCATGTGTGCAAGTTCTGTAACAAGAAGTTCCCTTCTGGCAAATCACTCGGAGGTCACATCAGAATTCACACCAACGAGTACTCTGTTGCTTCTGTTAGTTTCAATGCCAAGAATCCCAGGAAGAACAACAAGAGGTTGGTGGATCAGAGAGAGATTGAACAACAACTTTGTTGCAGAGGATGTGGTGGTAGCAATCACATGGATTGTCACTGTGTGGGTGTGAAGATGGTGATGATGGATACTCGATCTGATACTGAGACCACAAGATCCAAGAAGGTGATGAAACAGTCGGAATCTTTTAGCTCGTCTTCTGCTTCTGAGATTGACCAAGAACATAAGGACACTGCTTTGTCTCTCATGATGATGTCTATAGATTCTAAAGGACGTAACTTGGTGGTGAACTCTCTCGCTGAGTCATCATCAGAGAACACCTCTGAGATTCTTGAGACAAAGGCTTCTTCAGGGGAGCAGCTAAAGATGATCTTCAATCAGGATTTAAAGACTGACAAACTTGCTGCTGATGACCAATTGAGACCTCCTGATGATTCATACAGCTCTGATTCTGATTACTTCATGAATGGTCCAAAGAAGTCAGACTCAGATGTCTCGGTTGAAGGGTCTCTTAGGAACACTAACAGGTTGAAGAATGGTGATGATCTTGGGGTCAAGGAGGGAAGATCAAAGTATGAGCTGCGCAAAAGCAAGAGGGTTCTGCCTTGTTATGACAGTGATTCTTGTGTAGACACAGACAACAAGATTCATAGGTCTAGTGATAGCAAATCTCCGATGGTTAAGAAATCAAGTGGTGCAAACAAAAGTAGCAAAGTTCACGAGTGTCCAGTTTGCTTCAGGGTGTTTAAATCAGGACAAGCTTTAGGTGGTCACAAGAGATCACATTTCATTGGACACAAGATCAAACACAAAGCAGCAGCTGATATGCCTATCGATCTCAATCTCCCTGCTCAGGATATTGATGAATGAATCATCACCTTAATGAAATGTTTTCTTGGTTTTGTTCATATAAAGCTTTATCACTTAGCCGGTTCTTTTCTTTTCTGACTTGGGATTTTTGATGTAGATAACCATCTTTATCTGATGGGCCGTTTATTGGGCTTTACAAATAGTTTGGATGAATACTATTTTAGGCCTAGGACGCGTATAAAGTCCGAGATAGATAGATAGCTTGTGACCCACGAAACAAGTTCTTGTTTTTCTTGCATTGAATTTTATACACATTCATGTACAAAATACATAACACGATCACTTCTTCTACGCAGTGCCGTGCGAACACTTTAGGAGGTCTAAGGCAAAAAAATAAAAATTTAAGCATTTATTCTTTTTTTTTTTCTAACTTCAAATTACCATTAAACATTAGAATTTACATAGTCTTGATGTAACAAGTTTGTGATAAAGACAGAAACAAGAATGAAAAACAAATGTTTGTCGAGGAGGTAGATGATTTTTTGCCAAAACGTCAGCCACTCTGTTTCCTTCACGTGATATCCAAGTAAATTTGATGTCTTGAAAACGTTGTCTCCACCAATTTATCTCACGTATCCAGTTGTATCCATCGAAGTGAAGCCCTTGTTGGTTCAGTATAGAGATCATCTTCTAACAATCACTCTCGAAAATGACTTTCTTATAACCTTTGCTCCAACAGTGTTGCATAGCTATGATTAAGCTTTGTAGTTCACTTTCAAAAGCATTTTTAATTCTGTTGCCCATAGCTTGTCCCGCACCTTTGTATACCCCATTTGAATCTCTTAGTATCCATCCCGTTGTACTTGGAATATCTTGATTGATAAAAGATCCATCAATGTTGCACTTGATCCAATCCGTTTGCGGTCTACTCCAACTTTTCTTAACCACCTGAGAAGACTGGGATCTCAAAGAGGATTGACGTATTTGCATTGTTGAATATGTCCTCCATTCGTTTGCATCATTCTTCGCTTGCTGAATAACATTGCTCCAAGTAACATTCTTGTGCTGGAAGATTAATAAATTTCTTGATTTCCAGATTCTCCATAATGTCCAGATTGCTAAGTCTTGAAAATGAGATAATCTTGTAGAGGTCGTAATCTGAAGACATGTCTGAATCTTCTCTTCCAGAGAAGTTACAGTGCTGTTGATGATGAGATTATTAATACCTGAAGCCCTCCAAACTAAAAACAGATGCTTCTCTGTCTCTTCTTCTAAATAACATCGCTTGCATAGCGAGTCTCTAGTAACATGTCTCCTTTTCAAATTACTTCCTGTAGGTAACGCTTTTGATAGAAGCTTCCATAGAAAGTGCTTGATTTTTGGAGGTAGCTCTGTTTTCCACATCCTCTGTTTAATATTGACATCTCCATAAATGGGTAATCCATTGTCATAATCCGGTAAGTGTGTGCTCAACCAATAGCCAGATTTAACAGTATAGATGCCATCTTCATTATAGCTCCATCCCAGTAGATCTAATTCTGCCTTTGAACATAGCTTTATAGCAAGAATTTTATCTATATCTTCTGGAACCACCTCCGCTTCAAGTTTCATAATATTCCAACTGTTTCTATCAGCATTCATGAAGGAGGATACCGGTACATTGGATAGGTCTCCAGTTAGTGCTCGTGGTGGGCGAGGAGGATGTTCCGGAATCCAAGGATCTAACCACATCCTTGTAGTAGTACCATTACCAATAACTACTCTCATACCTTTAGCTACAAGCTCTTTTCCAAAGAGTATTGATTTCCATGCATATGAGGCAAGTTTCTTTGGAGTCGCTTCCAAAATACTACAGTCAGGAAAGTATCGTGCTTTAAGGATACGAGCCATAAGACAGTTTGGTGCTTGTAGTATACGCCAAACTTGTTTGCCCAAAAGGGCTTGATTAAATCTTTCAAGATCTCGAAAACCTAAACCACCTTCTCTCTTCGGTTTTGAGACACGGTTCCAAGCAAACCAATGCAGCCCTTTGTTATCTCCTGATCCCCACCAGAAATTTGCCAGGATCCTAGTTATATCTTCACATATTTCTTTTGGTAATCGAAAGACATTCATTGTGAAGATAGGCATTGCAAGAGCAACAGCTTTTAAGAGAACTTCTTTACCTCCATGAGAAAGATATTTTTGTTTCCATCCTTGTGTCACATTACGAACCTTGTCTGTAATATATGCTAGCATATCACTCTTCTTACTTCCAAACTGCTCTGGTAGTCCAAGATATTTTCCAATACCTCCCACATTGTGGATTTGTAGAAGATTTCGCATCTGAGTTTGTACTCCCGACGCCACTTTACTACCAAATATGATCGAAGACTTGCTGAAGTTTATAGCCTGACCAGAGACTTGTTCATAGAGATTGAAGATACGTTTCAGTGTTGTAGCGGACTGTCGATTTGCTAGAGTGAAGAAAAGAGAATCATCAGCGAATAGCAGATGATTTACTGGTGGTGCTTGGATCGCCACTTTCACTCCTAATAGTTTCCTCTGTTCCATTGCCCGATTCATAAGGTGTGACAAAGCTTCAGCACAGAGTATAAAATGATAAGGTGAAAGTGGATCACCCTGTCTAATACCTCTTTCTGGTCTTATATATCCTTCTGGTGAGCCATTGATCAAAACCGAGAAGCTCACTGATTCTACACAAGCCATAATCCAGTTAATCCATGTCGTATGAAAACCCATTCTCTGCATTATCTCCTTTAGAAACCCCCACTCTAAACGATCATAAGCTTTTGTGATATCAGTCTTTATTGCCATATAAGACTTTGCTTGTCGTTTCCTAGCCTTCAAAGCATGAAAGACCTCATGAGCAACAATAATGTTGTCTGTAATCATTCTACCAGGAATGAAAGCAGTCTGATTTTCAGTAATTATATCACCCAGATGAAGCTTGAGTCTGTTCACCAGGATCTTTGATATCACTTTATATGACACATTGCATAGTGCAATAGGCCTGAATTCACTCATGGTTGTGGGAGGATATACTTTTGGAATCAGACATAGATTGGTGTGGTTGAGCTGCTGATCCATTTCATTTCGTTCAAAAAATGTTGTTACCTCCTCCACTATTTCCGCTTTAAGATCATCCCAAAAATGATGATAAAACACAGCAGTAAATCCATCAGGGCCAGGGGCTTTATGTGGACCAATATCAAACAGAGCTTGATGTATTTCAGCTTCACTGACGCGTCTTGTAAGTTCCGTATTCATTGCAGACGATATTCGTGATTGAAAACCCTCAAAGACTTCATCATAAAGAGAAGAATCAACTGGTGAGGAGGAGAATAAATCCTGAAAATATTTGACTGCAACCTGAGTCACCTCTTTATGGCCTTTACAAATGACCCCATTTCCATCTTGAATTGTTGCAATGGTGTTGCGAATCCGTTTCCCTTTAGTAACAGCATGAAAATATGTAGTATTTTTGTCACCTGATCTTAACCACTGAACTCTGCTTTTATGTTTCCAAAATTCTTCTTCCTCCAAGTAAGCTTGACTGAGTTCCTTTTTCAGTGCAGATCTTTCACTTGTAGACACTGAACTGGAAGTGATTGCAGCATCTAGGCGACTGCGTAGGACTTTGATTCTCTCTGCAGAATTTGTAATATTACTTCTTTTCCATACTGAAATATGTTGTCTGCATCTACTCAAACGCTGAGATAAAGAGAGTCCGAGAAGCTGTTGTTGACCATTACCATTCCATCCTCTTTTCACAGTATCTTTGAATCCATCTTTTGGAGCCATACGACTGTCATATCTAAAAACTCTTTTCGGTTTCTCTTGATCATATGAGATATATGTAACAAGGGGTCTATGATCTGAGTCACCGATCTCAAGAAACTCTGTCTCTGAGCCCGGATATTCTGATAACCATTTTGTATTCGCCATTGTGCGGTCAAGACAGCATTGAACTAAATGTATGCCTCTTTGTCCTGCCCAGGAGAACATGTTACCCATACTCTTCAAATCTGTGAAGTCACAAGTCCTCATCATAGTTCTGAAATCATGAAACGAGGATTCAGGTCTTACTCTACCTCCATCCTTTTCATGGTTTCCTCTAATGTCATTAAAGTCACCCAAAGCAAACCAAGCATTCTGTTGTCTATTAACACTGAGACGTTGCAGTTGTTCCCAAACATGTGATCTCAAAGCCGGGTTAGGATGACCATAGACAAAAGAAAAATAGAAAGGATTTTCATTAATTCTGCCAACCATACAATCGATCAGATTTGGAGAATAACTAAGAACAGAGAGCTGTACATTCTGCTTCCAAAATACTACTAAACCACCACTAAGACCAACTGGAGGAACTGTTACATGAAAAGCAAATCCTAACTGAGCACCAACATCTCGAACATAATCATCTTGTTGTTTTGTCTCTGAAAGGCATATGATGTCCAGGAGATACACACGATTGATCTCCTTTAGGCGTCGAACTGTCGAGTCAATGCCTAGACCTCGACAGTTCCAACATAGCACTCTCATGGTGGAAGAGGTGGTTCTGGGCCCACCGCGCCTCTCACCTCAAAAGATTTCTCAGCCTCGTCATGAACTTGAGCCTCTGCGCTCTCCTCCTTGTCTGAAACAGTGAAGCGTTGTCGCTTGGTCTCAGCAGTTCCACTGGATTGCCCCACTTCCGTGCGAGTGAATTTGGAGACATTCAGCGTTGCCTCTCCCATCCATTTCTTCCTCTTGCCTCCTGACTCTCTTTCAGCCTGAATACCAAAGGGATCAATCGGGTTATACATTTCATCCATGACAATCTCATCAGTATACATGTTTGGCATAGCATCTCCATGCCAGAGCTCATCATCATCATCCGCAGCATCAATCTCTGCCATGTTCCTCTCTGAACCGTCACCTTCTGGAACAACCGGATTAGCTTCTTCTTCTTGAACTTCGTCATCATGGATCTCCTCAATAATGATCCCCTGATTAGGAACGAGATCATCTGGCTGATCATCGCCACTGTCATTGTTGTCTCCATCAGGGTTAGGACCACCGTTTTGGATTTGACAGGCTCCATTGTCATGGGTCATCATCCCACAGAGTTCACAAAAGCCTCTGAGTCTCTCATACTGGAAACGAAGCAGAGTGTTGACTCCTGGAGTGAATTGAAAGTTGCGCTGGAAACGCAATGGTTGAGAGACTTCCCAATTGATTCTCACTCTGACAAACTCCAGACGACCACCATTTTCTTCATTGTAATCCATTTGAATGTATTGACCTATCTCTCTTGCAATATGAACAATAACATCTCTGTTCATATACTGGAACGGGATTCCTCGGATTTGAATCCAGAAAGGAATGTAGTTCAGGAGCGCCATGTCCATCAATGGCGTCCAGCGTTGCAACACCATCATTCGTTCAGCGAAAGCCCATGGACCCCTCCGAATCACCATCTCCATCGCTTCCTCTGAAGGAAACACGAACTGAAAACGACGTCCTTCAATGATACGCCCACGAGCAATTCCTTCCAAACCCCAATTTCTTGGCATAGTAGCAATGAGTGCACGGAGATTCTGACGTCGTGGCATGACAGGACGCCCAATCAGGATGAAGCGGTTTTCTTCTTCTGCTCTTCTCACAACATTGGTAGGCAGGACAAAAGGTGCGTCATCAGCACCAAGAGTTAAATCTTGCAAACCACGCCTAATATTCTCAGCCATCGTGTGTTTTGGAATAGTATACCAAGGAAAAGAGAGAGATTTCGCAAAAGGAGAAGACAGAATTTGATAATAATCCAAACAGAGGATCTTATTTAAATAGTCTCCAACTTGCGAAATTCTTGGAGTAACTGATTCATCACGATGGTTTTGCACTACCGTCGTGGGGATAACCAACATCGTGGGGAAATTCCATGAATAAATCCCCTCTCTGTATACAAAATCAGATTCAACCACTGGAATCGTGGCGAAGAAATGAAGAAAAGATAACCGTTTCAAAATCGCCTTTTTGTCGCGACTCTCATCGTTACACGTACGTACTAAGCATTTATTCTTATAGTTTAAAATTAACAGTAATATTCATAATTTAACTTGAGACAATATATAATTTCTAAAAAAGCTATAGAAAAAATATCTTACATAAATGTTTTTTTTCTTCATACACCAATTTTTATAAACTTTAAACAGATAAAAATCACAGAAAACAAATTTGTGGCAGAAAAAATATAAATTTAAAGAAACCTTTAAAAATATACTTAAATTTGAACCCGCACGTCCGTGCGGATATTTTTTCTTTTATAAATATAAAACTTTGATATTATCATAAATTAACGTTTTGTATATATGATTTACATTTTAGTGTTTTATATTGTGTAATTTTATAATCTTATTGTTTAGATTTCTTATTCGATATTATTAATATATAGTGATCTATTTTATAGATTGTACGTAGTTATTAATTATTATCGTATACAACAACTATGTTAGGCTTTGAAAAGTTTAATGCAAATATAAATAAGAAACAATTAAATACAATAAAATGTCGATAGTTTCAAAAAATATAAATGGTGAAAGTTTTATGAATATATAGTAGTTAGGATGAAATCAATTAATGTTGTTAGCAATAAAAATAGGAGTGGAAAATTTGAAATATTGAAAGTAAACTAAGGGGATTTCAAAAAAATATTATTTAATATCTATTTCTAGTAAAATATGAATAGGTCCAAAATTTAAGTGACAACATTTATAAGTCGATAAAAATAGGATTCTATTTTAATAGATTAAATGTTTCAAAACATTAGACATTTAGGTTACACAATCGTATTAATAATTTCTTTCTTTTACATACATAAATTTTTATTGAAAAAATAGTAGAAAATAATGTGTGGCAAAAGAAAATCTTAATAACCTTCCAAATCATAGGAACTCTAGGTAACAAATATAGAAACATTGACTGATATTCGAACTTACGGTGACACCCTCGTACAAAAACTCTTTAACCACTATACCATAAATAAGTTAATGATTAAAGGGGCCCTAAAATCTATATATTATGTGGGGGCCTAAGACAAATGTTTTTTTCTTTGAACCATAAGCACGGCTCTGCTTCTACGTATTAATATTATAAATTAAATAAAAAATGCTACCGAAAGTGAAATAAATCGATGGGAATGTATAATAAGGTCACGGGTTTTGATATTTAAAATCTATGAAAACGAACTATATATAAGGACCCACAAAAACCCCATTCATAACGTCGATTCATGTGCATCTTCTGCGTTGCATTAAAACCCTCTTTCTATCAAGTTTACAACTTCTACTTCTCCAAGAAACCTTCTTACCTTACTTACTACTCTCTCCTCACATCAGAGCAATGTCGCCGACTTACCTAAGCCGTCCGGTCGTGATCTCTCTCCTCCTCTTCGTTGTTTTCCTTCTCACAACTTCCGTCGCTTCTCCAACATCAAGAAACGTTCGCTACCGAACCCACCGTTTCGTCCCGAGGGTTCGCCATCCGTATTACGTGACACCTCACGGTTCGTGCGACTCCTTCACTCGTCCATACGCGCGTTCTATGTGCCTTGAGCTTCAAAGAATCCACCGTAGCGCCAGGAAGCAGCCACATGTTCCCCCTCCTCCGCCGGAGATTGATCCAAGGTACGGCGTTGATAAGAGACTCGTCCCCTCCGGTCCTAATCCTCTTCACAACTAAAAACCCCCTATTCCCAGTTTGTATACATATATACATTTATTTATAGCTGATACATTTCTTGAAAGTACATGTTCGAGAGATCTGTGCCCAAAGACAAAGGTTCACTTTCTTCTTTGCGGATCTTTGTTGAATCTTGATTGCTTGATGGAGCCCTACGTACGTTATGAGGAGGATATATTATTGTTGCTATTTCCACGCTTGTTTTTGTTGAACTTGTAAAGAGTGGACTGGAAACAATCTTGGAAATAGTGTGCAACGACTTTCTTTTTATTATTTTTATGTTTACATAATTTAACTTTTAAAAAAGCAAGGCAGGCAAAAGGATTTAGATATGGTTGAGAGATGACAGGAGAGGAGAAGAAATGCATGAGTTCCATTAATTTGGAAGCTGTATATTACGTAACTTGTAAGCCACGGCCATTGGTCTATGAATAAACCTTTATTTTAAAGTTTTGATGGGCCATATGTATAATCCATATGTCTGCTGTTGTCTCATGTGATATCTTGCTGTAAAGATGTTTAAATTAAGGACAAGACTTGGGTTCACTCCCTATGGTGAACCTTTAAATTCACCACCTCCCTAACAATCAACTAAAATGCTAACTATATTAATGATAAAATAATTTAAAAAATAAATAATATCATATTTAATAATATGAATGTCACTGTTTAATCTCTAAACTCAAACTCTATACCCTAAATACAAATTATAAACCCTAAATTTTAACTTATAAACCCAAACTCTATACCCTAAACTCAAATCTTAAACCCTAAACCCAAATCTTAAACCCTAAGCCCAAAAAATCTAAACTCTAAACCCAAAACTATACCCTAAACTCAAACTCTAGACCCTAAACCCAAATCTTAGACTCTAAACCCAAACCATAAACCCTAAACCCAAACCGTAAACTCTAAACTCAAGCTCTAGACCGTAATCCAAACCATGAACTCTAAATCCAAACTTTAATTCTTAATCTTAAATTTCAAAAGAACAACATCAATATTAATCTAAATATTTAGGGTATAGGGTTTGCGTTTTGTATTTACGTTTTGGGTTTAGAGTTTAGGATTTAGGTTTAGGGTATATGTTTGAGTTTAGAGTTCAGGTTTTTGGGTTTATGATTTATGGTTTGAGTTTAGGGTTTAAGATTTGGATTTAGGGTATAGAATTTGGACTTATAATTTAGAATTTAGGGTTTAGAATTTGGATTTAGGGTATAGAGTTTGAGTTTATGGATTAGATAGTGACATTAGTATTATTAAAATTGACACTATTTATTTTTTTAATTATTTTGGTTTTTGAAAAAATATATTTAATATTTTTAATCATTAATCTAGTTGGCATTTTGGTTGGTTATTGGATAGGTGGTGAATTTAAAGGTTCACCATAGGGGGTGAACCCAAGTCTTGTCCTTAGATTAATTGTCTCTGTCAAATTGTTAATACACATTACTAGAAGGGTATTTAGTTTAGTTATATAACAAAGACCAACACTAATATATCTCACCTCGCCTACCTCTACAATGAAGTTAATGAGACTTGGCTTGTTGTATGGCCCAAAAAGTCATAAAGAAGCTGAGAATAAGGTGAAACCGAGACAGGCAAACGATGAATGTCATTGATACAAAGTTTTTTCTCTAAATGATGAACATAGCTGAGTCATGGGAAGTATAAAGAGAACTTTGGTGATAACATGAATTTTATTGACATGAACATGGAAAATAAGAGTGACCTTATTGTTAAAGACAATTACAAGGAAATAGAAAACGTTTTGGATACCCAAAAAAGGGAATTTAAAAAAGACAATAATACCTACTTTGAAAATGGTGAATGGTGTTCAAAAAAAGAAGAAGCTTAACCAAGTCTTTTACTCCACAATTCCCCAATGGTTACATATAGGCCTCTTCATTTTTACTTCAAACCGAAATACCTACGTAAACCTAAACTAAACTCAAACCAAAAAAACCAACACCGAATTAAAACTGCATTACAAAAATATCTGAACGGAGTTTATTAGTTTAGTACTTAGGATTTGATTATAAATGGAACCTAACCTCGAAATAGGATTCGAAGATATCTCAAATTATTTAAACATATTAATAATTATATATATGTTAACGTAATTTAGTTATTTTATAGTATTCGAAAGATTTTAGTAATTTGTTTCTTTTGTCATTGTGAATACTTTAGTCAGTTTAAATAGTTTAACTAATTCTTAATTAGATTTGTGAATAATTTTTATATTTTAAAAAACATTTGGTCAATTTTTCAGGTTTAAAAATATATTTTTAGACGATTTTAAATATTAGTTACAATCTGATCTGAACCGAAACGATTCAATAATTAGTAAAATCTGAATGAAGCTTGTGAACATAAAACCAAAAAATCCAAAAATCCAAATCATTCGAACTGAATTCAATAAAGCCTCCGAACGCGTAGGCCTAGTTACATATTCAATCATCTCAACCTATTCTTTTATTAATTTCAATAAGAATTTTACTCAAAATAATAATAATAATAATAATAATAATAATAATAATAATAATAATAATAATAGTAAACAGCATCTTGTAAATCTGACTATAGTTATAATTATTTTTGCTTTTCATTTCATTCTCAGCCCAAAAAAAGAAAGGAAATCTCCTAACTTTAGATATTTCAAAGTCAGTTTAATTTGTTTCCTGTTTTTGTGTTCTCTCTTTTGCTTGATGGTAGGATCTGAAGTTAACAAGAGAGGACTGTTACATTCCCCCCAGAACCTGATCTCTGTGAAAAAGTATCAAGCTTTGAGCTTGATGATTCACTCTTCCCCTTCTCTTTCTTAGCATCTGCAGCCAGGGGATTTCAGTGTTCCTTCCAAGACTTGAGGTAAAACCAGACAAATGGGTTCTCACTAACTTTGTCTTTCTTCTTCTGATCTTTGCTTATATGTAGTGTTTGATCATCTGTCTTAATTAAGATGGAGCAGTGCAATGAGAGGAGGTTTGTGTGTAAGTTCTGTAACAAGAGGTTCGCTTGTGGGAAATCACTGGGAGGTCACATCAGAACTCACATGAGCAACAAGAACACAGCTGATTCAGATGAGGATGATGAACACAATAAGCTCGTAATAGATGAAAATGGAGGTCAGTCTAGCTACGGTCTGAGAGAGAATCCTAAAAAGAACAAGAGGTTTGTGGATCAGAGAGAGATGATGGCTCTGAAACATCAGCAGCATCAACATCAACATCAACAGCGACTTCTTTGTTGCAGAGAATGTGGTAAGGGTTTCCCTTCTTCGAAAGCTCTTTGTGGTCACATGGCTTCTCACTCTGAGAGAGAGAAGATTGTGATGGATAGTCAATCTGATACCGAAGCTTCTATGTCTCCTACCAGGAGAAGATCCAAGAGAGTTGTGAAACATCATCATCACCACAAGGATGATGGTTTTGTAGTTGGTGGTAGCATCATGAATCAATATGATTCAGCATCTTCTGATGAGTCTGAGATTGAGACGGAACAAGAGCAAATGGCATTGTCTCTGATGATGCTGTCTAGGGATAGTTCAGGTTTCAAGAAGGGACATAACTTGGTTGTGAACTCTTTAGCTGAGTCATCAGACAACAACTCTGTGATTCTTGAGACCAAGTCATCTTCAGGAGAACAGCTGAAGATCTTCGAGGTGAAGGAGCTTTGTAAGAAGGACAAAGTTGGAGTTGGGGTTGACCATTTGAGATCTGGTGAGGATAATGGTGATGTTCTGTATGATTCAGATAACTCTGATTCTGGCTATTTCAGGAATGGACCAAAGAAGTTTGACTCAGATGTCTCTGTTGATGGCTTCCTCAGGAACACTGGATTCAACAGCTCACAGGATAAGAGCTTGAACAGATTCAGGACAGGATCAGATCGTTCTTCGACTAAGTATGATCTGAGGAGAAGCAGAACAGGCTTTACTTCTTACGGTCAAAAGAAAATCAAGTATGAGTTCACTGAATCTGTGTATGACAGTGGTGATCAGCATAGCTTGGAGACTGATTCTTGTGCGGACACAATCAAGGTTCATAATAGTAAACCCCCAATAGTTAAGAAAGCAAGTGGTGGTGGTGGTGGTGCAAAGAAGAAAAGTAAAGGACACGAGTGTCCTATTTGCTTCAGGGTGTTTAAATCTGGACAAGCTTTAGGTGGTCACAAGAGATCACATTTCATTGGGAATCATGAACACAGGACTTTGGTGATCCAACAACACCAAGTAGCTCATGAGATGCATACTCTCATCGATCTCAATCTTCCTGCTCCTATTGATTAATGAAATCACTAGTAACCGCAATTTTGTTACTCATTATTATTGCTTCCTCTCTGTATTCATTTTATTGTTGCTTCAGATTCAAGAATGCTTTTTGGTTCAGAAGGTAAATCAAAGTTCTCATATTTTATTTGTTCAGTCATATAAAGAACCGGTGAAGCTGACCAAAATTTGCTGTCTTTTGCTTTGTGAATCCTGTTTCCTTGACCTCCAAGAAAGGTTTTTATACATACCTCTTGCTATATTTTTGAATATGTATCATGCTAAATTCATGGATAGCACAAGTGTTGCTGTAAAACTTTATTTTTTAACACTAAAACTAGGATAGAACCCACACTTAAAAGTGCAGAACTATTTTTGTTGACAAATTTATTAATATTTATATTTATTCACTAATATATATATATATATAGGTGCAGTTATTAAATTTCAGTTCACTTCCAAATTGTATTTTTTGGTTTCAATATGTGTTTTTCAGTTTGCTTGTGTTATTTGATTTTTGGTTTAAAAAATATAAGAGCTGCTAGGTTATTTCTGAATTTATGTTTAGTTTAGGTTTAGTTATTTTGGTTTGGTTCAAATAACAATGTTAAGAATTCGATAAAATTTTGAATTCAATTCAATCACGTGAATCTGGATAGAAATATGGAATTATCGATTTTAGTTCTCATTTAGGTAGCTATATTTACTGTTACATTTTCTAGCTTTTTTATTGATTGTCTTGTATATTTTAGTATATTTAGAAAATTAATACACATGAAAATTATATACCAATATTTATTTTTTTTTAGTTTTAATAGGAACTAGATTATGACCCGCGCTTTGGAAGCGCGGAATATTTTACGATGAAAATTTTCACTAATAACTTAACAAATATTTTGGTAACTTTTAAAAAGTGTATTTAAAATATTTTTGCATTTAAATCAGTGTTTCTAAATTCAACCCGATTGTGATTATACTGGTTAATCCGGAGATCTGACAATTCAATTTAGGTTTTTAAAATATTCATATTAACAAAAATCACTAAAATCCGAGACTAACCGATTGAACTGATGGATGGCCAATATGTAATCTAATTTGATTTAAATTGTAATAGTTTCATAATTTGTAATCTTATAATCCAAATTTTAAAGTTCATTATTTTGCAATTTATGAAATTATGATGTTTCTACAAAATTTTAAAGAGAAAATGATAGATATAAAATATTAAGATTAATTATTGTATTGTTTGGAAACATTGATAGTAGTATAAAAATATATTGTTTGGAAACATTGATAGTAGTATAAAGAAATAAGTATATTGTTTGGAAATATGGATAGTAGTATATATTAAGAAAGGAACATTAGTGATTTAATGTAGGTTTAACTATAAAGTATAAAGGTGTATTTAATTTAAAAACTTATAAAATAAATGTTAGGTCCAACAGAATGTTTCTGTTTTAATAAGATATATTAGATAGTTATATTTGGTAATAGGTCGCTTATACATTGGTGGTTTTTGAAATTAATTATTGATATTTTTAATATGTTTATGGGAAGAATATATATATCATAATAGTTTGATTCGAATCATAATATAAAACTAAAAAATCATGTAAGGTACATATTTGCCATATTTGTTATATTGATATCTTCATTTGGATTGGGGAATCCAATTTTCCTATCTATCAGAAAATTTAGCAGTGTGGCCTAAATGATGAGTTTATGCTTTATACCATGATGAGTTTTTGGTACCAACATTTTCCATTCAATTTAATAATTAACAATACATGTTCATGTTAGATTAAGCTTGAGAAAGAACATGATCAAGTTTGAGAGTAGGAAAAAAATGTTAAGGAGAAGAGCAAATATGTGCTCAAACCGCTTGAAACGACTCACTACTCTTCTCTAACTCACCATTCTTCTCTGAATTAATATTTTTTTATCCTTAAGTCTCTAAATCATTAAGAGAGATTTTTTTGACACTACTCACAATTCAAAATCTGAGTGTGTGAAAGTGGAGTTTTTTCGCGAAAAATTTCAAGAGGCAACGTACATAAGAGAAGAGAAAATGATTTGTTCTTAGAGAAAAAACGATTTTTTTCAAGTTAACAGATGACGAGTTTTCATAACAAAGCAAATGATAAATAACTTAGTTTATGATAATATATTTTTACTTTTTGTGTGTGACTGTTTATAAAAGTGAATGAAAATTTAGAAAATTTAACATTATATTTAACTATTAGTTATATGTTTCTTTTTTTAAAATAGTCAATGTGACATATCGATATAAGCTAAACTAAAACAATTTTTTTTTAAAATATATATTTTTATGATTTTAACAGTTTATTAAATTTATGATTTGTAAAATAAATAGATAAATTTGACGTGATAAAAACTAATTTTATTTTCAGAAAAAAAAATTAAATATTTTAATATATTTAAATTAATTATTTATCCGTCCGTAGGGCGGGTCTAATCCTACTTAAATTTACAGTTACATTCTGTGCTGCCAGATCTAATCAATAATCTCTTTTAGAACAAAAGAACTCAAGCACAAAGAAACTCAACTAATAAGACCCATATCTAAACCCAGTTTTTAGATAGGCCGGAAACTATTAATAACTCATCTATATCTAGATGGGCCGGGCCTTTTTAAGAGCAACCCTAGGCCTCTCATTCCACACGATATAAAAATCGTCTCGTCACTTAGGTCAAGCATTCTGAATCTATCTTCCCCGAAACGACCGAACCTACATCTCTAGCTTCCAAATCGTTGAAACATGTCGGACGAAGAGCACCACTTCGAGTCCAGCGACGCCGGAGCTTCCAAGACCTACCCTCAGCAGGCTGGTAACATCCGTAAGGGTGGTCACATCGTCATCAAGGGCCGTCCCTGCAAGGTATCCTTTCGATCTCGATTTCATGACTGTTAGATCTCCGTAGATTCGGATCAGATTTCTCGAAGTAGTCAGATCGTTTATGTTTTGTTTTTATGGATCTAAGAACCGAGTTTGTGATCTGATCTAAAGTACATCTTTTTATTTTGGGTGATTGATATAGGTTGTTGAGGTTTCGACTTCAAAGACAGGGAAGCACGGTCACGCAAAGTGTCACTTTGTTGCCATTGACATCTTCACTGCTAAGAAGCTCGAGGATATTGTTCCCTCTTCCCACAATTGTGATGTTAGTTTAAAAATGACCGACTTTAACTAGATTCGATTGATTTGACATGAGATCTTGTTTTGATCTGATGGTTTTGGTTATTCTTGTGTGTCAGGTTCCCCATGTGAACCGTATTGATTACCAGTTGATTGATATCTCCGAGGATGGCTTTGTACGTCTTCTTTCATACTCACTTCTCTCGTTTCTCTCAAAGCTTTGTTCTTTATATAATTGTATTTGTTTGACATTTACAGGTCAGCCTTTTGACCGACAGTGGTGGCACCAAGGATGACCTCAAGCTTCCCACCGATGATAGTCTGAGCGCTCTGGTTAGTTTCTTGTATTTTCATACATTTATTGACTTGTTTACATTTTTCTGAGATTTGTATTGTAATGAAAACAATTGTGTGTTTTGTTGTTGTATAAATGCAGATGAAGAGTGGATTCGAGGAGGGAAAGGATGTTGTGGTGTCTGTCATGTCTTCAATGGGAGAGGAGCAGATCTGTGCCGTCAAGGAAGTTGGTGGTGGCAAGTAAACCCAGCCAGTATCATTCTCTATACCCTGAGAGGATAATATTATTACCAGTGGTCATATGTTATAAGAACCAAAAACTTGTTTTTTCCTTTTTCTAATTTAGATCATTTGTGTTGTGTTTCTTGTTTGCAAGACAACCATTATCTATTATTGGTTTTGGATTGCTTAAAAGTTTCGTGTTTTAAACGGGGAATGTTTTCCTATGAGATTCTTAAATCCCTTTGCTTATTATTTGGATGCGCTTAGATAATGTTACGAGAGTTGGTTGTTTTAGCAACAAAAACTACACTATAAAGAGGTCAACGTTAATGATTCATTCATTACACACTTGTCCTTTCAGAAAGTTTGGCAAGAAACATAAATATCATAAGGTCAATGTTATTGCTTTAGAGAATGTGATTATAGTACCAAGCTAAGATTTTGCATGCTCTTACAACATTTGGTACCTTTCTTGTCAGTGTGCTCGAAACACCGGATTCACAACCTTCCATCTTCTCTGCATGAACTTTAAAAATTACTACAAGAGCTTAATAAGTAAAGTTTTGGAACTAGCTGATTTCTTTCAAGAAAACAGCATCAGGCTATGAAGGTAACAAACTAAGAAAAACAAATGGATTATTCTGAAAAGGATATGAGAAAAACAACGAATTTAGGCTTCAAATGATCTACAAGATGAGCAGGAAAAAATATTTCAACAGTTGGAACTCACGAGTATAGACAAATATTTGGTGTCCAGGGAGAGCATGTTACCAGTCTATCGTCTTGCACTACATCTCCATGGATAACCTAGATAGCAAAAAACTTACAAGTTCTCAGTTGGTTCTCACGTCTCTTTTGGAGGTCGACCAACCACATGAATATGGAGACATACCGATTGTTTGTAGAAATACAACTCTGCAAGAAGTCAAGTGTTGTCCCTTTGCAGCTGTTTGTCTAACTCTCTTATAAGAAATTCGCTGAAATGTGTTTCCCTATCCATGTGCCTCTCTTGTGTAAAGCACCAGTGGTTTACTCATTGGACTCCACTTACTCTTGGTTAAAAGATCGAAGTAAGCAAGTTCTTGGCTGCATTGCAGAAGCTATGGAGACGAGTTGCATTCACTTACCCGCAGATTTGCATTCCCATTTTTGCCTGCCAAAATATGTTTTTTTTTTGAAGATGTATATTAGTGAGATTTACTTTGAACCTTTTTTGTTTCACTTGAAACACTTCAATGCATTTTCAAGGTTTTGTTTACATGATTTTAAAGATCATAGTCATAGCAGCTCAATCTTCTAGTGTCCAAAAAAAAGTAGCTCAAATTTCAATACTCAAGTTTGTTCTTAGTTATATAGTTTGGAATTTCTTGTCCGGAAAACCTTTGGGTTAAATAGTACACTTTTAAACGCATGTGGAGTTTTGTGAGAATCTGTTCTTCTATAAGGACTTAGTAGTTAAAATTATCAATACTCGTTACCCGGTTTAAATATATAATACGCTTTCAAATTGTAAAACCAAATTATCTCGTTCACCGTCGTCATTCGCCGCCACCTCCGCCACACCATCAGCATAGTTTTATTTTCGCTGTCATCACTGAAGCACCGTATTTGGGTCGTGTCCAGACATTATCATACATAACCTTTCCAGTAAGTTCGAAACACATTAGACCTGTCCTGTTCTCTGTACTGTCTGAATTAATCGTCTATCGACATAGGTTTCTCAAATTGAATGTTTAATTCATAGGACTATTTGGGCTAGAGGCTTTTTTTTTTCTTATTCTCATATCTGGAGTAGAACTATATTATTGTGTTGCTCTCTGGGAGTGTTCACCACCTGTTCGACGTAATGCTTCCAAAGTGTTTATTTATTTATTCGATGCAGTTTCTGTTTATTTTCAACGCCTCTCTTGGGCTTGTATTTTAGATATTGACTGTTTTGATGAGTCTTGAATTTGAATCGAACAACTCAAGAGTCTACACTCTTATTTTAGACTGATTCTATAAATCAAGAATGTAAATGTTATTAAAAGTAGTGTGGTTATAGACGAGTCCACTCTTATATCTTCTCTTCTCTGTTATGTGTTCATGTTTCATCTCCGGTCATTACCACAGTCTCATTGTTTAGCAATCCATCTTATCTCTCCGAGTAGAGACGCCAAAAATTTGACATTTTTAGGGTATTGCTGGTATGGTTCTGTCCTTTATGTTTGTTAATTTCCATCTTGGGTTAAGCTTCAAGATTGATATTTTTTTTTCATGACGCAGTAATGGACGAGGGACGTGGAAAGGACATTGAGTTGTTGGAGGAAATCATCGATAAAGGTCTCAAACAGAAGCTTCTACAAGCAATTGCTTCACGGTAATTCAATTTACTTTCTTTTTTCATATCCAGATTTAAAATTGTATGTATTATGTTAGAGGGTTAGCTTAGCTTAGCTTGTGTGCTTCCTTTGCATGCTATTCATTTGTAGTCTGTGTTCATTTTTTTGTTGGTTTTGTAGGGATAAGATCTTTGAAGAAGAAAAAGAACTGTATCCTTTTGTATTGGAAAGACTCTTGCTTCTTCAAATGTGCATCTCATTAAGCTGATCCTTGATATTTATTTTAGTTTCTCCCCTGTCTTAGCCGACAGATTCAAATACCATTCACTTGGTTTCGAGTTTCTTGTAATCCTGAGGAACCGTTCTTGGTGTACTCGCTCACAATACTCTACTCTAATTTAGTTGGAAATTCTTTTTTTTTTCCTTAATAACTACTCCCGCTCCAGCACTGACTTGCGGAAAAACCTAGAAACTCTGGAAAAAAATGGTGTAAATAGTCTCAAAACGATGGTCAACCTCGGTTCAGAGGTGTACATGCAAGCTGAAGTGTAAGTCACTTATAGATCTGGTTCTTTTGTTTCATCTTATTCAAGTCATTATCTGAGGAAATGTCATGCACTGTCTCCATACTGAGCTTAGTGCAAATTTTTTTCACAAATAACACTAAACTCTTGTGCATTCAAGTAGTGTACTTTCACTGCGTTCTATATGTTATTGTTTGTAACTGCGGATTATAATTGGTGGTAAGTATATACCCAGTCTTACTACTGATTTCGCTTACACTTGGTTTTGGTGTCTGGTTGAGTTCAGGCCAGATACAAGGCACATATTCATGGATGTAGGACTCGGGTTCTATGTGGAATTCACCCGCCAAGAAGCTCTTGACTATATTCCAAAAAGGGAGGAACTAGTTAAAAAGTATGATAACGCCTTACTGTTCTGAAATTATGTTTGTCGTCTCTTCAAGCCTTAGGCTGTTCTATACACAACCTTGTGGCATTGGTGTTATCATACTTGTGGGTTAATCTTAGGGAAAGCATGGTTGCATCATTTCTTATGACGAATGAGTTGTCTGGTCGAATGCATCATAGTGTGGCTAAATGGTGGTATTGTTTTTGTTTTTACAGACAATTAGAAGAGGTAACTAAAGTTATTGCGCAGATCAAAGGGCGTATCAAGCTGGTAAGTGCAGGAGTAGTATCTTGCTTTGTAACAAATTCAATTAGAACTAGAAAACCACTGTTAAACAAGTCTGCATTCTCATCTAGTTATTTGCTATGTTAATTGGTTGTCGTTGGCTGAACATTGTAAACAATTTTGCAGGCTCATCACCAGATTCAGCAAATACTCAATCTTCCAGACGAGAATACATCTTCACACCGGCAACGTGCGTTTCAGTACTAACCATGAGAGAAAGATAAGGATTCCTATTTGCACTGTCGATTGGTTCCCTGCGTTCTTTCTTTAAATTAAAGTTTAAGCGTGTGGAAAAGGGGAATTATCTTTGGTGCAATACTAACAACTCTCTTCTCCACTAGACCGAAGTGTTTGTGTTAGACAGACATTAATCTAAGATTTTCAAATGACTGTTGGTAAACCTTACTGTTAGATGAGGGCCAGGCGTACCTATTTGAAACATGAGATGTTTGTAGTGAAATAGAATCATCATCCAGCATATCTAATCCAGCCGGCTTAGCCCATGTGCCAAAGGCACATTTGGTCAAGGTCCTCTTTCCTCTTTAGATAATTAGGTACAAATATTAGGGTCCTAGTTTCTAAATTTAAGACTATAACTAAAAAAAATCAAATCAGCAGAAAGCCTTTATACAATTTGAGCATTCCATTTCAATCATGAGTTTGAACAGCTTGAATAAAAAGGTGGACGATTTATTGGCCCACACAGCATCCGGTGGTCTAAACTAAAACTAAGACGCCATGTTAAATCTCCTCTAACAATATAAAGAGAATATAAACTCAAAACTCATCTCTGAATTGTAACTTCAAAACACAGACTCATACTCTAAAATCTCATATCACTTAAGCTCGATTTTATTTCTATTATATATTACTAGTGGTATGTCCGCGCTTTGCGTGGATGGTTGTATTATTTTAGTATAGTTCTTAAAGTTTGTTTAAATTTGTGAAGTATTTTTATCAAGTATCAAATATATTTTGTGAAATCATATGAATCTAAATTATATATAACATTTTTTGATATTCTTACTAAAAATCATATTTATATACTATCATAAATATAAAATATTTTTAATTGTTTTACGGTTTTTGAATTTTTTCTGTTTTTTACTGTAATAGAATCTCATATTAATACAGTTAAGTTCAACACGGAAAAGAATAATTATTTCCTCTTATTTATATCTTGAATACATTGAAACTTTTATTTTTGATATTTTTAAAATAATTGATATTGATTCATTATAAAATAATATTATTTAAAATTTGGTAGGGATAGTGAAAACAAAAACAGGAACGTAATATTTTTTTTTTAATATTTAGAAACATATCTGACTGAATATTTCATCTAAACTATTAAAATTGAAGTACACTTTGTAATTAGCCCTAATTTTTTTCTAAATAATTACTAAAGAATGTCATTGACATTTAATCTACACATTAATTATTATTAGTTTTCGATGAACGTCATGTTAGGAAATTAAAAGCCCACTAAGATTTACTTACCCGGTAATTATATATGTATCTCAAACAAATTAATGTGTTTTATCTTTTTGAAAAGAGCTTTAATGTGTTCCATCTTTGGTTGGATATATGTTAACTTGCTAATTGAACATTCGATTTATTTTATTATACAGGTTAGACTTTTTCCAACAAACTCGTGAAGGCTCATTTTGTAGTTAATATATATATGTTTCTTATTTATCTACAATCATAAAAATATGTTTACCTTCTTTAAATATGTTATATATATACTGAAGCAAACTGATTTTTTTTTTAAAATAAAATTATAATGCTTAGACTCTAAACTATCCAATACTATTAATATACAACATGAGCTTAATTTTAAAAATATTACGGTGGATTACTCAACTATATTTGAAATATAAGAATACAAAAGATGAAAGTTGGTAATTTCAAGTTAAAATATTATTATTCATATTTTTATAAAAAAAAATATTATTCTAATGCTTAGACTATAAACTATTGAATAATATTAATATATAACATGGCTTAAGTTTAAAAAAGACTACCGTGAAATAAATATAAGAATACAAAAATAAAAGTTAGTAATTTTGAATTAAAATATTATACTTATTCATTTGAAAAATATATCATCTTAACATTTTTGAAAAAAATTTGTTGGTTTCAGAAAAATAATAATATTCACTATAATTGGTTATATATACAAACAAATACAATATTTCTTATTCATGCGGACTATATGGATCAAATATAAAACAATTTATGTAATATATGTAGGGATGTATGTTCGGTATCCATTCATGTTCGATTTGAGTTTATTAAGGTTTCAGGTATTTTGAGTTAAAGATTTTAGCCTCATTCGGGTATTTAAAAATTTTGGTTCGGATTCGTTTCAGATATTTGCGCGGGTTCGGTCCTGGTACGGACAATCCATTTAAATTATTTAATTTTTTTAGTTCATATATAATTTAAATTTTCCAAATTTTAAAATAAAAAGAAAATATAACATATAAATTTGAATAATGTATACCAGAATACCTAACTTAAGATAATAATTGGTTTGGCTTGAATAATTAGATGGAGAGTTAATAGATATATTATACATTTCAATATTTTTGATATTAAATCTAAAAATAGTTATCATATTCAAGTATATAAATCTGATTCAGATCAGAATATATTCAAATTTCTAGGATCAGACTCGGTTCGCTTCTTTGGGTTTAGATTTTTTGCCTAGTCCTAAATATATCACTTTGATTTGTTTATCAAAACACAATATTATATCTACAAGACAACACAAAAAATATAAATATGTTAAACAATATTAAGTATTGATATAACAACTAAATATAACACCCGTGCGGGCGCACGGATCAAAGGCTAGTATGATATTATATTGAAAGACTAAATAAAACATATTATCCAAATAACAGATAAGAATCTCAAAATAAATATTACTGATTAATTTTGATATTAAATCTATCATTTATAATTAAGTTATTTAGTGAAATTTACTGTATATTTTTATTACAAACCTTTGGTACTATATATAAAGACTAAATAAAACATATTTTCCAAACAACAGATATGAATCAAAAAATAAATATTACTGATGAATTTTAACATTAAATTTATTATATATAATTAACTTATTATACATTTAGTGAATTTATTGTCGATTTTATTCTTTTTATTTATTTAAAATAAATTACTTTATATATATAACATGCTAAAAAAATTTACTATAACTTCAGATAAACAATATTTATTTACCAAATTATTTATCATACATAAGAGCTAAACTTGAAAATATGAAAATTAAATATATTTCTACAATCAATTTGTTTATAATGTTAAATGACAAATACTATTCTATATTTCTTTAAATTAACTTGATGTAAACTTAAATTAATTCTTCAAATCTATTACTGTGTTGTAACATTTGGTGATATTGTGAATAGTATGAAACATATTTAACTGATGCTGTGTTTTTTTAGATATTATTAAAAATAGATCAAAAATATATTTTATTACTTAAATATGAAAATGTTGTTGCTGACATTAAAATTATGAGGTTGTAGAAAGAGTTATATGATGTGTTTCGTTCACAACTTTTTATCTGTTTAAAATAATAGCATTGGTTGCGTCTTTGGTTGATGTTGTCTAAGTGGTATGTTATTGTTGCTTCGTCGCCTGTAGAATAAAAATGTAAATGTTGAATTTTTTAATGGGGATTCTATGCAACAATTCTTTCTTTCTCAAAAAAGAAAAATTTCTTCGATTTGTTTCCAACATGGATCTCCGAGATTTATGTTTTGCTGCTTTTTATTTTTCGATGTATGTTTCTTTAACATTTATCTCATCTTAATACAATATTAAGCCGCAAAGCTAAATGAAACATCTAGATATAAATTTTTTGTTGATGTTTGAGATGATTGAGTTATCTGATGTCATGATTTTCTACATGAAAATATTTTTGAATGCTTTTAACACGTTGCCGGCGGATAAACACGATAGAACATAATATTTTCATATATTGTAATTTGTAAGGGATGCTAGTGGATTGTCTTTCCATGGTTTGATGTTTATATGCTTGTATATTACTTGTCTTGAGCAGTTTGTGCAAGATTCAGTGATGATTGCATGACGTTACGGAGGTTTGTTCTTGAAGATTGGCCAACACGGAGATGATATCTCCTTTCATTTCTTGAGACAGATCCTCGATTCTTGAGAGGGGTTGGTTTTCATTCATTTTTAATGTTATGTAGTTGTCAATGATATTGTGGGAGTGTTATCCGGAGAGTTAGGTTCTGTATATACGATACACCTTATCATGTCTTGTTTTTTTTTTTGGTAAAAATTATCACGTCTTGTTACGTAACTGTTTGGTTAGTTGTGATTATAATTATTTTTTGAATATGCTGAAAGAGTGGTAAGGTTATAAGGCCGTTTGGCCGTAGTTAATGATTTTAATATTTTTATATGTAACCACGTAAAATTATCATTTTTATTTGTTATACTAGGGGATGCCCGCCCTTCGGGCGGGTTGTAAACGTCATAAAATGTGATTTTAAATTATTAGATTGCGGTGTTCAAAAAAAAAAATTATTAGATTGCGTTTAGATTGATAAGTATCAATACTATTAATTCAGGATCCTTTTTTTAGATTTGCCCTCACTTTTCCATGGAATATTACTTTTCATGCCATCATGGATTTGGCTGATATTTAAAAGTTCATTAAGGGTAAAATAAGAAATGAAAAAAAGACCAACTAAACTACCTATATACACTAAACTACCTATCTATCCCACGATTTGAAATACATCAATATAGCTATTATTCTATCATTACATAATATATCTGTTATTATATTTCACCATACCATAGCTGTATTTTTCTTTTGTTGATATATACTTCAAGTCGTTTGCCTCTATTCATCACCATTACATAGTTATTATTCTATTCCACCCGTACAGTAGCTGTATTTTTCTTTTGCTGATATATATTTCATGTCGTTTTCCTCTATTCATCACCATATTAAATTCATCACCATGCTTGCCATTAGAAATTCAACAAAAGCTTCGATTCCAAAGCATAACCCTAAACCAAAAAAATTCAATATAGCAATTAGCTTATTTTAATTGTATTGATGTGATGAAATATATTACATAAGCCTATGAGTCAATGCCCTAAATACCAAACCCCAAAACGAAGTCAAACAAATCCCTAAACACTAAATGTACCAACTTATACGGTGAATAAAATTAATAACCAGACTAAAACATATATAATCCCTAAATTCGTTCAAGATTTTAACCAAAAAAATTAAATATGAAGAAATATATTCCATAACTCCTTTCCAAACAAACTCGCCTCCGAGAATTATGTGCCCATACTCACGAAACCTCCATAAAAGTAATCAGAAAACTAAACATATTCAAATATATTTCATAACTTCTTTCTAAACAAACCCACCTCCGATATTCATGTGCCCATATCCACGAAACAACAGAAAATGGGAAAACCTTATTCCACTTTAAAAAACTTTTGTAACCGACTACAAACAACAAGATATGCAAAATTAGCTATATTCTCAAGTTTAAAATCTCATATACAAAAAAAAATAATATTTTATTTAGAAACCAAAGCTAAAATCGATATTCATACTGGCATATTCTGCCAAAGATACTTTTACAAGAATATTTTGATATCTTTTTTTGAACCACAAATATACAACCTACACGTTTTTATTCTTCCCTATATATACTACCACTACACTAACGATTAAATCATCACAACATCATCAATCTTTCTCATCAGTAAAAATGAAACCTTCCCAGAAGATATCTTACCTTTCACACATGAAGCATCGCAGAAGCGACTGGTGTATTACAATTCAACACATCCTTTGGTGAATCTCTCGAAATCATCTTTGCTGATTCAAAGGTAATCAAATCATTCTATTTCTATACTGAATATTTTGACAAAAAAGGCACATATTATAGCTCTATTATATTTTTATAATGCAGGGTGATAAAATCTATGCAACATGTAGACATAATCAGTTGATTAGTAGGTGTTTTCTATTATACACAACAATATAATGCAGGGTGATAAAATCTAAGACTCCATTATATCTTTACTGTTTTAGACTTCATGCTTCATCCAACTTTGTTGTATTTTATCCAAAGTCGGTACTCCACTGAAATATTTTTAAACACACATTAATCAGAAAACAATCACAGAGGAAATTTTATAAAAGCTCCAAATGGTAGTAGAAACCTTTACTTCGTCCGGTTGTGCTAAAAGTCTCCGCCTATAATCATATTTGCTTAAAACGAGCCTTGCACGGATCTGGACCATCGGTTATTTCTTATTGGTGTGAATAAAAAAAAACTTAGTGATAGCACAGACAAAAAAAATACAAAACGAGCTTTGCACAAATCTTTAATCAAAACTAAAGCTTACCGATTTTAGCCTGGATTGGATGCAAAAACGCTCATAACTCAATTGACTTTCTTTCTTCGAACAGAAAAGAAGAAACATCGGCTTGGACAGATCTCAGAGTTTTCTGTCGGTTCATTATTTTTTTTAGACATTAATCTATTGATTTTTCAGACCACAAAATATTAGTTATTTTATTTACACCTTCGAAACAAATCGAGCCAACATGTCAATACTGTTTTATAAAACCCATTGGTGTTTTACATTTGAAACCAAACAAAACCCAGTAAGACATTTTTATATTCACTAACCATTGTTATTAAATGTATTTAAATAAAAATACCAAATTAAGAGAAAATATTTTGTAATCAAATATTAATACCAAGAAAGTTATTATATTTTTTGAAAAAGTACGTTATACTGGATATAAAAATAATTAAATAATCACATTATTAATATTGTGATCCAAACAAAATCGCAAAATGATAAAGAAATAAATGAAACTGGATTCATAAATTACTAAACAGTATATATATCTCTTCTCAAACGAAAGATAAACTCATCCGAAAACAATCATACATGTCTACAAATATTGGAGAATAACCAAAAAATTAACAAAGTAAATAAAACTGAAAATATACCCGCCTTTTCGAAAGGCGGGTCAGTATCTAGTATCCCTTAATGTACTAAGCAAAAAGGTAGGTGACCTGTCATCTCGTGTGTTATTAGTGTAGACGATATTAACTTTTTTTTTTTATCGAGACCCCATCTCTTGCAGCCAGAGAAACGTAGGTGCAGCAGCTCTCTAGCTGCATTGAACCCTTGAAATTCATACTGTCCTAACCCATACCCATGAGTCATTATCTCCCTAAATATATTGTCATATTATTGGAACCATGTTTCTGCAACTAAATTTGGGTTCCCACCCTTGTCTCAAATATTTTTTTTTCGTTCCTCATAAATAAGCATCAAAGATTCTTTGCTGGAGAAGTTTGAGAGAATTTTTAATACAATGACCAAATAATTATAGTTTAGTTAAAAACAATGCCTTTAAAAAAAATGCACATCAAGCATTCATTTTCTACTAAATCACAAACATTGTTAGCACTTCATGCATCCTTTTAAAGCTGAGCTCCTCTCACAAATAATCCTGCTGGAAATCAATTTAAAAAACATCTTAGATCAATTTAAAATTATCTTAGGATCCATTCTCAAATATAAGTATTTGATTTTTGCGTAGCCAATTAGTGTCTACTAATTAGAATATATTGATTAGTAAAATATTGTTAATATAAAATAATATTATATTGAAAATTTGTTTGTTGGAAATAAAGTTTGTTTTATTTTAAACATATTAGATGTAAATGTCATTATTTAACATTTTCATCAATAATTTTTTTTTAAATTATGGATAAGCTAGTATTTTTTAAATTCCACATTTACAATAACCTTACATTTTGTGTTCCTAATAACAACTTTCACTACTTTGATCAAAAAAAAAAAATAACAACTTTCACTACTTTTCATAATAACCTTACATTCTGTGTTCATAATATTTTTTTGTAAATTATGGATGAGGTTTTCATAATATCTCCAAAATCTTTCATGTCTTCGTACTTCATCTTCATATTCATATCATCTCAAGATTATACCTTCTCGAATTCACATCTCTAAAATTTACATATGCTCCTCTTGATGATTTGACATAAAGAGTCATAAAACTATACAAACTTTTGAGCCATCTCACATACTCCCTCTGTATCATTTTAAAAGATGTTTAATTTTTTTGCACCAAAATTAAAAAAACACAGAATTTTATATATTTTATCTTAATTACATAAAATAATATTAAATTAAATTAATTTAACCAATAAAAACAATATTTTGTAATTGATCACAAATTTCAACTCATTTAATTTTATTTAGAACTAAGAAAACATCAATCATTTTGAAACAAAATTGAAATCCTTAAATACCACTTATAATGATACGGAAGGAGTATTTCTCTCTATTAGTTTTGTTCTTATATTGTTTTACTTTCCAATATGCTAAATACTGAATCTCATAACGATTTTGAATTTATTTATATGTTTAGTATTTATATGTATATACGTAAGAACATCTGTTATAAAAATATACATCGCTAAACAATCTAAAAATTATTTTCAGTTTGTTTGCTGTTTTTCTGTCCTACGCCTTGATTTTTTTTTGCTTCCTCAAGTGTGCTCAAGTATGCTAGCTTACGTCCACTCTCTTTGCCTTTTTCAGAAACCCATGCCAACAGCTGAAAACCAAGGAAGCTGAACCAAGGAATACAATCATCCCTAATTTTTTTCTATTTCTTGAACTTACAACATAGTATTTGCAGGCCAGATCGTGATATTCCATTTCATGCTTATATTTCATCCTTGCCTGTGATATCCCATTTCATGCTTATATTTCATCCTTGCCTGCAACAATCATTGGCTTCTGTAAGCCTTTATGAGAGCTATCATCAAAAGAATCAACTCACAAACTCAACTATTCTCTTGTGAATTAATAAAAAAAGACTAACAATAAGCAAGCCATACCCAATGGAAACAGTCCTCTTCATCCTTCAGTCACTTCGATACAGTAAAATTAAATGAACTACAGGAGGAATGATCAATAAACAAAAAATTAAATAAACGGAATTGACAGAGGGATTATGTTTCAAAACTAAGTTGTTTATGAGTTCTAAGAACGGAGTACCTGAGCGTGGAGGAGAGCATATCTACCCATCAACTGGACACTGCGTTTAACGTACCAAGATTTCTAGCAAGTAGAACAGAAAACAGTTAAAAAAAAAAATAGAACAGAGTAGCCATTATACTAAGAAAGAAATTCTATTGCTAGTGGAATTGTGTAGATGATTAGCAAAACAATACCTCTCTCCTTGACCAGTGGTTGGAGTTGATTTTGTTTTTCATCTGAATTTCGCTATGTATAAATAATCCTTTCAACAGATACATAATATCAAACTGACCACGCAACAAAGGAATAACACGTCCAGTCCCTATAACCAAAAAACAGAGAATAAAGTGATGGCAGGAGTCATTTTCTCACATGCCTATCTGCTCGAACTTACCACCGAAATTTCGGAGATTCCAGTCAACGTCGGCGTGTTCAAGAAGGATTGCACGGATCTCACTCGGCGATTGTTTTTGTTGAAGCCATTTGGTAGAGGAGATCACAGACTCGAAGCTGATCGATTTCGCCGCTCTGTCTTCCTCAGAGAAAGATTGGTGGTCTGATCTTGTGGTTGGGGTTCAAGCTGCAAAGAGTCTCCTCTCCTCAACCACTCAATGGCAAGCTCTTGAATCCTCTGTAAGCAAAATCTAACAATTCAAAATAAGGATCCCCCAATTTTGTTTATCGTTCTTAAATCTACAATTCTCAGATTCAGATGTTAAAATCCTTCGCTGATGCAGATTACTGGTATAGTATCGGTAAAAAAATAAAATTGAAATCACTGACTATTACCATGGTAATCTCTGGTTAGGCTAAACTTTGATTGTTCTTGGTTCTATAACCGCGACGTGAAGAAGAGGCTTAACAACTGTATGCCGATGAAAGACATGTCACATGGGGAACGCCATGGCTGTTGTCTGAGTTTCAAATCGATAGAAAGGTAAGATTTTGGAGAAGTGATGAGATTTGTGGTTGTAACCATTCCAATTTATAGGATTAAAGGATCCGGAGAACATAAGAGGAGGTGCATCATAATTTAAGGCGAGGGGATGTGTAGGATGAAAGGACGTAGATGAAAAGTTTTTTACGGAGGCGGTCCGTCGAGGTGAAGCTACAAAGACGATAACAAAACTCTGGAAAATATTCTAAAGTCATGGGCCAGGGGAGATATCGGCCCAAGTTTAAAACAATAACACAATTAAACAGAAAAGCCAATGACGCCATTGTTTAATGATACGGTGCGTAGGAAGTGACTTCGACAGGTGTCAACATGTCTTGAAACGAATTTATGTGCGGGCAGCTGATGTGTCATCAGGATAGAAACATCCTTTCTTTATATATATAGATTTGATTTTTGTTTTGCTCTTTTCAAATTGTTTTTGTTTAATTTTGATCTATCGCAAGGGAAACGCCTGAGGCCGCTTAACTCGCCATATGGTGAACCCGGCCTTAGACGACCCACTCGCCATATGGTGAGCCCGGCTTTAGACGACTCACTCGCCATATGGCGAGTGCCATCTAATCTGACATGCTTGCCATATGGAGAGCGCTCTTTCTCCAAGATCGCTCGCCGTATGGCGAGTGCGGTTAATCCCGGACAGTCCGTTGAATCGATATCATGCACTCTCGTCCGGTCTTCATAATACCATGCGCCGAACCATGACTGCACTGCCTGTTTTTTCGTCTCGATTGGAGTTATCGTTGTAACTTTACGATAAAACCGCTAGGATTTGTCTTTGTGTAAGAATTCAAATCAGTCGAATAAAACAGTGACAGTTAACTTAAAACACCAATTGTTTCGATCATACGATTGATTTAAGGATCTTTTTGCAAAACCGGCATCATATTGAAAGTGATTTCGCAAAGAAATCGCAAAAACGTCAAAGGCCAAAAAACGGTCCAAAGAGGTCTAAAATGCGGCCGAATGTCCACTTATGATTTTAGATGAGATTGAGCCCAAAATTTCTATGATGGTTTTTTTTTATTTCACAGGAAAAGATAAATGTCAAGTTTCCGAAAATAAATGTAAAGTTTAGACGATAATCATGAAGGTCGAAGAAAAATGGAATATATCCATTTTTGCGATAAACTCGACCCTGGGACGGAGAGGAAAGAAGCAAACCGACTTTGGAGGAATATATAAGAAGATCTTAGGCAAAGGGCACAAGTAGAGATTTTTTGGGACCAGAGCATACTTAGCAGTTAGAGCAATTTAGGCAATTGTCTGTTTTCGTTATCGAGCTGCGATTCAACTAGGTTAACAGTCTTAGGTTGCTAGAACTAGGGAACTCGCCAACAGCTCTTTCGTCCAAGGCTTATACTTTTTGTTCACGTTCAAAATGCGAATTCGGAATAAGATCTACTTGCTCTCTTTCTTTCTTTACGTTTATTATATTTTTTTTCACATAATGATTGCATTGTGCGTGGCCCCACATATCTCCAGAATCTTCGGGAAAAGCCAGGTTTGCTTGACTTTCTTCTGATTAATAATTTCGACGGTGTGAATTTCGGTTTTCACAATATTCATTAAACATGGAGTTACACTATATGTCAGATAATCCAATCAACACAGATACGATCAACTTTTTTACTATGTAATCTGTATTATAACATGCTAGTGGCTAGTGTAACGTAATTTTACCTTCCTTATGTGTTCAAGTTCAGCATTATCTTCTAAGAAGAAACTAAGATACTTAACTGGTATATCGACCTGTGACTAAAGTAATACAAGTTCCAAATTGCAGTTATATATTTCACATGGGAGAAATGGTTGGTAGTTATCTGATAAGATCTTAACCAAAGTAAACCAATCATTTGGTTTAAGAATACACGTGTATTAGTGGAACTGCTCTTGTATTAGTGGAATTATCTAACGTGTGATAGTTGGGAGATTGGGTAGTTACTTTAGGTGCTTGCTATTATATAACGATGTAGTAAATTTGTGTTTTTGTTCTCTTAAGTCTTTGGAACCTATCATTATCAATGCCAAAACTGGATCATAGTGCAATGAACAAAGTTATATGCTAGTGTACGGGAAAACGGTCAATTCCATCATGAACTTGATCTCTCCATTGTTTTCATACACGAACTATCAGATCAAGCCAAAAACACCACGAACTAATTCTTTTTTTGAATTTCAACCATAAACTTTTTTAATCTGGTTAATTACTACATAACCGTACCTAATTTCGGTTTATCTAGCTTCGGATGCTGACATGGCACACACGAGCCTGTCACAGATTTGGTTGGTTTAGTGACAAACAATTTTTTTTTAAAAAAAATCGTTTTGACAAGACGACGTAGTTTTGTTGCCTTGACTTAACACATTTGGGGAAATAATATTAGGGCTCAATGCTGATTTGCAGAAACAAAACGAAAAAGAAGAAGGAAGAAAAGAGCCTCATACCTCTCTGCCACATACCTCTCTGTCTTCTCTCACTCATTCTCAGCTCTTAACTCATCTCCCATGTCACCTCTCTTTTCTTCCTTCTTCTTCGTTTTGTTTCTGCAAATCAGCGTTGAGCCCTAATATTATTTTCTCCAAATATGTGTTAAGTCAAGGCAACAAAACTACTTCGTTTTGTCAAAACGATTTTTTTTTTAAAAAATTGCTTTGTCACTAAACCAACCAAATCTGTGACAGGCTTGTGTGTGCCATGTCAGCACCCGAAGCTAGATAAACCGAAATCAGGTACGGTTATGTAGTAATTAACCAGATTAAAAAAGTTTATGGTTGAAATTCAAAAAAAGAATTAGTTCGTGGTGTTTTTGGCTTGATCCGATAGTTCGTGTATGAAAACAATGGAGAGATCAAGTTCATGATGGAATTGGCCGTTTTCCCGCTAGTGTACCTCCAGGCAGTGTTCAAGAAAGCGCTAGGCGCTAAGCGGGCGGCGATCTAACGCCTAGCGCCTAAAACGACTAAGCGGACGCCTAGATTATTAGTTAAGCGGTCTAGGCGTTTATAAATTATAGCAATATATTAAATATATGCAATATTTAATAATTAATAATAGTAAAAACTATTATTTATATATGATAAAAATTATTTTCATAAGAATATATATTACAATATATTAATTATTATAATTTATAAATAATAAATTCTATATTATTTATTATTACAATATTATAATTATCTAGGCGGTTTAAAGAGTAATCGCCACGGTTCTATAACGCCTAGCGTCTAAGTGCCGCCTAGGCGGCCGCCTAGACCGCTTTTTAGAACACTGCCTCCAGGTTTCCTCCGATTTCTCTGTGCTTTTCAGTGGAGTCTTGCCCACCACTAAACACATATATGTTTATCTGTACATAATAAATACTTTCATCAAGTTATCTGGATTCATATTTTTTAGGACTGGAGTTGTAATTTACATTTACAAGTTTTGAAACTCAGTTGTGGTTACAGCATAAGTGATTGCCCATTTGCGTCGAAAAAGTGTGCGAAAAGGTTATTACCAAAATCGATCCAGAGCTGAACATGATTACCTTGTTTTTAGTGTCTTTTGCAGCATCAGTTACATATATATCAGAGTTTGGATCGCTAGCAGACATTTTCCCATTCTCTCCCTACGAAAAAGGTGTCCATTGCATTAGGCATTCAAAAGCATGAAGGTCTGGTGTAAGCAAGCATATCTCTATCACTCTCAGTAACTCTAGAAGGCTACAAAAGAAAGTACACCTGCCTGCAGAGAAGGGTAAAATGATGACTCATTCAGAGCAGGCTTGATATGTGTAGCCTAACCGTGGTGCAACATGGCGAGTCATCCTAAAATAAGGATCCTGAATATAAAAAAATGAAAGATTTATAATTAACAGAAAATAGGAAGCATAACGCTCGTTGGGTTGTAATTGTAGAAATTAGTTTGTAGATTTGTTGATGTAGTTATATTTTATATAGTTTTAAAAATTAAACGAAAAATGAAAGATATTCCTACCAAATTTTAATTCCTACAAATTGTTTTTCCAAAACCAACTTAATATATAATTCCTTACAAATAAATCTTCCAGAACCATTTTTTATTTTTCAATGTACTTTTAAAAACTAAAAAATATGATTAGTAATTTTTAAGGTTGAAAAATAAATTTTTAAGTTGAAGGCACTAACAACCAATTAAACACATAATTATATATGTTCTACATCAAATATTTTTTCCACCGCTTAAAAAATATTGTTTTAGCAAATTAAGTTTTTGTAGCTATATTTTTTGAGTTGTAGTTTTGAAAACTGAAATAAAACACGGTAATTTTGAGGTCTAGATTAAAAAATATATTCTTTTCTTTTTTGGTTCGTGGATAAAATCATATATATAATGAGACACTTTCTTTTCGGTGTTCACATCAGATTTTAATAAATATTTGTGGGACTCATCTTTATATTTTGGTTTTAAAATAATATGTATTCATATAAATATCACTTAGTTCATTGGTTTATGTATCATTAAAGAAGCTCACAACCCGGGTTCGAATAGAGAACATGTGCGTTTTGCATTTTTTATGATTAAATTTAATGAAAGGCAATTGTAATTTTTACAAGTCGTCTTCTTCTTTAGACTTTTAGACTTTTTGCAATATTGACTCCGACAGTTTATAATTTTTCAAGAGTTATACATTAGTTTCTTCGTTTTTGCCATTTTCATGAAAACTTCATGAATTTTTAAATATACTACTCGATTATAGGATGAAATGAGTGAAAATTAAGTTTTTAAGAATTTCGGTTTTTGGACTGAGTTAGTTTAAATCGTCATCGTTGGTGTCCGAATTACGTTTTTCCGGTGATTTTTACGGCCCTCGGCAATGAGTTTTCGAACGTGATTATGTAATGAATTAATGATTGTTTGGTCATTTTAAATTAACTTGCGGCCTATGGCACTCAGTTTCTACATAACTTTTAAAAGGTGAGGCTGATGCGTCAGACATACCCAAAAAGCTTCATAATCGTCTATTCTTTTGCACTGTCTTTGAATATGGCATAGGATTCTCCCACTTTATCACTTAAATCTCACATCCAATGATAAACCATACTCTAAACCGCTCTATTCAATGTCACATATCATTGAAACTCCTTAAATTGATATAATTTCATAGTCCTACTGAAAACTTGATTAATATAATTTTTTTATGTTCTTTGTTCTACTTTCTGAAGTTGTTCGTTGAGACCTGTACGCTATTGAGGGATTCACTAATTTCTCATACTTCAAATTTGAATTAGAACACACTGGTAGTTTCAAGGAGGAGGCGAACAAAATTGTTTACACAGCTGATAACTACAGGAAAAACCAATGAAAAAGAAACACAACTTTTTGGACGGACCGAGAGAATTCGCATAGATCTGAGAAGAGCTCATGGAGATTCATTTTTTATTTCTGTTAAAAAATCTCGCCTTGACTATTTTTCTGGGTATGTATATATTATTGCGCTATGTTTATAATAAAGGGTTTTACTATTGTGTGGGGTTTCTAAATTGGGATAGATTATTATTTTATTATATTTACACAGGTTGCAGATTTACTTGATAGTTAATGAGAATGTCAATTAGTCAGCGTATCAGATGTTGAATCTGAGTGGATATATGGTCTATGTCTGACATATTCTTGAAAAAAACGTTGCTAGATGTCGAATTCATGAACACAAATCGAAAATTCTTTTAGACATTCACGACTCCGCGCTTGCGCGGGGCTATATCCCTAGTGAATGTAAAAAAGAAAGAATGTTATGAATTAGAAAGCTACAAGTTTAATTTGTTCCAAAAAACCCCCTACAAGTTTAAGTTGTTTTGGTTTGAAATTCAGAAAAAAATAGCAAAGAGTACAAGGCCTTAGTTGTGGTATGGTTTTGGCTATTGCCGTGTTTTGATAGAAGAAGCACTTTATACTTTGCTTCTTTTGTAAAGATAAAGAGTTTTGTAAACAACTCCTATAACAGTTACAATCAATGTATCGATAATTTTGTGGCCGTAAATAAATAAAAAATATATTCTTCTCCTTTTGGTCCGTGGACAAAAAAAAATGTAAAAAGAAAGAATCTAATGCTTTATAAAGCTACAAGTTTAAGGTGCTTCGGTTTGAAATTCAGGAAAAGAATAGCATAGAGTACAAGACTTTAGTTATGGTATAAGAGCATCCGCAGCGGCAATTCGATGCTCGAGTTCATAAATCCATTTTTTTATTAATTTTTTTTTTACTTTTTTTGGTTTGATTTAAAAAAAAAAAAAAAAAAAAACGGGCCAGTCGCGGGCCACCACGTGTCGTGGGGCCCGCGCTACAGTTGCTGAACCGATTCATCCCGAAGAGGCGCACAGCTTGAGGTTCATAAATCTGGGATTTGTTTAATATTCTTTTATCTCGATTTTTGTGTGAACCTCAGTGTGATATCACTAATGGGCATGCTCTAACATTGGCTATTGCCGTGTTTTGATAGAAGAATCACTTGATACTTTGCTTCTTAAGGAGTTTTACAAACAACTCTTAACAACTACAATCATTGCATATATATGTGATGATGATCTCTTCCGTTTTCATTTATATATATCTGATATAAAAGAATTCTTAATTGACATACATACAAACATGGATACAGCAATATCACAAATCTATAAGCTATCTATTCATGAGCATCCTCTTTTCTTTTCATCTATGTTTATTAAAGGGAAATGTGATGGCTGCCAGGTAATAGGAGTCATGTACGGTAAATATTTTTGCAACAAGGCTAATTGTTTTTGTTGGTTTCATAAGGACTGTGCAGAATCCCCACTAGAGATAAATCATCACCCTTTCCATCCTGAGCATCCTCTCTTGCTCACCAAGATGGCTCCAGCGGAAGATGGTACTCCATGTGACTTTTGTGGACAAGAGATTTTGTCCACATGTTATACTTGTCCCACATGTAAATTCAAAGTGGATTTAATTTGTGGGACTAAACCCTGGCCGTCTGTTATTAAAAATCCGGTGTGTCATGACCATACACTTGTGTTTTTGAAGAAAAGAATGGAGGAAGATAAGGTCCCTTGTGAAGTATGCAAGGAATCTATCGATGGACCTTCATATTCATGTCTTGAATGCCAAAACGTGTACTTTCACTTGGATTGTGTTCATCTCTCAAAAGAGGTAGATCATCCTTCCCACTCTAGTCACCCCCTTAAAATCATGCCATCTGAATCACTCATAGATGATGATGATGATGCGCAGAAGAGTTGTAGTTTCTGTTTAGTTCAACCAAAAAATGTGCTTTATCATTGTTCTATTTGCAATTTTACGTTGTGCCTTGGTTGTACCAAACGTCCACCACCTCGTGTTTTTTATGACGCCAAGACTCACACCCATCCACTGACACTCTTTCCGAGTAAAATCAAATTTACTTGCAAGGTTGCTGGGATTGAAATCGATAGCTATTCTTATATATGTCTCAAGTGTGATTTTCTTGTCTCTGGATATTGTGTTGGCTCACCCCGCATCATAAACATCAATCGTCATGATCATCGCATCTCTTTTACGCATCATCTTGGACATAAGGGTGCAAAATGTGGAGTTTGTCGGAAAAGTGTAAGTCAGTACTATGGAGCTTATTCTTGCTCAATTTGCCCTAAATATGCAGTTCACTCACGATGCGCAACTGATTTTACTGTATGGAATGGTATGGAACTCGAAGGGATACCTGAGACCAGCGAAGATACTGTGCCATTTAAGGTGATGGGTGATAATTTGATATGTCATTTCATGCATGAAAAACACATTTTACTGCTCTTGAAAGATTATGACATGGTTGGTGATGACTACGAGAGGTTACGATGTCAAGCATGCGTCTCACCGATTGGGTTTGGCTCAGTCTACAGTTGTCAGGAATGTCGTTTTCGAATCCACGAAAAGTGTGCTCATCTTCCTATGAAGAAAAACCTTGTCTTTAGCCCCAGATCATACAAGTTGGAGTATCATCAAGGCAATGCTGGATACTGTAGATTGTGTGGTATATTCTCTGGTGGGTTTAAGTACACATCACTAGCAATGAATGGGCTATCCTTTATAGATGTACATTGTAGTTCCATTTCTGAGCCATTCGTCCATAATGTGCATTTGCATCCCTTATATTTTGTTAGAACAAAGAAGGAACGTTATTGCAGTGCATGTAGAAGAGATCCAGATTGCTACATGCTCAACTGTAGTGCTTGTGGCTTTGACTTGTGTTTGTATTGTGCTACTTTGCCTGAAAAGATATGGCATATAAGTGATGAGCACCCTCTCACTTTATATTATGGCGGAAAGGAGGCAACCAGCAAAAACTGGTGTGAAGTTTGTGAGATAGAGTTAGATTCAAGTAAATGGTTCTATACATGTTCTGATTGTGGAGTCACTTTGCATGTTCAATGTGTAGTAGGAGACTTCTCACGTCTGTTTCCAAACTGTTCTATTCGTCGTGGGGGGAAAGAACTTTTAGCGATTCTTAACTATCAGAACAGGCCATTTTGCAGATATTGCCTAATTCGATGCAAGGCCCCTCTCATCTTACAGGTTAATGACGAACATAACGAATACATTTGCTCCATTTCATGTTTACAGAGGTGGGAATCCAACTGCCTTCTAGCGAAAGACGCTAGTTGATTGGTTATATATAAAAACGCAAGTTATGTAATGTATTTTCTTTTGTTAATGAAAATAAAAATATGTTTTTTTTTATATAGATATACTTGATCCAGACCCGCACACGGAAACAGATTTATTTTGAAATAAATATATTATTAAAAAAATATTTATTTTCTGATTTCATATATTATATTTGTATTTTTTTTTTAAGTTTACAATGGTATTTTGGTTTTGTATAAAGTTTATTTGGGAGATTATAAAGTATTTAGATAATTTTATATACTTCAGTTACAAACCTAAGTTCTTTATAAGCACTATATAAAGGTAAATAAAAGAAACTTAGTTAATAATAGTACATTTATATTAGCTTACAATATTTTTTTATAAATTTATTATATACAATATTTGTTACATCCAATATTTTTATAAATTTATTATATACAATGTTTGTTACATAATCAAATATATCTAAAAATATGATGAAAATATGATGAAAATCAATTACTAAATAACTTTAGAATATGATGAAAATCAATTACTAAATAACTTTACAATATAAATTAGTTAGAGTAAATAACTCGGTATTTACTGGATGCAGAAGTCAATGAGAAACTTTCAACAGAAGCCTATTTTGAAAAAAAATATAAGATTGTAGTCAAACGAAGCCTATTTTGTATATAAATCTTACTAATATTTTTATTAGATGAAGATTTCTTACCGTTGATAAGAACAGTTTTATGTTTATGCAATGCATGTTCATAAAGTTTTTTATATATTATCTAAACCTACGTTAAGAATCCACATTCAATATCCATTCCACTACATAAATATTTTACTAAAAAATAAAGGAAATACGTACTTCAATCCCTACTAATAAATGAGACTTTTCGAGGTTCCATGGAATGTTCACATCATCAAATTTTTTTTTTTAAAAGATGACACATGGCGTTATTACTATAAAATAAAAAAAATAAAAGTTAAATATACAATATAAAAAAAACTAAATAATAAATAAATATACAATATAAGCAATAGAAATATAATATTAAACATATATCGTAATATTAACATATTTATGTGGGGAAATCAAGTTAAATATGGTGAACTTATAAAAGTTAAAGAATTATATATAATTTAACTTAATATCTATATATATAAAGTTGATAAATCTGGCTGCTCAGGCTGCCACATCAGCAAAGATGATGGGGGGTTTTGCTCCACCTGGCAACTTTTAATTCTGTAATTCACGTTTTTTTTTCCGTTCACCAAAGCTTCTATTATTTGGGCCTCCAACGAGATTTATATTAATATTTGTGAGTTGGGTAATTTATTGGGTTCACACACTTAGGTTTTATTTGACAGTTTGGGCCACCTTTGTGAAATCAGATACAAGCCCGTGATGTTTCAGTGTACAAACCCCAATAACTTCATCTCTCTCTTTTGACGAAGTCTGCTGCTTTGTCTATTGAAGTTCCATCAGTTTTCTAAGACGACGGGATGTCGTAACTGTTTGTGGTTTGCATTCAATAGTCAGGTCATTTACGATGGCTTTAACATCACCGACCTACGTCTCCCACTATCCATCATTTAATGGACCCTTTCCTTTCTCAAAGGCTCCCAATCTACTCTATAAATAAGGGTTTTCGATTCTGTAAGACTCATCATTTTCTCTTCCTCAATCATCAGAAACCTTAAAAACCTCACACCAGTCATTGTTGCCTCATCGATTCTGACCTATCTCTGAAGAGATGACGGAGCCACCACGGTTACGTTCGATGTTCATTCATCAATCTTCTGCTAGGAATTAATTTCAGTGTTGAAACTGGTGAGCACCTTAGGGAATCATATTCAAATATTTGATTACTCAATAAGGATCGTATCTTGCAGATTTGTTTTCTTCTTTCGTTCTTCTTTGGTGGGTTGAGGTTCTGATTTGTGGGATGCAGATTTATTTGTGCCGAGTATTATATATGATAAGAAGATATCCCTGTGGCGCAAAGATGGAAATAGTTTAGCAGTTCCGGTTGCTGTGAAGAACGATGGTGATAGTGAGGTTAATTTCTTTCTAGATTACTTTCTTCATGTGAGTAGGTTAATTCCCAAGATGTTTTCACTACAAACAGATGAGAAAATTCCTCGGGTTAGTGGTCTGAACAAAAAAATGGCCCGCCAAGGACAAAACTGAGTCAATTGTGTGAGTTAGTTAAGAGAAATCTACTATAACCGTTTCACACGTGAGGTTTAGTTCGTTTTTAGCTTTTGGTTTACTTTTTCAGCTTTTTCAATGATTCAACTTATGTTCTGATCTTTATGAAATAAACCAGTTCTCCACTTTAGGAAACAGACATCACCGAAATCAGTTATTCTAATGGGCCTAAAAACTCATGTCGATGAAAATAGCAAAGGCCCAAAAGTAAATCACATCTCACATACAAATAATTAGTTTGCACAAATATGATGGTGGGCAGACATATTGGTGAAACAAATAAAATTTCATTACATTGACTAACAAATTTGGTTAACATATTATGGTGGGGACACGCTTTGTTACGACTATTATCTGATATATCATGTTTACCATACCTTGCAGATTAATCAATATTCACAAATTGTTTTAACTTTTATTGTTTTAGGTGTTGTCTCTACCTGTTCAAAATCAAACTAACCACGACAACTTTTTTTGATATCATTACAAAATATATATGAAGCTCAATATGTGACCAACTACATCACGTCTTGGGATAATTGTAAAAGATAGTTAAAATGAAGTAAATGCATTTAAATTTATGACCGACTTAAAGCAGAATATTTTATTATTTCTATATGTTACTTTAAAAGACTTTATAATAGTGGGCAAAATAAGCAAATAATATTAAAGCTAACATAATGAGATACATCAATGAACTAATACTGCAATATCAGCAACAGAAAATACAGTTATAAACGATAAACACTATAAGCTTATTTGATTGGGTAATGATTTTCTTTCTGAAAAAAATGGACTTTATCGTACAACCAAATCCATCTTCTAAGGCAACAGTGGCATCCACTATTAAACCGCCAACAACTCAAAACACTAGACATATGTGTAAGCCAGTTTTGGTCAAACTATACCATACAATTAAAAATGATATAGATGTGCGATTATGGTAGGAACCATTGGAAGCATCTAGGCCACATACACAATGTATTTTGAGTTGTTACGATCGCTGCAATCAAAATTGTTGATGAAGCCTCATTATTTACCTGCATTGGTAAATATTTATTTCACTCAATCCCTCTATCAAAGCTCCAGTTATTACTTACGAAAAACTTTGAGTAACAAATTCAATAATATAACACAAAGTCCGAACCCGGCGCGTAGCGCCGGACAAATCCTAGTATAATATATTTTCGAAATTAACATAAAATATCTTTAAAATATAATAATTAACCTAAAATGCAAGATATCAAAACAATTAAAACTATGTAAATTTAGAAGGCATGATTTTTAAAGTTTAGGTTATATGCTATTGAAAATATTCAATAATATGATTGAAGACACATCTTATCTTATTAAAGTAGAAATACTTTAAGCTTTTGTTTGGAAACAAGGATAAGAATAAAAAATAAATTTTTGATTGGAAACATAGATAGCATAATAATTAATATTATATTCTTTTAATTAAAAATAAATGTGTGCCATTAAATTTTTTGAAAATTTTGTTTCCTAAATGTTTGCACCATATCTTTCCAAAATAATTTCATGTTATTAACTATTTGAAAGCATTTATTAAATGAAACCTCAAAATAAAATAAAGTTGAAATAAAAAATGATTAAATCAACAAAATCATAATACGGGTCTGAATTATCTCAACTCCATAAAAAATAGTTTCGTTTAAAATAAAAACTAAATCACAAAAACTAGATTTAATAAAATTATAGAAATTATTTTGAAACGTACAAATGAATTTTTCAATACAAAGAGTGTTGAAGATGTAAAATATTTTATTTAAATTAAAAAGAAAATCAGTGTAAAATAAGTTTAACTTCGGGTTAAATAAATAAAATCATGTTACATGTTAGAATTATTTTAGAGTCTTAAAAAATTTAGTCATATTTAAATAACAAAAATAATTCATATAAGTAAATTTAAGATAAATTTTATAAAAAGTTTAAATATATAATTTATCAAAATCATAAATTTTATTATGTAAAATAATTTTCCAACAAAAAATATCCGCGCCTTTTAAAGGGCGGGTCAAAATCTAGTAGGATTTTAAAACAACTAATTATAATATGAGAAATCATTATTTTAGTTTAATATTTTAAAAAATGTCAATATTCCAAAAATTGGTTTGTTTCAAAATAAAATGGAAATCAATGAAAGCTAACAAACCTAAAAATTAACTGAATATATAATAAGTTTTTTCGAAAATTAAAAAAAATGCAAAACTTTTCGACAATTATAAGGATGAAAATTTAAAACAGTCGATTTCAATTTTTGTATTATATGCTGTTTAAAATATTAACAAATAATAAATAATATATTTAAGTTGATGTCATAAACTACTGAAAATGTCCACCTATTATTTTTAATCACCAAAAATATGCCAATCATTTTTTCAATTTGTTATTCCTAATTAATGTTAATATTACCAAAAATGTTCATTTTAAAATAAACTATAAATCAATATGAAAATTTAAAACTAAAAAATTAAAAATATTTTATATAAGTTACTTAATGTTAAACTTTTTAAAAAAAATTAAAATAAAAATAACTAACATGGAGGCTTTTGAACCTCCATGAAACATGCACATCATCAGAATTTTGTTTTTCAAAAGATGACACGTGGCGTTATTACTAAAAAATAAAAACAAATAAAATTTAAATATATAATAAAAGGAAACTAAATAATAAATAAATATACAATATAAGAAATAGAAATATTATATTAAACATCTATCGTAATATTGACATATTTATGTGGTGAAATTAAGTTAAATATGGTAAACTTACAAAAGTCAAACAATTATATATAATTTAACTTAATATATAATATATTTTCTCAATTAACATAAAATATCTCTAAAATATAATAATTAACTTAAAAAATGCAAGATATCTAAACAATTAAAACTATATAAATTTAGAACGCATGATTTTTAAAGTTTAGGTTATATGCTACTGAAAATATTCAATAATATGATTGAAGACACATAATTTTAAAACAACTAATCATAATATGAGAAATCATTATTTTAGTTTACTATTTTTAAAAATTTCAATATTCCAAAAACATTTTTGTTTCAACATAAAATGGAAATCAATATCAAATAAGAAAAGCTAACAAAACTAAAAATTAACTGAATATATAATAAATTTTCAAAAATTAAAAAATGCAAAACTTTTCGACAATTATAATGATAAAAATTTAAAACAGGTAATTTCAATTTTTGTATTATATTGTATTTAAAATATTCAAAAATAATAAATAATATATATAAGTTGATGTGATAAATTACTCAAAATGTCCACGTATTACTTTTAATCACCAAAAATATGCCTATCATTTTTCAATTTGTTATTTCTAATTAATGTTAATATTACCAAAATGTTCATTTTAAAATAAAATATAAATCAATATGAAAAGTTAAACTTAAAAAATTAAAAAATTATATATAAGTTACTTAATGTTAAACTATTTTTCGTAAAGTAACATAAAATAACTAACAAATATAAATTTTAAATAAATATTGAAAGATTTGAAAAAATGAAATATAAATCAATATCAGGTAAGGTAGGTTAACAAAAATAAATCGTTATATAAATAACTTAATATTTATAATATTATTGAAATTTAACATAAAAATAAAAAATTCAAGATTTTATGTGATTTCAAATTTTAGGTTATATGCAATTGAAAATATTCACAAATAACATATATTATATATAAGTCAATGTTATAAATAATTGAAAATGTTCACATATTATTTTGAAATAAATATAACCAATAAGGATATTTTTGAATAAAACTTGGAAAACTTATAAATATGTAAATTCAAAACACGTGATTTTAAAGTTTATGTTATATGATACTGAAAATAACAAATAACATATACTATATACAAGTTGATGCATGTTTTAAAATCTATGTTATATGCTATTGAAATATCCACAAATAGCATATACTATATATAAGTTAACTATAAAATCATTGAATGTCAACATATTGTTTACTAAATAAAATAAATGTTTGAAAGATAACCATAAATTAATTAACTTATATTAATCTTAAAAAATAAAAAAATTCAAATAAAAATAAAATATGAATTGAAAGTACATATGATTTCAAAATTGAAACTATTTAAGTAGTTTTCTGATATTTTTATATTTAAAAATATCAAATTAAGATATTTGTAAATTCTATACGAACACATAATTTCTCTCAAAATAAAATGAAAATATAATAAGTTAAAGACAAAATCCTTCATCAAATATTTAACTACATATATAACATAAATTTTTTAAATTCCACATAAATTTTTAACTGACCAAAAAAAAACAAATTAAGTTTTCAAAAATTCATGTATGTAAAATTAAAATAAATAAAAAAACTACAAATATATAATCAAAATGTTAAAATTATCTTAAAATTTAGATTTATGTTTCTATTAACTTATTGAAAATTTAATATAAGAGATTTAACAAGAAAAAAAAAAAAATATAATAGACAAATTAAAAATTTAACATTAGATTTATATTAAGGCTACAACTATTAGTTAAATGTTTATGTTAAAAATAATCGAAGTGACATATTGTTATAAACTAAACTAGAGCAAACTTTAAAAACATAATTTTATTTTTGATTTGTTATTTGATTTGTAAAATAATAGACAAATTTGAGGTGATAAAAATATAAAAATCAGTTTATTTTTAATCTAAAAATGAATTAAAAATTTTAAATATATTTAAATTATTTATATATTTGTGTATCCGCCCATTTATATATTTGTGTATCCGTCCGTAGGGTGGGCTTAACCCTAGTATATATAGAGAGATAAATGTTTTATTTTTTTATATTTCTAAGTATTCCCAGACGTCTCTCCTCTGATACGACGTTGTCGTGTTTTATACCTTTAACCAAATACAAATACGCATGGATTTTGCAAAAAAAAATTGTATTCTGACATCACATCTCTTCCTCTTTTCTCTGTCGTTTCAGTCAGAAGACGACTAACCCAACAAAGCAAGTTCGATTCACGAGAAACTTCTCTTTCTTTTACTCTTTTGTCTTGATTCTCGAGCTTGTCTTGAGAATCAGTGACAATTTTTGTCTTGATTCTAGAGCTTTCTCATTTCAATTTTCAGAGATTCGGTCGGTGATGGTTATTAATAAGATCAAAAACAGATGAAAGTCACTAGAAAACCGGCGACATTACCAACCACAAACTCAGAGACGAATCTGTTCACTAACTCTCCAGATCTCAAGGTTAAGAAAAAGTTATTATTAATAAAGGCAGAGCAAGGAACCCGATCTTGAACAGCGAAGAATCAATTCCAGTAGAAGGAAGGAGGTTGTCATTCCTGGTTTGCAAAGATTCTAATGATTGAAAGGGAGAAGATGATGAATTTCACAAAATCCCGTAGATGTACATAATTATGGGTCTGTACATGATTAATTTTATGGTCTAAATTAAAGCATGTTACTAAAGAAATCAAAGGAGCCCATCTAACTAGAAATAACAAAACACAACGAAAATAGAATTTTAACAACTGCCACGTGGTGTCATTTGAAACACCCTTCGCTGACGTTGCCCGCTGAGAAATGAGAAAATCCAACTTTATTGTAAAAAGTGCGCTGAGAAGTGAGAAAATCAGAATCCCATGGTGGATAAGGATGGATGGCACTTTACTAATTGTAGGAAATACACGGTTAACTTAGGATACCATGTGAAACAGATTTACCCAGATAAAAAAGATCTACAATAATATATGGGACCCACATTGAAATTAAACAAGGCTTACTGTTGGAAAAAAGGTGTTCACCAAAGATTAAACATTTTCTATGACAACTGGTGTTAGGATGTATTGCAGTTAAGAAAAATTTAGTTACACGAGGTTTAAAAGGAGACGTTTGTTATGATAGATGCGGAGATCCCGATGAATCAATAAACCATGTGTTTTTTGAATGCCCTCTAGCACATTAGGTTTGAACATTATCAAAGATACCCTCTAACCCATAGATTTTTTTCACTTTTTCTCTTTTTACAAACATGGATCATATTTTCTGGAGAGTCTATCTGAAGAAGGATGATGATCAATTTGCATGGATACTATAGTACATTTGGAAGAAAGAAATAATAAGGTTTGTAGTAATTTGGATATGGATCCAGAGAAAACAATCAAATTAGTGGAGATTGAAGCCAAGCTTTGGGTAGATGCACAAGTGCTGAAAACACAATCAACAGGCCCCAATATAGACACCTTGCATGTAACATCAATTCTAGGGCGTTGGTGGTTTTCAGATGGTTCTTAAAAAGAGTATGAAGTTTTTTGAGGATAAGGCTAGTATAATACTCTTCAAAGCTATGAAGAACTACTTGGAGCAAGAAGCGTAAGGGCTAGCATTTCCCCTCTCTACTCAGAGATAGAAACATTAATTTGGGCAATGAAATGTATGAGGAATTTGCGGCAGTATCGAATTATATTTGCAACAGATTGTTCTCAATTGGTGAAGATGGTTTCGGAATCAGAAGAATGACATGTTTTTACAAGTGATTTGGCAGATATCAAGTCCTTTCTGGAATTCTTTCACACCTCAGAGATCATTCATGTACTTAGAACACATAATCAAAAGGCAGATACCCTTGCACGCAATGCCAAAAAATAACCGTCTTTCGTCGTTCATATAGATGCAGAACTACCGGTTTGGATCATATAATCAATATGAACATAATTTGTTTGTTTTATTGATGAAAAAAACAATTAAAAATTAACCATTTAAATTAGACATTAACCGAAATTAATTAAATCTCATTAAAACCAAAGCCGATCCAATAACGTCAGCAAATTAGTGGAAAGCCACATCAGCAATTCATAGTGTGTCCTAGGGCTGGGCAAAAAATCCGAACCCGAAAAACCGAACCGAACCCGATCCGAAAAAATAGCACCGAACCCGAACCGAAATTGATTAAATATCCGAACGGGTTCAAAATTTCGGTATTTAAAGAACCGAAACCGAACCCGATCCGAACCAAAATATTTTGGGTACCCGAATGTATCTGAAATAAATTTATATACTTAAATATATACATTATTTTTATATATAATATATATTAAAAATATTAAAATATATTAGATACCTTTAAGTTTTCCAAAATACTCGGAAAATATATGCAAGTAGTCAAAAGTAAATGTTTAAAATAGCTAAAATATACTGAAAACACCAAAATAGTTAATTAATATCTATTGATTCTTTATCCAAATATTCAAAGAAAACCAATTTATATGTTAAATTAAGGTATTTTGATATATATGTTATGAAAATTTATATGTAATATATTATTTTTTTTATAGATTTTGAAAATTTAAAGTATATAATGAATTTTGAAAATTTAAAAACATTTTAAATGTGTGGGTTCAATAAGCCACGTAAACAAAGAACAGTGAAGTACTGGATTCAAGCTGCTAGGTTATCTTTTGGTTGTTTATTGGAGACAAAGGTGAAGAAGAAGAATTTTCAGAAGGTGTTTGATGCTACCTTCCCTGGCTGGAACTGTCTAAATAATTATGACTACCACCCATCAGGAAGGATATGGGTCTGCTGGACAAATGATGTCGAAATTGTACCAGCTATCTCAAGTGCTCAAATGATCACTTGTTGGGTCAGGATTAAGAGTTCGGGTGAAATTATGTTGGCGTCTTTTGTGTATGGGTCAAATCAGGCTACTGATCGGAAATTGCTGTGGCGTGAGATGGAGCTGGTTGCAACATCGATGGCAGGTAGCGAGTACCCTTGGATAGTCCAGGGAGATTTTAATGTAATCCTAGCAGCAAGTGAGCACTCTCGTGGTATGGATATGGGAAGGAAAAATTATGCAATGAGAGATTTTCAGGATGCTATTCGTAACTGTGGATTGGATGATCTTGCACAAGTAGGATCAATTTTCACTTGGACTAATAGCCAGCCAGACAACCCGATAAGCAAAAAACTGGACAGGGTCTTGGTGAATGGCCAATGGCTCACGCGATTTCCAGTGTCCTTTGCTACTTTCGAAGCTGGAGGAGTTTCTGATCACCTCAGAATGTGAACGCAGCTGTGTCCGTCGGCTCCAACGAACCGTAAGCCTTTCAAGTTTTTCACCCATGTGACAAACCATCCTCAATTCCTGGAGGTGGTAGGTAATATTTGGAGCTCTCAGGAGCCGTTATTTCATTCAAGGTCTGCTCTGAAACTTTTTCACAGTAAGCTGAAGAGTCTGAAAAGTGCTCTCAGAGGTATCAATAGGGATATGTTTGGAGATCTGCCGTCAAGGGTGAATTTGGCCTACCAAGATCTCTGTCTAAAACAAACGGCAGCTATGGACTCCCCAACAACTGCAGCCTTTGAGGAAGTATCGGCTGCTTGGGAACACTGGCACCATATCTCTGGGATCGAAGAACAGCTTTATTTTCAGAAGTCAAGAGTTAAATGGTTGGTGCTTGGAGACGGGAATAACTGTTTCTACCGCAACGTTTGTAAAGCACGAAACTCCAAGAATGCCATTCGAAGAATCATTACTAGCGATGGTAGGATACTCACAGATTTGAACGAAATCAAGGCTGAAGCGGTGAAACACTTTGATACCTTCCTCAATGAGCAGCCAAACAACCTAGTGGAAGTTTCCCAGGAGTATCTTCAGGATGTGATCGACTACAGATGTCCTCAGGAAGCGGCATTGGAGTTAGTCAGTCATGTACATGGAGAGGAGATTAAGCGAATCTTGTTCTCTATGCCGTCAAATAAGGCTCCTGGGCCTGATGGCTTCCCGGTTGAGTTCTATAAAGCAGCGTGGTCAGTAGTGGGGAAGGATCTTATCGTGGCAGTACAGTCCTTCTTTCTTTTTGGACTCATGCCAAAGAGCACCAACGCTACTCTCCTCTCTCTGATACCTAAGACAGCAGAAGCGGAGCGTATGACCGACTACAAACCCATTGCATGCTGTAACGTCGTCTACAAAGTAATATCAAAAATTATTGCGAGAAGGCTCAAAGCTACTCTTCCTTCTGCTATCGAGTTGAACCAATGTGCTTTCATCAAGGGTCGTCTCCTCCTCGAAAACGTCCTCCTTGCCACAGAACTAGTCAAATATTACCACAAGCCAGGGATTTCGTCACGCTCCGCCATAAAGCTTGATATTTCAAAGGCTTTCGACACAGTACAATGGTCTTTTATTGAAGCTGTTCTTCGGACTATGGGTTACCCTGCCTTGTTTGTTACTTGGATAATGCGCTGCGTTGATACGGCTTCTTTTTCAGTCTCAGTTAATGGAGAGCTTGAGGGGTTTTTCACGAGCTCGAGAGGAATTAGGCAGGGCTGCTCCCTCTCTCCGTACCTGTTTGTTATAGTCAGTAATGTTCTCTCCAAGCTCCTTAACTCCGCTGTCCTCAACAGACGTATTGGCTATCATCCATTGTGCATGTCCCTCAAGCTCACTCATCTCAGCTTTGCGGATGACATAATGGTATTTACTAATGGTTCAGCTGCTTCACTGGAAGGTGTTCTTGAGGTTTTTGAGAAGTATGCTCAGATATCGGGTCTCTGCATCAATGTAGCGAAATCAACGGTTTTTGCGGCTGGGGTTGACAAAGACAGGTTGGAAGCAAGTGCTGTATCTGCAGGGTTATCCGTTTCGGGTCTCCCTATCAAGTACCTGGGTCTGCCGCTCACAACAAAAAACATGACCAGAAATGACTACGAGCCTTTGTTAGCTAAAATTAAAGCTCGTTTTCAGAGTTGGACTAGCAAGTCATTGTCATTTGCATGGCGTCTTATGCTTATCAAGTCAGTTATAGCTAGCACAACAAACTTCTGGTGCTCAGCTTTCTGTTTGCCAAAAGCGTGTATGGCTGAAATAGACAGCATGTGTTCAGCTTTCCTTTGGAGTGGCTCACCAAATGATACATCTAAAGCGAAAGTATCCTGGAAAGAAGTATGCAGTCCAATGAAGGAGGGAGGTCTGGGAGTTAGAAGTATAAGTGAGGTATCTCTGGTTTTCTCCCTAAAGTTAATATGGCGAGTATTTAGTGAGCCTCATTCTCTTTGGGTTGATTGGGTGAAGCAATATATGATCCGAAATGAATCCTTTTGGGATATCAGAGACACTGGTCTGGGTTCTTGGGTTTGGAGGAAGCTACTGAAATTGAGGGAAACTGCAAAGCAGTTCCTGCGTATGGAGGTTCATAACGGACAGTCTACTCGCTTTTGGACGGACATGTGGCATCCGAGAGGTAGATTGATTGATATTGCGGGAGAGTCAGGGACCTTCAAACTCGGTATTGCAAGGTCTGCTCTAATATGTGACGTGCGGAATGAGGCAGGTTGGGGTTTTAGACGTTGTCGGGACAGAGGTATGCGAGAGCTCATAAGCTTAGTGGAAGCTCATCCTATGACAGTGAATAGGCAAGTGCAAGATGATGTTTTGTGGCGCAAAAATGATACTGATTTCTGCAAACATTTCTCCACTTCAGAGACATGGCACATAATTCGCACTCATAACCCACCCCAAGACTGGAGTAATGTGGTATGGTTCTCATTTGGTGTGCCACGGTATGCATTTATAACCTGGCTGGCGGTGAAGAATAGACTTTCTACTGGTGACAGAATGCGTGCTTGGGGTCAAACACAAGGTTGTCTGTTTTGTGGGGAACCCTATGAGTCAAGAGACCATTTATTTTTTGCCTGCTCTTATACCTATATGCTTTGGATCGAAACAGTAGGCACTTTGTTAAGGAGACCCCCTGATCCGGATTGGGAAGCTACTCTACAGTACCTTACGACGCATAGGTTTGCTTACCTCAACTACATTCTACTGAGGCTGGTTTTTCAAACTACTGTCTACATGATTTGGAGGGAGCGAAATGATCGAAAGCATCTTAAGAAGCCTAAGCAGCATGGTCAGCTGGCCAAGATCATCGACAAAACAGTGAGAAATAGGATCATGGCTACGGGTTACGCAAAGAATCCTTGCTTGAGAGGTCTTATGCAACTATGGTTTAGGACTCATACATAGAATCAAATTTCTTTTGTACATAGAACATTCTTTTGAGCGATGATTAATAAATTTAACATTTCATCAAAAAAAAAAAACATTTTAAATGGGTTATCCGAACCCGAACCGAACCCGTAAAGATCCGAACCAAACCCGAACCGAAATTTAGAAATATCCGAATAGGGCTGAAATCTTTGACCCCGAAAACCCAAAACCCGAATGGACTGAACCGAAATCCGAATGAGTACCCGAACGCCCAACCATAGTGTGTCCGTCCGTCATAAGAAATTAGGTTACTACTGATCATCGGCCAATTCTTCTTCTTCCCTGGCGTCAGTGCCCTTTTCATAAATAAATTAGGTTACTACTGATCACGGTTGAAGCACCTTACTGCCCTGGAGGAAACGCTAATTCATCCGAAGAGTCGCTACCTCTCTCTCTCCGTCTTTTCTCCAAACCCATATCTGATATACATGTAAGAGATACGAATCTCGATCCTTACTAATTACTATTATTGCTTTGTTTTGGGGCATCCTCCTCCAATTGATTAATAAAATTGCGATCTCCTCTCCAACATTGCTCAAATCTCCTGCGAATTTCTTTTGAATTTGAGATGGAAACTGCGTTTCAAGTTGTCGCTTTGCTCTCGCTTACGCATCTGGTCACTTTGGATGTTGTTGTTTTTTTTTTGTGTGTGTGTGTGTGTCGCAGCTGTGATGGATCCAGCACAGAACACAAGCGCAGCAGGGATTGGTGGAAGCAATGGTACAACGACGACGATTGGATATGATGGAACTGCAACTGCGTCTGAAGATTCGAAGGAGAATCTGAACCAAGTCATAAACTCCATTCAGAAGACTTTGGGACTCCTTCATCAGTTACACCTTACTGTCTCTTCTTTCACTCCCGCTTCTCAGCTTCATCTCCTCCAGCGCCTGTTAGTACTCTTCCCTCTTTTCTATCAAGTTTATAGTTTTTTTTGTTTTGTTTTGTTTATAATGCTCTAATGATGATTTGTATATTGCAGCAACTCTCTCGTGTCGGAGCTGAATAGCATGGCTAAGTTGTCCGAGAAATGCAACATTCAAGTCCCCATGGAGGTTCTTAGGTGAGGAGAGCATGTCTTTCTTTTTTTTATGCAAACCTTTTGCTTGGTTTCTTATGTAACTGGTATCTTTGTTTACTAGCTTGATTGATGATGGAAAGAACCCGGATGAGTTTACAAGGGATGTTATTAATAGCTGCGTTGCCAGGAATCAAGTTACAAAGGGCAAGACTGATGCTTTTAAGGTTATTACCCACCCTTTTCTCTACTCATTCTTATAACTTACTTGTGTATGATTTACCCATCTTTTTTTCTTTTTTTGTTGATAGGATTTGAGAAAACATATTCTGGAGGAGCTTGAAGAGACATTTCCGGATGAAGTTGATAAGTACAGAGAGATCCGTGCTGCCTCTGCCGCTGTAAGTTGTTGTTAACCTTGTCATCATCTTCATTCAAAAAGTAGTAGTAAACTCAAAGCTGACATTTCCTTTTCAGGAAGCGAAACGGCAGGCGCAAGCGCAAAGTGTGTTGTTACCCAATGGGGATGCTAAGGTCAAGAACGAGCTATAAGTTTCTCCTCTGGATCTTCTTAAACTTGTAGAACCAAGTTTCTGTGTAGAAAACGAATAAGACCCAGTTTGCAATTTCTACAATATATATCTGCTTGTTTTGAAGTTTTTTTCTTCCATAAAACCTCTCCCAACTTTATTTTGTTGCAAATCTACCCTCGAAACAGCAAAAGTTGCAATTACTTACGTTTTAGTTGTTTCTTTCCCAAAATGGTTTGGTGCGATTTGATTTGTCTCTCTCACCTACATTTGGCACGCTTTAGTTAAATACACACGTGCCAAATGAAACGCACCGTTTTGGGGTTTCCTTACCAGAAGGAAGAACACGAGTCGTTAGTAGTTCGGTTCTGGTTTCGAGATCCGATCAAAATATAATTTTGAGCAGATCAGTTTCAATTTTCTTTAGAGATCGAGACGTTTTTAAGGGAGGAGATGAGCGAGGTATTTGAAGGGTACGAGAGACAGTACTGCGAGCTCTCAACCAATCTCTCCAGAAAATGTCATTCTGCCTCGCTTCTCCCCCACGGAGGTATAAAAGACATATTCAAATCCTGTCTTTTCTTTTTCCATGATTCTAAAAAACCAATCTATGTTTCTATCAACGTTTTGACTTGTTTTTGTCTACGATCTGACAATATCTGTAGCATCTGGAAACGTTAATGTGATCCCATTGCTTGGATACAATGAGGGATGGAGTAATTGTTTAGTCTAAAGATGAAAACTTTTGTTAGCTCAAAAATGATTATTTATGTAGCTGTGTTTTGAAGAGCTCTGTAGGATCTGGGAGTGCTGAGATATGTATATGATGTAATCTCATTGCTTGGACTCGAGGCATATTGTTTTTTTTTTCTGAGAGATCAAGTAATTATTAGCTCAAGAATGACTATGTAGCTGCATCTTTTTTTTAATTCAGTTGGCTCTTCCTTGAGGCTATAGTATATGGACAAGTTAGAGTTCATTAAAGATTATGGTGCCATAAAACTGAGTAGATGTTTGCTTGCTTAATTGTAATGTAATTTTTGCAGAAGAGAAGAAGGAGAAGCTTGTTGAGATCAAGTCTGGAATGGACGAGGCTGATGTCTTGGTATTTCCATTTATTCTACTTAACGTCTAAATCTTTCTTCTTCTTCTTCTTCTTTTTTTCCTTCTCTTTAAAGCAAGCTTCTGTTTCTAATTATTTGTAGATCCGGAAAATGGATCTTGAGGCAAGAAGTTTGCAGCCGAGTGCTAAAGCTGTCTGTCTTTCCAAACTAAGAGAGTATAAATCTGATTTGAACCAACTCAAGAAAGAATTCAAACGAGTCTCTTCCCCAGATGCTAACCAATCTACACGTGAAGAACTTCTGGAATCCGGATTGGCTGATGTGCACGCGGTAAACCTTTTTTTTTTTTTTACTTACACCATCTTGGCGTTTGTGTTCTAAGTGTTCTTGCTCTTCATCATTGTCTTAGATGCCGCAAGTTATGTTAAAGCTGATTTTACATGATTGCCTCAGGTATCAGCTGATCAGAGCGGGAGATTGGCAATGTCAATGGAGAGGCTTGACCAATCAAGCGACAGAATCAGGGAGAGTAGAAGACTAATGCTGGAGACAGAAGAGGTTGCTATTTCAGTTGTTGAAAATCTCAGTCAGCAACGCCAAACCCTCCTTCACGCTCACTCTAAGGTATACCAATTAATCAGAAATGGCTCCGGTTTGGGTTTTGGTATATCTATCATTAGATCATTGAGAGAAAGCTTAAACTTTTTTTTTTTTGTTTTTTATGATTTGGTGTAACAGCTTCAGGGTGTGGATGATGCCATTGACAAGAGTAAGAAAGTGTTGACTGCTATGTCTAGAAGAATGTCGAGGAACAAATGGATCGTTGGTTCCGTCATCGTGGCTCTCATTCTCGCCATCATCTTGATCATCTCATACAAGCTTTCTCATTGATTAATATACTCAAAACCATATGAATTCATCGTGATCGTGTGTATATAGGATGGTTGATTCCTTTGTAATGGGCCCAAATGTTTTTACTTGTGTGTGTATTGGAGTGCAATTACTTCAAACACATGGACAGGTCCTCGTCGTCCTTGTGAAAACTAGATTACTAAACACTTCATTGTTGTTAGAGCATTGAAAAAGTGTAAACATAAAATAACAAGTCAACAACGTATAAGATGGATAGTTATATCAACCATCATTATGCTGCTCAAAGTCAACTACATCAGACTCATCAGTCTTATCTTTTTTCATGCAATTCCAGTATTTATGTGTTTAAAATAACTAATTTTTTCGCTATTAGAGCATCTCCGAAAAGACTCTCTATTTTAGAGTTTGCAAAACTCTAAATTTGAAGTTTCAATATATTTTTCTCCAAAAGAAAAACTTCAAACTTAACTTCAAAATTATTTTTATTTTACACTATAATCCATATATTTGTTATAATTAATATAAATCCATAAAACTTATAAATAATTAGCACATATATAAAAATATCATATTAATATTAATTAATAAAATTTTACAGTAAATATATAAATTATAAATATAAATACATAACTAAATATTAAACTACAAGAAAAATACACTATATTTTGAAGCCTGCAAAACTTCATATTTGATGTTTAAAGATGTTTTTAAACTTCATATTTGAAGTCTTAATATATTTTTAAACCTTAAAACTTCTTATTTTAAGGTTTATATTTAGTTTTATGTGTAAAACTAAAATTTATGAAAACAAATATGAAATATTATAAGAGATGGTTTTTTTAAAGATTAAAATAATAAACAACAAAATATCTAAGAATCATAATATGTAATATGTAATTGTAAGGATAAAAATGTGAAACTTCAAATTTGAAGTTTTGAGTAGTGACACTCTATATTTGAAGTTTCACTACTAAAAACTTCAAATTTAAAGTTTTGAAGTTTACTTTTGGAGAACAAAAAACTTCAAATATGAAGTTATAAAGTGTCTTTTGGAGATGCTCTTAATATGTAAATAAATCTCTTAACAAATCAGTTTAAATGAAACAGAGTCTCTATTGTGTTCTCTCTAGTGTCTCCCTCAAATCTTGCTTCCGTATCATTTTCTACAAAGTTGATATTTTAAGCAATGGTGGATCAGTCCCTTTACTCTCCGATCAATCCACACTTCTTCCAGCCTCTTCTTCCCGGCTTCCACACTCACTTCATAATACTCCCTTCTTTTCTTTCGTTCCAAGAAAAGAATGTTTACAAAAATGTTTCATTTTCCTAAACTTTTTTTGTAATCTTGTTACATGTTTGGTGCAGAACATTTCTGTAACTTTCTTCTCGAAGCACGTCGTAGGAAAAAACGACCACGTCAAGATTGCGAAACTGAGAACAGATGCGTCCGACAAAACTTGGACAGTGATGGATGGGAAGAATTTGCTGTTGCACATAATCTCAGAGTTGGTGACATAACCGTCTTCAGACATGAAGGAGAACTAGTGTTTCATGTCACAGTTTTTGGGACCAAGTTGCTGCGAGATTCAGTATACATCATCTCACAACATCAATGATGATAGTGATGATGAGACCAACAACATTGATAATCTTTTCTTCTGTGAAATATACTCAGATTCTGTAGAAAAAAAGCAAATTTATGATTAATCAAATTGTATTTTAGTTACAGGAAACAGTTCAAGAGAAAAGGGAAAGGGAGTGAAGAACAATCTAAATCCAGTTCCACAATCTTTATTACACAGTTCCTGTTATGTGGGATCTATCCATGGGATCACCGAGATAGATGGAGTAAAGGTAGAAGAAAACAGAGCTTCCAACGATTCAGAAGGAACCCACACAGATCCTCAAACGCATGCAACGGTATGTAATTGAAAGGATAACAATGTATGAGTTAGTAGAACTAGAATAAATAGGAGCAGCTACAAAATTAAATTGTTTCGGTTGTATAACTCTGTATAAACTAGCAAAACTTGGAGTTTTTAATTGTATTGTTTAAAGCTATAAAACTCAGTTAAACTTGACGAATTTGTTTTAATTTAAGGTAGGGTTCTGTTTTCTGGAGTTGCAGGTTACAGATGACGAAACTGAAGCTGTGCAACCTCAGAAGATGTATTTTCCTCCAACTGAGTATATGAAAGCAATTAGGATTTCAGCAAAGTGCTACATCGCAAAGGCGATAAATAATATAACAGACAAGCTGAATCAGGCGGAGTTGGAATGGCTCTACGAGCACCCACAATTCAAGCATTTCTTTCATATGAAAAAACCACAACACAAGTGGATGGGAATGTGGATGCTCGTTCTTCGAACAGCTTGTGTAGAGAAAAAGAAAGAGTTATGGTTTATTGTGAACGGCGTTCCAATCCGATACTCCCTCAGAGAACTTGGACTTATCTCGGGACTATACTGCCATGATTATCCCGACAAGTATGAGAGGATGGGCAGTACATCCTTCATCGAGAAGCATTTTGAATCTGGGAAAAGGATCACATTCGATCATATCGAGAAGAAGCTGTTGTCAATGAAAGAGCCTTGTTCTGGGGATCGTCTGATGATGGCAGTTCTGTACTTCTTATCCAGCATCATTCTCGGATCTGCAAGGTCTGGAAAAGATGCACCATCTGTGGAAAGATTTTTCTTACGAGTTGTCAATGATCTAGATTCATGTAAAAAGTTTCCATGGGGACGTTTCGCATTCGAACAGAAGTGCAAAGGAGTTGTGGGAATAACGAATTGGGTGATTACAAGTTTCACTATTCCTTTGGATGACATGATGACATGAGAACTCTCTCTTCTCTTGATCAGTTCATTCAGTATTGTCAAAGTAATGTCTAAATGTTAATTTACAATGGAATTTGTAAGTGACGAATAATGGCTGACGTTCTTGATTCAGCAACAATGCCTTATGTGCTAAATCATGGCAAACCTAATAAAAAACTTAACTTCAAAGGTTTAGAAAGAGACTCTCAAGGCAAGTTTCTCCTTAATCTATTACTTTTGTACTGTGGCTAAAGGAAAAAGTTGCAGGATATATATGATCTAATGGAGTCAGCACAAGAAGAGATCAAAATTCTCGGAAGCATTAATATATCTTAAGCAGATAGTATTTACATAGATTATGTAATTGTCTAGAAGTTTAGTGAAAAAACTGACGAAGAAGACATAGTGTTGGTGGTGGAATTGTCCACAGTCCAAACTGTTTAATGTTTTTTGGTAATTTTTTTTGGGAAAAGGTTTTGTTAGTTCCTTATTTTTGGAATCATATTTTCGGTAATGGAACGACACTGATTGGGATTCAATGATACTCATCTTAGAACAAACACTACCAAAAGACTGGATTGTATCACTAAATTTGAATCACATAAACAAACGATATTATTTTTAGTTACTTATTTTAAAATAAAATAAATATTCATTATGTAGAATCAATTATAATAATTAATTCTATTATTAATTAATATTACATCAGTTCACTATAATGATATATTTTATATTAATTTGTATCACTTTGATAAAATTGATATTATTTTCACATTACATTTTCACTAGGTGTTTTCTCCGTATTTGCATGCTTAATAATTTTAACAAAAAACATTATGAAATAGATATATTATCAATTGCTTGAAATGAAAGACAATTCTAAATAAGCTTTGTCCCTCTAAAAACAACTTCGGTATTCAAGAGTACACATATGATCAAAGGTAAAGTGGGACTTTCTTGGAAGAGTTTTAGGCACCCCCCCCCCCCACACTTGTGCCCTAAACTGAGCAAGATAGCTTCCATTGAGTGAAAACTATTTCCATGATCGTAAAATATTTAATAAAATTAAATATTAAAATTTTAATATACGATGAAATTTATTTTAGTAAAATATATTTTAATAATATATTTTATTACAAAAAATAAACTTGAAAGCATTTTATATATATATATATATATATAACTATATACAGTGATTTATATTTATTTTAAGATATTATGATGTAAAATACGTTTGGATAACAAAATATATAATTTTCTAGATAATGATGATAATCAAATTAAATGAGATTTATATTTAATTGATGGTAATTGTATATTAGAAAATATAATATAATTATATATTAAAGACAATAAGACTTTCAACACTCTAATTTTTAACGTGAGATCAAAAAAATAATTCGCAAATAATAGTGTAAATATTATTGAAATTTTATATTACCAATCTTTTCAGAAATTATCACTATGAGTAATTTTAATTATCCCAAGAAATTTATTTTAAAAGATAGATTCATTTTATCTTATGTGATATTATATATATATATATATACATTAAAATAGAGTCAGTTTAATAGTACAAATCAAATATAATATAAACACATATGTACTATTTTAATATTACTAAATTAAATATAATATAATGTAACTATGATAGTATCATTATAATTTTAATGTTCTCATGATAATATAAATTATTACCTAAATCACTAAAATTATTTATTAAAATTAATAATTGGTATAAAGTATGAATAACTCTAAAATTATGGAAAACTTGACAAATCAGCAAATTCACTTCATCAATAATACTCTCTCTGTTTCGTACTGTAAGTAGTTTAAGTAAAAAAAATTTGTTTCAAAATATAAATAGTTTAACATTTTCCAGTGTAACTTTTGCATTTATTGTATATTGTGTAACCAATGAAAATATATTAGCTTTTTAATAATTGGTTGAAATCATATGTTAAATGATACTTTTTAAAAAGTAATAAATTTCTTAATATTAGTGTTTTTATCTGGAATTACTTACAAATTGGAATAGAGAGAGTAGCATAGAATTGTAAGGCTAAAGCTGGATGCCCTTTTGACATCTACCAAAGTTAAACCACGAATTAAAACTCTAGGCCAGGATAACTGATTTACGTAGATTTTAAACTGAAAACTAAAATCTAACCATCATTCTTTTCTTCATCAAATAACATATTTTTCAAAATTAAAAGTATATAATCCGTGCATAGCGCGGAAATTGACCTAGTTTAATGTAATATTTCTATTTATCTCTTTATGATAGATGCTTAATGTAATATTTTTATTTTTGTATTTATTTATTTTTTTTTTTCTTACTTTTATATCAAATGATAATATTATAATATATGTTTAATGTAGTATTTCTATTTCTTATATTGTATGCTTGTTTTTCTTATAATATTTATTTACTTATGAAAATATTTGGAAATAATAAAAGTGTACAACTATACATTTTCAGATAGATGTTAATGTAGTTTTTCCATTTACTTATTATTTATTTTTCTTAGCAGAAAAATAAATATTAAGTATTAATATTGTATATTTATTTTTATTTATTTTGAGGATGTAATATTTTTATTATAGGTTACCATATTCTAATTGTTTTGCTTTTTATATCAAATTGTAATATTTCTATTTACGATAGATGTTTAATGTAATATTTCTATTTATTACTTGTATATTTACTTATTTTATTATTCTTATATTGTATATTTCATTATTCTAGTTTTCTTGCTTTATATTATATGCTTATTTTTCCTATATTTTATATTTACTTATATAAATATTTAGAAATAATAAAAATGTAAAACATTGATTTTTTTTAAGATAGGTGTGTAATGTAGTTTTTACATTTCTTATATTGTATATTTACTTATTATTTATTTTTTCTTATATTGTATATTTACTTATTCTAATTGTTTTGATTTTATATCAAATTATAATATTACGATAAATGGTTAGTGTAATATGTCTATTTTTTATATTTCATATTTAATTATTATTTTTTTTACTACATAATTTTGGATATATATTTAATGTAGCTTTTCTATTTTTTATTGAAAATTTTTCTTATATTTTATCTTGTATATGTATTTATTCTAATTTTCTTTCTTTTATATCAAATTGTGATATTATGATAGATGTTTAATGTAATATTTATATTTCTTATATTGTATATTTACTTATTATTCATTTTTCTTTATATTTCATATTTACTTGTTATTTTTTATTTTTTAATAATGTCATGTGGCATCTTTTGGAAAATATTATATTTAGTTTTTCTTTTCTATAATTAGAATAAGAAAAAATATTACATTTAGTTTTTTGGAAAATAATAAAAATTTTAAAATTTAATACCACTATTTCTTATATTTTATATTTTCTTATTCTAATTTTCGAGTTTATTTATTTAATTTATAAATATAAAAAGGTAATAATACATTATGGACAGTTTAAATGTAATATTTTATATTGTATATTTAAAATAAAAATATTTAGTAATAGTGACACGTCACATCTTTCTGACGAATTTTTTTTTGATAATGTGGACGTTCTCTCGAGCCTCAAAAGCTCCTTTTTATAAGAGCATGTGAAAGTCCTTATTCATTGGACTTAAATATTGGATATTTGAGGTAAAATATCGAATAATTAGGATAATTATGATCAAAATCTTAAATATTTCGAATTACTTTTGAGTATTTTGGATAAATATATTCGGATACTTTCGGGTAGTTCGAATACTTTGTGATGATTTAGTTTTTCTTAAAATATTTTGGATACTTTTAATAGATTTTTAAATTATAAATATATATTTAATCATGTTATATATATAATTAATATTTTTATATATTTAGGTACTCGTTCAGTTCTCGACTCGGTTCTAGTCTGGTATGGTGCATTATTTCGGATTTAGAAATATTTTCGAGTATTTATAGGTTTTGGTCAGATTCCGGTTTCGGATGTTTCAATTTGGGTTCGGTTTTTAGGTTCTAATTATTTTGCCCAGTTCTAGTTTCGTACCATTATACCAAGGACTGGTCTTTGTTTTAATTAAAGGACTAAGAATGGTCTTATTACTACTGATTGTGACTAATTTGTGAGTTTGAAATAGTCAGCACATTTTAAGTAGACTGTAGACCTAAATAATGTAATCCTTGGCGTGTCGCAGCCTCGCAGGATTTAAAGAGATCGAAAGACTTTGAACTGTAGTTGACAATAGAAAATTCAAAGACATTTTCTACTGTTCTTTAATAAAATACACACAACTTAAAAATTATCATCTTTCTAAAAAAACTCAAAAAGTAACAGATCATCGTAGAATGTTGTTCAATTAAGAGCAACTTATTTATATTATTTTAAATCTTTGTCAAAAAAAAACTTATTTATATTGTTTTATCGATTTTAATTAAAAACGTTCATCATCACTTATTCTATTTTAATTCTGGACAAAAGAAACTTGGTCTAACTCAACGACCATAAAGAATAATATTTGTCAATATAAAAAATGCTTTTGTGTGTTATGAATGAGTGGTTATTAGACTATTTTTAACGCTAGGTGGATCTTATTTTTTTTTATTATTAATTTTTTTGTTGGATTTAAAAAAAAACAAAATTAAAAACTGACCAATTGCAGATCAACACGTTTTAATAGGACCCCAAACAGTCAAGAAATTTGCCATTTTTACCTGTTGCACAAGAGGAAGAGGGGGTGACTCTTAGCATTTAAGTAGACCCTACAAATATATAAATATTTTTTTAAAAAATTCATGGCTAAGAACCATGCATAATCATGCTCTTAACAGGAGTTTCTTATTATGACTAAAGAAAAATAAATCATCCTTAAGTTCCAAAAAAATAAAAATAAATCATCCTTTACAGTTGCAAACTCAAAAAATAATATTCTAGGCAAAGAATACCCGGAGTAGTAAGAGTAGTAAGGAGACAGATTGGAATGATTATACATTTCAATTTCGATCCACTAATTTCATAAAACTAAGTCATATTACTTATGGACAACTTGAAGTATAAGGATTCGAGTCTTTGGGCTCATTTGCATATCCAAAAAAATGTTTATCTATGAACTCTATTTGAAAATTAATCTAACTCCTCATAGGCAGATCAAGTGTAAATAAACTGAGATTTTATCAAACATATTATTATTATTATTATTATTATTATTATTATTATTATTATTATTATTATTATTATTATTATTATTACAGACTCGCAAAATTCGAAAAGCTTTTACACACGTATTATACAAGGACACATATGATATTAACTTCTATGACGTGAATTATTTTTCTTACTCATACGTTCATAGGCAGATACATGCAGACATGTATGTACAATACTCAAAATCTTTGAGAAGACAGATCCGAATCAAGGGCATCTAGCGTTCCTGCCTGGGCCACCGTAAAAGAAATTAACCCCCCAGGTAGTTCCAGCTTGTCCTGCCTTAATGTTGTAACAGTTAGCATTGGTCACTATGGGGTTAACTCCTTGTGGTTCTCTCAGAGTATTGGTTCCATCGACCGTCATAAGATTCCTGAAATAGCTCGCTTTCCCAAAACCTTCCTCTGCAAAATGTCCACTTCCCATGTCCGTGGTCGTGTGTTGCCCACCAGTCGCCAAGTTAACGATTTCACCTCCCCATTGAACTACCGTAGCTCCACTTCCTATAGAATTGAATAACTGGCCAGGCCAGTACCCCACAAACTCTTCACCTATCCGTAGCCACCAGTTTCCGCTTCCGCGGTCCTAGATATAATCGACAATTCATTTTGGGTTGAGATGCAGTGTAGATATAGGGGAAACTCAATTATACCCCATATTGTTATTAAAATGAGAAAAAGACATTATACATGTCAGTTCTTAGTACCTTCCATATAAGCATGGAGAGCTCGTATTGATTTCCGTTGTATACTGAGACGGGGTTGAAGCTTCCACCTACTGTGATAACACTGCTCCTTTGAACGAAACCTGAGCAGTCGGTGTTGTAGCACCCTGTCTTTTGGTATCCATCGGCCTATTTTCAACAAAAAATTACACTAATTATGATTATCGTCTTTAATATATTAGTGAATCCTTCACTCATTAAAAATAAGAGACATTTTCATAACAAATTTTGTTTTTTAAATAATACTCCCTCCGTTTCTGATTAATTGTCATTCTAGGGGAATATTTTCGTTTCAAAATAAGTGTCGTTTTATGATTTCAATGCAAAATTTATTAATAAGATTCTTCTATCTTTTTTCTATTGGTTAAAATATGGTTAGGTGTATGGGTAATGATGTTTTTATTTTGAAAATGTACAAAATTAAATGTTTTCTTAATCCGTGTACACGAACCTAAAACGACAAGTAAAGTAAAACGGAGGGAATATATATTTTAGAGATGTTTAACAGACTTACAGACCGTCTAAATTTAAATGCTAAACACCGCACTATAAAACCTAAGCTCTACAAAATAAACTATTCAGGTTTAAACTCGAAAACTAGCTACTGAGCCGTTTAAACTTTTTAATGATTAGCTTTAATATGTTGAGGTAGAGAATGGGAACTTACCGTCCAGTAAACAAATAATCTTACGTTATAATCACCATATTTTCCCGGATAAACCTATAGATTAAGGAAAACAAATGTAGTGTTAATTAAGATGTTTTGCATATGTATAAAGATTTAACTAATGATATATATGGAGTACTACAAGACCTGCAAACCAGCTTCAATTGTGTTAAGATGAGTGCGATCTCCAGACGCGAGCCAAGTCTGGGCCAAGCTGAACTCACCTGGAACTTGAACTGCTGGTTTCCAGACATTCACTGAAAATTGTGACCCGAAATACTGTCCGTTCACGGAACTCATGACCGCGTACTAAACCAGCTCCAAAAAGAGAACAGTGTAAATAAAGCCGCAAGGAAGACTAGAGAGTAATTAAAACAAAAACAATAAGTATACCTCATGGCCTTTGCTTGGATCATCTTCAAGAAAACTGCTTGAACCATATAAAAGGATGTCTGGAGCTGGAGTCATCATCTTTCTCCCAAAATTCTCAATGGATTTTGATCTTAAGATATCTTCTCTCTTTATTCTTCTTATCGGAACTGTATTTTCAGGGCATCTTCCATTCTTGTTCCACGCCTGAGTAGGGTTTATCTTTTTCTTGGTGTACGTAGACGTACTTTCCGGTATAAAGCCCGGTCTCATCTACGTGCAAAAACTTGACGTTTCAACATCATCATGCATATATAAACAAAAGATGGCTTGTAAATGAAAGTCAAACCTGGATGGTGTGATTTTTAAGCAGAGGATGATCAAAAGCTGGTTGACTATGTATTGGAACACAATCTATTATATCACCATCTTCGCTCTTCACAATGTTAAAAGTAAAAAATTCAGTAAAGTTTTCCCACGAATAATCAAACCATTAAGTTTATGAATATGGAATTTTGTATAATATATACCTCAATGGATATAAGAGCATGCTTGTTGAGCCGCTTCAATAGTCTTTCTACTTCGATTTCCTGGTGATCGGAGAACTCTTTTCCATAGAGACAAGGGGAGATTATCACTCCTATCATCATCAGTGCTACTGTGTAACCGGCCATTCCCATTATGTTTAATTTGTAATCCTTAGAACTGAAAGTACTCTTTGGTAATTTTTAAAAATTTCTATCAACTACCACTGGAATTTATAGAAGTAAATTGCTCATATATTATATATATATAATTAGGAATTGGATAAAAGAAAAACACTAGTGATTACATTAACACTACTAATGAATAAATACTCCGAGTTAAACATCATCACAGCCCCACATGATTTTAAATCCATGAGAACTGACTCAGAGATTAAACGTCATCAAAGCAAGCAAGTTTGATGTTATACAAATACTGAAATACACAGGTTGACTTTGTTATCCATTATCTCAAGTGATGTTCTATTTACAGTTTACATTCAGAATATTTCTATATGAGATGACATTTTTCTGAATTAAATTTATTATTACTTTAAATGTTTTAGATGACTTTTATGTATACACTAGATCCTGACTCGTCCTTCAAAGAGTAGATATATTTTTCTTTTACATTTTTTTTAGAAATTTAATTTTCATATTTGTATTTTTCTTTGTAAACATATTTGTATAAAATAATTTTTAAGTGATTAGTTAGGATATTTGATAATTATTGAATTTTTGATGTTGCATAACTATAATTCTATTGAATTTGTGATGTTGCATAACTATTACTTCTATTTTAGTATAATATATACTATACTTATAAAATTTATAAATTTAGCATATAATTTATCATTGTTTATAATAAAAATTTAACTAAAATTAATTTATAATAATACTATAGTACTAATTACAAAATTAATCAGTGGATTAATTAAAAAATATTTATATTTTTTTAAAAAATTGTTAGATTTTTCTCAAACAGATTTTGTTATTGCTAAAACTAAAATTTAAGTTTACATTTTTTGTTACTAATATCCTTCTAGTTACATAGAAATGTTATACATTAAATAAACTAACGTAAGTAATCAAAAAATATGACTGAATATATGAATCTAATATGACTATTTTGTAGTAGATAAAAATGGTACTTCTCTTTTAATAGAGAAGATGTCCAATTATGCATTTCATTTACTTGTGAGACTATTTTATCAAATTAAATTAATATTAAATACAAATACAATTACAAAAAACTCAAATATATATTGTATTGCAATCTATTTTTTTAAAAACTAAAAACAAATTTTTCTGAAAAACAAAAAAAATATTGCAAGACTATTTTGGGATATTGTATTGCAATATATTTCTGGTTCACTACAGGGATCATTTATGGTACATATTGTATTGCAATATATTTCTGACAAACCAAAAAAATCAGTATATTTAATATTTCAATATAAAGCTTCAATTTGTGTTAATAAATTTATGATTGAAAAGTTAATAATAAAATAGTAATCAAATTCAGACATATTTATAGAAGAAAAGAAATTTACAAACCAACACTATATCTACTTTTGAAGTGCAGATCAGTATCTATAATAGACTAGAATTACAAATAAACGACATACAAACATATGATTATATTTTATAAAATAGATTTTGATTAAGATTTATACATAAATATGATTATAAAGAAAACATATAAATTAAACTGAAAAAAGATATATATATATTATATATATATATATATATATATATATATATATATATATATACTTATCTTGATCAGAATCTGGTAACAATATTAAAAAGTCTCAAATTGAAGTTGGTTTACCCGTCGCTTTTTTCCCTTTGGTTTTGAGTGCACGCTAGCTGTTTTATATTTTTGTGTCACTTGTTAAGTTTCTCCCAATTGTATAGATTTAACCAAAAACCTTGGTTATAGATGTAAATTTTTGTGGGACCTTAATTGTAGTTTGGACTAAACTTAAAATGTAATCAAACCAAATAAATAATCTACAAGTAATTTACAACAGGGGTAAAACTATTATCCAAGATCCCTGTAGTGTAGACCAGACCCTATCGGCTCTGAAAATTCTGGATATCCAGGGTCACAGATTATGGATCCGTATACTAAAATCCTATATCTTGATTTCAAATTAGGATATCTGAATTCTTTATTTTTTTTTAATAATTGTTATACAAACTAAATAGAGCATGAGTTGTCAAGGCACTTAAACGCCCATGTATACCACATTACCATGTAACCCTTCTCGTGTCTCACTGTTTCATACAGCTCCGTATCACACGAGAGAGGTGACTCACGTTCCAGTTCTCGACGCGAAGTGGAGTTGTAATTTCATCTAAGGTAATATCTGACCATTCCTCAATTAATAACGTTGTTTGGTCATTGCTTGAGTTGGCGGGCTTTTAGATTTTTTTTAAAAATTATGCAGAGATATCCTGGCCTCACAAAAGTGGTTCAGACTAGTCACGTGTTGCCACATGTCGGTTATCTGTCCCTGGCGATACCGAAATGTTAATTCCCCAGTGGCCGGGATTCGAATCCATGTGGTGGTACTCACAGCTGTGAGCCCTTTACCACTAGGCTAGAAGCCACCGTTTTTAGATTATTAGGTAAGGAATCGTGAAGCTGATTGAGTAGGTTGTAGTTGGTTTTAGTGTCTGCAAGTTTCTGGTTTCTGATCGACGCTTGTTAAAATGCCACAGAGAACGTAGAATGGTCCAGCAGTAGTTTATTGTTGGCTAATTAAATTTCCCTTAGCAAGTTATAAGGGAACGGTCTCGTTATGGTTACAGAGAAACAAAGAATACCTTTGAGAAACTATACTAAACTGTCCAAGTACCTCCGAGGGAGTCATGATACATCTCCAAGTAATGTATACACCAAAAGCTGTCATTTGGTTCACAAGTTGACTGTGTTACATCTCCACACATCTTCACATGATGCTTCAACTAGATTTTCCCGCAACAAGAAAATCTAGTTAAATAATTTATCCCTTTTATTATATTTTGGTTTTACAAAAAAGAGTTAAATAATTTATGTATTTAACTTTTTTTTGTAAAACCAAATGTAAAAATGTAATATTGTACATTTTCTTATATTATGTATTTTTATTCTAATTTTCTAATTTTTTTTATTTTTTTTAAAATAAATGTAAAAAATATAATATTGTATATTTTCTTATTCTAATTTTAGAATTTATTTGTTTAACTTTTTTATAAATGGTAATATTACATTATACACAGTTACAAAAAAAAATACCACATGGCATCTTTTGAGAGAATTTTGTCCGCTGATGTAGACGCTCCCTGTAGCTTCGAAACTGTACTTTTATTAGTATAGACAAGGGGATAAACATGAATTCATGCCCACAAAGTGAAACTAAGAAGACCCGCTTATCAAACCTCTACCAAAGAAAAATCTGAATTTCATTCCCAATCTTTGAAAGTCATCGCATATCCCTGCTTTGACCTTAACTCTGTTAGAGTCACCCTATTCCGTTAGAGTCACCGTCAACGGTGTTAACACCTCAGCCACGGTTAACTGAAACAGCGTCGTGTTCATCTTGCTTTTTTTTTTAAACTCATAGTTCATCTTGCTTTTTAAGCATTCTCTGTATCGTATCTTGCTTTTTTTTTTTCACAACACTAGAAGTTTCAAAACTTTACATATTTTATGAACCCTGAATCAAACCTAACTTTATCAATGAATAAAAAGTCATCTAAGTCACAAGAATATCAAATTGGGGACCTCAAATTTCCAAAAAAATAAGGAAGAAAACTAACCAATATTTGGGATCAGACATACGCATTTGTTTGTATATACAACTGTACAAAAAAGATCTAATAATATCAAGTAATGATGAATAAAAAGACGAAATTGTAGTGATGAAAAGAGGAAACATATGAGATGTGAATCAAACGATAGTGAGCAGAAAAAGGGAGAAAGTTTTGAGTCGCTTAGGTAACAAGCAAAACAAAGAAGAAGACCTTAGGTAACAGAAAAACAGTTGGAAGAGGACCTTTGATTAAAATCTACAAAATAAGAAGAACAAAGAAGAATAGCAGAGAGAAGCTACAAAGAAGAAAGAAGAATCTGTGAGAAGAAGAAGTAGCTTGAAGCGCAAGAAACGGAGGAACAAGAAGGAGCAATGCAACAACAACAAGAAGTCAAAGATGAGTGGCTTGTGCAACTAGAAGTTACACAATAAGAAAGTAACAATGAACACATACTAAGATGACCTCTCTTCTCTTTCGACAAGAACAAAAACAAACGTGAGAAAGGGTGTGTGTGCGGGCTTACTTTTGGTTGTGCACAAGTGAGAAATAAGCGTTAGTGAGTGAAGATAATAACATGGTGAGTAAGAATAAAAAACACAGAGTGTTCAAGAGAGGAACAATACAGAAAAGAGTAGAATGGAGAGGTCAAGCAACAGAAGAGTGTCAACAAAAACCCTGCAATAGATTATACTTATTTTACTGGAAAAATCTTGACATGTAAAAACTAAAAAGAAAAGTTGAGATTAAGGCACCGAGATAACACAACACGAGCGTAACATAGTCAATTGAGATTGTTCCATCACTAGTGATAGTTTACCGAAATACCAAAACAGAAACACCAACATAGTCAACATAGTCGAATAGCAAAAAAAAAACACACCAACATAGTCAATTTTCGAAAAAAACACTACCAAAGCCACAAACTAACATAACCTTAACTTCATAACTTCACTCCTTGAGATGATTCACCATCAATACTCATTGGCTCCACTCCTTGAGATCCTTCTTGTGAGTTCTGAACTTTCTTCTTCTTGATGGGTCGTGGTTTCAGGGGAACACCTTGATTAGCACACGAAGTTGCATAATGACCAGCCATACTGCAGTGTGAGCAATGCATTACTCGTGAGTGCCTTGTAACCGATTTTCCTTTAGTTGGAGATTCATTGATACCCTTGATTCTTTTTTGAGGCTTTTTCTTCCTACCCTTTGATTTCTTCTCCCTTGGTGGGGCTTCTAGAGATGATTCACCGGTTGCCTTCCAAAACTTAATTCCTCTGACAGGTTTCAACGAGTCTGAATATTGCTTCCGCCAAGTCTCTGTCAAGTACCAATCAGAGACCAAGTTTTCTGTCTTGTAATTCTTCCTATCGTGTACAACGCGAAGTGCATGTCGACAAGGAATACCAGTTAAATCCCACCTCCTGCAGCTACACGTCTTTGTTTTCATATTAACGGAGTAAGAGTTGTTACCCTCAGTCACTTCAAATTCACCAGTAGATCCAGGGTAAATTCGACAATCCTTCCTATACTTTGTCTCCAAAGCAATGACCTTACCAACCTTTTCACTGAACTTTCCCTTATGGTTGGTAGACTTAACTTTCCTAAGATCGATCCGGACCATTGCTTGTCTCCTCATGGTTTCTAACATCTCAACTAATGGCATTGACCTGGCTTTCTCTAGAGTACTGTTGTAAGACTCGGAGTTGTTGTTCAATGCATCTTCACAAGTACATGACGTTCTGAAGAATGCGCGACTACACGTTTCAGGCCTCCTAACCATCAATGCTTCATACACTTCATTGTCGTACTCCTTCAAAGCTTTCAAGTTTGCTTTATAATCAGGCTCGTTGAAACTCTCAACTATCCTCCAAAACAGCTTCTTCATCTGAGGACTCTTGGGGAAATTCTTCTTCAAGTTTCCATAAATGTGTCTAGCACACATTCTATGCTCCACTTTGTGCAATTCTTGATCCACAGCAATTAGTAATCCCTGCATTACCAACATTCTAAGTGAGAAATATGAGAAAATTGGAACTGAGTAATTTATTTTGTAAGAAGAACTCACTTTTTGACGATCAGAAATAAGTGTGAACCCATCACCATTCCCAAGGTTCAAATCCATCTTCAGCTTCTGAATGAACCACACCCAACTCTCAGTATTTTCTACATGAACAACAGCCCAAGCAAGAGGATAAATCTGGTTGTTTGCATCCCTCCCGACGGCCGCTAGTAGTTGTCCTTTTGTTGTTGATTTGAGGAAACAACCATCAATACCAAACACTGGTCGACAGTGTGCTTTCCATGTGTCTTTTAGTACACGGAAACACACATAGAATCGGTCAAATACCTCAAGATCACCTGCTCCAATTACGGTCCTGAGCTCGGTTGTTGCACCTTCATTGGTCCTACACCATTATAGAAAAATTTAGTTGGCATGAATACATATGGAATTTGAAAGGAAAGTTAGATAACTAACGCTAGAATCTCAGCTTCATAATCTTTTATCCTACGATATTGTTCATTGTATTCGTCTTGAATGAGCTCCAACGCTTTATTCTTAGCCTTTCCGCATTGATCAATTGAGGTACTCAACTCATAACGCAGCTGAATTTGTTCTTGAATAACCTTCGGTTTCATTAGTGGATCATTTCGTACTTCATTTAGGAACATCTTAGCAATGATTGTATCAGATAATATCTTGCAACGACCATCCTTGAAACAACTATGCACATCTTGAAAGGTCTTCACCATCCATAGACCCACTAATTCTTCATAAGAACAATATATTCTCCAAGAACACGGGATTTCCCCTTCATCCACTTCGACACCACATTTAGCCTCAGATTTCACTCCTCCCCATCTAGTGAACTGAATATTCCATCCTCCTTGTAAAGCGTACTCCAACACTGCTTCCCTAAACTCTTTAATACCATCAAATACTTGCCTTATATGTAACTCTCCACTGCCTTTCCTCCATCGATCATAAGGATTCCCAGTTTCTTCTTCCTCACAGTCAGAGACAGGAGGAGTATCTTGATAATTTTCATTATCCTGGTCCTCAGAAATCCCAGCCACAACAGATTCAACTCGTCTCTCCTCTTCAAACTCCTTTTCAGAATCGCTTTCTTTGTCACCTCTTCTTTTAGGATCATTGTTGTTTCCTGTGTTAGCCCCATCAACATTGTTACGTTCCTCTCTCGCATCATCAATGCTCTCATGCTCCATGTAAATGTCGATGTATTTATTCCAGTAAGAACTTTGACACATCTTCTGAAAATTATCAGTAACCACACTACCAATTATCTTCAGCTCACTTAAATCTTCATTCTGAAACTTGTACCAGAACCTTTGCCCATATAGTGATATAGGAACTTCTTTCATCAAATCAGTGAACAATTTATGTGGCTGTCCTACAAGGATATGTGAATTGCCTCCATTGTAAGTTACTATACCACCTTCATGAATTTCAAATCTCCCATTAAAGCATACTTGAAAGGTGACGTCCGTATCACTGAAATAATAGCGATAGAAGATTACAAAAAAAAATACAAACTTATTACTTGATAAACTTGACAATCAATAACAATTACCTCATGTTAGGTAAAACCTAATTTGCTTGAGAAAGAAGAAACGACGACACAGTGAATGTTTGAGGACAACGAGAGACTTAATTAGGGTTTCACAATTCTCAAAAGGCTTACTTTATTTTCTCTTACTCAGAATTAGTCTTAAAACGACGCTGTTTCAGTTAACCGTGCTGAGGTGTTAACACCGTTGACGGTGACTCTAACGGAATAAGGTGACTCTAACAGAGTTAAGGTCAAAGCAGGGATATGCGATGACTTTCAAAGATTGGGAATGAAATTCAGATTTTTCTTTGGTAGAGGTTTGATAAAGCGGGTCTTCTTAGTACGTGTATGGAATTTCCAAAGTTTCACTTTGTGGGCATGAATTCGCGTTTATCCCGTATAGACAAGTTGACTGTGTTACATCTCCACACATCTTCACCTGATGCTTCAACTAGATTTTCCCGCAACAAGAAAATCTAGTTAAATAATTTATCCCTTTTATTATATTTTGGTTTTACAAAAAAGAGTTAAATAATTTATGTATTTAACTTTTTTTTGTAAAACCAAATGTAAAAATGTAATATTGTACATTTTCTTATATTATGTATTTTTATTCTAATTTTCTAATTTTTTATTTTTTTTTAAATAAATGTAAAAAATGTAATATTGTATTTTCTTATTCTAATTTTAGAATTTATTTGTTTAACTTTTTTATAAATGGTAATATTACATTATACACAGTTACAAAAAAAAATGTCACATGGCATCTTTTGAGAGAATTTTGTCCGCTGATGTAGACGCTTCCTATAGCTTCGAAACTGTACTTTTATTAGTATAGATTAGGGTTTACCCGGGTTACGCCCGGAACAATTTTAATTTTTCAAATATTTCGTATACAATTACTTCGTTGGATGTTGTATTCCTAACTATAATTTTTTGTGAATTTGTGAATACTTTATATTTATAGTATATGCATAATAAAGAGTTTGAATATTTTTTGAGTTTGAAATTATTTTATTTTACATTGATGAAAACATTTTTTTATAGTTGAATTTTGTTGTTTGTATTTTTTTGTGATAGTTTAACCTTTGAAAGTTGTATATATATTTGAACTCTTATTTCTAATTTTTTATGGGATATAATAAATATTTTCCAACGGAACTTTATATTATATAATCAGAACGTTTGATATTATATATGTTTTTTCTTTTGACTAAAAAGATTTTTTTTCCTATCATTTTGTTTTTGTTTCTGAAAATTGGCTTCCAAATTAACCAAATCAAATGTCAATTAAAAGCCAAAAACATAAACCGGATCTCAATCTCATATCCACATTAACCTAACCAAATCAAGTGTCAATAATCAAAAACATAAACCAGATCTTAATCTCATCTCCAAGTTGACGGAAACGAATCGTGCTCATAAATTAATTTTATATTTTTATCACGTCAAATTTTTCTATTATTTTACAAATCAAATTACAAATCAAAAATAGAATCATGTTTTTAAAGTTTGTTTAAATTTAGTTTCTAACAATATGTCACTTTGATTATTTTTAACAAAGAAGCATCTAACTAATAGTTGTATCCATAATATAAATCTAATTTAGTTTTTCGAATTTTTTTTCACTTTTATACACAATCACATGCAAAAAGTAAAATAATATTATCATAAACTAAGCTTGCCATCATTTGCATTTGTCATGGAAAGTCACTCTGTGTCGATGGCTTGAAAAACCGTTTTTTTTATAACGAATCCTTTTCTCTTCTCTTATGTGTTTGTTTCTTGAAATTTTCCGCGAAAAATCACCAATTTCATACATTCAAATTTTGAATTATGAGATGTGTCAAAAATGGTCTCTCTAATTGAATTAGAGACTTAAAGGTAAGAAAATATTGGTGTAGAGAATCGGTTCAGCGCATAGTTTGAACTTATCCAAACATATTTTTTTTGTATAGAAAATGCTTTTACTATATTTTATGTATAGAAAATGCTTTTACTTATTCTTTATTTTTTTATGTTGTATATTTACTTATTCTAATTTTCTTGCTTTTATATCAAATGATAATATTATAATATATGTTTAATATAGTATTGCTTTTTTAAGATAGATGTGTAATGTAGTTTTTACATTTCTTATATTGTAAATTTACTTATTATTTAATTTTTCTTATATTGTATATTTACTTATTCTAATTGTTTTGCTTTTATATCAAGTTGTAATATTACATAGATGGCTAATGTAATATGTATATTTTTTAGGGGAAATTTCATAACTACACTTTGTGTAGTACCACAATTCAAGTTTACCACCATTTGAGGGACATTTTCACAAATACACTTTTTAGTAGTGTGAAAAAGACTAAATTAACCCTACCCTATCTCTAACATATTACCTCTCTCCGTCGCTACCTTCTTCTCCCTGTCGAGACCATCGTTTCTCTCCTCCGGATCCGTCGTCGTCATCAAAAGTCATCGTCGTCGTCGTCATCGAATCGTCGTAGTCGTCGTCATCAAAAGTCATCGTCATCGTTCCGTTGAGATCTCCGATGAGCTAACACACGGATTCTCTCTCTCACGCAATCGTCATCTCGTCCCTCTCTCACACACCGTGGATCAGATGTCGAATCCTTCTCCTGTTCAAGTTTCCCAGCTGGTATGCGTATATCTCCTTTCGATTTTGTGTATTTCTGAACGAAATCTGAAACAACGAACATTAGTAAACATTTGCTTTTATCCAAAAGGCAAACAAGGTTGATTTGGAGTTCAAGTTGAGATTAAGATTTTGGAATAGCTAGCACTGCACTTTTTACAGAATTATAATCCCTTAAAAATCTGAATTTCTTGATATTGTTAAAAGTACAACTCGACGATTTATAAGTCTTTATAAATAAGAACGATTTAGCAATAGAGGAGTAGTGTATATTACTTCTAGTGTTGAGATGTAGTGTCTATTACTTGCAGTGTTGAGATTAAGATTTTGGAATAACGAACACTGCATTTTTTACAAAATTATAATCCCTTATAAATCTGTATTTCTGGATATTGTTAAAAAGTACAACTCGACGATTAATAAGTTTTTATAAAGAATAACGATTTAGCAATAGAGGAGTAGTGTCTATTACTTCTAGTGTTGAGATGTAGTGTATATTACTTGCAGTGTTGAGATTAAGATTTTGGAATAGCGAACACCACATTTTTTACAGAATTATAATCCCTTATAAATCTGGATTTCTGGATATTGTTAAAAATACAACTCGACGGTTAATAAGTCTTTATAAAGAAGAACGATTTAGCAATAGAGGAGTAGTGTCTATTACTTCTAGTGTTGAGATGTAGTGTATATTACTTGCAGTGTTGAGATTAAGATTTTGGAATAACGAACACTGCATTTTTTACAGAATTATAATCTCTTATAAATCTGGATTTCTGGATATTGTTAAAAGTACAACTCGACGATTTATAAGTCTTTATAAAGAAGAACGATTTAGCAATTGAGTAGTAGTGTCTATTACTTCTAGTGTTGAGATGTAGTGTCTATTACTTGCAGTGTTGAGATGTTTATGTTTAGACCATTACTAAAAATATTAACAAACATAGTATTAAGGTTTGGGAATATGAAAGCACGAACATTGTTGTAATGATCCCACATCTTTTATATTGTTTATAGATCAATTTTAATTAGTATTTGAAGTTTGAAGATTAAAAATTTAGAAGAGATTGAAGGAGTTGTGGAAGTCGGAGCTCGCCGTATCTTCAGAAGCAAACAAGTGTTGATTGACGTGTTCCAAGCAAGGCTTATCTCCTTGACGTGTGTCTCATCTCACCGCTTTCATTACGTTTTTATTTTCTTATGTTGACCTTTGTTCTGTTGCCCAAAAAAATGTTGACCTCTGTTTCAATTTGGCCTTTTTTAAACTGTGCCAATTTATGTTTTTATGCCAATAAGAGTATATAAAATCATTTATAAGACTTTATAAATCGTTTATAAGAATTTACAAATAATTTATAAGATTTTATAAACCACATATAACTTATATGATATAAGGGTTTAGAAGTTCTCGTAACTTCTTAGTGTTTCAGGTGCTTGATTCTTCCTGATTTGAAGAGAATTTGGTTTTTGTTTCTATAATTGGGAATGATTCAAGTGGTTTTGATTTCGATTTTGTGTAGCATGATTTTGATGGAATCCAAATCATGTTGTTCGTCGGTAATCTCAATCCAATCGTCCAAGGTTATTATTTTCTCTGTTTTTCACTCATTATTGAACTTTGACTTTTGGCTTTTGTATATGAAATTTAAATACATGCCAAGAAGTTAGTATTAACTTTGGTCTCTGATTTGGAATGGAGCAGGATCGATGATGAACATGGAGGAATCATCAAAGAGAAGACCTTTCTATTGCTCCCCTGACGATCTTCTCTATGACTACGACTATTATGACGAGCAAACACCGGACAACCCTACTCATGAACAGGTTTTTAGTTTTCTGTTTTTATGTATCTGGTAGTTGAGAAAGAGTATTCTTAATTGAAAAATTATTATTGATGATTTCAAAGGTACCTCTACTGGAGAAAAGCTTCGAGACAGAGAACAAGCTGGAGCCAGAGCGCAAGACTCAGCTTGCCAAGATGCTTGGTCTTCAGCCTAGGCAAGTTTCCGTCTGGTTTCAAAACCGGCATGCTCGTTGGAAAACCAAGCAGCTCGAGAGAGACTTCAATCTCCTAAAGTCCTCTTATGACCAACTCCTCTCTAACTACGACTCCATCCTCAAGGACAACCATCTCCTCAGATCATATTAAAACATTACTGATCATAATTAACTCCCCTTTATTTATAAAAGTTCATAAATTAATTCATATGGTGTTTATACAAAAAATTATAAGAGTTTATAAATCAATTTGTTTTCAATTTTCAAGAGAGCTTCTCCATTGTATTATTAGAGATATGTAGGTTTAGAAATCAACTAAAAGAGTATATAACCATTGAAAAAGCCTTATAAAACAATTTATAATGGTTTGTATAATAACTTATAAGGGTTTATAAGAGTATGTAAATAATTTATAAGAGTTTATCAAAATAATTTATAAAGTTTATACACAAATATCAAACAATTTATAAGGATATGTAAAATTATTTGTAAGATTAAATAAACCATTAATAGGCATATAAAACAAGTTATAAAATCTATATACCATTTATATATGTTTATAAGAAAGTTATGAAAGTTTATAAATAATTTATAAGGGGTATGTATACTATTGATAAGGGTTTATAAAAAATTTATGAAAAGTTATATTCAATTTATAAGGGTTATTATAAAATTTGTATAGGTTTATAAATCAACTAAAAGAGTCTATAACCATTTAGAAAACCTTATAAACAATTTATAATGATTTGTATAATAATTTATTAGGGTTTATAACAATAAATTATAAAGTTTATACACCATTATAAAGGATTATAAAATAATTTATAAAGGTATGTAAAATTTCTGAAGCGGTGGAGCCTTGCTTGTTGTCCGCATGTGCCTTAGAATCTGCCACGTTTATAAATTATTTATTAACCCTTTATTTATAATAAATTATAAATTATTTATAATGGGGTATAATTTATAAATACTTATAAAGTCACTATAAATGATTCTTAGTCTTTTATAAGGCTTTATATATTACAAATACTATTTTAAAGAGTACCTTTATAAAACTCAGATATACTAGTTTCATGAAGAGATTACATAACTTATAACCCCTGATAAACCTTTATAAAACTCAGAAAATACTAGTTTTATGAAGAAATTATATAACTTATAACCTCTTAAAAACCGTTATAAAACTCAGATAAACTAGTTTCATGAAGAGATTATATAACTTATAATCCCTTATAAACCCTTATAAAACTCAGATATACTAATTTCATGAAGAGATTACATAACATATAAACCCTGATAAACCTATATAAAACTCAGAAAATACTAGTATTATGAAGAGATTATATAACTTATAACCCCTTAAAACCCTTATAAAACTCAGATATACTAGTTTTATAAGATATTATATAACTTATAACCCATTATAAACCTTTATAAAACCCAGATATACTAGTTTCAAGAAGAGATTATATAACTTATAACCCCTTATAAACCTCTATAAAACTCATATATAGTAGTTTCATGAAGAGATTATATAACTTACAACCCCTGATAAACCTTTATAAAACTCAGAAAATACTAGTTTCGTGAAGAAACACTTATTACAAGAGATTTATATGTCTTTATAAAGATACACCAGATGATCAGATCAAACATTTTCATGGCTTTTACTTCTCCACAAAGTTACAAAGCCTCCGCTGCAAACACACAACATAAACTGTTAAAATTAAACAATCTCTGAATCAAGAAGACAAAGAGAAAACTTCATTTACACACCTGAAAAGATGAAACAAGCTCAGGCACTTGTAGAATGGATGAAGCAAACATCAACTCAACGATGAAATCAATAGCAGGTCGACAAGAATCATGAGCACAAACAGAGTCAACACAAGTTGAAACCTCCAAAGGAAATGGCTTTAACCGCCCAGTGTACATACAACTCAGGAAATAAACGAAATCTTGATACCCAACCGCTCCATAAGTTTATGCCTGAATATGAATCCTGAGATGAAAAGAATCAGAAGCAAACTTAGATACAAACCACTAAAGCGTCACAAAAATCATATGTTTCTCTTTTAAGTAAAAGTTACTTGGAGAGTACAACTCTCAACTTCCTTGAACATAGCACATAACACTGTCCATAAAGCCTCTTTATTTCATGACTTCGTTAAACCATAACTTCAGATATGAAATTGCAAGTTAATGTGTTGTTCTAATTTCTATCAAAAGACACAAAAAACTAAAACGATCTTCTGTATAGTTGTAAAGGAACAAAGGAAGTACCCAGTAGCTGGTTGAATCAACGACGCCTAGAAAACCAGTGACAGATTGCTGACCACTGCCGGATCCGTACGGCACATCGTGAGAGTGCAGACGAAACTTAGTCTTCTCGTGGATCAGCTTAATCGCACTTACATACGTTATCTATCGCACACCATCACAACCACCAAAGACATTAAAAATCTCAATTCCGAATCTAAATCAAGAAGATCACCTAATCGATACAATGTATAACACACCTCGACGCCTTCGGCGGCGAGAACGGCGAACAGCTCTGGCTCGATCAGGTGAGAATTCTCCTTCCTCATCTCCTCGATTATACTCCAAACGGCTCCGAACCGCTGCATCTTGCTTATGATTTTTGTCATCAATCTGTACTGCTCGATGTGAGCTCTCGGAATGACGATACGGCTTGGACTTGAGGAGATGGCGCGAGATGGAAGCAGCAGAGGTTAGGGCGGATGAACGGAGGACACAACCCGAGCTCAGAGACACAGAACGGCCATGGTCGCAGATGAAGCTTGGTGACTGCAAGGAAGAAGATGAAGTCGTACTCTTCTCTTCGTCAAATGTGATTTCGTCGGTGGTTTTAGATTTAATTAATTAGGGACATAGTGGTCATTTTGCTATTAAAAATCTAGTGGTATAGTTGGTTAATGTATAATTGAAAAGTGGTACCTTGAAAGTGGTATTATAGGTAATTTCCCTATTTTTTATATTTCATATTTAATTATTTATTTTACTAAATATTTTCAAATATATATTTAATGTAGTTTTTCTATTTCTTATATTGAAAATTTACTTATTTTTATCTTGTATATCTACTTATTCTAATTTTCTTTCTTTTATATCAAATTGTAATATTACAATAGATTTTTAATGTAATATTGATATTTCTTTTATTGTATATTTACTTATTATTTATTTTTCTTTATATTTCATATATATTTATTTTTTAATTTTTAATAATGTCACATGGGCATATTTTGGGAAATATTACATTTAGTTTTTTTGGAAATAATAAAAATGTAAAACTAAATGTAAAAAATGTAATACTACTATTTCTTATATTTTATATTTTCTTATTCTAATTTTTGAATATATTTATATAATTTATAAATATAAAATGGTAATAATACATTATGGACAGTTTAATGTAATATTTTTTAAATTTTATATTTTTTAAAAAATAATATTTAGTAATAGTGACATGTGACATATTTCTCACAAAATTTTTTCGATGATGTGGACGTTCCCTCGAGCCTCAAAAGCTCTTTTTTTATTAGTAGGGATTTTATATCAAATGATAATATTATAATATATGTTTAATATATTATTGCTTTTTTAAGATATGTGTGTAATGTAGTTTTTACATTTCTTATATTGTAAATTTACTTATTATTTAATTTTTCTTATATTGTATATTTACTTATTCTTATTGTTTTGCTTTTATATCAAATTGTAATATTACATAGATGGCTAATATAATATGTATATTTTTTATATTTGATATTTAATTATTATTTATTTTACTAAATATTTTCAGATATATATTTAATGTAGTTTTTCTATTTCTTATATTGAAAATTTACTTATTTTTATCTTGTATATCTACTTATTCTAATTTTTTTTCTTTATATCAAATTGTAATATTACAATAGATTTTTAATGTAATATTGATATTTCTTTTATTGTATATTTATTATTATTCATTTTTCTTATATTTCATATTTATTTATTTTTTTAATTTTTAATAATGTCACATGGCATATTTTGGGAAATATTACATTTAGTTTTTTTGGAAATAATAAAAATGTAAAACTAAATGTAAAAATGTAATACTACTATTTCTTATATTTTTTATTTTCTTATTATAATTTTCGAATTTATTTATTTAATTTATAAATATAAAATGGTAATAATACATTGTGGACAGTTTAATGTAATATTTAATAAATTCTATATTTTTAAAAAAATAATATTTAGTAATAGTGACATGTGACATATTTCTCATGAAATTTTTTCGATGATGTGGACGTTCCATAGAGCTCATTTTTATTAGTAGGGATTTAATTATTATTCATTTTCTTTATATTTTATATTTACTTATTATTTTTATTTTTAATAATGTCAGCTGGCATCTTTTCAAAAATATTACATTTAGTTTTTTTTTGGAAATAACAAAAATGTAAACTAAATGTAAAAATGTAATACTACCATCTCTTATGTTGTATATGTTTTTACTCTAATTTTCGAATTTATTTATTCAACTTTTAAATATAAAATGGTAATAATACATTATGGACATTTTAATGTAATATTTCTTATATTATATATTTTTTTAAAAATAATAATAGTCACATGTGGCATTTTTTGGAGAATTTTTTAACGCTAATGTGGACTCTCTATGGAGCCTCAAAATATCTCTTTTATTAGTTATTTAACTCTTTTTTTTGTAAAACTAAATGTAAAACTGTAATATTGTATATTTTCTTATATTACGTATTTTTATTCTAATTTTCAAATTTGTTTTTAATCTTTTTGTAAAAACAAATGTAAAAATTGTAATATTGTATATTTTCCTATTCTAATTTTAGAATTTATTTGTTTTACTTTTTGTTATAAATGGTAATATTACATTATAGACAGTTACAAAAAAATGCCACATGGCATCTTTCGAGAGAATTTTGTCCGCTGATGTGGACGCTCTCTGGAGCCTCAAAATGCTACTTTTATTAGTATAGATAGATGTGTAAACTAAAATATCTGTATATTTAGTTGTATTTGATTTAAATTGTGTTTTTTGGTATTCACATGATATCCTTCTAGATATTAAAAGAGAAGTACATTTGCCACATGTCGTTTATACAGAGCTTCTCAACCGAAGTCTAGCGATTCTATTGGTTGATTTTTTTTAATTTCTTTTTTGATTTATTTTTATGGTCGAGATGCTAATAGGAAAGTAACACTAATTGTTAATCTCATTAATTATAACTTGCGTAAAAATAATAATAGATACGTGTATTAATAAGTTTCCTTATTACAAATTCGGTAAACCATTTATTCTTGATGTCGATCATTTATTACATGTCTTAGTGACATAATACGATTTCTATCTAATTTGAAAACTTATTTTTATAAACATATCTTACTTATAGTGATTACTTTGCGCAATTATTACATTATTACTTGCACAAGAATATTAATAAATACATGTATTAATAAGTTTTCTTATTACAAATACCGTAAACCATTCACTCTTGATGTCGACTATTTATTACATTGCTTAATGGCATTTAAAGATTTGTATCTAATTAGGAAATTTATTTTTATTAACTTATCTTAATAATATTGATTACTTGCGTAAGTTTCACATTATATCATATGCATATCATTTTATGACAATACAAATTTAATAGATGCGAATGTCGAGGTCTTCAAACACAAACATTCTTCTCTTTTTTAATGACAGCACAAACATTCTTATTTGGGCTTATTGCAAAAGTGACTCAAAACTTGAATTCAAACAGAAAACTAACCTTTTCTTTTGACTCATTTTTTTTTTGAGTTTTTAACCCCACATCTGCATTTTATCTACGAAAATGCCATTAACCCTTTTTTTTTTTTTTTTTCGAAAATGGCTTCTTTACTGTCTCAACCTCATTTTCTTCAAGTATTTACAATATTGCCACTGCCATGAATAGTGGGAACAACCTTGTACGAACTGTTTGGAGCTTTTAATGCCCTTTAATGCACGTAAATCTCTTTACACTCTCTCTGTTTCAATTGTTATGAACTAAAAACAACATTTCTTTCACTTTCTCTCCATATTCATCCAAAAAACTGAAGCTTTTGATTCAAAATTGTTTGGAGCCATATTTCTTTCGTTTTGACTTACGGTTGCTTTCGTTTGAGGTTCTGGGTGGTTGGAGAAGACCCTGTGTGCAAACAAAGTCATCTCACCTAGTTGAAGGTACGAATTTGAATTTTTTTCAAAATCTGTTCGCGTAGAAGACTTACAAGTAAGTCATCTGTATGTAGAAGACTTACTGATGAGTCTTCTGGTCAAACGGACGACTTAAACTAAGTCGTCCAGCTTTGTTTGGTGAAAAAAAACAGTCCAGACGACTTATATATAAGTCGTCTACGAGAAACAGGCTAGTTTTGCATTTGACCGAATCGTGTCAGATCTTTGACTATTTCTGGACGACTTATAATTCAGTCGTCTCTCGGAAAGTTAAAATTTCAATATTTTATTAAACTAGACGACTTACGTGTAAGTCGTCTTAGGTTAGTTTTGTAGTTGAAAAATAAAACTTCATAATTTAATTTTTATTAGACGACATAATATAAAGTCGTCCCGTCAGAAGACTTAATTTAAAGTCGTCCGGGGAAAGCAAAGTCGTCCAGAATTTTTCCCAATTAAGTCGTCCAAACCTTGCTTATCCCGGACGACCTTAAATTAAGTCGTCTAGCTGGACGACTTTTAGTTAAGTCGTCTGGAGAAAGTTAAATTTCAAGTTTTATTTTTCAATTACAAAACTAACCTGGGACGACTTACGTGTAAGTCGTCTAGTTTGAATAAAATATTGAAATTTTTACTTTCCAGAGACGACTGATTTATAAGTCGTCCAGAAATAGTCAAAGATCTGACACGATTCGGTCAAATGCAAAACTAGCCCGTTTTTCGTAGACGACTTATATATAAGTCGTCTGAATTTTTTTTTTTAACAAACAAAGCCGGACGACTTAGAATTAAGTCGTCCCTTTTAATTTTCAATTGCAAAAGTGACCTCTTTAGACGACTTACCTTTAAGTCTTCTGGACGACTTAAATCTAAGTCGTCTGCGATAATGTTTGTTGAACTTCTTCATTTTCTCTATGTTTACTAATGTGTTTTATTTTGAATATTTGCAGATGATTTTTAAGTTACATGCAGTGTATGGAGAATGGTTGTTGAGAGATTTCCGTTGGGATTTTGTGGTTGATGATCTCAAAGGAGCAAGATTGTTTTTATTGAATGAAGATTCAACACATGCTGAACTTGTTGCAATGGCTCAAGAAGATTATAACCTGGACATGAGATCAGTGACTGTGGAGATTAGCTACTCATTACCAGCAGAAATGATGATGACTCCAAGCAGTCCTCCCATTCATGTTACAAGTGATAGACAAGTTCGAAACTTGCTCGAGATACTCAAAACGCATAGAGTATGTCTTTGTGTATCAAGCCGCAGCAAGGTGGAAACGGTTTCAGAGAAAAGAGAAGAAGCTGGTGATAATGATGAAGCTGGTGAATGGGAAGAAGATGTTGGTGATAATGATGAAGCTGGTGAATGGGAAGAAGATGTTGGTGATAATGATGAGGCTGATGAATGTTTTGAAGATGTTGGTGATAATGAGTCTGTTGAAGATGAAAATCAAGATGGGGAGGAGGAAAATGGGGAGGAGGAAAATGGGGAGGAGGATGCTGATAACACTATTGTTGGTGAAACGGATCAGAATGGTGGGGATTACAGTCTTTATGGAAAGGTTCTAGATGAGGACGAGGAAGATGATGATAATATTTGTTTTGAAGAAATTGAAAAGACATATGCTAAGACAAATGCTATTGAAGGAGGAAAATCGGATTGTACCAGCATCTATGTCAACCAGAGTTTTGTTAGCAAGGATGCACTGCTTTCAGAGCTGCGGTTGACAGCAGTGAGGGGTAGGTTTTCTTTCAGAATATACAAATCAACAAAAACTCTCCTTGTGGCAATATGTCGGGTTAGCGGTTGTGGATGGAAGATCAGAGCGAGTGTGAAACATGGGTCAAACACGTTTTGGGTAACAAAGTATGTGGAAAAACATTTATGCTCAATTGGAGACCGAATCGCTCAGCGGAGACACTGTACTCCAAAGTATGTTGGTAGTCTTTTCATTGATCGTGTTGGGATCATTGATGGGATAACTCCACAGCATATCACTGATGCAATGAAGAACATGTTTGGCATGACGCTTGATTACACCACTTCATACAGAGCACTGTTATATGCACAGAAATTGGTGAGAGGATCAGCAGAAGAAGGGTATTCGCGTCTGCCTTCATATCTCGAGCAAATCTCCATTGCAAATCCTGATTCTATCACGTCTTCCAGCCATGCTTTGGATGTCCGGAGTTTTTGATACCACCAAGTTGGTGATGTACGTGGTTTGTCCTCTTCCTTAGTGAAATAATCACTGCAAACAAAAAAGCAATCAGTTTTGGTAGACTAAATCAAGCTATTATGGGTAAAGCAATCACTTACGGATCAGTTTTCAACCAATCAGCGAGCTCCTTCATCTTAGGTCTGTTTAGTGTGGGAAATGGATTATACTTTCCCACTCTAAGGAGTTTCCTTCTCTCTGCCGTATAAGGAGATATCTGCGTGGGAGCAGGTTTCTTCGTTCGTTCACTCCTTGCACGCACAGAAGCAGTGGGAGCTGTTTGGTCCAATACAACCAGGCTCGGTTCTGAAGCTGAAGCTGGATCGGTGGAAGCGAAGCTCGGTTGTTGATCGTTGGAAGCGAAGCTCGGTTGGTCAGTGGAAGTGAGAGGAACAATCTCTTTGGAGGTGACACCATCTGCTTTATCCTCCGGCAAGATCTTATATACCGAGATCGCCTCATCTGCTGTATCCTCCGGCAACAATCTCTGCAATAAAGAGAACAAGTTAACCCTGGACGACTTAAATAAAAGTTGGAGAGGATTTGGTTCCAGCTGGAGTTCAGACGACTTATTTGTAAGTCTTCTGGAGGTTTTCCAGCTGGACGACTTACAAATAAGTCGTCTGGAAGGTTTTCCAGCTGGAAAACCTTCCAGACGACTTATTTGTAAGTCGTCCAGATGGAAAACCTTCCAGACGACTTATATATTTACAAATCTATACAAAGACCAGACGACTTAAAGATTTGATATTAACCTCTTTGGCAGAGGAGAAGGCTGTTTCTTTTGTGGAGAAGGCTTTTTCGTTTGAGGAGCAGGCTGTTTCGTCTGAGGAGCAGGCTGTTTAGTTTGAGGAGCAGGCTGTTTCGTTTGAGGAGCAGGCTGTTTGTTTAGTTTGAGGAGCAGGCTGTTTAGTTTGAGGAGCAGGCTGTTTAGTTTGAGAGTAGGCTTTGCCTTTTGAGGAGCAGGCTGTCTGGTGGGAGGAGTAGGATGATTGGTTTGAAGTGGAGGCTGATCCTTTTGAGGAGTAGTCTGTTTGTTTACTAGCCCCGGTTCTGGGCTTGTGGGGTAGGGTGTTTTTTACTAACCCCGGTTTCTGGGGCTTGAGGGTAGCCTGATTGGTGACACCAACCTCTTCTCCACAGCTTCCAATCTATCGGAGATCTTCCTAATCTCCCTGATGCACTTCTTAAACCCCTCTTTCATCATGTCACCTAAGTCCTTGAACATGTTTTCTAACTCCTCTCTGGTCACCCAACTAGCCTCTTCTCTAGCCTCTTCTGTAGCCTCTTCTGTAGCCTCTGTAGGAGCCTCTTCTCTAGCCTCTTTAGGAGCCTCTTTAGGAGCCTCTTTACGAGCTTTCTTCCGAGGTCTCTGATTGTCTTCCTCCACCTCCTCCACAACCATCTCTTTGGCTCTTTTCGATGGAGTCACAAACTTGGGTTTTGTACCAGTGACTTCCCAGCAATCCATGGTCCACTTCCACGGTCTCCGATCATACATCACTTTAATGATGTTCTCCGCGGGCACGTCATCAACCTCAGAGTCCCATTTTGGCCACATTTCACTAATGTCCTTCTCAACAAAGTTGATCACGCGGTCTCTGCAGTAAATAGAAGAAGAATCGAGTTAGATATTTGAAACAAAATACTAAATAGACGACTTAATTATAAGTCGTCAACTAAGTCGTCCAGCTGGACGACCTTCCAGACGACTTATTATAAGTCGTCTACTAAGTCGTCCAGCTGGACGACCTTCCAGACGACTTAATAAGTCGTCTACTAAGTCGTCCAGCTGGAAGACCTTCCAGACGACTTATAATAAGTCGTCTACTAAGTCGTCCAGCTGGAAGACCTTCCAGACGACTTATAATAAGTCGTCTACTAAGTCGTCCAGCTGGAAGACCTTCCAGACGACTTATAATAAGTCGTCTACTAAGTCGTCCAGCTGGAAGACCTTCCAGACGACTTATAATAAGTCGTCTACTAAGTCGTCCAGCTGGAAGACCTTCCGGACGACTTAATTAAGTGAAGATGGAAAGGTACCTGACTCAAGATAGCAGCTTTCATGAATCTGCGGCCTCTGCTGCCGTCGTAAGCCAGAATCGGTGGAGACGGACTGTTTGCTCTGGGTAGACCAATACTAGCACCCAATCCCGGAATAGCTTCGTACGCCCAGACCTGAAGAACTTGTATAAAGCCATCCACGGTGTAACAGCCAGTAATATCTTTGTTCCACAAAGAGTCCATCAGCACCTTAAACGCGACTCTCCCCCATGGATAATTCTCAAACCTTTCTAAATCCATCACTAGCCTTGCGAGAGTAGCTCGTGTAGCGCTTGAGAACTTTTTCCCTTCAATGAATCCAGTGAAGATGGAAAGGTACGCGAGTCGCTTGCGATCTTCCCTGGACCAATCCCCGCATCTCTTCAGTGCTGCTATTATCTGATCAGTACTTGGCCCAGCTTCCCGATGAACTCCCATCATCTCCCAGAAAGAAACCATCTGTGGGGTAACTTCACATTCTGGTGTCTCAAGGTCCTCGATGTAGTCGCAGTTTAGACCAGTGATGTTTTCAAACTCTAACAGTGAAAACCTCGCAGGTTCTGGACCAACGAGACACCACATCTCGTACTTCTTCTTAATGTCCAGCTTTAAACCGAGCAAGTGGTGAACCAGCCTTGAAGCCCAACCAAATCCCTGCTCCTTGAACTTGATGAAAACTCCCAATCTCGACTCCTTGAGCTCTTCAAATTCAGCATCAGTGAGAGCTTCCCTAAGAGCAGTATGCAACTTCGTGTTATCCGTATGATACGAAATGCTATTGTGGGGTTCTGGCTCTTCCCCTGTGTTATAACCTACGGGGGAGTTCTGGAATATCCATCCTTTTTGTCTGCAAAATAATCAAAGACAACAATAGAAGTCAGAACACAGCTAAATCAATCACGCCTTAATTGTTACTCCAGACGACTTAGTAGACGACTTAAATATAAGTCGTCTAGAAAGTCGTCCAACTGGACGACTTAGTTGACGACTTATATTTTAAGTCGTCTGGAAAGTCTTCCAAATGGACGTACTAAGTCGTCCAGGTTGAAGACTTTCCAGACGACTTACTTACAAGTCTTCCAGTAGAAAAATTTCAAGCGGACCTTGATTAGTCGCAGAAGGAGTTCGTGTACTCGTCATTGTGGTTATAGATCTGAAAAAATAAACGTGAAACGTGAGGAATGAGTAAATTGAAAGAGACAACGTTTTATGTTCATCTTTTCCACGAGTTTGATGACTTACCGGCTTAGGTTTACAGAGAAACGGCGCTACGTTTACAGAGAAGAAGCGGCGGCGCTAGGGTTTAGAAGAAGCGGCGGCGCTAGGGTTAGAAGAAACGGCGGTGCTAGCTGTGTTAGAGTAAGCGGCGGTGAGAACGTTGGTGAGCACGGTGGCGAGGGCGACGGTTGTTCGGAATAGTGGAAGCGGGGGCGCTAGGGGTTTAGAGGAATCGGCGGCGCGCTAGGGTTAGAGAAGAAGCTGCGGCGACAACGGTGAGATGAAGTGAGATAGATAGCCGACGTGAGAACGATGGTTGTTCGGAAATAGTGGGAATTCGAATCGCCTTTGATATCGCCGGTGAGAGAGAACTGTTAGGTTTCTGTTCGCGAAATGAAAAAAAAAAAAAATCACCTTATATTATTGGGTAATAATCCGGTTAGCTTTAAAAGTACATTGGTAAACTTTAAGGTTTCGTGTTTAGACGACTTATTCTGGTGATAATAATGTATCAGCGACCTGACTATATTTATCGTCTCTGAACAGAGACTAAAATTAAGTCGTCCAATACCCTAAAATGAACCCCTAAACTAAAATGACTAAATTAACTTACTAACCACGTTATAAAATCAAATTATACTTCAATAGTGTTTACTATACACAGAAACGAACACGCCTAGGTAATTTTAAAAATTTTCAAAAACGGTTTTAATGCTTTCCAAAATCTAACCCTAAGACACTACAATACTACAATTGTTGATGAAACATAAACTAAAGAATATCATGACTCACTACTTTCACTCATCTGGCTGAAAACAATTGAAATTTGTTATATATTAATTTATATCTCTTTAACATATGTTAATTACATAATTCCAAATTTTTCACTTATCAATATA